>NC_064265.1:27355219-28012719 GCF_003254725.2 Canis lupus dingo | reverse complement strand
AGACATGGCAAAAGTTACCCTGAATCTAAGGTATTGAACTGGGCAGAAGAATCTGGCTCACACACTAAGAATAGTCTTAACATTCTATATTTTCAGTTTTCTACTTCAGTGGAAAAGGTTAGAAGTGAAGAGAGAAGAGACAGCTCAGCTTTTTTAAGTCTCTATGACCTGACAGATGAAAGGGAGTGTGTGTGTGTGTGTGTGTGTGTGTGTGTGTGTGTGTGGTAGGAGACAATAAAAGGACACGGTGTGATCCTTAACATGTTTAAATAAGAATCCAAAGCAAAGGGAATGATTTACCTAAAGGTCATGAGCAGGCCTGTGAGGGGGGATTATGGACAAATCTTGAGGTATATGCTATTGCCAGTTGTATGCTTTCCTTTGTTCTCTCTACAGCAGTGCACAGGCAAGTCAAAGCATTTGAAGGCACAGTGTGGGGTGTGTTTTCTTTTATTTCCTTTGTTCGTTTGGTTTTATGTGGTCTGTTATAATCTGTTTCCAAGGAGAGAAGCGAATTTCATAATTGTACTTTCATCCCCTCTCTTCCTAGTGAGCCAAGCCCTGGATTAAGCTTTGATGCCCTTGGAAGCCCACTACGTCTCCTCAATCTTGGTTCACTTCACTGAGCCTTGGCATTGGGGTATGAAGCAGAGGAGCTTGGTGGCTAGCACATGGTGGTGGCACATGGAAGAGGGGTGCTGGAATACAGATGATGGGGCAGACTGTTTCCGTTATCCAGAAGTGTTCCTAACAGAGGTCCTCTAATCTTTAGTATGGCTGTAGTCATAGTATGGCTATAGTCATAGCTGGTATGGACTGGGTCCTAATTGTTTTGGAAAGTAAAGTTCTGGGTAGATGTTGTTGGGAATTATATTCAACTGTTATGGTAACTAGATCACCCTTTAATTATTAGGGATGCTGTCTCACTTCTACAGAGCACTACAGAAGTGGAGAATCTCCGAACCCAAATTTTGTGCTCTGTTAGATAGATGATCTAGGAAGGCAGGGAGGCAGATGGAACTTTTTTTTGAGGCCTTTGAGTAGCATTTTACAAAATAAAAATATAAAGAAGCTACTAGAGTCAGAGATTGTATGGTTGGCTGTTCTAAGGAGAGACATGACTTCCTTGATGATCAAAGAGTCAGTAGTGAGTACATATGTTGGAGGAGGACAGTGATGGAGAGGGAATATACCCTTTTTTTTTTTTTTTTTTTTTGAGGATAGTCACAAATAAGGTAGTGTTTTTGTTTGAGGGAGGGGAGCAATCTGAAATGAAGTCCATTGCCAGAATGTCCCCACTTAGATTTAGAGTTGAGGGGTGCCTGGCTGGCTCAGTCAGTTAAGCATCTGCCTTCAGCTCAGGTCATGATCCTGGGATCCTGGGATTGAGCCCCATGTCAGTTGGCTTGCTCTGTGGGGAGCCTGCTTCTCCCACTTCCTGCTGCTCCCCCTGCTTGTACTCTCTCTGTCTCTCTCTCTGTGGGTGTCAAATAAATAAATAAATAAATAAATAAATAAAATCTTTTTTAAAAAAGATTTGGAGTTAGAAAAGAATGTATTAGATCTTCACATCATCTTGGCCTATTCCTAACTCTTAAAGCCTCTGATGATTATGGTTAGGGTTTTTAAAAAATTATTTTATTTAATTTCTTTTAAGAATATCTATGCCCAACATGGGGCTTGAACCTATGACCTGGAGATCAAAAGTCACACATTCCACCAACTGAGCCAGCTAGGTGTCCCAATGATTGCAGTTTTAAATGGAGTTACCTAAGGTGGTTTGTGGATGAAAATCTTTCAGGCTATGACACAGAGCAGATCATCCTAGAGACCTTTAGAAGTCTTGACCCTGGATATTCTTAGCAGAGTTCTGGAGCTTTAATAAGACCTATAGCATTTTCTTGTTCAGCTGAAAATTGTGGCTGGATGACTAAGGAGTTCTTGCACCAACAATGTCCCAGGGCCTGGTGGGCTCACATTGTTTTTATTTATTTATTTATTTATTTATTTATTTATTTATTTATTTATTTAATTTTACTTTTTTTTTAAAGTAATCTCTATACCCGGTGTGGGCTCAAACTCACACCTCCAGGATCAAGAGTCAGGATGTTTTTCCCACTGAGCCAGCCAGGGAAGAAGCTGGAGATTTAACCTCAGGCTCTCAATAACTTATTTCCTGGTCTGACCCCACAGTGGCCTATTGTCATCAGCCAATTGGATCAGAGAGTTTGTGGTACCAGGATTGGTGAAGACGTGAGATTATCATCTCTGTTCTGTGGTTCTCAAGCCTAGAGAATCATCAGAATCACCTGGAAGAGCTTGTAAACTTTATAGAATTTGAAGCCTCTGGAACTTGTTTTATAAAAACAAGCTTACAAAAACTTTCTCACATGGTTCTTATTATCAGCTGGGTTTAGGAACTACTGTATATAATAGCTTTCAGATCCAGAATGTTGAACAGAATCCTGTAACTCAGCATATTAACGTTCTTGCAAACCAGGTCATCCACGGCCCCAGAAGGACAGGGATCAAAGGGTAATTAAATTGAAGCTGCTGTCATATTTTATACACATTGAGTTTCTTTTCTTTTCTTTTTTAAAGATTTTATTAATTTATTTATGAGAAACACACAGAGAGAAGCAGAGACATAGGCAGAGGGAGAAGCAGTCTCCCCACGGGAAGCCCAATGTAGGACTCAATCCCGTGACCCCAGGATCATGCCCAGAGCCGAAGGCAGACACACAACCACTGAGCCACACAGGTGTCCCTATACACATTGAGTTTCATGTTCATTTTAGTATTTATAAAAGCCCTTGTTTTCTGAAGCACACACTACTGATCAGAACTTGCCTTGGGATCCATCAGAACACCCTTGTGATTGGCAGGTTGGGTGGAGGACAGCCATTGAGCTTCCTGGCCTGAAGATATTTCCTAGTAGTCATCATAATCTGATGTTCCAAGAATATTCCCTAGTTTAGATATGGAGGGATATACCTGCCACCTTTAATTTTGTAAGACTGTATTCTCATTTATACTTGAGGTTAGAATATAATAAGGTACAGGAAATCCCTAAGCAATTTTCTTCCCCTCTATTAACAGAATGGGTAGGATCAAATAGGTAGTGAAATGGAAAAAGTGTACAATGATCAAGGCCGAGGCAGTAATGGAGATGGTGGAGTCGGTGGTTATCTTGGTGACATTGGTGGTGGTCAAGATGTAGGAATGCTGGTTGTAATTCAGGCAAATGGCCGAGATAGCAGCTATTGCCCAAGGCTGGCTTTCTTGATCTTTTTCGCATGATGAGTGGTGAGTCAGCTACTTTTAAAAGGCTAAGAACAGAGTGAACAATATAAATCAAAGTTTTATAAATTAAATATTTCCAGTTTGACTCATACTATCATTTCAGTGACATTAAATCTTTATTTCTGAATGACCTTTCATTGTCAGTGATGGAATATTTTAGCCTTAAGTCACTCTGCCCTGTTTGTCTCTGTAACACAGTTACTTTGCAAAGGAACTCCTAAATGAATACTGGAACTCATGTTTATTTATTTATTTAAGATGATTTATTTATTTGAGAGAGAGAGAGAGAGAGGAAGAGAGAGCATGAGTAAAGGGAGGGGCAGCAGGAGAAGCAGACTCACCACTGAGCAAGAGGCCTAACATGGGTTAGGACCCTGGGATCATGACCTGAGCCAAAGGCAGATGCTTAACCAACTGAGCTGCCTAGGTGCCCCTGGAACTCACACTTAGAATCATTTTGTAATGAGTAATTAACATATGTCACAATTTATTAAATATGTCTATTTTTCATCAGATGAAAATTTTTTATAATGAGAATTCTAAGAGAAATATACTGTATAATACATGCCCGAGGCTATATAGCTCATGAGGAATAAATTTAAAATATTTAAATTTAATATTTTAAAATATTAAAAGACAAATTATATATTCCATTTTTTTTCTTAGGATGTTGACAGATTATTCAGCTAGGAAATGAAAATAAATAGCAAAAATGTGTTAATGACATTCTAGATATTAAAATGACAAAAATAACATTTTGTAGCAACATGAAAATTTTTCTCTCTGAAGTTTAAAAGTGCTAAAGATGGGGTACTAGAAAAAAACAGAACACTTACGAAAGAGAATAATTTCATTTAAAGCCAATTAAAAATATATTCCACCACAAACTGTCCAATGTAAATTTCAATAAGAAAATGACTCAATAGGTGTGCCTGGGTGGCTCAGTTGGTTAAGTGTCTGCCTTTGGCTCAAGTCATGATCCCCGGGTCCTGGGATCAAGCTCTGCATGGCTCTCTGCTCAGGGGAAGCCTGCTTCTCCCTCTGCCTGCCACTCCCCCTGCTTGTGCTTTCTCTCTCTGTCAAATAAATAAATAAAATCTTAAAAAATGATTCAACAAACCAAATAATTAAATGACATAGCATAATAATTTAAATTATTCTAATTGTCCTATGCTCCCTTTTAGGTGTTTTGTTTTGTCATTATCATCATCATCTCGTTATTTTTTGTTGAGCAATACTATATGCTTGGCACTACCCTGGAAATTTTACACATGGGATTCCTTTAAATGCTCACAACAGCATTTAATGTGATGTCTGTAATTGTCTCCATTTTACAAAGAAACTGAGGCTCAGAGGTTTTTGAGCAACTGATCCAAGAACATATAGCCAATGAACAATGGAGATAGGGATGAATCCAAGATCTAAGACAAGGTTAAATATTTTTTTGCAGAGTATCTGGGTGCTAATTTCTTTTTCACCTAACATTATATCACAAACATTTTTCAGGTTTGCTTCACAATCTTAACCCAACGTTCTGTGAACATTGGCCGTGATCCTCCACTGGGATGCACTGCCCTCTAGTGGAATTATGTCATAAAGATCTTTTCACCCTCCCCCTGCCCCCAGGGTGAAAAGGGGTTTTCTATTGCATAAATCTCTATAGTTACTATTTTAAATAGGATAAAATATTAAAAGATATTTTTCCTCTCTTCTTTAAAAAATGATTGTTTTCAAGGGGCGAGGGGGTGGGAAAATAAAATGAACCCTAGAGAAGTTCGGAAATGCATTCTAAGGAATGAGATAAGAATTCATTGTTCTTGGCGTTGAAATGAACATGGCTGCTCTGTTCTCTGAAGTACCAGGATATTTCAAGCATCTTCCTTCAAATTACATTAAAGGCTTGAGGAGGTGTCATATTGTGTGAGGACTAGCACTGAAAGACAAAGTAGACTCTCCTGAGATCCATGAAGAACTTGAAAATATATTTAAAACATAGGAAATTTAAACATATCAGAATTTGTTATCCTCTGAGCTTCACATTAATTTTTCTAGTTTTTCAGTTTTAGATATTTTTCTAATGAATGTCTTTCACTTTGATATTCTTAAAAATCATCATAGTATTAAAATGCATAACTGGGTGGCTTTGGTTTCATTAGGAAGGACTTGGGTTAATATTGTATTGTTTTGGAGAAAACAACAGGGATAGTTTTTTAATTTTTTTAAAAGTGAATTGGGCCATTATTTCTGCTATTGTTCATCAAAAAAAAAAAAAAAAAAAAAAGCCCTGAGCAAAATTGCTGATGTTATCTCCCAGAAAAGGGCTGACTGGTGAGTTGTAATTGCTTTGTGTGCAGCCAGCAGGGCATACTGTGGAGAGGAGGGGGAAACCTGCCAGTTTCATCTTTATTAGAGAGCTGGCTCTTTAAAATTAGATGTCTTTTTATGCTTAGTGAATGACCAATAGGAAAAAGAAAGAGCAGCAAAGCCAGGCTTATATAGGATATATGATACTCATTAAAAGACAAGAGGTGCCCAAGGGTTCTTAAGGAAATTACACTTCTTCATGCCAACATTAAAATTGTTGATGTCCTCTGAGCTTAGATTTAAAGATGAGGGAGAGAGAGGATGGTCAAAACCTAACAAAAACATTTTTTAAGGCAAATTGTCTAACAAATAGTACACCAATAAGGTACTCGTACAAAGGGTAAAGAGTCCATGACAAAAATGCCCTTTAAGTGTAGAGATGTTAAGATAGATCAAAATCATGAGATATACATTTAATAAACTTATTCACTATGGGTTTTGTCATTTTGTCCAGCTTTATTGAGGTATATTTGACATACAACATTGTGTAAGTTTAAGGTGGTGATTTGATGCATTTTTTAAAAAGATTTATTTTAGAGAGAAAGAGCACCTGGGTGTGCAAAGGCACACATGCAAGGGAAGGAGCAGAGGGAGAGGAAGAGAGAGAGAAGCAGATCCCTGGAGCGTGGAACCTGACATTGGGCTGGATCTCAGGACCCTGAGATCATGACCTGAGAGGAAATCAAGAATTGAACGGTAAAAGACTGAGCCACCCAGATGCCTCAGTTTGACACGTATTCTAAATGATTAGCTCCATAATGTTAGCTAACACTTCCATCACCTTATGTAAATACCATTTCTTTTTATGGTGAAAACATTTATTTTTTTTTTTTTTAAGATTTTATTTATTTATTCATGAGAATACACAGAGAGGAGAGAGAGAGAGGCAGAGACACAGGCAGAGGGAGAAGCAGGCTCCATGCACCGAGAGCCCGACGTGGGATTCGATCCCGGGTCTCCAGGATCGTGCCCTGGGCCAAAGGCAGGCGCCAAACCGCTGCGCCACCCAGGGATCCCTGGTGAAAACATTTAATATCAACTCTCTTAACAACTTTCTAGTACATAATACAGTATTGTTAACCATAATCACCTTATTGTACATTAGTTTCCCAAAACGTATTCATCTTATAACCAAGAGTGTGTACCCTATGACCAACACCTGCCTACTTCCCCTATCACCTTACCTCTAGTAACCACCACTGTACTCTTTTTTTTTAAATGAGTTCAACTTCTTTAGACCCCACAAATAAGTAATATTGTATAGTATTTATCTTTCTCTGACTTACTTCATTTAGCTTAATGCCTTAAGGTCTATTGATGTGGTCACAATTGGCAGAATTTCCTTTTTTCTCATGGCTGAGTAATATTCTGTTGTATATTATACCACATTTCTCTATCCATTCATCTGTTTAGGCTGTTTCCATATCTGGTCCATGGTGAATAATACTGCAGGGAATATGGGAGTGCAGATATCTCTTTGAGATCTTGATTTTTTTTTTTTTTTTTTGCCTTTGACTGAAATGGTTTTATTGGTGAGATCTTGATTTCATTTTCACTAGGTATATACCCAGAAGTGGGATTGCTGGGTCACATGGTAGTTCCCCCCACCCCCTTTTTTTTTTTTGGTGGAACGTCCACACTGTTTTCTTTTTTTTTTTTTTTTTTTCGTCCACACTGTTTTCCATAGTGACTTTACCATGACCAATTTACATTCCTATCAACAGTGAACAAGGATTTCCTTTTCTATACATCCTCACCAACACTTTTTATCTCTTGTCTTTTTTATGAGTGGCATTTTAATAGGAATGATACCTCATTGTGGTTTTGATTTGCATTTCCCTGATGACTGGTGATGTTGAGTACCCTTTTCATGTATCTGTTGGTCGTCTGTATGTCTTTTTTTTTAATTTTTTATTTATTTATGATAGTCACAGAGAGAGAGAGAGAGAGAGAGGCAGAGACATAGGCAGAGGGAGAAGCAGGCTCCATGCACCGGGAGCCCGACGTGGGATTCGATCCCGGGTCTCCAGGATCGCGCCCTGGGCCAAAGGCAGGCGCTAAACTGCTGCACCACCCAGGGTTCCCTCGTCTGTATGTCTTTGGAAAAATGACCATTCAGTTCCTCTCACCATTTTGTAGTTGGATTGTTTGTTTTTGCTATAGAACTATATATATTTATAAGGCTTATATATATTTATATATATTATAAATATTTATATTTTTGATATTTACCCTTTGTCAGATACATGATTTGTAAATATTGTCTCCTATTTTAATGCTGCCTTTTCATATTGTTGATTTTTCTTTTGCTCTACAATAGCTTTTCAGTTTGATGTAGCCCCACTTACTCATTTTTGCTTTTGTTGTTTGTACTTTTGTCATATCCAAAAACCATTGCAAAGATCAAAGCAAAGAAGATTTTCCTCTATGTTTTCTTCTATGAGCTTTCTGGTTTCAGGTCTATGTTAAAGTCTTTAATCCATTTTTTTTTTTTTGTCTTTAATCCATTTCAAGTTAATTTTTTTGAGTGGTCATGGTCAACTAATATTCGACAAAGGAGGAAAGACTATCCACTGGAAAAAAGACAGTCTCTTCAATAAATGGTGCTGGGAAAACTGGACATCCACATGTAGAAGAATGAAACTAGACCACTCTCTTGCACCATACACAAAGATAAACTCAAAATGGATGAAAGATCTAAATGTGGGACAAGATTCCATCAAAATCCTAGAGGAGAACACAGGCAATACCCTTTTTGAACTCGGCCACAGTAACTTCTTGCAAGATACATCCACGAAGGCAAGAGAAACAAAAGCAAAAATGAACTATTGGGACTTCATCAAGATAAGAAGCTTTTGCACAGCAAAGGATACAGTCAACAAAACTAAAAGACAACCTACAGAATGGGAGAAGATATTTGCAAATGACATATCAGATAAAGGGCTAGTATCCAAGATCTATAAAGAACTTATTAAACTCAACACCAAAGAAACAAACAATCCAATCATGAAATGGGCAAAAGACATGAACAGAAATCTCACAGAGGAAGACATAGACATGGCCAACATGCATATGAGAAAATGCTCTGCATCACTTGCCATCAAGGAAATACAAATCAAAACCACAATGAGATACCACCTCACACCAGTGAGAATGGGGAAAATTAACAAGGCAGGAAATCACAAATGTTGGAGAGGACGTGGAGAAAGGGAAACCCTCCTGCACTGTTGGTGGGAATGTGAACTGGTGCAGCCACTCTGGAAAACTGTGTGGAGGTTCCTCAAAGAGTTAAAAATAAATCTGCCCTACGACCCAGCAATTGCACTGCTGGGGATTTAACCCAAAGATACAGATGCAATGAAACGCTGGGACATCTGCACCCTGATGTTTATAGCAGCAATGGCCACGATAGCCAAACTGTGGAAGGATCCTCGGTGTCCATCGAAAGATAAATGGATAAAGAAGATGTGGTTTATGTACACAATGGAATATTAACCATTAGAAACGACAAATACCCACCATTTGCTTCGACGTGGATGGAACTGGAAGGTATTATGCTGAGTGAAATAAGTCAATCGGAGAAGGACCAACATTTTATGGTCTCATTCATTTGGGGAATATAAAAAATAGTGACAGGGAATAAAGGGGAAAGGAGAAAAAATGAGTGGGAAATATCAGAAAGGGAGCCAGAACATGATAGACTCCTAACTCTGGGAAACGAACGGGGTGGTGGAAGGGGAGGTGGGCAGGGGGTGGGGTTGCCTGGGTGATGGGCACTGAGGGGGGTACTTGATGGGATGAGCACTGGGTGTTATTCTGTATGTTGGCAAATTGAATACCAACAAAGAATAAATTTATAAAAAAATTTTTTTTGAGTGGTATAAGGTAGGTGTCCAATTTCATTTTTCAGGTGTTTAATCCTGTTTTTCCATTATTATTTATTGAAGAAACAATCCTTTCTCTATTGAGTCTTCTTAGCTCCTTTGTCAAATATCAATTAACCATACACATGCAGGTTTATTTCTGGGTTCTCAGGATGCCTGGGTGGCTCTGTGGTTGAACACCTGCTTTCAGCCCAGGGTGTGATCCTGGAGTCCTAGGATTGAGTCCCAGATCAGGCTCCCTGCATAGAGCCTGCTTCTCCCTCTTCTTATGTCTCTGCCTCTCTGTCTCTCTCTGTGGCTCTCATGAATAAATAAATAAAATCTTAAAAAAAATAATTTCTGGGTTCTCTATTCTGTTCCATTGGAATGTGACTATTTTATGCCAGTACCACACTGTTTTGATTACTATAGCTTTGTAGTATAGTTTGAAATCAAGAAGTTTGTGCCTCCAGCTTTGTTCTTCTTTCTCAGAATTGCTTTGGCTATTTGGGGTCTTTTGTGGTTCTACACAAGTTTTGGAATTTTTTTTTCTATTTCTATGAAAAATGTCCTTGGAATTTTGATAGGGACTGCATGGAATGGCTTTAGACAGTGTGGATATTTTAACAATATTAATTCTTCTGATCCACAAAAAGGGGATCCTACATTTATTTGTGTTCACTGAGAGTTGATATTCAATGTATCATATTTAGAATCAAGACTTGCCTAAGTAATGAACTTTGCTATTTGTAGTCCATAAATAGTACATAATATTAAGTATCAAAGTAAATGTTTCAGTTAGAATACTTTCAGGATTTTGATGTTTTCTTTTTTTTTTCTTTTCTTTTTTGATGTTTTCTATAGGTCCCTCTACCTTCTAATTATTCTAAATGCTCGTGGAGTGTTAATACTCTAAATCAGGATTTCTCAACCCGCATTGAGGCTAATTCAGTGTGTGTGTATACTGTGAAATGTCTAACAGCATCCCTGGCCTCTAACCACTAGATTAGTGGTTAGATTAGTTGCCACTAGTGGCAACCCCTGCCCCCACCACCTCATTAGGACAATTAAAAAATATTTCTGGACATTGTCAATATCATCAAAACACTTTGGCATGGATGTTTATTAATACGGTGAGAAAATAGTATAGTATGGTAGATTGTGTTTTCCAAAGATCCTTGCCTCAATGTAGTATATATACTCCACCTCACTTGCTCTTGTAATGTGAACTTGATGTACCTCCATTGAGAGGTGATGGGTAGGAAATGGGGTCTATTATATTTTCCCTTGAACCTGGGTGGAACTTTACAACTGCTTCACTCAGTATAAGGGGGCAGATGTGATGTCATGTCACTGAGGCTAGATTACAAAAGGCAACACAACTTCCCCTTGGCTCTCTCTCTGAAGATCTGACCTTGGAACCTATCTACTATGTTGTGAGGAAGCTCAGGTCACATGGAGAGGCTATGAATGCGAATTGATTCCCCAAACTCCAGCCAGGCCTCCATCATAGCCAGCACCAACAACCAGACATGTGAATTAAAGAGCCTTCAGATGATTTCAAACCCCTAGGCTTCAAGTCTTTGGCTGAGGCCCCAGACATTATAGAGATGACCTCTCTCTGTTTGAATTCTAGATCCATAGAAACTTTAAGAGGTAGTAAATTCTTCTTGTTTTATTTTATTTTATTTTATTTTATTTTTTTAATTCTTATTTTAAAAAAACTATGTTTTCAGATAATTTCTTATACAGTAATAGATAATAAAACATGTAGGTTAAACGGACTCTAAACTATGGAGAACAAACTGATGATTATCAGAGGGGAGGTAGTTGGGGGGACAGGTAAAATAAGCAAAGGGAATAACAGTATACTTATCATGATGAGCACTGAGTAATGTATAGAATTGTCAAATCACTATATTGTACACCTGTAAATAATATAACACTGTATGTTAACTATACTGGAATTAAAATTTAAAAAACTTAAAATAGTTAAATCAGATCCCTCCCAAATATACATAGAATACATATAAATTAATAATAAAGAAAGTCTAATATCACTTTATTAGGATAGGGATTAGCCCATAATACTATGTTACACTGTCTATCCCCACAACACAGAGGCATTCCAAAGAGAAAGAAGTCTGAATCTTCCTGAGTTCCATTAAAAACAAAGCAAAACATTCAAAACAACCATATCTATACCATAACTACCAGAATCTTTCCTATACTACCATCTTTATCACTAGTTCACAGAAACATCACGATATTGACCTAAAATATGGCAAGCACCGTCAAACTGAATCAATTAACATTTTAGGGGAATTTTCATTCCTACAAGCAAACCACATTCAGCTGCTAGAAGCACATGAACTAAAAGGCCATGAGTTTAGTTTTATTTTTTAAGCCACATGGGCATACCCACCTGCTACAAACAAGAGACCTATAAAGGTCAGACTGTAATATAGAAGTCTTCTTCAGAGGAATTACAAACTGAACAGTGATGTCCCCTGGAATTAAGTGACTTTAAAATTTTAGAGCAAGATAAATTAGTTAGCTTTTTACAGGATTTTAATAGTTAAAAAAGACCTTTGGTTATAAGTAACAGAAAATTCAGCCAACAGCAGGTTAACCAAATGTTTATTTTTCCCATGTAATAAGAAACTTGGAGATTGGGGCCCTTGACAATGGTTCAGAGGCTTGACTATCATCAAGGCCAACGTTAGTGTGGTTCTCTTTGCCTTGCCTCTTGGGTCACAGTCATATTATAAATACTGTAGCTCTAGAGATCCCATCTGTGGTCAAGGTTGGAAGATCAAAAGGGAAATGGTAGTGCCAGCAGAGTTCTCCTTACATCACGTTGTGCAAAAAAATCCCATGGCCACTCCTAGTGTGAAGGAGACAGGGAAAAGAAATATTTAGTTTTCACAGCCTCTGTACAAGAGGTAGGCAAGGGAGAAATTTGTTGGGTGAGCCTACAGTGTCTGAAATTACTTCAGAAATGACAAGTTGGGCAGCCCCAGTGGCTCAGTGGTTTAGCGCCGCCCTTAGTCCATGACGTGATCCTGGAGACCCAGGATCAGGTCCCACGTCGGTCTTCCTGCATGGAGCCTGCTTCTCCCTCTGCCTGTGTCTCTGTCTCTCTCTCTCTCTCTCTGTGGGTCTCTCATGAATAAATAAATAAATAAAATCTTTAAAAAAATAAAGTTACTACAGAGAATCTTCATTTCTCAAGTATTTATAATCTAATCTCCAAAGTTACAGTGTTGAACATGAAAGCAACAATCATAAAAAAAAAATCACTAATGAACAGACCACCAATAAACTTCTTGCCTGGTCAAATATTGCTTTGCACTCAAAAACTAGCCATATTCTTGTTTAACACATCAATATCTTTGTGTTTCTCATTTACTACTTTTGACTTACTGAGAATGTGATCATAGGTAAGTTGTTTACCTCTCTGTGCCTTCATTTCATCAACTAAAAATGTGGATGTAAAGGTATGTGCTTTGTGGAATTCATGGGCAGTTTAAATGAATTATTATCTGGTACCTTTTAAGCCCTATACAAATGGTAGCTTTTATTTTTTTTCTTTTCAAGTTTTTATTTAAATTCCAGTTAGTTAACATACAGGGTAATATTAGTTTCAGGTATAGAATTTAGTGATTCATCACTTTGATACAATACCCAGTGCTCATTAGAAGTGCTCTCCTTTATACACATCACTCCCATGTCCTCCACACTTCAGTAATCCTCAGTTTGTTCTCTATGGTTAAGAGTGTTTCTTGGTTTGCCTCTTTCCCCCGATGTTCATTTGTTTTCTTAAATTCCGCATATGACTGAAATCATATGGTAGTCATCTTTCTCTGATTGACTTATTTCACTTAGCATAATCATCTCTATCTCTGGGACGCCTGGGTGATTCAGCGGTTTAGAGCCTGCTTTCAGGCCAGGGTGTGATCCTGGAGTCCCAGGATCGAGTCCCATATTGGGCTCCCTGCATGGAGCCTGCTTCTCCCCCTGCCTGTGTCTCTGCCTCTCTCTCTCTCTCTCTCTCTCTCTCTCTCTCGAATAAATAAATCTTTAAAAAAATAATCTCTCTCTCCATCCATATTGTTGCAACTGGCAAGATTTCATTCTTTTAATGGCTGAGTAATATTTCACAATATTTCTATATACATAGATCAACCACTTCTTTTTTATTTAAAGATTATATAATTTGTTTTAGAGAGAAAGAGAATATGAGCAGGGAGAGAGTCAGAGGGAGAGGGAGGGAATCTCAAGCAGACTCCACACTAAGTGCAGAGACCTACACAGGGCTCAATCTTACCACCCTGAGATCATGACCTAAGTTGAAACCTGAGAGTTCAACACTTAACCGACTGAGCCTTCTAGGCTCCCACTTCTTCTTATCCATTCATTAGTTGATGGACAGATGGGCTTTTTCTATTTTGGCTATTGTTGATAATGCTGCTATAGACACTGGGGTCCATGTATTCCTTCAAACCAGTATTTTTGTATCCTTTAGACAAATACCTAGTAGTGCAATTGCTGGATCATAGGGTAGTTCAATTTTTAATTTTTTAGGGAACCTCTATACTGCTTTCCAGCATGGGCTGTACAAGTTTGCATTTCCATCAGCAGTGTAAGAGTGTTCTCCTTTTTCCACATCCTTGCCAACATATGTTGTTTCCTGTGTTGTTAATTTTAGCCATTCTTGTAGGTGTGAGGTGGTATCTCATCATGATTTTGATTTGTATTTCCCTGATGGTGAGTTATGTTGAGTATCTTTTCATGTGTCTGTTAGCTATCTGGATGCCTTCTTTAGAAAAATGACTATTCATGTCTTCTGGCCAGTTCTTACTGGATTATTTGCCTTTGGGCATTCAGTTGTATAAGTTCTTTATATCTTTTGGATATTGACCCTTTATCAGATATGTCATTTACAAATATCTTCTCCCATTCCATAGGTTGCCTTTTATTTAGCTTTGTTGATTGTTTCCTACACTGTGCAGAAGACCTGATGAAGTCCCAATAGTTTAATTATTTTGTTTTCCATGCCTTAGGAGACATATCTAGTTAGGAAGTTGCTACAACTGATGTCAAAGAGGTTACTTCCTGTGTTCTCCTTTAGGATTTTGATGTTTCCTGTCTCATATTTAGGTATTTCATCCACTTTTAATTTATTTTTGTACATGGTGTAAGAAAGTGGTCCAGTTCCATTCTTCTGCATGTTGCTGTCCAGTTTTCCCAACACCATTTGTTGAAGAGACTTTTTTCCATTGGATATTCTTTCCTACTTTGTCAAAGATTAATTAACCAACCATATAGTTGTGGGTCCATTTCTGGGTTTTCTATTCTGTTCCACTGATCTATGGGTCTGTTTTTGTGCCAGTACTATACTAATGACTACAGCTTTGTAATAGAGCTTGAAGTCTGAAGTTGTGATGCTTCAGCTTTGCTTTTCTTTTTCAAGATTGCTTTGGCTATTCAGGGTCCTTTGTGATTCCAGACAAATTTTAGGATTATTTGTTCTATGAAAAATGCTGGTGGCATTTTGATAGGGATTGCATTAAATATGTAGATTGCTTTGGGTAGTATAGACATTTTGACAATTTTATGCTTCTAGTCCATGAGTATGGAATGTTTTTCCACTTGTTTGTGACGTCTTCAGTTTCTTTCATCAGTGTTTCCAGAATACAGACCTTCTACCTCTTTGATTAGGTTTATTCCTAGATATATTATGGTTTTTGGTATAATTGTAAGTGGGATTGATTCCTTAGTTTTTCTTTTTGCTGCTTCATTATTGGAGTATAGAAATAAAACAGATTTTTGCATGTTGATTTTGTATCCTGTGAATTTTTGTATCCTGAATTTGTATATCAGTTCTAGCAATTTTTTGATGGAGTTTTTTGGGTGTTCTATATTGAGTATCATGTTCTCTGCAAATAGTGAAAGTTTGACTTCTTTCTTGCTGAATTGGATATATTTTATTTCTTTTTGTTGTCTAGGACACCCAGTACTATGTTAAAAAACTGGTGAGAGTGTCTTCCTGACCATAGAGTAAAAGTTCTCAGTTTTTCCCCATTGAGGATAATATTAACTATAGGATTCTCATCTATGGCTTTTATGATGTTGAGTTACATTCCCTTGATCTCTGCTTTTTTGAGAGTTTTTATCATGAATGGATGTTGTACGTTGTCAAATGATTTTTCTACATTTATTAAGGGGATCATATGGTTCCAGCTTTTCTTTTTTTTTTTTTTTTCAGCTTTTCTTTTGTTAATGTGATGTTTCACCTTGATTGATTTGTGAATATTGAACCACCTTTGCAGCCCAGGAATAAATCCCACTTGATAGTGGTGTAATTCTTTTAATGAACTGTTGGGTACTATTTGCTAGTAATTTGTTGAGAATTTTTGCATTCATGTTCAACAGGGATATTGGCCTGTAGTTCTCTTTTTTAGTGGAGTCTTTGGGATCAGGATAATGCTGGCCTCACAGAGTGAATTTGGAAGTTTTCCTTCCATTTCTATTTTTTGGAACAGTTGAAAGAAGAGGCATTAACTCTTCTTTAAATGTCTAGTTGAATTCTCCTGTGAAGCCATCTGGCTCTGGAATTTTGTTCATTGGGAGATTTTTGATTACTGATTTAATTTCTTTGCTGGTTATCAGTTGATTCAAGTTTTCTATTTCTTCCTGTTTCAGTTTTGGTAGTTTATATGTTTCTAGGAATTTATCCATTTCTTCCAGATTGATTTGTTGGTATGTAATTTTTCATAATATTCTCCTCTAATTATTTGTATTTCTGTGGTGTTGGTTGTTATTTCTCCATCTCATTTGTATTTTATTTATTTGGGTTCTTTCTCTTTTTGATAAATCTGGCTAGGGGCTTATCAATTTTATTAATTTTTTCAAAGAAAAAATTTCATTGATCTACTGTTTTTTTGTTTTCTTTAGTTTCTAGATTCTCTATTTTTCACTCTAATCTTTAGGATTTCTCTTCTTCTCCTGGCTTTAGGCTTCATTTGTTGTTACTTTTCTAGCTTCTCTAGGTCTAAGGTTAGATTGCTTATTTGATATTTTTCTAGCTTTGCAAGATAGGCCTGTATTGCAATACTCTTTGCTCTTAGGCACAGCTTTGCTGCATCCAAAAGGTTTTGGACTGTCATGTTTTCATTTTCATTTGTTTCCATGTATTTTTAAATTCTTCTTTAATTTCCTTATTGACCCATTCATTTTTTAGTCGCACATTGTTTAAATCCATGTATTTGTGGTCTTTCCAAATTTTTTCTTGTGATTGACTTCAAGTTTAATAGCATTGAGGTCAGATAATATGCATGGTATGATCTCAGTCCTTTTGTATTTGCTGAGGCCTGATTTGTGACCTAGTATGTGATCTCTTCTGGAGAATGTGCATTCTGCTGCTTTGGGATGAAGTGTTCTGACTATATCTTTTAAGTCCTTTTGGTCCAAGTATGTCATTCAAAGCCATTGTTTCCTTGTTGATTTTATGCTAAGATTATCTGTCTATTGCTATAAGTGGGATGTGAAAGTCCCCTACTATTATTGTGTTATTATCAGTGAGTTCCTTTATGTTTGTTATTAACTGTTTTTTTTTTTTTTTGAGATTTTATTTATTTATTCATGAGAGACACACAGAGAGAGAGGTAGAGACACAGGCAGAGGGAGAAGCAGGCTCCAATGCAGGGATCCTGATGGGGGACCCAATCCAGGGAATCCAGAATCACACCCTCAGGTGAAGTCAAATGGAATTTGAATATATGAGCTCAGGGGCCAAGTAAGGGTCTGAGAGAAAAAAAAATAACGTTATCAGTATTATGATATTTAAAGCCACAGAACTGGAAAAAGTCACTTAAAAAGGGAAGTTAGATGGAGATCAAGTAGCTAGAAAAACAGGAAGCTCTGAGCAAGTTGAATCAGTCTCAACTGGTAGGCACAATATTTGATGAACCATTTACTTAACTCTATAGAAAAACTCTGCTCTTGATACCTACTTAACATGATAATATATGTCTTTTCTACAAAGATTCAAAGGAAAAAAAATCCCACCTTGAAGTTGGTCTAGGGAAAAAGTTGTTTTTCTCCTATATTAATTAATATTTCTTTACCAGACAATGGAAACTACGTAAATGACAAATTTACTTTTGGGGATTAGTTGCTGCAATTTCAAAGATAAATTGCAAATTCATTTGAAGTTCAATTCATTAATTCCAAGTACTAGTTCTTTGTTCTTTTTAATAACTCTTTATTGTTTTCATTTTTATTGTCTGGACTTAATTTTGTAGTCAGTTCAAATCCTTTGATAGAGAGAATTGGTAGAGGAGTAGAAGTGGAGAAAAAATGGCAGAGGAATGGTAGGTACTCCTAGATGGATTCTGTTTGCCCTTATCCCCCATCACTCACTATCCCTCTCAGCCCCCTCTTTGTTCCTAATCTGTCAAACTGCTCTCCACCAGAAGGCCTTCACATTAACTCTTTCCTTTGCTTACAAGACTCGTTCCTTTACTCTTTTTGTAGCCGAAACTTACTCATCTTTCAAGTCCCAGATTAAGTGCCAACAGTTCGGGAAGGTCTTCCCTGAATGCACCCTCTCTCACCCCCCATTACATAGTCTCACATACGTTGTACTTTTTCTTCATAGCACTTACTATTGTTAAAATTACTTAATTTTGTTTCCTACAACTAACATCTTCTTTTAAAAACTTTCTTTAGCCTTTGCATTCCCATTTATTCAAGAATGAAGTTTCACCTAAGGTTATACATTTGAAGGTAACTAGAGGCTAGCTCTCTCTTCTCCATCAATCTCTTACATAGTAAGAAATAGCTATAGGTCAGGAAGCTTAGGTGTTTTTATTTTTTATTTATTTATTTATTATTTTTTGTATTTTTTTTTATTGGAGTGCTTAGGTGTTTTTAAATAAGATACAGAGAAGCAATAGCAGAATGAAATAATTACCAGTTTTAACAACATTTTCTGCTATGTCTTTTACTCTGAAATACTCATTCCATATTCAAATTGCCCCAAATATGCACAAGATACTTTGCCTAGCTTTTTCTAATCCTGGATTGGATTGAAGTTTGTGCATTGTATTTGAATTTTATGTCTGTTTAGAGTCTTTTACTTGAGAAAAGTCTCTCCATTTTTTTTTTCGTAGTATTGACTTTTTGAAGAATCTGAGCTAATGTTCCATTATCTGGGTTTGTCAAATTGTTTCCTGATGGTATTGCTTAAATTATTCCTCTCTTTTATTTCTTATAAATGGAAGTTAGGTCAGGAGAAGGGCTATCGAATAGAAATATAGCATGACCCACTTATATAATTTTAAAATTATCTGGTAGCCACATTTTATTTTTTGTTTTTTAAGGATTTGATTTATTTATTTGAGAGAGAAAGTGAGCATGAGACAGAACACACAAGCAGAGGCAGAGGGAGAGGGAGAAGCAGACTCCCCTAGTGAGCAGGGAGCCCCATGCAGGGATAGATCCCAGGACCCTGTGATCATGACCTGAGCTGAAGACAGACACTAAACCTACGGAGCCACTCAGGTGACCCTTGGTAGCCACATTTTAAAAAGTAAAAAAAAAAAAAAAAAAAAAAAAGAAAGAAAAAAGAAAAGTTTAACTTTAATAAGATATTTAAGTTTTAACACAATATATCTAAAATATAATTTTAACACATAGTCAACGTTAAAAAGGTATCAATGAGACTTTCTTCAACTTTTTTTTGTGCTAAGTTCTTAAATCCGATGTGTTTTTTAATACACTTACAACACATCTCAATTTGAGGTAGCCACATTTTAGGTGCTCAATATTCAGATATGACCAGTGGCTATCATATTGGACAGTGAAGTCTAGAGGCTTGATTAGATTCAGGTTAAATATCTTGGTAAGAATGCTTCATGGATGATACTGTGTACTGTCCATTGCATTATATCAGGAGCCTCATAGTACCTTTGTCCTAGTATTAGTGATGTTAAATTTGATCACTTAGCTAAAGTGTTGCTGCCAGAATTTTCTATTATAAAAGATTCATTCCCCCCCTTCCTTTTTTTTAAATTTTTTTTTAATTTTTATTTATTTATGATAGTCACAGAGAGAGAGAGAGAGGCAGAGACACAGGCAGAGGGAGAAGCAGCCTCCATGCACCGGGAGCCCGATGTGGGATTCGATCCTGGGTCTCCAGGATTGCGCCCTGGGCCAAAGGCAGGCGCTAAACCACTGCGCCACCCAGGGATCCCCCCATTCCCCCCCCTTCCTAATGTAGAAGTAAACTGTAGCTATTTCTTGGACACCATAAGTCTATCTTGTTGCCCCATACCCTTTAGCCCAATGATTATAGAATCTATTGACAGTCCTTGTGGGAACCAATTATTATACTGCAGTTACAAAATGGTAATTTCTTTTTTTTTAAGATTTTATTTATTCGTTCATGGGAGGCAGAGAGAGAGAGGCAGAGACACAGGCAGAGGGAGAAGCAGGCTCCCTGCATGGATCCTGACATGGGACTCGATCCCAGGACCCCAAGATCATGACCTGAGCCAAAGGCAGACACTCAACCCTGAGCCACTGAGGAGCCCCAAAATGGTAATTTCTTATAATTCCCTTTACATCTATTAGATGGCAATCTTCTACAAAAAAAAAAAGAAAGAAAGAAGAAAGAAAGAAGAAAGAAAGAAAGAAAGAAAGAAAGAAAGAAAGAAAGAAAGAAAGAAAATTTTACTATTAGGATTTTCTTTTACTCCTTTTTGTTAGGATGCAAGGATTGCAGAGTCCACATGGACACCTCATAGGACTGGAAGTGTCCTGGTGAGGTGAATAGCCAGGAGGGGTAAGGAAGGTTAGAGATCTGGAAAATGAATGTATTGGTTAAGCTAAGAGTATCTATTGCGGCAAATAGAGATCAACATTTCACTGGCTTAACACGTAGAAGTTTATTTTTACTTATGTAAAAGTTCTACGTGGGTGTTCCTATTTAACCGGTGGTCTTTCTTCAGTCTGTGATTCGAGAACACAGGCTTCTATCATCTGGTGGCTCTGCATTACCTAAGTCTTTGAAGTCTCTGCATCTAGGCTGAAGGAAAAGAGAACAGAGAAGGTCATTCACTTCTTAGCTGCCTTGACCTGGAAGTGAGATATGTAATTTCCACTTAGGCTTCCTAGTGAGATCTAGTCAACTAGCCCCTCTTATATACAAAGGGTGGGGCATTCCTCTAGTACAGCTACTTTCCTGAAACATCTATTTTCTGTGGAAGGGACAGTTAGCCATCACTGTCACAATTCAGCTGAGAGGCTGTTGACCAGGGGATATAAGAGTCTTTGCTAGCTGTTTCTACTTTTACTCCACCAGTAGCAAGCAAATTTTATTTTTTAATTTACTCTCAAAAGGACTAGGTGAGATTCCTTTAAAAAATTCTCCCAAGCAGCCATGATTCCTATTTAAAAATGGGGTGGGGAGGGGAAGAAAGAAAATGAAAAAACAAAAACAAAAACATAGACGTGAGTATAGAGGCATTGAAAAATATTTCATGAATTACTTCACAAAATGTACTCGTGGGGAAATATAGATGTGGGGAAAATGCAAGAGTGATCTAAATTGAGACAGATTTATCCCATTTCTACACCATAAGCTCTCTGTTGAAGAGACATTTAAAGCACTTACATACATGGTATTCAGTATCTGAGATATGACATAATCCTAAAATACTATCTGCTAAATAACTGTATGTAGCAATTCTTTTTTTCTAAAATTTTATTTATTTATTTATTTATTTATTTATTTATTTATTTATTTGAGAGAGAAAGAGAGAGAGCTCAGGTGTGCAGGGAGGAGGGCAGAGGGAGAAGGAGAGAGAGAATCTCAAGCAGACTCCTCACTGAGCGCAAAGCTTGACTCAGGGCTGGATCTTGTGACCCTGAGATTATGACCTGAGCTGAAATCAAGAGCCGGATGCTCAACTGACTGAGCCACCCAGGAACCTAGTGTGGATAGAAATTCTTATATATTATAAGTATTCTTAGTCCTAGAACTCATGATCTCGGCCCTAGAGGTCACAAACCTTACAAGGCCACATCTATTGATTCAAATATCTATTGAATGTCTACTGTGTGTCAGATACTATTCCAGTTGTTGAAGATTCCTTGGTGAATAAAAATTACACAATCAGGAACACCTGGGTGGCTCAGTGGTTGGGCGTCTGCCTTGGGCTCAGGGCGTGATCCCAGAGTTCCGGGATGGAGTCCTGAGTCCTGCATCGGGCTCCCCGTGCGGAGCCTGCTTTTCTCTCTGCCTGTGTCTCTGCCTCTCTCGCTGTGTCTCTCATGAATAAATAAATAAAATCTTAAAAAAAAAAAAAAGAATTACACAATTACTGATCTCATGGGGTTGATGGTCAGGTGGGAAAACAGACATTAAACAGTTACCTCCCCTTCCCCAAATGAAACAATTTCAGTGAAAATAAGTGCTATGAAGAAAAATTTTGATGTCCATCAGATTTTATAATGGTAGTGGGGAGGGGGAAGACTTCAGGAAAGACCTTTCTGAAGCATTGGCACTTAATCTAGGACTTGAAAGAAGAGCAAGTTTTGCTACATAGAGTGGGGGACAGGGTGTTCTATATAGAGAAAAAAGTAAATGTGAGGGCCAATAGGTAGAGAGAAGTTTGACAGGTTAGGAACAAAGTGAGGCCATTGTGGGAGACTGAGAGGGACAATGAGTGATGCTAGTTATGGCAGGGGTTTGGGTAGGAGTCAGATCATGCAGGGGTTTGTAGGCCAAGCTAAGGATTTTTTTTTTCTAAAGATTTTATTCATGAGAGACAGAGAGAGAGGCAGAGAGACAGGCAGAGGGAGAAGCAGGCTCCATGCAGGAAGCCTGATGTGGGACTTGATCCCAGGTCTCCAGGATCAGGCCATGGGCCGAAGGCAGGCGCCAAACCACTGAGCCACCCAGGGATCCCCAAGCTAAGGATTTTTAAGTTTAGCCTAAAAACAAGGGAGAGAATCTGGAAAGCATCCTTATGATTACATGATTACAATCCTTATGATTATAGTTGTAGTTTAAAAAGATTACTCTAGCAGTAGCCATATTACACATGAAAACATTTTACAATGATTAAAACAGTACTTGGGGCACCTGGGTGGCTCAGTCAGTTAAGTGTCTGCCTTCGGCTTGGGTCATGGTCCAGGGTCCTGGGATTGAGCCCTGTATTGGCTCCCTGCTCAGTGGAGAGTCTGCTTCTCCCTTTCTGTCTGCCCCTCCCCCTGCTTGTGCAAGTACTCTCTTTCTCTCTCTCTCAAGTAAATAACGTCTTTTTTTTTTTAAGATTTTAATTTATTTATTCATGACAGACACACACACACACACACACACATACAGAGAGAGAGAGAGAGAGAGAGAGAGAGAGAGAGAGAGAGAAGCAGGCTCCATGCAGGGAGCCTGACGTGGGACTCCATCCCAGGTCTCCAGCCATGTGGAACCTAGAAGACCCATGTTTCCTGGATCGAGAATCAGTGTGTTGGGCATCAGTGTTTTCTGCAAGGGTTGTGATCTGAAACTTTTTAAAGAACCATCCGCCTTTTGGGGAAGCATTTCTGAATTGTCCATCACCAACCATTTCTTGGATATCATCATGAAACACCTGTTTGCTGATCAGAGCTGTCGTTTAATTTGATGCACCTCTGGATCCGGATGAAATATTAAATTGTCTTCCTCATTTCTCCATCAGGTGTACAGTTTTTAAAACTATCAATGGCATTTCAAGTCTGAAAACAGTGTGGCAGTATGTGCATGGTCCATAGCACAGTACAAGCAGCATCTAAAGCAGTTGTAATTGTAGAATGTTTTTGGGTACTTGAATAAATCAAATCTTTAATTGAAAAAAAAAAAAAAAGGATCACGCCCTGGGCTGAAGGCAGGCTGAGCCACCCGGGGTGCCCTCAAGTAAATAAAGTCTTAAAACAAAACGATTACTGGCAGGTGAATTAAATGGCAACTCAATGCACAGAACAGAAAGTTTAGTAGAAAACCCACCCAAATACATATAGGAAATTTTATGTGGTAAGTATGACATTTCAAATAAGTGGGTGAGAAAATGGATTACTTATTAACATTTTGGGATACCTGAGTATCCTTCTTGAGAAAGAATAAAGTTGGATTTGTACTTCAGAAATTCAAGGATGTGGGATCCCTGGGTGGCGCAGTGGTTTAGCGCCTGCCTTTGGCCCAGGGCACGATCCTGGGGACCCGGGATCGAATCCCACGTCAGGCTCCCGGTGCATGGAGCCTGCTTCTCCCTCTGCCTATGTCTCTGCCTCTCTCTCTCTCTCTGTGTGTGACTATCATAAATAAATTAAAAAAAAAAGAAATTCAAGGATGCAAAATGAAGTCATAAAAGACCCAGGAGGAATCATGGGGAAAGTACAAAAAATAATTCTGTGGGTAGGCAATGCTTTTTTTGAGTAGGTTTCAAAATCTAGAAACCATAACAACGATGGCTTGGCCTATGTCCTAAAGAGATGGCAGTGGATGGCTTCAAGGCATATTTTGGAGATGGAATCATCAGGATGATGATACTGAATGGGGGTGGATGAAAGAGAGAGAGAGTAAAAAGATGTTAAGGATGACTTAATGACTTCTAAATTTGTAGTTTGAGGAATTCAGTGGGTGCTAATGTTGACTCCTGAGATGAGGAATAAGGGAGGGGGGGGGTTGTTGCAGGGTGATAAAAAAATTCAACTTTGTGTTAAAATATTTTGTATTTCAAAGGATACCACCAAGAAAGTGAAAACATAGAGAAAAATTATTTGCAAATCTGATAAGGGACTTATATCCAGAATATATAAAGAACTCTTAAAACTCAATAATGAAAGGACAAAGCAACCCAACAAAAATATGGGCCAAAGATTTGGATAGATATTTCTCTAAAGAAGATACATGAATGGTGGCCAATAAGCACACAAAAAGGTGATTGACAACATCATTAGTCATTATGAAAATGCAGATAAAAACCACAGTGAGATATTTCTAGCCACCCACTAGGATGGCTATAATAAAAGATAGAAACTAACAACAATCAGTGACCATATGCGGAAAATGGAACCCTCATATATTGCTGGTAGGAATGTAAAATGGTGCAGTAACTTTGGAAAACAGTCCGGAAGTTTATCAACCTGTTAAGCATAGAGTTACCATATGATTCCATTATTTCATTCCTATGTGCTTACCCTAGAGAAAAAACACATGGCCACATGAAGCCTTCTCCAGGGATGTTCACAGCAGCATTATTCATAATAACCAAAAAGTAGACACAACATACCATCAACTAATGAATGGATAAACAAAATGTGGAATCTAAACAAAATGTGGAATCTTTATACGATAGAATATTTGGCAATAAGAAGACACGTAAGTACTGATGCAAGTTATAACAGAGATAATCCTTAAAAACGTGAGGTGAAAAAAGTCACAAAGACTACATATTGCATACCATATGTATGAAATATTCAGAATAGGCAAGTCTATAGAAACAGAAAACGGATTAGTGATTGCCTAGGGCTGGGATGGGAAGGAGAAAGGGAAAGTATAGGAGTGACTGCTTATAATCACAAAATTTCTTTTTGGAGGTAATGGAAATGTTCCAAAATTAAATTATAGAGACGATTGAACCGCCCTGTAAATACATAAAAGGCCATTGAGTTGTGTGTTTTAAACATGTGTAGTATATAGTATGTAAATTATATCCCAATAACGCTCTTAAAAAATTCAACTGGGATATATTAGCTTTCTTAAATAAACCTGTGAATTCTTTTGTATTTATTTAATTATTTAATTATTTATTTTATTTTTAATTTTTAATTATTTATTTTATTTTTAATTTTTAAACCTGTGAATTCTTAACTTTGTCCTGGCGATGTCAGAAGCCTCAGCGTTTAGGCAACGATAGAATGAAGACCACGGTGGGGAACACTTGACAGAACGTTTGATTTCCTTCCTCCAGGTTCTCAGCGTGAGGCCACGCCTTTTCTTCGTCTCCTAGCAACCCACTCCCTGGCCGCCCGTTCTCTTCCTGTAAGCCTCGCCCCGTCGTCACTTCCGCTCCGCAACAGGAAGTGAGGTCAGAGCCGGCAGCTTTCCCGGGAGTTCGGCGTTCTCGGTGTCTGCATCAGCCGAAGAAGTGGTTTTCCTGGCGCTGGCCGCCTCCGGCTCCGTCCCGCGCCCCGCCTCCGCGCCTGGTGGTGAGGCTCTCGAGAAGTCTGGGGGCCTTGGAGGGTCCAGAGATCCGCGCGGCACGGAGGCGAGGCCTGGGAGCGCCTGGCTCCCGGGGCAGAGGAGGGGACTGGCGGGGGCAACTGCGGGTGTCGGTGGAATCCCCTCCGCTCGGCTTCGGTCGTCTGCTGCGGCACCGAGGACTTTCCCACTTCTCTCTTGCGGACCACCTTGGTTTCTGGAAACTGGGACTTCTCGGCGTCCCTCCCCCAGCGTCCCACCTCCCGCGTTTGAAGGAAGACCCCTCGTGCGGAAGTCTCGCCCGAGACTCATCCGGCTGCTGACTCCCCCGCCCGGACCATGAAGTGATCCGTCCCGACCTCAGTGTGAGCGACGGAGCGACTTGTGACACTTTGCAGAGTCCTGGGGTAAATGTTTCTATGTGCGCATGGTCGCGCGCGCGTGTGTGTGTCTTAGATTTCCTGCAAGGTAGGAGCCAGGAGAACCCGGGGCTGTGTTTGGCCAGTGGGTATTTTGGTTTACTTACTTTTCTTTAACCTCTCCACTAGGGGTTCGTCCCTGTTTTGCACGATGCCGCGTGTTAATTGGTGAGAATTAGCACCCTGGAATTCCAGCACACTGGAATTAGGTTGGGAGGGTCCAGGAGTGACTGATTTTTTGGGGGGTCTTAGCTTGATCTTTGAGGAGTTGTGACCTATTCGATTCAGGCGATTTTTAGTCAGTTTTAAGTTTTTATTTTTAAATTATTAGTATTTATTTATTTATTTAATCGTTTTAAGTTTTTAATGTGTTGGTGTCTCACACCCAGACCACGGGTTCTTCTTGGACAGACTGTGTCATATAGTACTGTTTGGATCCTCGTAACCCCAAGCACAGTGCTGAACACACAGTAAAGGCTCGTTAATTTTTAAACTTACTTTATTATTTTTTAAAGATTTTATTTATTGATTCATGAGAGACAGAGAGAGAAGCAGAGACACAGGCGGACGGAGAAGCAGGCTCCATGCAGGGAGCCTGATGTGGGACTCCATCCCGGGACTCTAGGATAACACCCTGGGCCGAAGGCAGGCGCCAAACCGCTGAGCCACCCAGGGATCCCTAATTTTTATTTTTTATTTTTATTTTTTTAAAGATTTTACTTATTTATTCATAGAGACACACACACACAGAGGCAGAGACACAGGCAGAGGGAGAAGCAGGCTCCATGCAGGGAGCCTGATGTGGGACTCCATCCCGGGACTCCAGGATCACGCCCTGGGCCAAAGGCAGGCGCCAAACCGCTGAGCCACCCAGGGATCCCTAATTTTTAAATTTAAACGGCAGAAAATACACATTCTAACATTTCCAATTTAATATTGAAGGGGGGATCTATTTAAATATGGTTCAGCTCCCGGAAAGGACAACATAAAATAGCACGATCTTTTTAGATAAATGTGTCTAAAATTTAGAGGCTACCTGGAAGACTAGATACGGTGCTTGCCGTGGAAGAGAAATAGGGTACATCTATCTTTTAGGAAGAGAGCATGTAAATAATGACGTTTCGTTGCTTGTATCTTTTCTTTTTCTTCTTCTTCTTTTTTTTTTAAAGTAGGTGTTCTGTCCTGACTTACTGACACAGAGGTACTTGCTGCCATTATGGGAAATCAGCTTGCTGGCATTGCTCCTTCCCAGATCCTTTCTGTGGAGAGTTATTTCTCAGACATCCATGACTTTGAATATGATAAGAGCCTGGGAAGCACTCGGTTTTTTAAAGTTGCTCGAGCGAAGCACCGAGAAGGCCTGGTGGTTGTGAAGGTCTTTGCAATTCAGGATCCCACATTGCCTTTAACCAGCTATAAACAAGAGCTGGAGGAACTGAAAATCAGGCTTCATTCTGCACAGAACTGTCTGCCTTTTCAGAAAGCAGTGGAAAAAGCATCTGAGAAAGCAGCCATGCTCTTTAGGCAGTATGTGCGAGACAACCTCTACGATCGCATCAGTACCCGTCCCTTCTTAAATAACATTGAGAAGCGTTGGATTGCTTTCCAGATCCTGACAGCTGTGGACCAAGCACACAAATCTGGAGTCCGTCATGGGGACATCAAGACTGAGAACGTTATGGTCACCAGTTGGAATTGGGTCCTCCTAACTGATTTTGCAAGTTTTAAGCCCACTTACCTTCCGGAGGACAACCCAGCAGATTTCAACTATTTCTTTGACACTTCACGTAGGAGAACTTGCTATATTGCTCCTGAACGTTTTGTTGATGGTGGATTGTTTGCTACTGAGTTAGAATATATGAGGGATCCTTCAACTCCACTTGTAGACTTAAATAGTAATCAGAGAACAAGAGGAGAGTTGAAGCGCGCAATGGATATCTTTTCAGCAGGTATTCAAGTTGATCAAGTTTGCTAAGGGGAAATATGCATATATTTTAACTCTGGAACGTTGAAATGTAGTTTTTAGAAAATCCCATATGTTGAAAAGTTATTTTCTTGACACCTCACACACTATTCGGATAGATATAGCAGTCTTTTATTGGATATGTTTACATGCTGAGGAAGTACAGAGTGGTTCATTTGTTCAGATATTTAAGAAATATTTGAATTCTTCTGTACGTATCAGGCACTTTTTTTTTTCCTTAACGTAAACTCTACCGCCAATGTGGTGCTCAAACTCAGGACTCATGATCAAGAGTTGCATGCTCTACCCACTGAGCCAGCCAGGCACCCCAAGGCACTGTCTTAACACTGGAGACAAATGGACACTTACGTTTCTCTTTTCAAGATGTTTATGTTTAATGGGGAGATAGATATGATATTGAAAAAGCAATTTCAGTGCAGTGTGATTTGCTGTGGTGGTGATAAGCATTGGGTGTTGTTATTGGAATGTACAAATATTTAAATTTGTCTCCGTGGTTTGATGGGTAGAGAGGCAATATCAGGAAAGGCCTCTTTGTTGGAAGGATGATTTTTTTTAAAAGATTGATTTATTTCAGAGAGAGAGAGTGTCCTTGTATGTGCGTGAGTGGGGGAAAGGGGCAGAGGGCCAGGATCTTTAAGCAGACTCCCAGCTGGGCCGGGAGCCTGACATGGAGCACAGTCTCACGACCCATGAGATCATGACTTGAACTGAAACCCGTTGTTAGATACTTAACTGACTCAGCCACCCAGGTGCCCCTGGAAGGATGATTTTTAAACAGACCTGAAAGATAATTGGGAGCTAGCTATGGCAAGGATAGCTTGTTTCAAGCGGAGGGTATTCCTTATACAAAGACATGAAGACCAGATCATGAGGCACTGATTTATTAGGCTACTTTAAGTAGTTTACTATATCTGGCGCATGGAGTGTAGAGTGTGAGGTTAGCAAGCCTCAGCTCATGGGCTGGCATGCCCATGCTAGCCTATGGGGACAGCATCAGGTATTATTTTAAGTAAATGCTGTAGCATGGACAGTGGATTGCAGGGAGCTACCTTGGAGGCGGGAAAACCAGCTAGGAGTAAACTGTTACCATCCAGATAAGATGTGACCCTGACTGACTGAAAGTTGTGACAGAATTGGAGAGGGAGTGGAAGAAAGAACACTTCAGAGATAATTAATAGGTAGAATTGATTGGTAGTAACGTCAAGAGCACTTCTTTCACCCTGACTTGGGAAACGGGGTGGATTGGCAATGATGGTCACTGACATAGGAGAAATAGGAGGACGAATGGGTAAGAGGTGGGAAGATGAAGTCTTCATTAGATATGTTGAATTGAAGGCGTCTGGGGGATATCCAGGGGAAGATGTGCAACAGGCAGTTGGTAATAAAGGTTTGGTGCATAGAGATTTAGGACAGAGGTGGAGATTTGGTAGTTACCAGGAAATAAGTAGTAATTGTAGCCAAGGGAATGGGTTTGTAACCCAGGAGAGTTTGTAAAGAAGTCATTCTTAAGCTTTTTTGAGATCCCCTTAAAGACTTTGATGAGATCAGTAGCCACCTTCTCTAGAAGAAAAGTGTCATGCATTAATATACATTATTTCATATACACATACCACTTGAAGCCAGGCCACGGATTCTAGATTGTCTATGAAATTTTGGGAAAAGAAATGGGCTGAAAATAGTATCTGGAGGAATACCTTGTGAACTCTGCATCAGTGCCATTTTTCATAAATTTCACAAAGGTTTTACCATCTGTAGGTTTGCTGCAAAGAAAACATAAACTGAGCAGCTATATTTTAGATTATTTAAGAAAAATAATTAATGAAGAAGTGTATTTCATTGGAATCAACAAGCATTGTTACACAGGTTCATAACCTCTTCTGGCCCATTCAGCTCACTAATGTGTGTCCCAAGATAATACTGAGGGTTGTTTTTGATAAGCTAGGGTTAGCCTCCAGGCTGTGAGTATAACAAGACTAGAAATGTAATCAATCCATCAGAGTCCCAACTTTTTTGATCAGTGAATGTATCTAAATTTTTGGCAAACCATTTTTACTTTTAAAATTACTATTTTGTCAATAGGATTCCCTTAGCTTAGAAACATGATCACTTTTTAACCTCAAGATGATTTTAGGCTTTTTCTTTTAAGAAGAAAATTGCCAAGTAAATACTTGGGGTATCACTGGCATATAATTTATTAAATCCTTGTGACTTATTTATAACTGGAAGTTTGTTAGAGTTTTAAAATTTCAAGAGTCAACGAAAAGTATATATTTATCTTTTCTGTGTACGTTATAGTTCCATAAACTTCTTACTCAGCATTTATTATTTCCATACTAGAGTCCTACACTGTTTTGGGTGAAGATAGGCTCTTTCTTTCTTTCTTTCTTTTCTTTCTTTTCTTTCTTTTCTTTCTTTTCTTTCTTCTTTCTTTCAAGAGGTGGGTGGGATCTGTCCCTGTCACACTGCTCCTAAGATTTGATGTAGGCTCTTTGGGTTTTAAATGTTACTTTTCTCCATCTTGATGCATATCCATGATTCCTGGCTGCTGGTTTTGGAGACGTGTATATATTCTCTTTCTGGTCATGTAAGTGTGCACAGCCTTTTTCCTGGAGATCTTTCATTCATTACTTGACAAATATTTGAATTTTATCTGTCCGATATATATGAGACACTGCTCTATACGTGTTGGGAGTACAGCTCTGAACAAGACTGACAGTTTTTGCCCTTAAGGAGCTTATATTCTAGTAGAGTAGAAAAAGAATAAGTAAAGAAGTTAATTTTCTTCAGTGTTAACTGCTGTGACAAAGAGTTATGGCTTTTACATGTTATGGCAAAGGTTGGTAGGAGACAACTCTAGGTAAAATGATCAGAGAAGACCTCTGAGAATGTAACATTTGAGCTGATATCTGAGTTATAAGGACTTAGTATTGATGAAGAGACCTTGAAAAATTTGTTCCATAGGGAGATACCATGTAATAACACCTTTTTCACAACAACATTCTAAAAGTCACAAGAAAAAGTCCCGTATTCACCTCTGTATTAGTTTGCTAGGGCTGCCATGACACAGTGTCCCAGACTTGGCAGCTTAAACAAAAATTTATTTTTCCTCTGTTCTAGAGGCTGGAAGTCCAAGATTAAGGTGCCAGCAGTATTGATTTCTTCTTAAGCCTCTTTGGGTTGCAGATGGCCACTTTCTCGCTATGTACTTGGCCTCTTCCTTGGTGCCCCTTCTATGGACACTAGTCATAATGGACTTAGGACCTCATTTAATTTTAACTTTTTAAAGGCCCTATTACCTGTATTTTAGGTTACAGGAACTGGGTGGTAAGACTTAAACATATGAATTGTGGGGAGGTAGAGATACAATTCAATCCATAACAACCCCCATTTACTTGTAAATAGTCAAATGTAGCTATGTTTCTATCTGACTTTTTACTTGGAAATTATTTCACACTTATAAACTGTAAAAACTTGTAGAAGAGAATCCCCGGATTCACTTGTTAACATTTTGCTCTACTTGCTTTATCACTTGTACATTTTTTGCACACTGCCCTACCCCCCATGATTTTTTCCTGAATAAGTTACATATATCATGGCCCTTCACCTCTAAATACTTCTGTATGTATTTCATAAGATCCTGCCTAGTCTCTTACATAACACTTGCATAATTGTATTGTTGCAGTTATCAACTGCAGCAAATTTAACATGGATAAAATAATTTATAATTTTAATCCTGATTTTGTTTTTGACCAAATAATGTCCCCTTTTTGCATTTTAACTGCTCCAAGACAGAAGCTAGTCTAGGGTTTGATATTGCATTTAGTTGTCATGTCTCTTTAGCCTCCTTTGATGTGAAACATCTTTACAGCTTTTTTTTTTTTTTTTTGGTCACCATGATGTTGATTTTTTTTTTTTAGGAATACCTCTTCTTTTAAATTTTTAAAAATTATTTTTATGGGGTGCCTGGGTGGCTCAGTCGGTTAAGTGCCTGCCTTCAGCTGAGGTCATGATCCCAGGGGCCAGGTATTGAGCCCTGCATTGGGGCTCCCTACTCAGTGGAGATTCTTCCTTCTCTTTTTCTCTCCCTCTGCCTCTCCTCCTGTTCATGCTCACTCTCTCTCTCAGATAAAATCCTTTAAAAAATTGTTTTTATACTTCTTATTTTAAACGATAGAAGTTGCAAAAATAATGAAGAATACTTCTCAGCTTCCGCACTAGTGATATATGACCAGTACCACGTCAAAATCAGGAATTGACATTGTAGCATTACTCTTAACTAGATATAGAACTTACTCAGTTTTCACTGGCTTTTACCTGCATTGTGTGTGTATGGACACGCACACACGAATGTGCTCACGCAGCTCACTCCACCCTTTTGTTTTTTATAGAATGTACACCTTTTGGGGTTTGGTTTTTCCTTTTGATTAGATTCAGGTTATTCATTCTCAGTGTACTGTATATATGAAAATGCATCTTCACAGTATCACATTTAGAGACAAATGGTGTTTGTTGGTGATGTTAATTTTGATTAAGGTCTTGCCTGATTCTCCCCTCTGTAGTTAGTTACCTTTTGTTTTTTTAATCCCTTGCCTGTGGGAAGAAACTTTTGAGACCATGCAAATGCACTGCTAGTCCTCACAACTTCCTTCTTGATTTGACATCCATTGATGATTCTTGCCTGACCCGTCTTTACTTTGATGGTTGCAAATGATTTTCCATTTCTAGCACTTTCTCCACATTTACCTATATCACATTTACCAGTAGACCCTCAGCATTCTGGCATACTCAGTGTCCTCTCTTTCCTCTCTCTCTTTTTTTAAATTATTGATACAGACTTTTTTTTTTTTTTTAAATTCTTTATTTACTCATGAGAGAGAGAGAGAGGCAGAGACACAGGCACAGGGAGAAGCAGGCTCCATTCGGGGAGCCCGACGTGGGACTTTATCCTGGTCTCCAGGATCAGGCCCTGGGCTCAAGACAGTGCTAATAAACTGCTGAGCTACCCGGGCTGCCCTTGATACAGACTTCTTAATTCCTACACCCAGTTTGCTAGTATTTTTTGGAGGATTTTTGTGTCTATATTCATCAGGAACATCGGTCTGTAGTTTTCTTGTGATGTTTTTGTCTGAATGAGTTGGGAAGTGTTCCCTCTTCTGTTTCTTTGGGACAATTTGTGAAGGATGGGAAGTGTTCCCTCTTTTTCTTCGGGACAATTTGTGAAAGATGGGTAAGTATTTTAACATTTAAAAGACATGTTAAGACATCTTGTCTTAGGCTTTTCTTTTGTGGAATGTTTATTACTAATCCAATTTCTTTACTTTTAAGGTCTGTTCAGATTTTCTGTTTCTTTTAAGTCTGCTTTGGTAGTCTGTATCTTTCCAGGAATCTGTCCATTTCATTTAGGTTATCTAATTTGTTGACATACAATTGTTTAAAATATAGTGCTTTTTCATTTCTGTAAGGTTGGTAGTATGTCCCCTTTTCATAACTGATTTTAGTAGTTTGAGACATCTATCTTCTTAGTAGGAGTCTGTCAATTTTTTGAGCTTTTCAAAGCACCAACCTTAGATTTTGTCAGTGTTCTCTATTGTGTTTTATTCTCTACTTCACAAATTTCCATGCCAGTCTTAATTATTCCTTTTCTTCTGTTTGCTTTGGTTTTAGTTTACTTTTCTTGTTTCTTAAGGTTAAGGTTAGGTTGTTCTGCACTCTTTTATGATATAGGTGTTTATAGGTACACATTTCCTCTAAACGCTGTCTTAGTTGCGTACTATGTGTTTTTTATGTTGTGTTTTAATTTTTATTCATCATGAAGTATGTTTCTAATTTCCCTTTGATCAATTGGTTATTTAGGAGTGTGTTGTTTCTACATATTTGTGAATTTTTCAAGCTGTTTTCTATTATTTCTTATTTCATTCCATTGAAGTTTGAAGAACACGATTTGTATGATTTCAGTCATTTTAAACTTACTGAGGCTTGTCTTATGGCCTAGCATATGGTCTAACCTGAAGAGTGTTCAGTGTACCTGAGAAGAATTTGTATTCTGCTGCTGATTTTGGGTGGAGTGGTCTTTTTTTTTTTTTTTTTAATTTTTATTTATTTATGATAGTCACAGAGAGAGAGAGGCAGAGACATAGGCAGAGGGAGAAGCAGGCTCCATGCACCGAGAGCCCGACGTGGGATTCGATCCCGGGTCTCCAGGATCGCGCCCTGGGCCAAAGGCAGGAGCCAAACCGCTGCGCCACCCAGGGATCCCGGAGTGTTCTTTTGATGTCTGTATTAGATCTGGTTGGTTTGTAGTGTTTGTCTGATATTCTATTTTTCTTCTTGGGTATGGTGTTTTTAGTAGCTCTTTTAAGTCTCTTATTCTGAAACTTGACACTATATAGGTAGAAATTAATTTAAGAAATTTATTGAGTGTTTATTATGTGTCAGGAACTTTTTTAGTTCCTGGAAGTTTTTTAATGAGTGAAGGAGCAGAAAATCCTTCCTCATGGATTTTGCATTCTAGTGGGTATACAAGACAATAAAATAAATACATAATATATTTAATTTGGCTGTTGGTGCTGTGGGAGAAGGGAAAGGAAAAAGGGACATGCCAGGTAAGTAAGGGGTAGTTGTGGTGTGTCTTGCAATTTTAAACTGCATAGTTTTCTTATTCCTAATATTCTAAATGACATTTGATGAAAGATCTGAAGGAGGTGGAGGTATAAGGTGAATATTTGGAGGAGTAGCAGTCTAGGTAGAGGGACCAGGAAATGGAGAGGCTGTGCGCTAAGGTTATTTAAGGATCTCTTTGAGACTTGTGAAATGAAATGCAAGGGTGCTTGGGTGGCTCAGTTGGTTGAGTAACTCTCAATTTCAGCCCAGGTCATGATCTCAGAGTTATGAGATCGAGCCCTACATGGGGCTAAACACTGAGTGTGGAGCCTGCTTAAGATTATTTCACTCTCTCTGCCATCTCCTTCCCTGTATGCATGTGCAGTCTCTTTAAAAACAAAACAAAACAAAAAACTTGTGAAATGCAAGTCATATAATGATTCAGTGAAACTGCTTTGTCCTTTTGGGAATGTAGGTAGATTTTTTTCCATTCCTTGTTTGAAGATTATGTAAGTGCAAAATGATTGGGTTATTTTTCCTTCCCTCTCTAGTCTTACACCTGTACTTTGTAGCACTCCTCACATGTTTGTTCACTGGCTTATTTTATGTCTACCTAGAATGAAAGCTTCATGAGGGCAAGGGTTTTATCTATTCTGTGTGCTGCTAGTGTCTAGTATATATATGGTAGATACCTAATAACTTTGATGATCAGTAAATGAGTTGTCAGATATGACTTCTCAGTTCCTTATGAACTTAAAGTCTAAAATAAGGCCATACTTTAAAAAAGTATTATATTTCTTATGGCTTGTAATCTATTTATCTCTAAATATATGTATGTATATATTATTTTTTTTTAAATTTTTTTTTTTTTTATTTATTTATGATAGGCACACAGTGAGAGAGAGAGAGGCAGAGACACAGGCAGAGGGAGAAGCAGGCTCCATGCACCGGGAGCCTGATGTGGGATTTGATCCTGGGTCTCCAGGATCGCACCCTGGGCCAAAGGCAGGCGCTAAACCGCTGCGCCACACAGGGATCCCAGTATGTATATATTATATACAAACATATTCTTTTTTTCTTAAATTGTATTTATTTATTCACGAGAGACAGAGAAAGAGAGAGGCAGAGACACAGGGAGAGAAAGAGAGAGAGAGGGGCAGAGACACAAGCAGAGGGAGAAGCAAGCAAGCTCCATGCAGGGAGCCCAAACGTGGGACTTGATCCCGGGTCTCCAGGATCACGCCCTGGGCTGAAGGCGGCACTAAACCGCTGAGCCACCTGGGCTGCCATATATACAAACATATTCATTTTAAATTAGACAACCAGGAAGTAATTTTTTTTGATTTTTTTTAAGATGGAGAAAAATTCAGTGAGCTTCTTTTGACTTTACACTTTCAGAAACTGATGACAGGGCAGTAGATATTTTCCCCGTCTTGCTTGATTGTAGTTGTATGTTGCATTAATATTTTTTTTTTTTTTAAAGTTTTTTTTTTTGTTTTTTTGTTTTTTTTTTTTTTTAAGATTTATTTATTTATTTATTCATGAGAATACACAGAGAGGAGAGAGAGAGAGGCAGAGACACAGGCAGAGGGAGAAGCAGGCTCCATGCACCGAGAGCCCGACGTGGGATTCGATCCCGGATCTCCAGGATCGCGCCCTGGGCCAAAGGCAGGCGCCAAACCGCTGCGCCACCCAGGGATCCCAAATATTTTTAATTCAGTTTACTTTGGGTTTTTCATTTTGAGTTTTGTGAATTCTCTGAATTCTTGTACTGTATTAAAGATATTTTGCATGTTTAATGGAATTATATCTTTTATTTTCTAGGTTGTGTTATAGCTGAACTTTTTACAGAAGGTGTACCACTGTTTGATCTCTCTCAACTTCTCGCTTATAGAAATGGACAGTTTTTCCCGGAACAAGTGCTAAATAAAATTGAAGATCGCAGTATCAGAGAATTGGTAACTATGCTACAAGTATTCTCCATTTGGTTTTAATAGAATTATGTTCTGACTTTTGCATTAGACAGCTCTCTGGAATTTTATGAACTTGGAACAAAGCAATAAATTTTAGTATATGTGCTGCCAAAGAGAGCAATGTAGCAGAGCAATAAAGCTCCATAGACTATTATGAACAGCTTATTTTTATTTACTTTAATTTACTTTGTTAGGGAGAAATGTACAGTATTTTCCGTCTTTTCAGGCAGAGCTCATTTGACTAAGCTTTGTATGTATATAAAACACAATTTTATACTCACAGTCACACACACACACACACACACACACACACACACACATCTTCAGCTCTGCTTTGGATAGATTTGGAAGGAAGTAAGAAGGTGCCGGAGGTTTAGAGATGTTGTCCGATAGAGCTTGCTAGTAAGATATGAAGAAGACATATATATAAAATGAAAGCTGGGAAACATCAGTGTGAATGTAATGCATTAGTATAGGGCCATTTCATATAGAAACACCTTGCCTGGTATGTCTCTCTTAAGGCTGTTCTGGAAGGGAAGGCTATAGAATCACTAATTAGTATAGCAGAAGAGATATGAGGAATCCTGTGGGAGGTCATTATAAGCCATATATATCCACCTTTGTGTTTGAGGGGATCTTTATTAAGTCCACCAATACAGTAACCGATGACTTGTAATGATGATGAGGCCCAGTCATGGAAAAGTATAGTATATTAAAATACTCTGTAGCAAAGTAAGGAAATACAGAATACATTTTAATTTCTCTTACAAATGGCAAGTATTAAAAAATAGGATGTTTTAGAGGAAGCCAAGTTAGCTCATTTTCAATGAACAGTGCCTGGATTAAGAGTTGGTATACCTGGCTGTTCTCTCATTGGGTATGGCACTCATTTGTCATGTTACATTGGCTAAGTGACTTCATGAACTTGGGCCTGTGTTTTCTTAACTCTGAAAGGAGTGAATTTCACAAATCTTTAAGGCTTAATCTGAATGTAAAAGGAATTATACTTAAATCACTTTTCTTGATATTTATAGTGCATTTGATTCCCTGCAAGTTCAAAGCTATAGTGTATTTGATTCCCTGCAAGTTCAATGTAAACAGAAAGCTCAAAAAGCTAAAAAAATCATATATTTTTATGATATTTTAAGTATTTAAATAATGATTCACTCTGAGGATCTAAGAAAAATTAAACTATGCTCTGTTGAAAGAAAATTACTTCCCTAAGATACCAGAAAACATATGATAAATTCAAATTAAGTGTATCATTTTTAGGGTTTGTAGGATTTAACATCTCTTATAGTACTTTAAAAGTTTAGACCACTAATTCCCTTTTTGACTAGATCCTAGAACTATGCTTAAACCATGTATTCCCTTGGATTTGTGGTATTAAGGCTCTAAATCACAACTGATATATAAATAGATTTTAGTGGTTCTGGATTCTCTTCAGAATTGTGTGTAATTTTATATGTAAAAATTTTATGCACACAGTTTTTTTCTGGAGAATATCCCCTGGTTTTCCTCAGATTATCAGCAGTATTACCTGCTCAAAAATGTTTAAGAATCCGTGAGTTGTGGGCAGTGATGTATTACTCCCCTGTCTTAAATGGGGACTGCTGAACATCATGGTATATCTCCTGTTGATGTGCTTGGGCCATCTGTAATACATTACTGCATAATTTCCTGTTGCTTTGTAGGACAGTAGTAGAGTCACATATTGTGGTCAAGTTCTGAAAGTATTTTGAAAGGTGAAGATTGAGGAGAGTCACAGTTACCGCAAAATCCTTTATGTCATGTGTAAGTTGCCCTTGTAGCTTTCATCTGATTTAATCTGCTGTTCTCAAATCTATTTTTTGCTCCTTTTCTCCCCTTGGTGTAGGTAACTCAGATGATTCACCGTGAGCCAGATAAACGTTTAGGGGCAGAAGATTACCTAAAGCAGCAGCGTGGCAATGCCTTTCCTGAAATATTTTACACATTCCTTCAGCCCTACATGGCCCAGTTTGCCAAGGAAACCTTTCTTTCTGCAGATGAGCGCATTCTGGTTATACGGAAGGATTTGGGCAACATTATTCACAATCTCTGTGGACATGATCTGCCAGAAAAAGCAGAAGGAGAGCCTAAGGAAAATGGGCTGGTTATCTTGGTGTCTGTTATAACGTCCTGTCTGCAGACCCTTAAATACTGTGATTCCAAACTTGCTGCTTTGGAACTTATTCTCCATTTGGCCCCAAGATTAAGTGTAGAAATTCTTTTGGATCGTATTACTCCATATCTTTTGCATTTCAGCAATGACTCTGTTCCTAGAGTGAGGGCTGAAGCCTTAAGGACGTTGACCAAAGTTCTTGCTCTTGTCAAAGAGGTTCCTCGCAATGATGTCAATATATACCCGGAATATATTCTTCCAGGCATAGCCCACTTAGCCCAAGATGATGCTACTATTGTTAGACTAGCCTATGCTGGTAAGAGCTTATTGTCCAAGTCATAGTCACTCAGAGTTTTGAAGTTAGTGGCTATAAAACCTCTTGTTTCTCTGATTTCTTTGGGAATTCAAGAGTGAATTGTGGTCCTTGAACTTTTTTGGGTACATCTTAATAAATTTTGTAGCTAATCTGTGCCTGGGACTCAGCTTTTGGTTGTACTCATTTTGAAGCGATTAGAATTACCAAGTGGAAAGCATTTAATAGAGAAGCCTGTAATTTTACTGGTTATACTACATTTAATTTGGAGTGAGACTCATGTTTACAAGTATATTCTGATTTAGTGTCTTTAGGTCTTTATAAAGTTTCTTTGAACAGAGATGCTAGCTTAGAACAGAGATGTTAGCTTTAGGATACAAGTCTGTTGCTATTCAAAAAGATGGATTTTGCTGGATAATTTGGTATTCAAAGAACCTAGCCTATTACCAAATTTTAAGATCCTTTTAGTTACTGTCATGTTAAGGTGTGTGGTTTCTTTGTGATGAGGTTATAACACATCCACCTGTTTTACTTGTAATTCTCACTTGTAAAATTAAGTGAGACAGATTCATGTTTTTAGCTCCCCAAATTAATTCTGTATACTCTTTTGTTGCATGGAAAATGTCACTGAAACATTAAGATAATTCATAATTTATTTCTAATATAATCTGCTGGAAATCAGAGATTCTGTTTTGGTCTTTGTAAATAGTACATAACGTATAGTGATGATATTATCACTATTTGGAAAGGTACTTGCTAGGTTCATTAATTTTACTATTTGCCTGTCATTATTTTAATGGAACATATAAAAAATGGTCATTGGACTCTGGCCTTATCTCTGGGTACATCCACAAAGTGGTGGTGGTTGTAAGTTTTTTTCCTAAACTCATATTTCCATTTGTATTTATCCGTTGTCTATTATTTATGGTTTCTGGTTTCCATAACTGTATAGGTATAAATGTCAGGCCTAGAAATTTCAGGAGTTCATTAAGACACATACATTTGAGTTTATAATTTGTAACAAGGTAATTTATAATTCACTTGCACACAGAAATAATTAAATCAGATAAAATTAAAGTTTATAGGTTTAAAAACAAGCTGTATCTTTAGAGTTTTGTGACTTTTTGATCTTAGTTTGTTCTCAGTTGTGTTAAATGGGTAAGGTTCTGATGTGTAGCTGCTATATTAACATAGTGACAGGCAACTACTAATAGTGATAGTCTAAAAATAATAGCTACTATTTATTGAATAACCTGTGTGTCAGCATCTGCTGCTCAAGGTTGCAAGGATTAGTTGCAAGAGACATATAAATTTTAAGATAGATTCCAGATTTTAAGATATATGGATTCTAAGATTCTAAAATCCATTCTAACTCTTGCAACTGCCTTGAGCAATAGATGTTATATTACTTTCAGTTACAAGTGAGGAAATTGGGAATGGGAAAGGCTAAACAATATGATCTAAATGTATCTGGTCTCATTCTTTTCTCAGTTCTCAGAGCTGCTGGTCTGTACCTTGATTCTGAAGCAACTCTGCTTTCCTTTGGTCTTCTGGGTCCTTGTGGTGAGAGTCCATAGTAACCCAGGGTCAGTGATGGTACCTTGCAGTGTCCTTTCATCATGGCTTAGTGCCTGATAAAGCTGCTTTTTTCCCCCAGTAGATCCAGAAGTCCATTTGAACTTATATGGTTAAGTATAACTAAACCATATGTGTCAGTAATTATGAAAGTTTAAAATCATTTTTTAAATGTCTGTTATGGCATTCTTTTAAGTGATATAGATTTGTATCTTTTATAAACATTCAAGTATGTTGTGGTTTATTAACTTAAATGGGGAAATAGGCAAAGATCTACTCAGATTTTAAAGGTGCCCAGGAAAGAAGGTTTTTCCTAATAAAGATATATCCATTAAAGTGGGGACGTTCACCTGAATTTTGACTTTTTTTTTTTTAAAGATTTTATTTATTTTTTCATGAGAGACAGAGAGAGAGAGAGGCAGAGACACAGGCAGAGGGAGAAGCAGTCTCCATGTAGGGAGCCTGATGTGGGACTCGATCCCAGGACTCCAGAACCATGCCCTGGGCCAAAGGCAGGCGCTAAACTGCTGAGCCACGCAGGGATCCCCCAGAATTTTGAATTCTTATCAGAGGATGCCCCAAATTCTCCCATCTTGAGGGTGAGCAGGCATTACAGGGTATTCTCTTGGGTACCTTAGAGGTAAATTTTTGTTCTTCAGAACAGTGTTGAACCTGTTGGCGGGTGAGGGGTTGGACTCTGAGATGAAGGTAATCATTGCACTTGATAGACTCAACAATCTTAGCTCTTAGGAGATGTACCTCAGTTGTAGTGGTATTCAAAATTAAGGAAAAAGTGAGTCTTAGAATTGATAAAATAAGGGAGTTAAGTTTTGTGTTCAGTACTATTTACTGCTAAGGAAAAGAGTGCAGTCTTTGGCATTATAGTCTTATGTTAAGCACAGAAATGGGATGGAAAGAAGGAAAGAGGCACAGACATAAATAAAAGTAAGGGAGAAGAAAGTGTAAGCAAATCTGATAGCAAATGTGACAACAGAAATTAGAAGTAGGTATTTCTGCAGTGGTAAGGAATATCAGGCAGTCTTAGAATATAGAGAGAGAAAGGAGAAAATACAACTGCAGAAAGTTGGCGAACAGTCTCACACTTTGGTTCATTAAGAACTTCAGAGTATCACAAGGAAAGCAGTCTAATAATAGTTGATTCACTTTGGTAATAGCTTTTTGAGGTAGATGTGACTCGTGTGTGTGAAGAAACATACTCATATGTTAAGCAGACAGCTACTAAGTGTCAGGGGTCAAGATTTGAGCTGGGGTCTGTGATTCTGAAGCCCAGCTTGTCCTGTTATTTTAACGTGAATGTTTCTCTGTTTAATGAATATCTCTCATCTGTTAAGAAACTATAGGTCTCTGTAGAAGGATTAAGCTTTTCCCTCAGTAGATTTGAATGCTGTATTTTGGGCTATTTTTGTATTTTTTCCAGTTTTACTGAGATATAATTTTATTGAGATATAATTGACATATATCACTGTGTAAGTTTAAGGTATAAAGTGTAATGATGTGACTTACACATACTCTGAAATGATTACTATGGTAAGTTTAGTTGGCTTCCATCCTCTCATATAGGTACAATAAAAAGCAAAAACAGAAAAAAAGATTATTTTCTTTGTGATGAGAACTCTTAGAATTTTAATCTCTTTTATATATATCATACAGCAGAGGAACTATAGTGTTTATGGTGTACACTTTATTTTTAAAAGAAGTTTATGTTTCATTATTGAAACTGTTAGTCATAGATTATGAGATTAGTTACCAGAAATTACTGAAGATTAGGTTTAGTGCTAAATTGAAAAGTCCTACTTTTCCTCTGTAGTTTTATGATTATTATTTATATGTATAAAGAGGAATGAAAGGTTATAAACATTACAAGGATTGAAGATTAGAATCATTATAAATTTTCCCTTTTTTTAAAAATAAATTTTCCCTTTTTTATAGAAAACATAGCTCTGCTGGCAGAAACAGCTTTGAGATTCCTGGAATTAGTACAGTTAAAAAATCTCAATATGGAAAATGACCCAAATAGTGAAGAAATCGGTGAAGTTACGCATCCCAATGGAAATTATGACACAGGTAGTGTGATTTTCTCTTCCAGGTTTCTTGTTATTTGGAATGAATTATTATTTGGAATGATTTACTAATGTGGACTTGAAAGACACCATTATTGAAATTTTCATATAAGATGAAAGAATACTATGTATGTATATATGGCAAAGGTCCCTGTTGTCTGATTGTTCTCTCTCTTGTACACTTTTGTACACTGTTATCTAACCAGAAAATGATCAGCTTGTGCCACAGATTCTGAGATCAGTTGTTTTTCAGCCAAAATTGATTTGTGTCAATAGTAAAATTAGCTGAATTTTATAATTCTTACAAGAGGAAAGAAAAAAAAACATTGACAGCATCATAGCTAAAGAATCTAAACCGTTTCTCCTTAAGTGAGTATACCTTGAGTATCCTCAATCATGAACTATGTTTATCTCATGCTAATCTATGATTTATGGATCAAAACCTACCCCTTGTACTTTAAATGAACAGATGGGATGGTAAACTCTTTGAGGTCAAAGTTCTTGTCTTAAGTTTCTTTACATACAAACAACTCTTGGCAGGCTTTTAATTAATGTTACTGAGTTAAAGATTTAGAAGTAAAATAATATACTTAGATCTGTCCTAGGATGTTTCTAGTTCAGGAAAACTAGAGAAATCTAGTTTTCAGATTTTTATGCTATACAACAGTAATGGCTCTGTTACTTGTTAGAATGGCGTCATTTTTAGACAGTGTATATTCTCTATAGTTGAAGACAATGGAATAATTTTGAACTTATAGAAGAATGTATCAGAAAGGAAAGGAAATCCTTGCTTTTTTCATGGAATTACTTAGAAAATAACACTGTCCTACATTCTGTAACCATGTAATTGGACATTTATAAAATGAAGTTTAGGTTAGGTGTTAAACCTTTTTGAAAGTTAATCTAAAGTTTGTCTTAATATGAACATAGTATTTTGCATATCAGACCACCTTTTCCCTTGACTGTGGCTGCACCAGGAGTGGCCTTTCCCCTCATTCATTTAGCCAACATAATTGTTAAACATAAGCTCAGAATTAGGCAATTGTGTGCCTGCTCTAAGCACTAGAAATATAGTGGTGAATAAGACAGAAAAGATTGTCCTGTTGAACTTACGTTTTAAAAGGGAAGGGAAAAGGGGAGAGTGGGTAGGAGATAAAGTCAGAGAAGAAGGTGGTAGCCAGATCATATAAAGTCTTGATAGGATTTTCATGTGTATTTTCTGCTTTCTAAAAATTTAGTAAGCTGACCTTAAAAATACTTTCTAAAAGTATTAAATGGTATTATCAGTTTATATCCTTAATCAGTCTAGTATTTTGAAGTCCTTGATCGAGTTGATTTTATTGGTGGCAGTATGAACTTTTTGGTGCTTTCCTATAGAACTCTCCTTGAGCCTTAAAAATAGACTTGTTTAATTAATGAGATAGTAACCGTGGTTGTGGCATCTGCCTCTCAGGATGTTGTTGTTTAGTTTGTATTTTGGTTTCCCATCTATCCTCCAGAGTTTTGAACAGGAGAAAAATTTAGTGATTATATACTTTTGTTTTTTAATTGATTATATACTTTTTATGGTGGCTTCTGTAATCATTCCATTTCTCTGAAGAAGAAGGAAGAAAGAAGACTATGTCTTTGTCTTGGGAAAAAAAATTGATCCTATCTTTACTTTGTTTTTTTTTTTTTTTTTAGAGTTGCAAGCCTTACATGAAATGGTCCAGCAGAAAGTTGTCACTTTGCTAAGTGACCCTGAAAATATTGTGAAACAAACCTTAATGGAAAATGGAATAACACGGTTGTGTGTATTCTTTGGACGTCAGAAAGCCAATGATGTTTTATTGTCCCACATGATCACTTTCCTAAATGATAAGAATGATTGGCATCTGCGTGGAGCTTTTTTTGATAGTATAGTTGGTATGTTTTTCCAATTGTTTTAAAATGTATCTTTAAGATTTTGAATTAAATGATACACCCATGAGGTCTGAAAGATAGCTGACAAGACAGCCAAATTTCATTAATAATGAAATGAGCTCTTGTGTTTCTGTCTGTATTTATGATGCTTTTGGATAATAAACGTATTTGAGCTAATCAAGGGATTGGCTCATTGATACATTGGTAGGAAAAACCATCATGTGGTTATTAAACAATGTTTTAAAAGAGTGTTTAATGACCTGGAAAAGTACTTTGAAACACTACTAAAGTGACCACTGTAGATTTAAAAAGGTAACAGTTAACAAATCATATGTTTATAAAGAAGTCTGGAATATACTAAGATTTGTATACTATTATTTCTGGGGCTGGGATTGTAGATGTTTTTTTTCTTTGTGTTTTTTATATTTGTTAAATTTTTTTATAGTAAACATATATCAGAAAATGACTTTTACAGTCAGAAAATAAGAGTTAAGCTACAAGTATGACTGAGAATCAATTAGGAAGAAAATTGAAGCTTGCCAGGCTATGCTTTGTGTAAACTGAAAATGTGTGAAAAATTAAGTGTTTTTTTTTTTTTTTTTCTTCACTTTTTTCAAAATGTTAGTTTTTTGTTTGTTCATTTGTTTTGTTTTTCGGATTCCACGTGTAAGTGAAATCATATGGTATTTGTCTTTCTCTGACTTATTTCACTTAGCATCATATCCTCTAGATCCATCCATGTTGTTGCAGATGGCAAGATCTCTCTGTGTGTGTGTGTGTATGCACATGTGTACACACACATGCACACACACAGACACACCCGCATCTTCTTTATCCATTCATTTATTGGTGGATATTTGGGTTGCTTCCATGTCTTGGTTATTGTAAGTAATGCTGCAATAGACATAGGGGTACATACAATTTTTCGAATTAGCATTTTTTCTTTTAGGTAAATACCCAGTAGTGTAATTACTGGATCATAACAGTATTTCTATTTTTAATTTTTTAGGGAACCTTTATACTGTTCTTTATGGTAGCTGCTGCACCAATTTACATTTCTACCAACGGTGTACAAGGATTCCTTTCTTCACAATCCTGCCACCATTTGATGTTTCTTGTCTTTTTGATTCTCGCCATTTTGAAAGGTTAAGGTGATATTTCATTGTGGTTTTGATTTGAATTTCCTTGATGATTAGTGATGTTGAGCATCTTTTCATGTATCTATTGGCCATCTGCATGTCTTTTTTGGTAAAATTTCTATTTAGGTCCTCTGCCCATTTTTAATCAGATTATTTATCTGGATGTTGAGTTGTGTAAGTTTTTTATACATGGTAGATATTAACTTATGAGATACATCATTTGCAAATACCTTCTCCCACTTGGTAGTTTGCCTTTTTGTTTTGTTGATGGTTTCCTTCACTGTACAAAAGCTTTTTATTTTGGGATAATCTCAGTTTATTTTTGCTTTTATCTTTTGCTTGAGGTGACATATCTAGAACATGTTTCTGTGGCCCACATCTAAGAAATTACTGCCTATGTTTTCTTCTTGGAATTTTATGGTTTCATGTTTTATATTTAAGTCTTTAATCCATTTTGAGTTTATTTTGGTGTATGGGTGTATGGTTTAAGAAAATGGTTCAGGGGCAGCCCCCGTGGCGCAGCGGTTTAGCGCCGCCTGCAGCCCGGGGTGTGATCCTGGAGACCCGAGATCGAGTCCCACATCGGGCTTCCTGCAGGGGGCCTGCTTCTCCCTCTGCCTGTGTCTCTGCCTCTCTCTTTGCTCTCTCTGAATGAATAAATAAATAAATCTTTAAAAAAAAAAAGAAAATGGTTCAGTTTCATTCATTTGCATGTAGCTGTACAGGTTTCCCAGCACCATTATTGAAGACACTGACTTTTCCCATTGTATATTCTTTCCTCCTTTGTCATGGATTAATTGACCATAGAGATGTGGATTCATTTTGGGCCCTTAATCCTGTTTCTTTGACCTATGTGTCTGTTTTGTTTTTTATGCCAGTACAGTACTGTTTTGATTACTACAGCTTTGCAATATATCTTGAAATCCGGGATTGTGATAGCTCCAGCTTTGTTCTTTCTTAAGATTGCATTGCATTGGCTATTTGGAGTCTTTTGTGATTCTGTACAAATTTTAGTATTATTTGTTCTGGTTCTGTGTAAAATGTTGGCATTTTGTTAAGGATTGTGTTGAATCTTCAGATTGCTTTGGGTAGTATGGACATTTTAACAGTATTTTTTCCAACCCATGAGCATAGTTTATCTTTCCATTTGTTTGTATCATCTTCAGTGTTTTTCATTAATGTTTTATAGTTTTCAAAATTTAGTTTTTCACCCTATGGTTAAATTTATTGCTATGTATTTTATTCTTTTTGGTGCAATTGCAGATAGAACTGTTTTCTTAGTTTCTCTTTCTGCTTTGTTATTAGTATGTAGAATTGCAGGATTTCTGTGTATTAACTTTGTATCCTGCAACTTTACTGAATTTATTCTAATAGTGTTTTGATGGAGTCTTTAAAGCTTTCTAATATATAGGATCAAGTTATCTGCAAATAGTGACAGTTTTACTTATTCCTTACCAATTTGTATGCCTTTTATTTCTTTTCCATGCCCAATTGCTGCAGCTTAGACTTCCATTACTATTTTGAATGAAAGTGGTGGAGAGTGGACTTCCTTGTCGTGTTACTTTTCTTAGAGGAAAAGCTCTCAGTTTTTCACCATTGAGTATGATGTAAGCTGTGGGTTTTTTACATATTATGTTGGGGTATGTTTCCTCTAAACCCACTTTGTTGAGAGTTTTTGTCATGAACAGATGTTAAATTTTGTCAAGTGCTTTTTCTGCATCTATTGAGATGATTATATAATTTTATCCAGGCCATGTTATTATGGTTACCAACTAACCTTTTTTAAATATAATTTTGTACATGATTATAACAGCTTGTCTGTTAACTTAAAAGATTGAAAACTATTCTATACGTTGGAAAGTTTCACTGATATCTGAACTTTCTCATATAATTGCAGAAAGCTGTAGAGTTTAGATTATTGGTTGCCAAGAATCTAGAAAACTAACTGCCAAAAGGTTTGCCCTTTTTTCCCCCCCAAAAATAAAAAAAACTCATACAGCAACAGTATTGATATATCTGCAAATGCTGTCATACAATATTTTGGAGAAAAAGATACTTTTCTCCGTTTAACAAGTTTTGAATTGTTCTTGCTTTGTTATTATTGGAGTTTATTGTGTCTCCTATTTTCAGACATCTTGATAGTTAAAAAATTTAAAAAATTTTCGATGTACAATTGGCATATATTAGTTTCAAATGTACAACAGTGATTTGATACTTACATATATTATGAAGTGCTCACCACAGTAAGTGTACTTACCAAAGTTATTGTAATGTTATTGTTTATATTCTATGTTGTATTTTACATCCCATGACTTATTTTATAGCGAAGTTTGTACTTCTTAATCCCCTTCACCTATTTCACCCATCGCACCCCTTTCCCCTCTGGCAATCACCATTTTGTTCTCTGTATTTATGGCTCTGTTTCTGTTTTTGATTAATCATTTCCTTTTTTTAGATTCCATATATAAGTGAAGTTATACGGTATTTGTCTTTCCCTGTCTGACTTGCTTAACTTAACATAATACCCTCTTGGTCCATCCATCTTGTTGCAAGTGGCAAGACTTCACTCTTTTGTCACTGAGTAAATACATTGTTGTATATATGTACCACGTCTTCTTCATTCTTTCATCTTTTGATGGAAGGCCCCTTCCATATCTTGGCTTTTGTAAATAATGCTGTAATGAAAATGGGAGTACAGAAATCTCTTTGAGAGCCTGAATTTATCTCTTTGGGTATATATCCAGAAGTGGAATTACTGGATAATATGGTATTCCTGTTTTTAGTTTTTTGAAGAATTTCATACTGTTTCCATAGTGGGTGTTATCAATTTACATTCCTACCAATAGTGCACAAGGATTCTCCTTTCTCCACATCCTTGCCAATGTTTGTTATTTCCTCCTCCTGGTCCATTCCTAAACATGTGGCCTCCATGTGGGTGCTAGTGGCATGGGAAGAACCACTGCTGTGCCGGTGAACTGCTCTCTGCTGCCATCCTCCCCTCAGATGGTATGGCTGAGATGTCTTCTGGTGTCCCGACGACCACCTCCTGTCCCCCCACCAGTATTTCCCTTTGGATCAGTTTCTCTTCTCAGCCAGGTTGTGTCCCCAACCCCCTCAGCCTCTTCTCTGCACATTGCTGAAAGTCTGGGCTTATCTCAAGTTCTGTGCTTGAGCAATAAAGTGGAAATAAAAAAAAAATACTAGCCATTCTAACAGGTGTAAGGTCATCGTGGTTTTGATTTGCATTTCCCTGATGATTAGTGCTGTTGAGCATCTTTTCATGTGTTGGCCATCTGTATGTCTTCTTTGGTAAAATGTCTATTTGGGTCCTGTGCCCATTTTGTAATTGGATTGTTTCTCTTTCTGGCATTGAGTTGTGGAAGTTTTTAATATATTTTGCATATTAACCCCTTATTGAATATATCATTTGCAAATATTTTTTCCTATTCAGTAGGTTGCCTTTTCATTTTGTTGATGGTTTTTTCCACTGTTTTGTATTAGTTTATTGATTCAACTCAGTCTTTCCTCTCAAACTTATCTAATGCCATTCTTAGTATATTTTGCTTCTCACACCTTTTTATCTTTCTTGCTTTCTTCCTCTTTCAAATTTTATTTTTAGTTCTTTTTTTCTGGAAAAGGTGGTGTGTAGAACTTCCACCATCTATTGATCAATTCATGTGTATTTTGAATCTTGCCTTTATGTTACTTTTTTATTTTAAAATAATTTTCGTTGTTTTTGTTTAAAGTAATACATGCTTGCTGTAGAAAATTTGGATAATTAAGAAACCAAGAAGAGGGCAGCCCGGGTGGCTCAGCCGTTTAGCGCCACCTTTGGTCCAGGGCGTGATCCTGGAGACCCGGGATTGAGTCCCATATTGAGCTCCCTGCATGGAGCCCGCTTCTCCCTCTACCTGTGTCTCTGCCTGTCTCTCTCTCTCTCTGTGTCTCTCATGAATAAATGAATAAATAAAATCTTAAAAAAAATACCTATCTGTTGTATTGTGAAGATAAAATTAATTAACATATGTAATGGTGCTGGGCACATAAGTACTGTGTATGTATTATATTACTTTTTAATCTTATTATTTACTAATTCTTTTTCTGATAACATATATCCAAAACATTTACTGTCATAAAAATTTTTTTGAAATCATAATTTAGGGGCAGCCCGGGTGGCTCAGCGGTTTAGTGCCTGCCTTCATCCCAGGGTGAGACCCGGGATCGAGTTCCGCATAGGGCTCCCTGCGTGGAGCCTGCTTCTCCCTCTGCCTGTGTCTCTATGCCTCTCTCTCTCTTTCTCTCTTTCTCTCTCTCTCTGTCTCTCATGAATAAATAAATAAAATCTTTAAAAAAAAGAAATCATAATTTAATAGATTAAGATATTCCATTATATGGTTTTATCAGAATTCATCATTTTTGGATATTTAAATTATTTTCACTCTTTTTCCTACTGTATAGAGATAATATTTTACATAAATATTTGCTTCTAATTATTTTCTCAGGCTAGAAGTCTGAAATTTTAGTTATAAAGAATATGAATATATTTTTAAAACTCCTGATACATTTTATAAGCTTTTCAAAGAAGTATCATTTTCCATTCTGATCAGCATTGTTTGACCATACTGCATACTCTTTCACATGGAATAGGCTTCAAATAATCTTTGCCTGTTGGTATGGTAAAATGATAACTTGTTTTGATGTGTATTTCTTTGCTTATCTGTGGAGGTGAAAAACTTTCTCATGTTGATTACTCATTTGTACTTTTTATTCTATGAATTTTTAATTATTTTGGCCCATTATTTTCTGATGACTATGTCTTTCTTGTTGATGTTCTTGAGCATTTTATAAATGTACATGAAAAACATTAACTTTTAATCATTGGCAAATACTTTTTTCAAGTAACATGTTAATAATCTGTTGGGTGCACATCTTTTTTTTTTTAATAAAGCTTTATTTTTCACACTTAACTGTTTAATTTTTATTTTGGTCTGTGGTATAAGGTGAAATCTGATTTTTCTCAGAAAAATAATCAGTTTTCCTGACACGATTAAACATTTCATTTCTTTCCCATTGATTGATGAAGCTTATGTTACCATCAGTTGCATACTTATGTCTTTCAGTTTTAGTTTTCTGAGTATCTTTTTCTCTTCTCTTGATTTCTCATTTCTGTACTCAATATGATACTCTATTATAGTTATATCAAATTTTAATTATTAGGTATTTATGAGCAATTTTAGTATAGATTAAGTTCCCCAGATGTCAGTCTTTTTTTTTTTAATTTTTTTTAAATTTTTATTTATTTATGATAGTCACAGAGAGAGAGAGAGAGAGAGAGGCAGAGATATAGGCAGAGGGAGAAGCAGGCTCCATGCACCAGGAGCCCGATGTGGGATTCGATCCCGGGTCTCCAGGATCGCGCCCTGGGCCAAAGGCAGGCGCCAAAGCGCTGCACCACCCAGGGATCCCCCCAGATGTCAGTCTTATTTTCCAAAACATTTTGAACTGCTTTGGCTCATTATACATTTTGGTTTTTAAAGTTCCTAAATATAATCCACAGGAATTTTGGGTAGTATTTTTCCTTTTATTAGAAAAAAAATGTCTAGAATTACTTTATAGGAGAAATATGCTTTTGTAAATTATTCAAAATCTGTAAAGTAATGTATAAAAAACAATAGTTGGATTTTACAGAAGTAGCTGCTCTGGATTTTTAGTTTGATATCTTCAGGTGTTTATTGCCATATCTCTAATATTTTTCTATGACTTTTAAGAATTGTTAGATATAGACTTATCTCTTGACTTTTTTCTATGCCATATGAAAATTTAACTCATACCATGCCCTGATCCCTCTTCCCCTCTGTTTTTGAGATAGAGACCACTGTTTTCAGTGCTTTAGTTTTTAGTGGCTGTTTTTGTAACTTTAAATAATTAAACCTACATCTTATTGATCTACTTCTGATTTGGACTACAAGGAGATGAATGCTCCTTCATTTGTCTCCTTTTCTTGGTTGGTTGGTTATTTCAACCAGTTATTGACAATTCAACTAACAAATGCATTGCATAGTTGATAACATATACATTTTGTTGTGTAGTCATAACAAGATCTTGTGCTTGTATAGACTGATTCTGAAATTTCAAAGCAAAATTTACATGATTATGAATGTGTAAACTTTACTGACTTTAGAACCAAGTAGTGTGCTATATTTGTATTTGCTTCCCCACAGTTCCAGTGCCATGACTCCTATATCACTTGATGAAAATGTTTATGGTGTCACCAGTGGATTCTCCTTTCTGTCTTCTGCAGATTGTTGAGGACATTGTACATTTTAATTTACTTTTTATTTATACCATGATTTTCTTGAGCAATTTTTTGTTTGTTTGTTCTGGGGTTTCAGAGTCCTTTATTTTCCTTTTGAAAGGAAGTAATACATCTTCTTTACCTTGTTTGTAATATCAAGCTTCTTTCTTACCAGTTTTATCTATTGCTTGTAATATGTTCCATTTTTCTTTTTGATAACATTTTTGAAATTTACTGGCTTTTAGTTCTAATTTGCTGGTTGATTTCTGAATCTTTGCTAGCTGTTATCAGTTTCTCCCCCTGAATTCCTGGGTTCTGTTTGTTGTTTTGTACATTCTACATTTGCTTTTTTTCTGAAGTACATTCTCAAGAACTTACTTAGGAAGGGTTGCATGGGAAGTTAATCCACATAGTCCTTGTGTGTTGCAAAATGACTTATTTTCTCGTTCTCTTATTTTATTGGCCGTTTAAGTGTAAAATTTATTTCGTAACTTTGGAGGTCTTACTGTTGTGTACTAGTCTCCATTGTTGCTAGAAATTGTTTCATGAAGCTTGTTTTTATCGTTCCTCCTTTCTTTTTGGGGGACATATTTTTCTTTCTCTTAAGTTCGTAAGATCTTTATTTCCCATGGTGTTGCAGAATTTCTTGGTGATTTGCTTTGGTGTGGATCTTTCTCATTTATTGTGCTATGTAGGAAATGCAGTGTTTTTTCCTGGATTTTTGCTCAGTATATTTGGGTTTTGATTAATTTTATTAACTTAATGGCATTTGTACTTTCAGGTATAGAATAATTACGTAACGTTGCTTTTCTTTTTCAGGTGTTGCTGCCTATGTTGGTTGGCAAAGCTCCTCAATTCTCAAACCCCTGCTGCAACAAGGTCTTAGTGATGCTGAGGAATTTGTTATTGTTAAAGCTCTTAATGCCCTTACCTGTATGTGCCAGTTAGGGCTGCTACAAAAACCCCATGTCTATGAATTTGCCAGTGATATTGGTAAGTTTCTGTTTCTCAAAATTAGGAGAAAATTAAGGTGTCTTAAGAGAAATAACAAATGATAGAGCATTGTAAAAGTTCTAGACAATATGGAATCAGGGTTTTAATTTTATTCCTTGTGTGTGTATGTCTGTTTCCGTAATAATATTAAGGAGAAAATGTATTGTCTTAACATGCGTAACTTGCTATGTGGAATATTTTCCTACTCATTTTCATTTTCTGAATTGTGACATCAGTGCTTTTTTTTTCTCCTATGAAAGTGGCATTATCTTTATGGATCGAGTTTTTCTAGCCTTTGACTTTGATTCTCCTTATATTGATGAATATTCTTTGTGCATAAATATGTATATGTATGTTCTAATTTCATATAATGCATTTCTTCTGTTGTCTAATTACTTGGAAACTGTTTTTGAGACTTAATGTAGCTTATAATTAGCATTTTATTTATCTGAAAAATGAATGTCTGTCATTTTTTAAACAAAAATCATTATAAAGATAGTTTTTTACCTCTCAAGTTTTGCAATGGAGATTGTTCTGGGTTCTGCTGTTTCTTGTGATTGATCTTAGAATAAACATATGGGATACTCTGTATCTTAGCATCAAAATTAATGACTATCTTTAAGTATAGAATAAACTCAGTATAGTACAACTTCTTGGACAGGGAACTCCCTGAGAACTGGAACTGAATTTGGTACTATCTGTCAGAGGGGAAAAAACCTTGCTGAGAAAAATCAAGTAAATAAATCATTGGTTGGCATTTTGAACTATTTCAAAGAAAAAACAATTTTTAGTAACTTAGAAGTGTCTATTTAAAACATGCAAACCATATACATCTTGCTGTCCTTTTTTAATTCATAGTCTATTGTGATTATTAAAGGGAATGGTGGTGGTAATAATGGCATCATGATTTCTTTGACAGTTTTGAAAAATACTACACTCTTCCCACGTAGGTGTTACAAATACTCCCCTTCCCTTGTGCTTGTCCCCAGATAATTAGAATGTATTAGAGGAAAGATCAAGTTCACTGTTTTATAGGAAATCCTCTTGAGTGTTTGAGGTTCTTTATATCAGCTACTTACTGATACAGTGATGCTGTATGTCAGTCAACCATAAAATCTCAGTAAAATACTTCAGTAAAGTTCTCCTCATGAATCTGTGGGCTGGATGGGTGGCTCTGCTTTAGGCTTTGTATCTCCAAATTGTCTGTGGTGACAGCGATCCATTTCTCATTCTGGTGCCCATATTAGATGGGCAGCAGTTTCTTGGGTTATGTTCTGGGTAATGGCAGAAGCATGAGACAGCAAGCCTATCCATATAGCACATTTCAGGGCTCTGTTAGTGTTATGTCTGCTAATATCCCATTGGCCAGAGCAGGTTGATACGACTGAGCTAAAGGCCAGAGGTAGAGAAGTACCCTTTGTATATCATGAGTGCAAGGCAAAGAGTGCGATCGTGTAATAGAGATAATGTAAAAAATTGGGACTAATAACTCAGGCTCATACAGTGTCTAACACCTGCCAGGTCATTTTTAGCTACTTTTTGGAGATTTTTCAATATTTTTCCAGTCCTCATTTTGCCTGTTGTCAAAGGAAAGCTACCAACCCTTCCTTGTTGTATCAGAGGGCTGCTTTGTGCTTATGAAATAAAACCTTCTCCATGTGTAATTAAAAGAATTGGAAATGGGAGAACTTTGGAAACAGAAACTTTGAACAAATTTTTTCTCTGTCCCTTTTTATATAAGTGATACTGGCATATGACAGTGTTCTTATTTCCCTGTCACCCAAAATTTCTTATAAAATTAATATCCTCTAAATGCCAATGTTTTTGCATACTCACAACAAATGTGTGTGTGTGTGTATATATATATATTTTTTTTAATTTTTATTTATTTATGATAGTCACACACAGAGAGAGCGATAGAGGCAGAGACACAGGCAGAGGGAGAAGCAGGCTCCATGCACCGGGAGCCCGACGTGGGATTCGATCCTGGGTCTCCAGGATCACGCCCTGGGCCAAAGGAAGGTGCCAAACCGCTGCGCCACCCAGGGATCCCTATATATATATTTCTTTTGAAAGTTCTTTTCTAAATAAGTTTAAAAGTTTGAATTTTATTCTAAATCTTTGATTAGTTGAAGTCACTGATTTTTGAGTATAATACACAAGATAGTTAAAAGGAGTGAAAAGGCATTTATTTACTTTTCTTGCATATTTCATTGTTTTTAGTTTTTTAATGATTTTATTTGTGAGAGATTGAGCAGAGAGAGAGAGAGAGAGATAGAGAGGGAGCTTGAGTGGAGGTGAGGGGCAGAGGGAGAGGCACAAGCAGACTCTCTGTTGAGCAGGGAGCCTGATGCAGGGCTTGATCCCAGGACGCCGAGATCATGACCTGAGCTGAAGGCAGATGCTTAACCGACTGAGCCACCCAGGTGCCCCTAATCTTATATTTTAAATTCTTTAAGCATGGCCATCATATTTTCTGCCTTTAGTTTCTATTCATAATGCCTTGTGAATGAATTCATGAATGATATATTAGATTTGATCAAACCTTTTCATTAAAAAGAATGTCAGGTAAGTGGCTCCTTTTATTTTTTTACGGTATTATTGCCGATATTTATGATAGGGTCTATATAATATTAGTATGTTGAGTTGAGTTTATGCTATAGAATAATTGAGTATGTGAAGGCAGCTGATAACATTGTGGTATATCAGTTGTGTTTTAAAAGTGAACATTTGTTTATACTAGTAGTTTAAAACTATTTGTGGGCATGGTTTAAATCCATACCTTTTTCTTTTCTTATTTAGCCCCATTTCTGTGTCATCCCAATCTATGGATACGCTATGGTGCCGTAGGATTTATCACAGTGGTAGCTCATCAAATAAGTACAGCTGATGTATATTGCAAACTGATGCCTTACCTTGAGCCATATATTACTCAACCAATAATACAGGTATGCTTATTCCAACTTGGAGTCAATCTTTTCTCCAAATAGTACCTCTTAAAAAAAAGGTTTAGAAAGTCCTATTTTTATTTAAAATTTTAAAGATTTAAGTTAGCTATAGCATTTTCACATTCCTTTAAGCTAGTTAATGTTAATGGAACAAACAGTATGGAAGGTGAGAAAAGTTCAAGAGACTTATGTTATATATCATGTTATGCATAATTTAGCACTCAATAGTTCATACTTTATTTTCTTATGTGCAGTGTTGTAAAACATGTGCTGTTAAAGTGAAATATAGTGGAAATGTGCTCTGCTTTTATTGTAAAAAAGTATAACTGATTTTAGCCCAAGTCAGCATTTATAATAAATTGGAAAAAGCCTTTTACAGATGTTCATTTTTTGGACCACCAGCTGGTTCTGATTTCTTTCCTTATCTTTTTCTTTTTTTTTTTTTTTAAAAAAAGCTTAATCTTTTAAGATCTAATTTAATCTTTTAAAAAAATCTAATGACTTGTGCCCCTCTCCTCTCTTCCCACCCAGTATAGCACTAGATGATAAATTTCAGGTTTTTGGTTTGTATAAAGCAGTTATTTACCTTATTTACCCAACTTGTCAGCATTTACATCCTTTATCTCCTGGAAAGCTCTAAATTGAGTGAACTGTTGAGAGATGATACTGTTAAAATATTCTGAAATACTCTATATGTTACTAAAAATCTATTTCCCTTTGCAAATTCACATGCTTCTAGCTTCTGCTATGTTTATATCTCAATGTATTTTCCCTTTGGTACATTGGAAAACATCTTGGATATATTCTGGAAATGAGGCTTTGGCTCATTTCCACCCTTTTCCCCATATATTCATCCTTTTCTGGGGATCATCATTATTTCATAGTTTGTAGAATTTTTCTCTCAGCAAATTATATGTATGTGTATGTGTGTATATGTATATTTATGAAAGATATTACTAGCAAATATGCCTTTTTATTTAATTAATTAATTTTTAAACAGCTTATGTATTTAAGTAGTATGTCTGTACCCAGTATAGGGCTCGAACTCATGACCCTAAGATCATGAGTCACATGCTCTTCCAACTGAGCCAGCCAGGCACCCCAACCCTTTTTTCTTTTAAAGTTTAATAAAGTTTTCTTGGATCCTTTGTCTTCCTTTCAAAAGATTCTTCTACTTTTGACTACTTATTTCATGTAGAAGTTTATTAACTCTTTTATAACACAATGTGGAGAAAGTATCCATGGGAATTAAAAACTACATGCATTTGTAATAACTTCATGGTGGTTTAATAAATCTGACATTAAAAAAGAATCTGACATTAAGTGGTTTTTGTTGTTAGAAATCTGCACCACTCTCTTTGTTTCCTTAGGAATATGTATATATTATATATGTATAATATATATGTGTAAATTCATATATATGTATATTACATATAATATATATTTTTTGCTTTTTTTCATTGCTTTATTTTTTGAAAGGTCAGGATTGGGAGTTGAGAGGCTAGTTATCCATATGCTTCATAAATCTTACCTTTCTACGGTTTGAATTAGACAAAAGATACCTTTTTATGCTGGTTTTCACTGGCCAGCTTATCAGGTAGTTAAATGTCTAAAGAAAATGCTCTTCTCTTGGTTGCTGTTAGTATGTTCATCCTTTTTATTATATATGCATTGACAAGGAGGATATTCTTTTGGATAATGAAAGATATCATGAACTCTATGGAGAAAGCAATGTTTCTTTAGAAGGGGTTGAAGCTACTGGGGAACGTGATGACTGCTGGGCAGCCCTGTGACTGTTGAGCATCTTTTCTCTGTCAGTACCTGTTGGCTGTTAGGCCTGTGAGCCACAGGTAGTTTTTTGATCTAGGAGGTCATCTGACATTTTGGCATCCAGACAAAGTCTGTTATTTTTAAAATTTTTCTAGCCTGGTGTATGCTATTATTCTTCTAGTATGGAAGACACAGATGCGTACTCACATGCTAGCTACATTATGTAAAGAAAAACTTTGGCTCTTTTTTTTAAAAGATTTTATTTCTTCTTGAGAGACACACAGAGAGAAGCAGAGACATAGGCAGAGGGAGAAGCAGGCTCCCTGTGGGGAGCCTGATGCAGGACTTGATCCCAGGACCCTGAGATCATGACCTGAGCTGAAGGTGGATGCTCAACCACTTAGCCACCCAGGTGCCCTGAAAATCCTTGGCTCTTAAAGGTCACTAGTATTCTTTTTTCTTCTAAGCAAAAATTGCAGATGTTAGTATCTCCCATTTTCTTAGAAAATGAATATCTATGTTAACTTTACACAGGTTGTATATACTGAATATGAAAATAACTGTACTATATGTTCTATCTTTGGCTGATTCTTTTTATTTTTTTAATATAGATTGAAAGGAAACTTGTTCTACTCAGTGTTTTAAAAGAGCCAGTAAGTCGGTCTATATTTGATTATGCTTTGAGGTCTAAAGATATTACTAGTTTGTTCAGACATCTTCACATGCGCCAGAAGAAACGAAATGGATCTCTTCCTGACTGCCCTCCACCAGAGGATCCTGCCATAGCACAGCTTCTGAAGAAATTACTCTCACAGGTTGTATCACCTTTCTGAAATCTTAATTTAAACACAGATTTCATAAAAACATTCAAGTATCCATTTAGTTATGAAAATATTTTGGGTCGATTAGGCTGTATCATAACAAATGAGTAAATAAAGCTGCAAATATATACATTTGCCTTGGCATTTAGGAGATACTAGGATGGTGATAAGACATTGGTTTGAGCTAAATAAGGAATCGTGGTAGACTATCAAGTTTCTTTTGTGATTATTGTCTATATAAATAAGGTGGAGAGTAGATGTAACTTTAAATTTGAGTAATATTCTTGATTCAATTCCATATTTTGCCAAAAAATAATTAAAGAAATTCAATTAGAAGAAACATTGCAAAGCACAGATGCAGGATGGAAAGATCCTGGTTTATTTCAGTCCAAATTTAGAGAGTTCTCACTAATGTCTTTAGGACATTTTGGTTAAGAGAATTTGTCAGTCATGTCTTGTGTAATAAGAAGATGAGAAAATGTTTCAGTTGGTAGAGAGAATTTGATGTTTGAGGTTATAAATCCTTTCTTGTATTGTACCAGTCACTGAATATCCAGTGCTGTTTCATGTTCATATGTTGGTTTGGGTGAAGGAAGAACCATTTTGGTTCTTCTGGATCTCAATTTGCCTGGAGGTTAGAGCTGCCTCTGAATGTCTCTTCTTAGCTGGTGGTTCTGTTTCCTATATTTTAGAAGTCTTAATTTGATATGACTTGAATCACCAAAGAGGTTTTTCTTCAGGTTTTCTTTTAACCTTGGCTCATACATTAGATGTATATTATATTTTAGAAAGCAATTTATGGAAAACTGGATATTGAATCACATTTTTCTGTTGTTTCTCTTGAGTAATCCTTATCAAAAAGATTTCAGCATGCAGTTAAAACCACCTCAATTTAGTTGTTTCTTTGAGTTTAGATGGTGGTTCTTTGTATTTTTCTGTCCTACAAATTCTGTATATTAAATTAAAACCTTTTATACTAAAACTTAGTTGTAAGTCATTAGTTACTTGGGCCACTCTAGCTCCTGGTTCTTGCTTTTCACCTTGCTGTGGGTATAGGTTTTGTCATTGCCATGTGTAAAAGGAGGGAGGGGGAAGGAGCAGTTTCCAGTGCTTTTTACTTTCTGCTTCCTCCTGTTCTCCTAAACCCTTCTACCATCTCTGCTTCCACAGCCAGCTGTCATTCTTGTGTACCATGATGAAATCAGTAAAACTTACTGACTCATAGTCCTCTGAAATGTTAGTGTTTGATATATTCATTTCTCTGTCATTTGTACCCTCATTTGAATGAGTGGGGAAAGAGGACCAGGTTTTCCCTGGTTTTATGTTGTTTCTTAACAACAGTTTCAGAAAACAGCTTCAAAGCTGACATTGGAACCTTAAACCCGTCTGACTCTAAAGCCCGTACTCCTTCACCATGCCATCTTGCCTCAAAATAAAGGACAAGGAGCAAAGGCTGAGAGGCTTGCTTAAGATTTTTATGGACTTAGGAAGAGTTCATGTGCAGTTCATCTCCTCTGACCCCTCCAACACCTTTTGTCTGCCTTCACTTCTTTTTGTTTCTTCCACTACCTGAGTTTCTTGGGATTACTTGCAGAGGCTTGCAGTCAGGGGCAGCTTTGGAGTTAGGAATTGAGTCCCTGTTCCTAATGTCAGAGATACAGAGGGAAGGATGCTTTTAGCCTCTGCAAATGGGAATTTTGAATATTACTACAAAATATTTTTTAATGGGGGTTTTACAGTGCTCTTTTGTAAGGACTGCACTTGAGACACATCATGGGTAAAATAGTTTGATTGGTATGTAGACACAAGGTGTAAAATTGAAAAGATATTGGAAGATCTGTAATAAAATGTTAGGTTTCCTGCAATCTCTGATCCCCAGTCACCAAGTTTCTTTCTCTGTTGATTGTGAATTTTATGTTGTTAGAGTGCTGAATTCCTTTATATAGTGTCAGGTTATTGTGTTGTACAGTTAGTTGAAATCAATTTGACCCTTTTAACCTTGCTTTTTTTTTTTTTTTAATTTTAAATCCAGTATAGTTAACGTACAATATTATTTTAGTTTCAGGTATAAAGTATAGTGACTCAGCAATTCTATACATTATCCACTGCTTATCAAAATAAGTGTACTCTTAATTTCCTTTACCTATTTCACCCTCTGCCTCCCACCTCCCCTCTGGTAGCCATCAGTTCTCTGTGGTTAAGAGTCTATTTTTTTATTTGTCTCTCTTTTTTATATGCTCATTTGTTTTATTTCTTAAAGTACAGATATGAGTGAAATCATATGGGATTTGTCTTTCTCTGACTGGCTCTTTTCACTTTGCATTACATTCTTCAGATCTGTCCATGTTCCAAATGATGAGATTTCATTCTTTTTTTTTTTTAATTTCATTTTTTTTAATGGCTGAGTAATACTCCTGTGTGTGTGTGTGTGTGTGTGTGTGTGTATACACATATATACTACATCTTCTTTGTCCATTCATCAATCAGTGGACACTTGGACTGCTTCTAAATTTTGACTCTTGTAAATAATGCTGCAACAATATATGCAATGCATATATCTTTTTGAATTCGTGTTTTATAGTTGGGTAAGTATTGAGTAGTGGAATTACTGGATCATATGGGTAGTTCTGTTTTTAACTTTTTGAGGAACTCCCATACTGTTTTCCACAGTGGCTATGTCAGTTTGCATTCCTACCAACAGTGCATGAAGGTTCCCTTTTTCCGTATTCTTGTCAATACTTATTATTTCTTGTCTTTTTTGTTTTAGCCATTCAAACTGGTGTGACGTGATATCTCAGTAGTTTTGATTTGCATTTCCTTGATGATGAGTGATATTGAGCATCTTTTCATGTGTTTGTTGGCCATCCGTATGTCTTCTTTGGAAAAATGTTAATATTTTTGTGTTGAGTTGTGCAAGTTCTTTATATATTTTAGATACTAACCCCTTATTGGATATATCATTTGCAAATATTTATTCACATTCATTTAGGTTGTCTTTTTGTTTTGTTGATGGTTTCCTTTGCTATGCAAAAGCTTTTTACTTTCGTGTAATCCTAGTAGTTTATATTTGCTTGAGAAGACATATCTAGAAAAATGTTTCTATGGCTCCTGTCAAAGAAATTATTGCCTATGTTCTCTAGAAGTTTTATTGTTTCAGGTCTCAAATTTAGGTCTTTATTTTGAGTTTACTTTTGTGTATGGTGTAAGGAAGTGGTCTGGTTTATTTTTTTGCATGTAGTTGTCAAGTTTTCCCAACCCCATTTATTGAAGAGACTTTTTCCATTTTATATTTTTGCCTTCTTGTAATAGATGAATTGACCATATAAGCATGGATTTATTTCTTGGTTCTTTATTATGTTTCATTGACCTATGTGTCTGTTTCATATTGTTTTGATTACTACAGCTTTATAGTATATCTTGAATTCTGGGATTGTGATACTTTCAGCTTTGTTCTTCTTTCTCAAGATTGCTTTGGCTACTTGGGTCTTTTGTGTTCCCATACAAATTTTAGTATTATTCGTTTTAGTTCTGTGAATAATATTGTTGGTATTGTGATAGGGATTACCTTGAATACAGATTGCTGTAGATTGCTTTGGGTAGTATGGACATTTTAACAGTATTAATTCTTCCAATCCATTTGTTGTCTTCAATTTCTTTCATTGATGTTGTATAGTTTTCAGAGAATAGGTTGTTCACCTCCTTGGGTAAGTTCATACCTAGGCATTTTATTCTTTTTGGTCCAATTTTAAATGGAATTGTTTTCTTAATTTCTTTTTCTGATGCTCTGTTATTAGTATATAGAAATGAAACAAATTTCTGTGTATTAATTTTGTATCCTGCAACTTACTGAGCTCATTTATCACTACTGATAGTGTTTTGGTGGAGTCTTGAAGATTTTCTCTGTATAGTATCATCTTACCTGCAAATAGTGACGGTTTTACTTATTCCTTTCCAATTTGGATGCCTTTTATTTCTTTTTTATGTCCAATTGCTATAGCTCAGACTTTCATTACTTTGTTGAATAAAAAGTATGAGAGTGGAAAAAAAAAAGTATGAGAGTGGATATCCTTGTTTTGTACCTGATCTTAGTGGAAAAACTCTAAGTTTTCACCATTGAGTGTGATACAGCTGTGGGTTTCTCATCTAAGGCCTGTATTACGTTTGATGTATGTTCCTGCTAAGACATTTTGCGGGAGTTTTTATCATGAACGGATGTTGTATCTTATTAACAGCTGTTGAGATGATCATAGAATTTTTGTCCCTCATTTTGTTAATGTATTACATTGAGTTGCAAATACTGAACCATCATTGCATCCCCTGGAATAAATCCCCCTTGCTAATGGTGAATGATTTTTAAAAATGTATTGTTGAAATCATTTTGCTAATATTTTGTTGAGGATTTTTAAAAAAAATATTTGATTTATTCATGAGAGACACAGAAACAGAGAGGCGGGGAGACACAGGCAGAGGGAGAAGCAGGCTCCATGCAGGGAGCCCTATGTGGGAGTGGATCCTGGGTCTCCAGGATCATGCCTTAGGCTGAAGGTGGCGCTAAACTTTTGAGTCACCCGGGCTGCCCTGTTTAGGATTTTTATATGTATGTTCATCAGAGATTTTGGTCTGTAGTTCTCCTTTTTTGGGGTATCTTTGGGTTTTGGTATCATCCCCATTGAATGAATTTGGAAGTTTCCGTTCCTCTTCTATTTTTTGGAATAGTTTGAGAAGAGTAGAATTCACCTGTGAAGCCCTCTAATCCTGGACTTTTGTTTGTTGTGTTTTGATTACTGATTCAATTTTATTTCTAATAGTTGGTCCATTCCAATTTTCTATTTTTAATATGTTAAATGGACTTTTATTATAAAAACACATAAATATAAACATAAATAACAGTAATATAAATATTCTAGAAGTCTGGATTTTGTTAGCTGATACTATATTTTTGCATTTAGGTTCATAAATGATTTGTTCTTCAATTTTCCTTTCTTGTAATGTCCTTTAGGTACATATACCAAATACTAAAGGAAAAATCCTGGTTTATGATCTTTTCTTGAAATTACTCCTATTTCTTAACAGTTCACATACATCTTTTCTGTTTAGGCACGATTCCTAGTAACGTCAGTGTGCAATGTTCTGATTTAGGTATGTGTCATATGGGAGTCTGGGAACTCTAATATGACTGTTACTGTTAAAAAAAATACATCCCCATGGTACATTTCTAACATTTTTTACTGAGGTGATTCGCATACAAAAACAATTCACATTTTCATCATCCTGGAAAGAAACCTCCTGCCCATTAGCAGTTATTTCCCATTTACTTCTCCCTCCAGCCCCTGGCAACCACTAAATCTGCTTTCAGTTTCTAGGATTTTCCCTATCTTGGATGTTTCTTATAATTGGTACTAAACAATATGTGGCATTTTTGTGTCTTAATTTCTTTCACTTAGCAAAATATTTTCAAGGTTGCTCCATGTTATGGCATATATTAATACTTCAGTACTTTTTATGGTTCTTATGACGACCTTCCTTGTGTGACTAAGATGGAGACCTCTCTCTTATGAACTAAAATGTTGTCTAACAAAACATACAGAACTCTTATTGCAGCTGTAAAATTGTCTATGTTAAGCAAATATTAGGGAAGTAAAAATAAAGAATTTCAGGCGAATATTGGAAATAAATTCAGTCAGGGATCCCTATGATTATTGTACGTTAGTGCAATTTTATCGTTTCTTAGTTTTCTCACTTTCTAGGGTTTGTTTGTGTTCTTTTGTGACTATGGGTTGTGAATATTATTTTAAACTCCAGTGGGATCTAGCTTAAGGCATCAGGAATTGTATTTTATTAATTTTTTTCCCATTGGCACAATAAAATAATTCTAGAGGATTCTGTGGACGGTTTGAAAGTTAAGAAGAAATGCAGAACTATTCCGTTTACCAGAATATTTGTTTCACGTTGAATTATTTAATTATTCAGTATTTATTGGCTGTCAGTTTCACGTGTTCCTAAGTGTCTTAGGTGGATTAACTTATTAAATTTCAAAATAGCCAAAAAAATAAAATAAAAATTGAAAATAGCCTTATAAGACAGGTGCTAATAATTATCCTCATTTTCTAGGTAAATTAGTAGAGGTTTAGAAAATTGGGTAACTTGCCCAAGGTTACACATGTAATAAGTAATAGAGCCTAAATGTACATAGGGAATCTGACTTTAATTATACTGTTTTCCTAGGGTGTGTTGCTTGCATTTGCAATTTAGCTAGCATGTAGCAATTTCTGAAGTATGTAGAATGTTTTATGTCTCATTTAATATTCTCAACAAATCTAGGACCGGGGTTGAAGTAGGTATGCTTTCTTTTACTTAATTTGTATTTCTAGAATTTTTGTTTAGATAGTAAATGTTTTTTCAGAGTTGCATATTAAAGATGTACTAGATACCAGGCACTGTATTAAGTTCTTTGGAAGTTTCAAAGACGAATTCTACTGAATGCTCCCATTTAGAAAGAAAGTTAAGGCATAAATTATGGTACAAAATAGAAAGTGCCACAATAAAGGGTTGTTCTGGGAGATCAGAGTAGTGAGATGTTCTGTATTGATACTTTCTTTTTCTCTTGCCTTCGCTTGCTTTATTTTAGCATTCTAACTCTTAAAATTTTAAAGTAGTGGTTTGATCCTTCAGTTATTAGTCATTCCAAGACCTGTTATTACTTTTGAAAATAATCTAGAACTTATGGTTTTATTTGATTTTAGGGAATGACAGAAGAAGAAGAAGATAAACTTTTGGCACTGAAAGACTTCATGATGAAATCTAACAAAGCAAAGGCCAATATAGTTGACCAGAGCCATCTTCATGATAGTAGTCAGAAAGGTGTAATTGACTTAGCAGCATTAGGTATAACTGGGAGACAAGTTGATCTCGTTAAAACCAAACAGGAACCTGATGACAAACGAGGTTAGTATGTTTTGTGTGTGTGTGTGTGTGTGTATTTGTGTTAAGCTGCTTATTATTTACCTCATAAGGCTAGTTGTAGCTAATTAGTAGTTAAATAAAATGACATTTTCCAGATACAGAACTTTCAAGTACTGTGGGTTACTCCATTATTTAGCAGGAAAATTTGGGGGAGGAGAAGTGGAAAATTGAATCAACAGTTAAAAGATTATGTAACTTGTTGGGATACTTGGGTGGCTCAGCGGGTGAGCATCTGCCTTTGGCTCAGGGTGTGATCCTGGGATCTGGGATCGAGTCCTGCATTGGCTTCCCTGCAGGGAGCTTGCTTCTCCCTCTGCCTGCTGCTTCTTTCTCTCTCTCTCTCTGTATCTCATGAATAAATAAAGCTTAGAAAAAAAAAAGGATTATGTAGCTTGTCAAAATCTTGGCTCTTTGTGTCAGAATCAGGATTCAAACCAAAGTTTGACTCCAAACCTCTACTCTTAATGAAATCATGGTGCCTTTATGTATATGTATGATTAAGGATGAAATCCTGTTTTTTAATCCTTCAAACAGCAACCCAAGGTTAATAGTCTATGTTAAAATGAGATAGTTATCTAGTTTGTTTTAGTAGGTAATGCCTAGTGAATTGGAAAGAACAGTTAATGAAAGACAAAGGAATAGGCACCAGAGAAGACTTAATCACTTGAAGTCTCAAGATTTAGAACTGTGAGCTCTGTGACAAGGAAGTTGACTTGGACTGTGAGGTTTTTAAGTTCTTATGTGTTTTTCCTTTAACCCTTTCTGGAGATGTACTTATTTCCAAGTACATGCCTTTAAAAACCACTCTATTCTAATGCCAGATTATAAGGGCAGTTGAATTATATTTAAAATAAACCTCTACTGCCAAACTTGGGATAAAGTATTTGAAACTTAATTATCAGTGGTTTACATTGATAATAAGTAAAGTACTGATACAGATTATAATAAAAACATAAGCATCTCAAAAGAAAAATTTTGAAGGATTTGAACTTAGAGATGATAGAAGAATAAAAATGCATGTTTGAAAAGGTGAATAAATGCAAAACAGTGAGATCCCATTTTCTGCTTATGTGATTAGCAAAGGCTGATGATACCTATTGTTAGTAAGGGTGTAGGGAAATAGGCATTTTCTTTCTTTTTTTTTTTTTTAAGATTTTATTTATTTATACATGAGAGGGATCCCTGGGTGGCGCAGCGGTTTAGCGCCTGTCTTTGGCCCGGGGCGCGATCCTGGAGACCCGGGATCGAATCCCACGTCGGGCTCCCGGTGCATGGAGCCTGCTCCTCCCTCTGCCTGTGTCTCTGCCTCTCTCTCTCTCTGTGTGACTATCATAAATAAATAAAAATTTAAAAAATTAAAAAAAAAGAAATGTTTTATTTATACATGAGAGACACACACAGAGAGAGAGGCAGAGACACAGGCAGAGGGAGAAGCAGGCTCCATGGGGGGAGCCTGACGTGGGGCTTGATCCCAGGTCTCCAGGATCAGGCCCTGGGCTGAAGGCAGTGGTAAACCACTGAGCCACCAGGGCTGCCTGGAAATAGGCATTTTCATACACTGTTGATGAGATTATAAGTTGAACATACTCTTTTTAAAAAGGAGTATCCTGGGATCCCTGGGTGGCTCAGTGGTTTGGCACCTGCCTTTGACCCAGGGCGAGATCTTGGAGTCCTGGGATCAAGTTCCGCATCGGGCTCCAGGCATGAAGCCTGCTTCTCCCTCTGCCTGTCTCTCTCTCTCTCTCTCGTAAATCAATCAATCAATCTTCTAAAAAAAAAAAAAAAAAAGAGTATCCTTACTCTTTGAGGCACCATTTTCAATTCTGGAAATTTCTCCCAAGAATATTGACAGACATGTGAAGAAATATGTGTAAGAATGTTTTGTTTAAAAGAAGGAAATAATTGAAGTGTCCATTAATAGGGGAATTAGATAAACTTTCAGTTTATTTAGTTAAGAGAAAAACAGGTTGTGAAATACTTTATCTTTGTAGTATTTTATTTTTGCAAAATGATATGGTGTATCATTAAACTGTATAGTTTATGACGTTTATAAAGTTATGGTGGAAATTCATTTTATATGCTGGTAATGCTAGAACTTTGTGTTATTTAATGTACTTTTTGTAATCAGAGAAAGATTTTTTAAAAAGGTTTTCTCTTGGGCAGCCCGGGTTGTTCAGCGATTTAGCCCCGCCTTCAGCCCAGGGCTGAAGATCCTGGAGACCAGGGATCAAATCCTATGTCAGGCTTCCTGCATGGAGCCTGCTTCTCCCTCTGCCTGTGTCTCTGTCCCCCTCTCTCTTCCTGTGTCTCTCATGAATAAATAAATAAAGTCTTAAAAAAAAAAAAAAGATTTTCTCTTTATAGTCAGGAGGTAATTGTATAGCAATTGATTTTTACATTTTGTTTGTTTCCCAACTATCTGATACAAGAAATAGCATTTCTATATATTTAGCATTGTGGTCAGTGCCATTTGAAAAAGTTGTTTTTATTGTTGGTTCTTGAGATAAAGTGTTTATTTGAAATTGAGCTAGTCTTGGGAAATTAGAAAGCAGTTAGGCAGGTAGGTCTAATTATTAATACCATTGAAAGTACATCTGTTCCATCTGTCCCAGAGATGAAGTAAGAGTTGATGTATAATGAGTTGATGTATAAATATGAATAAATCAGAGACCATAATGAACTAATAGGATGTAAAGTTCATTGCTGTCCCTCCACCAAAAAATAAGGAAAAGTGCATATTGATTTTAGGGGTTACCTTTAGACTGACTATTCTGAATCTGTTTTTGTAGCTAGAAAACATGTAAAACAAGACTCAAATGTAAATGAAGAATGGAAAAGCATGTTTGGATCACTGGAACCACCGAACATCCCACAGGCTCTACCTAAAGGGAGTGAACAGGAGGTGATTCAGACTGGGAAACCACCTCGTTCTGAGTCCTCTGCTGGGATTTGTGTCCCTCTGTCAACTTCTCCACAGGTACCATCACCTAGGCAGTAATCCTCCTTTTGCCTTTCAATCCCATTCTACTGTTTTGGTTGTTTAAAGGCTGTGTACTCTACTGGAAAACTCAATATAGGAGTTGTCCTTTAGAGAGGATACGTTTCTTTTTTTTTTCTTCTTCAGATTTTTATTTACATTCTAATCAGTTAACATATAATGTAATATTGGTTTCAGGACTAGAATTTTGTGATTCATCACTTGCATTTAACACCCAGTGCTCAACCAAGTACCCTTCTTAATGCCCATGACCCATTAAGTCCATCCCCTGTCCACCTCCTGTCCAGCAACCCTCAGTTTGTTGTCTATCGCTAAGCGTATGTTTCTTCCTAAGAAGAAAAGGGGAAGTCTAATTATTGAAAGCAGCAAAAAAGATCTTATGTTAGAGTACTCACTAATGACATGATCTAAAATTGTGGGTTGAAGACATCATTATGAACTGTGATTATCATTAGATTGCAGTGAACCTTTTAAAGATTTTATTTATTTATTCATGAGAGACACAGAGAGAGAGAGAAAGGCAGAGACACAGGCAGAGGGAGAAGCAGGCTCCATGCAGGGAGCCTGAGGTGGAACTCGATCCCCGGTCTCCAGGATCAGGCCCTGGGCCGAAGGCAGCGCTAAACCACTGAGCCATCTGGGCTGCCCTGCAGTGAACCTTTTAAATCTCCTCCCTCCAATGTATGTAACATATCTGTAAAATAGCAAAAACACTCCTGGAAGAAGAGTCCCCAGTTTGCCATGTGTAAGAAATGTTATGATGGGGAATCTCTGGGTGGCTCAGCAGTTTAGCACCTACCTTCAGCCCAGAGTGTGATCCTGGAGTCTGGGGATCGAGTCCCACATCAGGCTCCCTGCATGAAGCCTGCTTCTCCCTCTGCTTGTGTCTCTGCCTCTCTCTCTCTCTCTCTCTCTCTGTCTCTGTCTTTCATAAATAAATAAAATCCTCAAAAAAATGTTATGATGATCTTTATATATTTGAAATAAGCCAATCGTATTTTAAATGAAAAATATTAACTGAACCAACTAATAAAGTTCTGTTTCTTTAATGAAGATTTTTGTTTAATGTTATTGATGTACTGATAGTTTTTTTTTTTTAAATAATGTAGAGGTTTGGAAATGTAATATTTGTGGTTAAACTTTTAGTTAGGTTTTCAATGAAAAAAAAATGTGTATGTAAATGTATTTAAAAATTTTCCTTACATTAATAAGGAAAAAAGCAGGTACAATGAATAGAGAGAACATGAGTACATTTTTGTCATCAAGTATACTTTCCTTATGACATAAATAGTAACAATTCTGTTTTGCAGCTTCCAGAAGTGACAAATGTCCAAAATAGAAAACCAGCAATACAAGTTTTAAGTAGTGCGATTTTACCATCTACCTACCAGATTCGGATCACAACTTGTAAAACAGAACTTCAGCAGCTCATACAGCAAAAGCGGGAGCAGTGTAACGCTGAGAGGATAGCTAAACAAATGATGGAAAATGCTGAATGGGAGAGTAAACCACCACCACCTGGTAAAAGTGCCACTGCTAGGTAGTTGTATTCTAGCCTGGGTGCCAAAAATTAGAATCTAATGCAGGATGCTGATTATTAATTACCAGGCAAAGAAAGTAAGAGCAAAACTTGGAAGCCCTGAGGAAGAAGTATTACGTGAGAAAGTTTAAATCATTTTTTTGTGAAGTTTGGATCTTCTTAGTTGTGGGGGCAACTTGCAGCGTCTTATTTAGGGTACTTAGTGTTTCAGCCTGTTTGTGGTCCATTTTCTCCATTTATAGCACTGGGTTTTTACCTGCCTGCTTAGTGTCATGCCACTTTTTCATAGAATGTTAGTCTTCTTGGAGTAAGCTCCAGCTTTTAATTTCCGAAGGGTTTGATGTCTGTTTATTTTCTTAAAAAAAAAAGAGGGGATCCCTGGGTCGCTCAGTGGTTTGGCGCCTCCCTTTGACCCAGGGCATGATCCTGGAGTCCCGGGATCGAGACCCGCATCAGGTTCCTGGCATGGAGCCTGCTTCTCCCTCTGCCTGTGTCTCTGCCTCTCTCTCTCAATGTCTATCATGAATAAATAAATAAAACCTTTAAAAAAAAAGATAAAACGTTTGTAAAGTAATGGGTACTTTTAAAAAGAAAATAAAATCATCATCTGTAACTCCACCACTGATTATCAACATTAACATTTTGTGGGAACACTGCTATATTTTAAGAAGATTTAGAAGAAACTTAGAGATATGTCAGATGAAAATGTGGCCCAACTATATTAATAGTCTTGACCAGTGTAAATGTGGTAGAGCTAATTTTTGATATTAGATTTGCAGATTTTAAAAAATGAGTTTCTGTATATAGATTTTAATAATAAAAATTTAACTTGAAAACTCTGAGAAGTGCATGATATGCTTATGTGTAGAGATTTAAAATCATGTGAGTTCCTGTGTGCTTCTATTGTATACTCCAGGAGAAAAAGCTGGTAGAGATAAATGATTTAAAGATAAAAAAATATTATTATGTAGTAAGTGGCATCTCAGGTCAAATAGTATCCTGGAGAATTTAAGTTGTTTCTGTAATACAGTTTAGTATTGTATACCAGCTCCACTTTAAAAACCAAAAAAGTTGATCATACACTGTCTACTTATTTGATGATAGAATCTGGCTTTATAAGTAGCCTTTTATACTTAAGTGGAGCTATACTTTTTATTCAGTAATCACAGAAAAGGTATCAAGTTTTAAGGTTTAAGAAATGTTCAGTGACTGTTGGACTTGTGATTATTTTTCTTTCCACACTTGAATGATTGTGTGAAATTGATTTTCTTTAGAGGGAAATGTTCAATCTAGCCTGGTAGATTTAGACTTCATGGCAAAGTGTTTTTGATCACTTTCAAATCTAGCATATCCTCCTTAAAAATCACATTCAGCTGTTGTTCCCACACATGTAAGCGAGAGATCCAAGTTGGAAAATGGTAGTTTTTATTTTAGAGTTTGCAAGGTTTGGCCATAGTCTTGGTTTCATTTTTGTTTTCTAGTAAAAAGAAATAATACTATCCTAAAATAACATTATTACCACTTAATTAGACACTGTGCTAAATCCCAACACAAGATGATCTTTAGCATACCTTTCTGTTTTGTTTTATTTTAAAATTGATTAATATTAAATTATTAAATGTTTCACTTAATATAAAAGTTGACTCATCAAACATTGATTATTACAGTTGTATGCAAAGACCTATGCTAGATACTGTGAATGCTTCAGAATGGATAAGACATAGTCTCTGGCCTCAGAAAAATCTATAGTTTATTAGAGGAAATTAATCATACACAAAAAAGAATATATATAATAAAACAAGTATATATAGATGTTCCAAAGAAAGTACTAGAAAATCCATGGGCATTCTGAGGCTATAGTTCATAATACTGCTTAAACTAACATTTTGATACTATACAATAAATGATTGCAGGTAGAGAGGAAATCAACATTTGGGTGTTTACTGTGGATCTAGGACAATGTTAGACACTTTGTACATCTTGTTTATCCTTATTCACCCTTTAGGTTAAGTAATATTTCCCTCATTTGACATTTGAGGAAATTGAAGCTTAAATAGTTTAAGTTAGTACCCCAGGATCACACATTATATTATGGTGGATCTGGGTCTTTGGGACTTTGAGAACCTGTTTGCCTCCCTAGCACCCATTTTCTCTAAGTTAGGATAGCTATCATCTATGACTGTTGAGCAAGTAGTCAGGGTTTTTCCAGGTGGTAAGTGACTGTTGTGTACTAGATGGTAGGGAGAGCCCCAGATTCAGTCTTTCTAAGGCTGTTTGCTCAACACTTAATTGCTATCTTGGATGTCTTACTCAGTAGTAGCTGAGTAGTAGTCATGGTCTAGTAGGCCATTCTGTATTGGCTAGCTATCCGTACCCTTTGTTTGATTATTATGATTGTTCTCATGCTGGTCATTGATGGCTGTAGCTGGAGGTGAGAGGAATATTCTATTTGTAAACTATAGTTTCACACATACTCCTTTGCTATTCCTTAGGGTGGCGTCCTAAAGGGCTACTAGTTGCACATCTCCATGAACACAAATCTGCTGTAAATCGAATTAGAGTCTCTGATGAACATTCACTTTTTGCAACATGTTCAAACGATGGCACGGTGAAAATCTGGAATAGTCAAAAGATGGAGGGGAAGACCACCACTACCAGGTAATAATATTTGGGAGCAGAATCCATTTATTCAGTCAATAAATGTTTATTGAGTGCTCATTTTGACAGGTGCTGTTTTAGGAACTGGGGATATAGCAATGATAAATGGACAAGAATACCTGTTCTCTGGAGCTTTCCCTTTTGTGAGAAGTGACAAGCAATAGTATAAATAAATAAAACATGTAGTATGTTAAAAGGTAAAAATGTTTTGGAGAAAAATATAGCAGGAAAGAGGAATAGGGTATAGAATAGGGATTGGGGTAGATGGAATTTTAAATAGATTGACCAGAGACTGCCTCACAGAGAACTGTCATTTGGGGAAAGACCTGAAACAGGTGAAGGAAAGAGTCATGTGGATATCTTGGGGAAGAGCATTCCAGGGAGAGAAAAGAGGGATTTCAAAAGCCCTGAGTTAGAAAGATGTTTGGCACGTTTTGAGGAACAGCAGAAATGTCTGTGTGGCTGGAGTAGACTGAGCCAGAGGGAGGAGTAAGCAGGGCCAGATTACGTAGGGCCTTGTAAGCTATTGTACAGGACTTAGACTTTTATTCTGAGTGAGATGAGCCTTTTTAGGGTTTCAAGCAGAAGAGAGACATGATCTTACCTAAATTTTAATAGAATTACTATGGGTCTTTATTGAGAATACTAAAGTAGTTAGAGGCTATTATAGTAATTCAGGCAGAAGTAGAGGTAGTGGGAAATGATGAGATTCTGGATATACTTTGATGGTAGAGCCAACAAGATGTGCCAAGTGGGTTAGATGGAGTAAGAGCAAGAGAAAAGAAAAAAATGATGGAATGGCTTGCTATGTAAGGAAAACACTGTACCATTGCCCTACTGTTATGGCCAAGATGGAGACTAGTGATGACTTGAAATCTCTAAGACTCTTTATGCATGGGGTAATTTTGGTAAGTGTGATTTAGATTTGTACATTTTTATAGTAATATGCCTTCTTGGTGTTCAGTCTGTTTGTCTGCCAGTTCCCCATTCCCTCATCCTCATTGGTCCTACCACATTCACATTTGTTCTGTGCTTAGCTTGGCCTGAGTCTGAAAAGAAAGCTACTAGAAATCAAAATCGAATTTCATGTGTTAAAAAGATGTGGATAATCTCTGGTGCTTTTCTCGTTATCATTTCAGTGACTACAGTTAAACACAAAATCATCAAAATATCTTTGATAACTAAAATAAGTCAAAAGTTTACTTTTAACAATATGATACAGTTTTGTGCTGTTTATTATTTTTTTTAAAGAGTAAGAGTTCTTACTCTATGTTTAATTATCTTCATGTTCATTTTTCCTTGGCATTGCATTGGTTGGAACAAATAAAAAACCAATAACAGAATCCTGGCTCCATTTAGCAAATTTTTGTCAACATTTTATTATGAAATTTCAAACTTACAATTGAAGTTGAGTTTCACAGTGAACATTCATATACTTGCCACACAGTCTGTAATTTTACTGTATTTGCTATGTCACATAATTATCCTTCCCCTTATCAGTTCATCTTTATAAAATGTATTTCAAAATAAGTTGCAGACATCAGTACACTTCCCCTAAGCACTTCAGCTTATTTATACATTAACTAGAGATCAATAAGTGTTTATAATTTTTTTGTTTGTTTGGCACGAAATTCATATGCTATAAAATACACAGATCTTAAGTGAACAGTTCTGTGAGTTCCAACAAATAACATACACTTGGCAACTAAACCACTCTCAAGTTATGGAATGTAGCCATCTCACCAGAAGAGTGCCCCCTAATGTCCCTTGATGGAAAACCCCTGCCTACAACCATTTTGATTTTTTCCCCCCAGTGTTAGCATTTTCATTAGCATTTCCTTTTCTTTCTTTTCTTTTCTTTTTTCTTTCTTTTCTTTTTTTCTTTTTCTTTCTTTTCTTTTCTTTTTTAATATTTTATATATTTATTCATGAGAGACAGAGAGAGAGAGAGAGAGAGGCAGAGACATAGGCAGAGGGAGAAGCCGGTTCCATGCAGGGAGCCTGATGTGGGACTGGATTCTGGGACTCTAGGATCTTGACCTGAGTGGAAGGCAGGTGCTCAACCACTGATCCACCTAAGCCTCCTCATTGGTATTTTAAACACTTTTTTCAATGGCTCTTTGTCATTATCAACATCAGTTGAATTCATTGTCCCTTTTATTAGGGGGAGAAGTTCAGTTGACTTGTAAATCTCTCAAGAAATAATTTGGAATCATTGATTAACTTTACAAAAGCCTCATTTGTTAATTCCCAAATGGTTTTTATTAACCAAGCCATGCCTTCTGTATTCCAGTATCATATTTTAAGCAGTAGTATCCCAGAAAATGTGGCAGTTTAGCAGACTGTATAATCTTTGGGAAGTTTATATGATAATTAGGAGATTGGATTTCCTCTGGATGCATCTGCTCTCTTGCTTTTCTGTAACACCTGCTGTCTTGTAGAGTGCAGTAGGCTGTGGCTTGGGGGTGCTTCATTCCAGTGTGGGGAAGAGGGGGAGGGAACAGAATGTGTTGTCCTCATCACATGACTTCATGAACTAGATTAGGAGAGAAGCAGGCCATTATTAATGTCAGATCCAAGTGAGGAACAGCTGGTGTCTGGAAAAGAGCAGCAAAACTCTTTTTTCTTAGGAAAAAGTATTTTCTTAGGAAATAATACTAGTACATTTCTGACTCTTGAGGTTTTCCCCCTATGCATTATGTTGGCTGACTACCCAGTTCCCAGTCCTGACTTTCTCATTGAATATGATAGTGATTTAGGCCATTCGGTTCTTGGCTCTGCCATTTTCTTCTTTCTTTTTTAAAAAAAGAGTTTGTTTATTTCATTGAGAGAGAGAGAGAAAGATAAACAAGTGAGAGAGAGCATGAGTGGGGTGAGGGACAGAGGTAGAAGCAGACTTCTGAGCAGGGAGCCCAACAAAGGGTTCTCTCCTGGGACTCTGGGATCATGACCTGAGCCAAAGGCAGATGCCTAGCAAACTGAGTCACTCAGGTGCCTCATTTTCTTCCTTCTTGAGTTAGAAACTAAAAGTTCAGCAGTAGAGGTAAGATTGGATAAATAAGTGCTGGTGCAAATACAAAACTGATGTGGGAATACATTTTTGATATAAAATATATCACTACATTGTGTGAGAAGGTAGGTTTAAGAAGTAGGTTTAAGAATTCGTAGGGTTTCTATTTTTGGAATGACAAAGTAAGGATTTCTAAAAATCTGTTCTCTAATAAAAATAGAACACTAGTAGATACTGTCAAAATCAACTTTTTCAGAACTCTAGAAATTAAGTCCTGCATTAGTCTGAAGTGTTATTCAAAAAAGTCAGCTTAGGGATCCCTGGGTGGCGCAGCGGTTTAGCGCCTGCCTTTGGCCCAGGGCGCGATCCTGGAGACCCGGGATCGAATCCCACGTCGGGCTCCCGGTGCATGGAGCCTGCTTCTCCCTCTGCCTGTGTCTCTGCCTCTCTCTCTCTCTCTCTGTGACTATCATTAATAAATAAAAATTAAAAAAAAAAAAAGTCAGCTTACTCTCAGAAGAATGAGCCATATGTTCCCTAATTTTATCCTTTACCAAGCAGTGCAGTAACTTTGAAAATTAATAGCCCCCCAACCTTTTATCAGGCTGTGCGATAACTTTGAAATTAGCAGTCCCAGCACTGTGGTACCCCTGAAAACCAGCAGCTTCGCAGTGACTGGATGGGTCATAATGGCATAAAAGCCCCATCTCTCAAGAAATGTCACTATTTGACATTTCTGCCAGATTGCTATAGTTCCATTTTCAAAGTCTGTTTTTATTTGATTTGACTTATCCTGTTCTTTGAGGAAAACTCTGCCCACAGAGCATTTGTTGAAACTATCATTGCTATTTGTTTAACATTGCAGCAGCCTGAGGTGGCATTACCAGTTGTAGCTAACAAGCTTAAAAGGAAGCTTTAAGGAACTTAAAAGGAAGAACTAGGGAATGAGAGGTCTGTAGAGGCCATTGAAAAGTTCAGACTTATTCATAGACATCTGGAAGGCCACATGCATGCATAGGGTTGTGCGCATGCCCAAGAAAGAACCGAGAAGATCCGGAGCTCTTGCCTCTGGCCGACCTTGAGACTCTGCAAGCAGGAAATGAGAGATAAAGCAGAATTATAAACTGCTTTGTTGAAAGTGTGCTGCAAACACACAGAACCTCAACAAAGGCTAGGACACTTATCATTTCAAGGCATGTAAGGAAATGTCTGGAATGTTATTTCCGAATACTGTTATTTCCAAATATTAGAATATTATTTCCAAAATTGACATATTAATTAGAATATCTAGTTTTGAACAAAAAATTGCAAGTCAGGAAAAGAAACAGGGAAGTATGGTCTATACACAGGAGGCAAAAAGCAGTTAATGGAACCTATGCCTCAGTAATCCTGGAGACTGAACTTACTAGACAAAAACTTTAAATTAGCTATTAAAAATATATTCAAAGAATTAAATTGTGCCTAAAGAATTAAAAGTAAATTAAAATGTCTCACCAGGTATACATATTAATAAGGAGATAGAAGTGATCAATAGAAATTCTGGAGTTGAAAAGTATAATAACTGAAATAATAAAGTAAGTGAAATAAATGATTAAACACCACATGGCTACATAACCAGTGGTTCTAAGGGAAGTTAGAAAACAACCACCACAACAACAAAAAAACAAAGGGAAGTTAGAGAACACTTTGAGATGAATGAAAATGAAAACACAACATGCTAAAACTTATAAAATCCAGCTAAAGGAGTGTTCAGAGAGAAATTTATAGCTGTAAACATCTATATTTAAAAAGAAGAAAGATCAGGGTGCCTGGGTGGCTCAGACAGTTAAGTGTTTGCCTTCAGCTCAGGTTATGATCCCAGAGTCCTGGGAATGAGCTCCACCTCAGGCTTCGTGCTCAGTAAGGAGTTTGCTTCTCCCTCTCCTCCTACCTTGTGCTTTCTCTTGCATTCTCTTTCTCTCTCAAATAAATAAAAATCCTTAAAAAAAAGGAAGAAAAATCTTAATAACTTAGCCTTAGCCTTAGGAAACTACTAAAAGAAGAGCAAAGCAAACCCAAAACAAGTAGAAGGAAGGAATTAATAAAGACTAAAGAGGAAATAACCGACGAAAGCAAAGTTTATTCTTTGGAAAGATCAAAATTGTCAAGCTTTTTCTTCAGTAACCAATATAAAAAAGAGAGAGGACTGAGATTACTAAAATTAGGAATGAGAGAAGTGGCATTACTACTGATGTGACAAGTAATAAAAGAAATTATGAAGAGAACACTATAAACAATTATATGTCAACAAATAACCTAGATGAAGTGAACAAATTCCTAGAGAGACAGAAGCTGTCAAAAATGACGCAAGAAGTAGAAAATCTAGGGGCACTTGTGTGGCTCAGTTGGTTAAGCATCTGCCTTTGGCTCAGGTCATGATCCCAGGACCCTGGGATCAAGCCCCGCATTGTCAGACTCGGAGCCTTCTTCTCCCTCTCCCCTGCTTGTGTGTGCATGTGGGCTTGTACTCTCTCTCTCTCTCTCTTCCTCTCTCTCTCTGTCTCTCTAATATGTAAATAAAATATTTTAATAAAAAGAAATAGAAAATCTGAATAGATCTAGAACAAAAAGATTTAATTATTTAAAAAAAAATTCCCACAAAGGAAAGCCCAGGCCTCATGGTGAATTCTACCAAACATTTAAAGTAGCAGCATCCATCTTTCAAAAACAGATGAGGGAACGTTTTCTAATTCATTTTTTAAGACCAATATTATCCTGATGCCATAACTTGACAAGTACATCACAAGAAAACAATAGTCTAATACCCCTAATTAATATAAGTATAAAAATCCTAAACTAAATACTGGTAAACTGAATCCAGCATATTAAAATGATTATATACCATGACCAAGTTCAGTTTATGCCAAGACCGCAAACATGTTCAACATAGGAAAATCAGTCAAGGAATAAATACGATGACTAGAACAAAAGATAAAGACCAAATGATTATCTCAGCAGAAAGCATTTGACAAAATCTCATACCCTTTTATAACAATTCAAACAAACTGATACTAGACACGTACAAAAAACCCACAGCTGACATCATACTTAATGGTGAAAGACTGAAAGCTTCCCCCCTGAGATGAGGAACCAGATAAGGATGTCCACTTTTGCCACTTCCTGGAGGTTTTAGGGCAGTTAGATAAGAAAAAGAAATAAAAGGCATACAGATTAGAAAGGAAGAAGTAAAACTATATTAGCAGACAGCATAATTTTGTTTATAGAGTATCTTAAGCAATGGAAAGAAAAACCTATTAGAACTAACACATGAGTTAACCAAAGTTGCAGAATACAAGATTATGCTGTATTTTTATATACAGTAAACACATTTGCATTTCTGTGTGCAAAGATCCAAAGGTGATATTAAGAAAACAATTACATTTACAGTAGGATCAAAAAGAATAAAATATTCAGGAACAAATTTATTAAAAAAGTACTAAAACTGTAGTATATTGAAGATTACAAAACATCATGGAAAGAAATTATAGAAGAACTAAATAAATGGAAAGACATCCTATCTTCACTTAATGCTATACATAACATTATTAAGATAGCAGTCCTCTCCAAATTGAGGTATAGATTCAGGGCAATCCCTATGAAATTTTCAGCATTTCTGGAGAAATTGATATCCTGATTCTAAAATTCATAAATTAATGCAAATTACTTAAATAAAAATACTCTTGAAAGAACCAAGAATGAGATCTCAAACTTCCAGATTTGCGGCAGAGTTCAATAGTCAAGAGAGTGTGTTATTGACATAAGAACATGCATATAAATCAGTGGTATAGACTGACTTGCAAAATACCTTTATGATCATTGTTTTTTTGTTAAGGGTGTCAAGACAGTTGGGGGAAGGAATAGCATGAACAACTGGTTCTGGGTATTCATATGCAAAAGGGTAAATTTCCAGTGAATTTTAAAAAATGGATCATAAACCTAAATGTAAGAGCTAATCTGTAAAATGTATGTATATAACTTTTCATGACCTTAGATTAGGCAAGTGTTTCTGAAACATAACCTCAAAAGCACAAGTGACAAAAGAAAAAATAGACAAATGAGACTTCATCAAAATTACAAAATTTGTGCTTCAAAGGACCCTGTCAAGAAGATGAAAGGACAACCCCGAAAGCAAGAGATATTCTTGTAAATATAAATACACATGTATATATATAATCATACTTTTCCAACTCAGTAATAAAAGGACAGTTAAAAAATAGACAATGGATTCAAATAGATGTTTCTCTATATAGGACCAATAAATATACAGAAAGCTGCTCCACATGATTAGTCACTAGGGAAATGCAAATCAAAACCATAGTGAGATACTTCATGCCCACTAGAATGGCTATAATCAGAAAGACAATAAGAAGTGCTGGAGAGGATGTCGAGAAATTGATACCTTTATACCTTTCTGGTAGGAATGTAAAATGTGCAGTAACTGCAGAAGACAGTTTGGCAGTTTCTCAAATGCTAAACACAGTTCTCTAATGATTACCTCTCAATTCCACTTGTAGGTATAAACCCAAGACAGTTGGGTTCACACAAAAATGTGTACACACATTTTCACAGCAGCATTATTCATAATAGCCAAAAGGTGGAAACCACAATGTCTGCAAGTTTGGAATGGAAAACAAAATGTGTATGCTCCATAAAATAGAGTATTATTTAGCCACAGAAAAGAGTGAAATAGGGGCGCCTGGGTGGTTCAGTGGTTGAGCCTCTGCCTTTGGCTCAGAGCATGATCCCAGGTCCTGGGATCAGGTCCTTTATTAGGCTCCCTATGGGGAGCCTGCTTCTCCCTCTGCCTATATCTCTGGCTCTCTCTGTCTCTCTCTCATGAATAAATAAATAAAATCTTAAAAAAAAAAAAGAGTGAAATACACATACTACAATGTGGATAAACCTTGAAAACGTTATGCTAAGTGAAAGAAGCCTGATCCAAAGATCAGCTAGCACATTGGATGATTCCATTTATATGAAATGTCTGGAATAGGCAAATCCACAGAGACAGAGAGACAGAGAGACAGAAAGTAGATTTAGTACAGATCTTCCTCGATTTATGATGGAGTTATATCCTGATAAAATCATCATAAGTTGAAAATACCATAAGTCAAAAATGCATTCATTACACCTAAGTTACCAAACATCATAGCTTATTAGCCTAGCCTACCTTCAAGTGTGCTTAGAATTAGAACACTTACATTAGCCTACAGTTGGGCAAAATCATTTAACACAAAGCCTATTTTATAATAAACTGTTGAGTATCTCATGTAATTTATTGAATACTGAAAGAAAAACAGAATGGTGTGGGGCTTCAGAATGGTTGGGAGTTGGGTTTTTACCCTTGTGATCATGTGGCTGCCTAGGAGTTGCAGCTGGCTGCCACTGGTTAGCATTATGGGAAGATTATATGGCTAGCATGTCACTAGCAAGGAAAAGATCAAAGTTTGAAGCATGGTTTCAAACTGAATGCCTGTTGCATTGACACTGTCATAAAAGTTGAAAAATTTAAGTCAAAGACCATCTGTAGTTGTCAGGAGCTGGGGAAATGGAGGAGTGGGAAGTGACTGCTGATGGGTACAAGGTTTCTTTTTAGGGTGATGTAATCTTGAATTAGATAATGGTAATGGTTACAAAACTTAGTGACTATACTATCAATCTCCTTAAAATAGGTAAATTATATCTCAATATTAAAAGAGAGGAAGATAGAGCAAGCAAATGCAGGAGACTGAGCAATATTGGTATTCCTTTCTCTACAAGTGCCTTGTCCCTGGCTCTCTTTATTCGTCTACCATACTGGTTGGGTCCCTGTAGGCACCATGTTTGGGAAGTGTATCCAAAGACTCACAGATGTTTACAGCAGCATTATTCATAATAGCTAAATAGCAGAAACAGCACAAATGTTCATCAGTTGATGAATGGGTAAAGAAAATATGTAATTCCATAGAATGGAATAATACTTGGCTGTAAAAGGGAATGGATGAACCTTGAAAGCACTATGTTAAGTGAAAGAAGCCAGATACAAAAGGCACCATAATGTATGACTGTTCACAAGAAATCTACAAATAGGGATGCCTGAGTGGCTCAGCGGTTGAGCGTCTGCCTTTGGCTCAGGGTGTAATCCTGAAGTCACAGGATTGAGTCCCATATCGGGCTCCCTGCATGGAGCCTGCTTCTCCCTCTGCCTGTCTCTCTCTCTCTCTCTCTCTCTCTCTTTCTCTCTCTGTGTCTCTCATAAATAAACAAGATCTTTAAAAAAAAAAATCTCCAAATAGGCAAATTCATAGAAAACTTAAGCAAATTAGTTTTCAGGGGCTGGCGGGAGAGGAAAATGAGGAATGAGTGCTAATGGATATGAGGTGGGCTTTCTTTATGGGCTTTGTAGGAATGATGAAAATGTAGAATTAGATACTGGTGATCTATGCAGAATTCTGTTGACATACTAAAAATCACCGAATTACACACTTATTAGAATACTATATTGTATCGTGTCCCAACAAAGCTGTAATTAAGAAAAAGTGAACTAGAGAGTAATGATTAATAAAAAAATATGATTTCATATTTATTTAAAAAGCAAATATGAATATATTGTAGTATGCATAGAAAAACCTTTTGGAAAGATATATAATAAAATGATAATAGTGTTTCTCTCTGGGTGGTAGAATTATAAATGTTTTTACTTTTTCATATTCATTTCTGTATTTTAATATTTTTTTATAATATGTATTGGCTTGTATAATAAAGTAAAACAAATAGAAAAGAAGGAAGTGAATAAATTTGGTGATTAGGTGCTTATGACCTTTCAGAAGCATGGTCCTCTAGAAGGATGAGTATGCATCTTATGAAGGAGGTGCTGAAAGAGGGGATTGGTGATAATAGGAGGCACCCTGTGTAGATCATCTATTCAAGTTTGACAGTGAATTTGAGAAAGGGGAGTAGACAGCTTGAGACGTCAGGATGTGTGTGAGAGAGACTGAATATAATAAATATTTTGCATTTATAAGTGTTTTATCATTTACATTTTTTTTTTTTTTTTTTTTTTTTTTGTGCTTCACTGTGTTCCAAGTAGAGAAGTTAGGGCAGTCCTGTTTTGTAGATGACTAAACTGATACACAGGAGGGTAAGTGGCTTGCTTGCCCAAGGTCATATGGGTAGTCAGTACTGAAACTCAGGCCTTTCATTCCAAAGCCAGTGCTTTTCCTGCTGTGTCAGGCTGCATTCTAGGAATTATAGATTTACTAAAGGGTGCAAGAGTAGGGTTTGAGGTATTGCAAGAATGGAAGGAGAATGGATGAAGACAAGAATGGCAGCTCCAGTTGGAAAGGAGGATGGACAGTCTTTGTGTGATAGCAGAGAAGTGTGTGGGGATGGCCATTTGAAAATATGAGAAGAAAAGGTGATTTTATGCTAGTGCTTTTGAATATGATTCTTAGGTTATGAGAGCGAGATGAAACAGACCTCAGACTAGTAATTTTGTTGGTTAATAGCCATGTGGTTATTTATTTAATAATAGTAATAATAATGCTTGTATGGCCCTTGCAGAAATGTGTTCTGTTTTCTTTTGTGCAGATCTACTCTTACATATAGCCGAATTGGAGGACGTGTCAAGACACTTACATTCTGCCAGGGGTCCCACTACTTAGCCATTGCATCCGACAATGGTGCCGTTCAGCTTCTTGCAATTGAAGCTTCTAAGCTTCCCAAGTCTCCTAAGATTCAGCCTCTGCAAAGCAGGTATCTGTCATGTTTTTAAACTGCATTTAGTGCATGAGGGTAATTTAATCTTACTTTGTCAGTGTAGTTTGGATGAACTGAGGGCCTTTTGGATTGTTCTTCTTCTTTTAGCACATGAAATAAATAAAACTGTGTTTTCAGCTCAAATCTGTCCCATGCAGTTAGTTTCAGAAAACTATGTCTGCGTATCTTCTTTGTGTCGAAAGGTCAGAAGAGTGGCTTTGAACTTATGGCTTGTCCCAGTCTGGAATCTGTTCCAATAACCTAATTATCAGTTAAGTCTTCTGTCTCAACTATGAAAAGTACAACCCTAGCTGGCTGATTTTGAGAATGCGAATGTTCTTCATTAAAGAAAACTCCAAACGTTGTCAGCATTTTGTCACTTGGCATTAAAATGTCTGAAGTTGTTGGGAACATGGAGTGCTGCTTTTTGTCAAATGATTTGCTTATCATTGTAAAACAAAATACTGGCTGATTTTATTTAAGAATTTCCTTCATTTCTTAGAAATTGTGGTTGCTCACAGATTAAACACAGGGGTAAGATATTTAAAGATAAAGCAGAATAGGTTTTCAATTGACCAGTATGTGCTACACACCGAGGATTCCAAATACAAATAAGATGGATACATTAGGCTCTAAGACACTACAGTCTATTGGAAGAAACAGACCAGTTAACAGAGGATTTTGATTGCAGTGTAATACTGTGCCCATGTTACAGGGACAGGGGGAACCAGCTTGCAGGGGATGGGGGAGAAGACCTGGAAGATGGGAGACCAGATGTGAGTTAGGCAGCCAGAGCAGGGGGTGAGAAAGACATAAGACATGGCAGGCAGAGGGGGTGGATCCCACAGGAAGAAGGCAGAATGAGCAGATTTTAATAGTTAAGTGGATTATGAGGCTCGGCTCTTGGTGTGGTTAACGAAGGAAAGGTTGTATGTTGGATCATCTAGGATTTTATTGTTTTTTTTTTTTAATTTTTATTTATTTATGATAGTCACAGAGAGAGAGAGAGAGGCAGAGACATAGGCAGAGGGAGAAGCAGGCTCCACGCACCGGGAGCCCGACATGGGATTCGATCCCAGGTCTCCAGGATCGCGCCCTGGGCCAAAGGCAGGCGCCAAACTGCTGTGCCACCCAGGGATCCCGGATTTTATTGTTTATATAATTTTATTTATAGTTTTGTTTTGCCTTTACAATTAAAAATATGCATTATGTTGAACACATTCACTGAACAGATTTAGGCAGCTTTTGTTGAGGACATATATATTGTTTTCAACAAAAAAATACCTGCCAGTTTTTAAAAAAATAGTTTGAACAGAGGATGACTGTACAGCAGTATACCTATCGAGTTCCATGGAGCTTAACCAACAGCTGTTGGCAGAGTGTGTTGTGTGATGACTGTGCTGGCAGGACACATAGAGAGGCATGCACATTCCTCCCATAGGTACCTCACAGCTGACAGCACTTTCTACTATGAATGTTACTGTCTACCCTGAGCAGACATTGACTACATAGATTGGGAGAGATTTTGCCAGAACGTTTAGTAGATTTCACTGATAGCAGTTGCTCAAAAAAAACCTTGCCAGAGTCTTTTTTTTTTTTTTTTTTTAGTTTGCTTCATTCAATCAGATTGACTGTTGTTGTGGCTCTTAACTAAATTTATAGCACCTTTTTACATTTTATTTGGCATTTGGACTTTCCATCATCTCTCTAGGGGAAATACAGTCAGTATTAGAATGTTCGTAAATATAGTTGTTTAAGACCTGGCAGAGTTCAGCAAACTATAGCCTACAGTATGGCTCATAAGCTAAGAATGATTTTTGCTTTTTAAAGGATTGTAAAAAATGAATATGCAGTAGAGATATGTGACTTGCAAAGCCTAAAAGCCTAAAATATTTACTATCTGGCTCGTTACAGAAAATGTTTGCTGAAGCCTGATCTAAGAGATAAAATTAAAATAGTGTTGCTGCAAAAGCATGATATATACTGATTAAGGAGACTAGTCAATATGTTTATGAATTCTTTGTGGTTTAAAAATGCCTCAGGTTGAAAAAAAATGGCATACCCATGTAATGGAATAGTACATGAAAAGGAACAAAAAGAAATCAGTGTTATTTTATTACAAGCAATGAATCCTAAATCTTTTTTGCTAATGAAAGAAGTCAAACCCAAAAGGCTATTAATTGTATGTTTCTAACTATGTGACATTCTGGAAAACAAAATTATTGGGAGGAATTGAGATCAGTGGTAGTCACAGGTTGGGGATGGGGTAGGAGTTGATTACAAAGGGGCTGCACAAGATTATTTTGGGGTACTTGTCCTGTGGTAGAAGATACATGGCTTATACATTTGTCATAATGCATAGTGTGCCCCAAAGAGTGAATTTTACTGTATGTAGGTTAAAAAAAAATCAACCCAGATATAGGAGGAAAAATAGATGTAATCTGTGACAAATCAATTTACTTATTATACAGATGAATCATATAGTCACATTGAAGAGTGTGGGCAATAAGGGAACCAGCCTAATGCCTTTGGAAAACAGGTTTAATTGGATACTGCAAGGCTAATGACAGAAGGACCTGAACTGAAGCACTGTGTCTAGTTGGTGGTTTTTCACGGAAATATGGTTTATCAATTCCAAAACTACTTTAATTGTATACTAAGGTTGAATGATAGGTAAATATGTAGGTAATGAGAGCCAGGCTTCTCACTGTTGAAGAAAGAAGTTACAAATAAGAAAAGGGGATGGCTCTTAATCACAGGGAACAAACTGAGGGCTGCTAAAAGGGAGGGGAGATGGAGGGATGGGGTAACTGGGTGATAACATTGAGGGCATGTGATGTAATGAGCATTGGGTATTATATAAGACTGATAAATTGGGATCCCCGGGTGGCTCAGTAGTTCTGCACCTGCCTTCGGCCCAGGGCGTGATCCTGGGGTTCCAGGATCAAGTCCCACGTTGGGCTCCAGGCATGGAGCCTGCTTCTCCCTCTGCCTATGTCTCTGCCTCTCTCTCTCTCTCTCTCTATAATGGATAAATACATAAAATCTTTAAAAAACCAAAAAAAACAAAAACAAAAAGACTGATAAATCACTGACCTCTACTTCATAAACCAGTAATACATTATATGTTAATTAAGTGAATTTAAATAAAATTTTAAAAAATCAAAAAAATAAACCCTCAAAAAGACATTTGGACATTGAACAAACAGCAAGAATACCATGTGAGGTTGGAGGCTGAAGTTGGAGTGATACACTGCAAGCCAGGGAATGCCAGGGATTACTGTAATCACTAGAGGCTAAGAGAGAGGCATGGAAGAGACTCTCTCAGAGCCTCTAGGAGGAACCAACTCTGCCAACACTTTGACTTTGGATTTCAGTCTTCCAGAACCATGAGAGAATAAATTTGTTTTGTTTTGCTTTAAAGATTTTATTTATTCATGAGAGAGACAGAGAGAGAGGCAGAGTCACAGGCTAAGGGAGAAGCAGGCCTCCCACAAGGAGCCTGAATGCCGGATTCAATACCAGATCCCAAGATCATGCATTGAGCCAGAGGCAGATGCTTAACCGTTGAGCCACCAGGCGTCCCAAATTTCTGTTGTTTTAAGTGAAAAAAGAAGAGGAGAGGGATGGCTAGAATGAACCCTGGTGCTGGATAGTTATCAGTATGGACTCATGATATATGTGTGTATATATGTTTGTATACGTGTGTGTGTATATATGTGTGTGTTTGTATACATGTGTATATATGTATACGTGTGTGTGTTTGTATACATATGCACCCATACACATGAAAAGACACAGAAGTGGAGATATGAGTGCAGGTACCAGGTGTAGTATACATATTTCCTAGCTCTGGCCATTGAGAGGGACCAGAGCAGGGATACGCCTCATAGCAATGAACACTTAGCACACAGACCTTGGTTTTTAAATATCATTCTTCTGGGGTACCTGGGTGGCTCAGTTGATGGGCATCTGACTTGATTTCAGCTCAGCTCAAGATCTCAGGATCATGGGATTGAGCCCTGTGTCAGTCTCTGTGCTCAATGGAGAGTCTACTCGATATTCTCCCTCTCTCCCCTTCAGTACTCTCTCTTTCTAAAATCAATAAATCTTTAAATACCAGTCTTCCATAAAAGGAACCAGGCTTCTTGGAGAACTGGTTTTTTCCTCAGCTAGGTAGTAAAAAATATGAGTCTTGAGTATTTTGTGATGCCAGAAATTTAGGCAGTGGTTCAAAAAGGTGTGTTGAAAGGGCATTGGAACCAACCTGAGAGAGCTTCTTGTGGCCAGTGTTGGAACAACTTGAGCAATACACACAATAGTATTGGGTTACAACTCAGAGAACAAAATAAATATCCATGAGTCCATAGTGATATAAATAAGTAAATGAATAAATTAATGGGGAAGAAGTGACCATTCTTTTCATAGAAAAAGTCTAATAAGTATAGAAGGAATGAGGGAAATAGTCACCATTAGAACACCACAGGTATGGTCTATCAAAGGATCCTAAAATGTGTTGACAAAACTTGAAGAGAAACAGGATTTTTACATTGTCTCGAAAGTAAAGATTGAGTAGTTATAAATGGAAAAATAAAATAATAATTTTACAGTGGAGAATTCTGGCAGACACCACCTTAGCCAAATGATTAAGGTCAGCAGCACCACTAATACGTTCTAATTAATATCAGGCGCTTCCTCATAAGTGCACTGAGAAAGATGTTATTTCGTGGTCTCCTTTCTAATAAGGCATAAACAGTTGGTGAGAACACACGAGGCAAACCCAAATGGAGGGACATTCTATAAAATAACCAGTAATCTTGAAAAATGTCAAAATCATGAAAGACAATCAAAGACTAGGGTCATCAGATAGACATGACTACTCAATGACATGTGGTATTTTGTTTTGGATCCTAGAACGGTAAAAGGACATGAGTGGAAAACTAATAAAATGAATATGTTCTGTATTTTACTAGTATTGTACTAAGATTAATTTCTTAGTTTTGATAAATTTTCTGTGGTTATGTAGGGTGTTAACACAAGGGGAAGTTGGGTGAAGGATATACAAGAATTTCTGTAGTATTTTTGCCACTCTTGTATAAGTCTAGAGTTATTTTTAAAAATGCCTCAGGTGTCTTTGGCTTAATGGGTCAGAGTTGTTCGTTAGCTATGGTTAGAATATAAATTCATCTTAAATGGAGGCTGGTGCTATGTTTTCAGTGACTGGAAAAGTCTTTGCCTTTTGCTTTGTGTATTTCTTTAGAATTCTAGATCAGAAGGATGATGGCTGTGTTGTGGATATGCATCACTTCAACTCCGGGGCACAGTCTGTTCTGGCCTATGCCACTGTGAATGGCTCTCTAGTTGGTTGGGACCTCAGGTCTTCAAGCAATGCATGGACACTAAAGCACGATCTGAAGTCAGGCCTCATCACTTCTTTTGCTGTGGACATCCATCAGTGCTGGCTCTGCATTGGTGAGCTGACTTTCAAGTCATTGACTGGATTGTAAATGCCACTAATACCTGAAATTGCCTTCTTGTGAAAGTTTTTTCCTTTTTCTTCATTGGTAATTTTTTCCCATCTCTTTTTTTTTTTTTTTTTTTTTAGAGTGAGCATGAGGTGGGGTGGGGGTAGGGGGAGGGAGAGAGAGAGCAAATCCCATGCAGGCTCCATGCTCAGCTCGGAGCCCAACAGGGAGCTCAGTTTCACAACCCTGAGATCATGACAGCTGAAACCACGAGTCAGATGCTTAACTGACTGAGCCACCCAGGCACCCTCCCCAATCTCCTTTTTTTTTTTTTTAATGATTATTATAATCACTTGCAATTTATTTTATTAAAAAACCAATTTGAAAGAGTGGTATCAGTATCCCAATGCATAAAAGCTTTCTCTTTCTCTTTGTTCTTAATTGAACCTCTTTATAATCATTATAGTGATCAGATTTGCTGGCATTCTGTTATCCTGCCAGGGAAGCAGCAGGTCTGGCTTGTAGATGAGAGCATTTGAATTTGGGCAGACTTGGTTTCAAATTCCAATAACCCCAGGCAAGCTGCATAACTCCTCTGTCTTAGTATCCTCATCTTCAAATGGGGCTAATCCTTTCAAGGGCTGCTTTCAGGATTTAATGAGGTAAAAGCATCTATCACAGGGTCTGGTACTGGGAAAGAGCTAAACAGCAGTTTCTTGCCTTACTATTCCTCCTTGCCTCCCTTCCTCAAAGGCTGAAGGTGTACCGTGTAATCTTGCTGGCCTCTTTCCTTCGTTTGTTTCACATTTTGCCTCCACAGGGCTTTGAACCTGCCCTTTGAGAATGTATCACATCTCATTTTTTCCCACTTGGTATACTTTCTGAAGAATTATAATCTGTTGTGCTTGAATTTTGGTTTCTAGATTCCCTAACTTACATTTATGACATTGTTAAGTATCTGCTCTTTAATGGAATACATTGTGTTTGTCTTGTGTGTGAATAAACTGCACAGGAATAGGAAGATGTGATGCCGTGCCTCCAAGAGTAGATATAAACTCTAAGCAAATTAGTAGATGGCAGTGATGGCTCTCAGGTACCCTGATCAGCTTTGAGGAGGGCAGCCAAATTATGTATGGTTGTTTGAGCCATTGTCCTGGAGTGGGATGGGGAAAGAGAGGGACCCTATTGGCCTTTTGCTCCCAGTATCTCTATTGGAATTGGAGAACAATCAAAGAATACACTCTGTGCCTCTGTCAGGACCAGCTATTCAGTGTCAGGGTTGGCATTATTCTTTGGGGGTTGGGGGTGCTTCTCTGTGGTGTTTGTCATAGGCAGATATGCAGGCATTCACTCCAGTTTTTGCTATGATTAGATACCCATACTTGTTTCCAGAATGTTTGAAGCATCTTTGGTGATTTAAGGCATTCTGTATAAGAAATAGTGAAAGGGATTATAAGGGAAAGGAGGGAAACTGGGGAAAAATTAAGGAGACAAACCATGAGGGACTCCTAACTCTGGGACACAAAGGGTTGCAGAAGGGGAGGTGGGTGGGCGATGGGGTAAGTGGGTGACAGGCACTACGGAGGGCACTTAATGGGACGAGCACTGGATGTTATATGTAGGCAAATTGAATTTAAATAAATTAAAAAAAAATAAGGCATTCTGAACATCTTGACCTATCAAATTCAGTTTGTATCTTCTCTAGACCTTTTGTTTTTTATGAGTGCCTTTGGCAGTTAATACCAGTGTTAACTAATGAATTATTCATTTTTAATTTACATGTATTGTCTAATTAGACAATTATGTAGTAGCATTGTGATGAGCACTTTTTATCTTAACAAGCAGAAGTGCTGTGTGACAGCAGGGAGACAGCTTCATGAGAACAAAGAATGAATAAAATACATTTATACAAAGCTAATTATTATTTGTATAAATGCAGCTTTATGTACTTTAATCAGTATATGGTAGTTTTTTTTACTTTTTTTTCCTTTAAGGTACAAGCAGCGGTACTATGGCTTGTTGGGACATGAGGTTCCAGTTGCCAATTTCCAGTCACTGTCATCCTTCCAGGGCTCGAATCAGACGCCTCTCAATGCACCCTCATTATCAGTCCTGGGTGATTGCAGGTAAAATAGAGGGCTGGCTTTCAGGTATTGGGAGATTTTTTTTTAAGAAAATTCATAATACCCTGCTGTCAAGACTCATATTCTTAAAGTTTTTTTTTACATGTAAACCAAATGCTTGATTGTGTTTTGATGATGGAAGTTCTCACCACCGCTCACTGTCATTTCATATTTATCTTTAAAAATGTTCTCATTAATCGCCACCATTACCTTCCATTTATTTTTTCTTCCATATTTTTGTTAAAGCTGCCACCATCTTAAAAATCTAAGTTAGAAACCTCAACTTATCCTTGTTAGTTGCCATTTCTTATTGTTGTGTTTGTTTTTTGCAAGCTTTCCCTCCTGTCCCTTTCCTCATATGGATATTTTTGTACAGATTCTTGGCAGGTCTTTGAAATTTACTTTCCTCATCTGTAAAATGTGGTTAAAAATACTTTCCTAGCAGAGTTGTAAGAATTTGAGATAAAACATGTAAAGCACATAGTCTGGCATACATGTAGTTAGTGCTTGATAAATAGTAGCTCTTGTTATTCTTCTGTCTTCTCATTGGTCATCTTGTATCTAGGCTCTCTGGTCCCTTCTCTTATACATAGACCAGCTCATATGCTGCTGCTGTCAAAGTCTCCGCATTGCCAGATTTGATGGCTTGCTTCTCATTTGACTCATAATTTGGTCAGTTGATAGTTTCCTCTTTCTGAACTACTTTCCTTACTTGACTTCAAGGACATCATTTTTGGTTCTCCTATTCAGTGATTGGCTACTGATTTCCCCTCTCTTGTCTTTTAAACTGTGGCCTGCTCAACTGTCTCAGTCCTCAGTATTAGGTCCTGAACCCTTCTTCTTCTGCACTGGCTTTGCTGTATGATTTTGTCTAGTCCCATGCTTTAAATCCCACATTAATTCAGTTTTATAGCTATTTAAAATCCTCCCCTAAGATGTCTAATAGGCACCTTTAATTTGACATGTCCAAACTGAATACTTGGTTTCCTACTTCAAGACAGAACCATTCTTCCCACAGTATTGTCCCAGTAAATGACAGCTCTTTTATGGTAGATGCTCAGGAGGAAGTCTGGTGTTGTTCTTGATTCTTCTCTCATCTTCCTTGTAGTCCATCAGCGAATCCTGTATTATCTCTCCTAAAATATATTCAGAATCTGATCACTTTTTACTATTTCCATCACTGTCTCCCTTATCCAAACCACCATAAACTCTTGTCCCTATTAATGCAGTATCCTTGTAACTCTCTGCTTTAATTCTAATGTTCTTTCTGCTGCTCAGTATCTTCCCATTCCAGGTTACAGCCAAACTCCTCACAATCGCCCAGAGGCTTAGTGGGAATCTGCCCCTGCTACCTCTGACTTTGTCAAGGTTCCAACAGGAAACTGATGGCAAACTCAAGTAGGATCATTTGAGGAGGATTTATTTTCAAAGGAACTATTGATGGAAGTGTGAATGTAGAGGCATCATGAAAGCCAATGAAATAGGACTGATACCAGAGGGCAGGAGGGGAGGGAATGGTTAACTGGAGTTTGCAAAGAAGTTGAATAGAGAGGGCCACCTTGAGAGGAGCAGTGATTTTGACATGAGGGACACAGGCAGCCTGAGATGAGACATTTTTATCTATCCCTTTGGTCTCCTACTGTGGCTTCCATACGCCTGTTTTAGTTTCCTATGACCATTAGGAAACTGTGACCATTTTATTTTTAGGTGTAATAAAGCCACAAAGTTGGTAGCTTAAAACAACACACATTCTATTCTTTAACAGTTCTGGAGGCCAGGAGTTTGAAATGAGTTTTGTGGAGCCAAATTCAAGGTGGCAGCAGGGCCTAGGGGAGAATCCATCCTCTTGCCTTTTCCTGCATCTGCTTTCCTTGGCTCTGGCCTCTTTTCCTTCTCTTCAAAGCCACCACCATAGCATCTTGTTTTATTGCCTATTGTCTTCTACTGTCAAATGCCTCCCTCTTACAAGGACACAGTGATTGCATTTAGGGCTCACCTGGATGATCCAGGAAAATTCCATCTTGAGGCCCTTAATCATATCTGCAAAGTCACTATATCATATGAGGTAACATTCACAATCACCAGAGATTAGGACCTATTGGGGGGGGGTGGCTTTTAATTTACCACAGGCCAAACCCATGTAGAAGTCAGAGGGCACAGCAGCCTATTGACGTGGCCCCCGGGGATCAGCCTTGGAGTGGCCAGCGGATTGAGACCGACCAGTCCTCCTGTGCTTCTTCCTGCCTCTGCCCCATGCGCAGTTTGCCCCATGGGCTTTCTCCTTGAACTAAGCACATTCCTAATTCAGGGACTTTGCATTTTTTTGGTTTGTTGTCCCCATCAGAATGTAAGTTCTATGAAACGGAATTTTTTTTGCATTGTTTGCCTCATTTTCCTCAGCATCTAGGACAGTGATGAACTCATAGTAAACATTGGTTCATGAAAGAATGAAGTATTGTTACTCCCCCTGCTGAAAAATAGGGGATAATGTCTTTCTCTCTCAAGCCTATAGTTTCCTTTTGCCATAATCTTCCCCTGCCTTCCTCTGCTGCTCCTCCCTATCACAGATATGCTTTACTCACACCAATTACTCATTTTCTCAGACACCCAGAAATTGGAATGAGCAAAGAACACAAAACATTCTTTCTGCCTAAAATAACTTACCTGTATCTGCCCAGCTGTACATGTTCTTTCAGTCCCAGTGAAAACATCTCCACAATGTGACCTTGATTCTTACCCACTGGATGGGATCTTTTCCTTGAGTTCAGGTGGAGCTCTGAAGTTCTTTTTGCTCTCATTGTCTTATCTTTATATATTTCTCTATTTCTAGGCTGTAGGTTTCTTTAGCATAGAATCTGTTTATGATTCACCTTTCTATCCCACAGTTTTCTCCATTGCTGTACACCAGTAAGTATTTACTGGTAGTTGATTAAAAACATCTTTCTTTTGCCCTACAGTCTGGTGACAGGGCCACAGCATTATTTAAAAGCAGAGTGAGCATTTTTTTTTTTTGCAGGATTGGAGAAATGGAAATAGGTCCAGACTGACTTGGATTATCTACCAAGATGTGGAAGCTCTGAGAGTAAAGTTCTGGTCTGAGTAATGGTTCTGGCCTGTGTTTCCCTTAGCTGTGCAGGGCAACAATGAAGTATCCATGTGGGACATGGAGACTGGCGACAGAAGATTCACTCTCTGGGCTAGCAGTGCACCACCACTCTCTGAGTTACAGGTTTGCTTCTGGTTTTTATTATAAAGGCCAATCTAATTTCCCACATCCTGAGCACTTTGAACCATTTTACCAAACCTGGCATCTGTTGGGCTTTTGGGTTATATTTTAAATTAATATTAGGTGGCCATTGCCGTATAGATGCTTTCCAGTTCCTTAGGCTTACTAGTATCTGGGCATTTTGGTTGCTAGCTCCATAAGGTTTGTGGTGTTTCTGTGGAGCTCCAGTAAAAATCTGGGTTAATTGGAACGTGACCCTCTTCCCTGCACTTTTGTCATGTAGCCATCCCCAGTGCTTCATTGGGGCAAAAGGTAGGAAAGATGTTTTTATCTCCTTTAGTTGGAGCCCTCCCAAATAGAACATTTTAAGAGGCTGAAGAGATCTTGCCTCTTCATTCAGAATGATACAAGGCAAATGCATTTTAAGGTCCTAAGAAAGACGTGTAGGAGGTATCCATAAATGGTCTCTCATTTCGTCAGTTAATCAGGTGTCTGGAAAGCTACCACCAGTTGACTTGTTTTTAGAAATGGTACCACTTATGGAATATGCTGGTATCTTTAATTTGATTCTTATTTTTAAAGCCTTCTCCTCACAGTGTCCATGGTATCTACTGTAGTCCTGCAGATGGAAATCCCATCCTTCTAACAGCTGGCTCAGACATGAAAATAAGGTACAATATCTAATAAAGAATAGTTACTATGTAACACTTAAAAAGGAGAAAGGTAATAAGGATAATAAGTGGATGGATACTATGGTTAATGAGAGGATGTTATCAGTGTTGTAATGTTTAAAATCCTCTGCATGTAGCAGGAATAGCTGTTGATTCTTCATTTGTCCCTAATTTTATGCTCTTTTGCATTTGGAAAAGAGATTTTTCTTAAAAGAAGTTATGCATTGATGAATGTAAGTTAATGATCATTAGTTCCTCCCCTTCTTCAGAGATGATCAACATTCGTTTCCTCTTCCCTAGGTTTTGGGACTTGGCTTACCCCGAGAGGTCCTATATTGTTGCAGGAAGTACTAGTTCTTCATCTGTATCGTACTATAGGAAAATAATTGAAGGCACTGAAGTTGTCCAGGTACAAGCAGTCTTGTTTTCTCTCAGCTTCTCTAGGCACAAAAATGACTTTGGCCAAGAGTGGCAGTATTTAAGAAATACATTGATTTTCTCTTGGCTTTTTTGTATTTTTTTAAAATTTATTAAGGTATAATAAACATATAAAAGACACACACATTAAGTACATAGCTCGGAGCAAGCACTTTATATTCTTGCTCAGTCCTCATAATTTATTATTTTCCTTCTATAAATAAGAAAGTTAAGCACCAGGAAGTAACTTGTCTAAGATCATCCAGGCAGTAAACAATGAAGCTGGGATTCAGACCTGGCTGTTGGAACTCCAAAGCTTATATTCTGGAGTTGGGCAAAAACTTCAAACAAGATAATTGAATCTGAAAGTGCCTGGGTCCTAGAAGGTGCTCAGTAAATGAATGAAAGCTTCCTTTATGACAGATAAGTGTTTACATCCATATTCTGGTCATTGTGCTTCCCTTTTTTCTTTTGATGGTGACAAAAGATAATATGTACAGATTATTGGCCTGTTTATAAGTTTTCCGTATTTCTAAGAGGCTACTCCTGGAAAAGAGAGTATCATTTTACTCAGTGTATCTGTGAAGGGATGACCACCTCACAGGAAGTTTTAGCCTTAACAATAATTACCTGTCCCAGAAGCAACAGTACTGTTAAGAGATACAATATGGTACAGACTTTTAACTTCCGGTTTTCTCCATGACTTTTAACTATGAAACAGGAGATCCAGAATAAGCAGAAAGTAGGACCGAGTGATGACACCCCACGGAAGGGCCCAGAATCTCTGCCTGTGGGACACCATGATATCATCACAGATGTGGCCACGTTCCAGACAACACAGGGCTTCATTGTAACTGCATCTAGAGATGGAATTGTTAAGGTGTGGAAATGAAAACCTAGAGGTCTGTATAATTTGTAATAAATTTATAAGTATACTGTAACTTGAGAGCAAAGGTATTTTTAGAGGACAGAAGTGAGATTCCTTTTCAAAATTATGTCTCTATATTACTGTTTCATGATTAAACAGATCCCATCCAAGGTGGTTACAGAAGTTGCACTCAACTAGTATGTATACCCATGCATTTATCTCTGCAGGAATCAGCCAGCAGTATCTGGAACTTTTTATTTTGTATGTTACAGAGGCAAGGAGTTCAAAATGCTAAGACTTCTATGATCCAAGTTTACTTTGTATTGATAAAGATGGTTGTAAGCTATTATAATGTAAACACATTTTTGCTATTCAAACCAGCCAATAAACTGTATTCAAACATCTTAAGGGTTTTTTGTTTTTGTTGATGTTTTTAACAGTAAACTTTAGCAGAAGAATAAACTCTTCAGCAGCATCTGTTCTGAAGAAATGGACTCAGTGTCTCAAAGAATCAGTGGCAGAGCTAGGCCTTATGCTCACATTTCTGGAGTCTCTGTATTTTGTTCTGCTTTATCATATCTTTTTATCCTGTTTTAGAGTCTGCCAGTACTGATCTGTGTGTCGAAAAATGTCTCTCCTTGGCCATCATTACTGTCTTTTATAGGCTCTAGTATAAATTCTGAATCTTGGGCTATCAGCTTGCTTTTATCCAGTGTCAGTTGTTTATTAAATGCATAAAAAAGGAAAGGACTAAGTTGTTTAAAAGTATACGTTTTTGGTGTGTTTTTAAGCCCACAATTGGCCTTTCCCATAAAAATAAACCCTTCAAGTTTATCAGTTATTTGTACATGAACCTAATTGCCTCTCCACATTTAATTTTTACCATTTGCTAAAAGGTTTATAATGTTTAAAATACCTGACAGTTTGCAGTGCATAGGTCTGGCTTCATGATTCAGTGCACTTAATTTTGAGTTTACCTGTCTAAACTCATCAAAAAACCCTGTCATTCACAAAGGCCTGAGCTAGGAGCCTGGACCTTGACAAGGCTAGATAGCTAGTGGAACGGTAGGATTTGCAACTTTGACATTGTCATGTTACATTGCCTCTCCTTCCGTTTATGTCTGTTAAGACCAAATATACAGAGTTTCTAGCTACTAAGTCAGATTCGTGTCTGCAGAGGTTGGAGGTTACTTGTGTGAGATAAACTGTTAGGCTGAGAGAGGACTTCAAGCCTTGAGCCATTAGCGAAGCTACATGACTGACAAACATACTGAGGGGAAAATGGAGTGGGCTGATGGAGATGGAATCCTTTTTTCCCCTTATCTTCCTGCCACCCATTCCTCTTCCCACTTAAACTCCCCCCTTTAAAAAAGAGGGTAATTTGGTTGAATTGTTACTATTACAATCTAAGGCCACGTTGAGTTGCATCTTGTTTTTCAACTTTTTTAAACATGTTTTACTCCTAGCTTAGTGCAGAAATAATAGGCCTGTCCTTTATAGTCAATTAATTTACATGTTTAAACCAGGATGCACCACTATTTGTGCGATTTGTGGTTTAAATAGGGGTCTATTTAATTTACACCCAAATTTTTGCTGCTTTTCCCTTCTAGGAGAAAGAAGTAAATCATGAGAAATGCTAATATTAGGGATTTTTAAAAAGGAACTTAGTACTTACAGACCCTTCATCTGTTAAGGATTATAAAGATGACCTGAAATGCTAAAATAATCTCAATTACCAAGGGCAAAAATTTTTGGTATACTTTATCAATGCAGAAAAATAGACAAATACATTTTTTTAAGTATTTCTAGCAGTAAACAGGAAGAGTTTTTGCTTAATCCAAAGTTAACCAGAAAAGGCCCTTTTATTAAAACTCTTAAATGTTGTTCATCAATTTCCTCTACTTGAAACATAATTTTTTCCTGAACCCCTAAGCACCACTTATGGTATGAAGCAAGCTGATGATATGTTTTATTCTTTTCTATTTCCTGAGTATGAATATGACATTTTTAACTCCATGCCCCTCCGAAGGAATTGGGAGTTATCTCTATGGAGTTACCTGAGTAAGGATGGTAGAAGTGGTTTTAAAACAGTGTAGATGGCCTTTGTTTCATGAAGAAAGAAAAGATGACCTTAGGTGCCAGTAGCCATCGGCCATGCATCCAAGCAGGGCTGTTGTTACCAACTCGAGCCAGCTCTGACAAGTCAAGGTAAGGTCCAAATATTGTGTCTAAATTAATTAATTTGATGTTTAGTTGTTGAAAATATTGGTCTAATAAGATAAAGAATTTTGTGATCTGGATGTGGGTAAGGAGGGAGCAAGCTGTCAGAATTCTACTGGAGGCGAGGCATTCGGAAGACCTTTCCTGCTTTAACTAACTCTGATCTCTGTGCATCTCTGTACATCTTTGCAATCCCAAATGGATTTGTAGATTAAAACATTAACAATTTTACCTTTTCCAAACACAATATGCATTTAAGACTCTAAGACTGTATTTAGATCTTGGTCTGTCCTGTTTGGTACTATTCACTGTTGACTAAGTAGCTTCTTGATGGGTAAAAGTAACTCAGCTTCACCCATTACAAGTTGTCTTTATTCTCCTTGTCTAAAGAATATATGGATTGGTAAAAAATAATATATATATATATATATATATATATATATATATATATATATATAACAATGGTAAAGAATAAAGTCCATCAAAATGGCCAGTTAGGAGGCTCTATATAATGAGGGAACTTCTAGCTCAAAAGCAATTATTTGTTTTGGGGGGAATTAACAAGTTTCTCAGTATGTTAAAGAGGAGTTGGGCAGAGAAAATTATTCTCTGCTTCTTACCTGTCCAAGCAAACAACTGCAGAAAGCAGGAGGAAACCTTCCAGCACAAGCCTATCAGAAACTAGCTGTCCACACAGAGACGATGATATATATATATATAAATAGTATCACGGAAAGCCAAGTTTTCAAAATTATGACATATAAGCATCAATTTCTAAATTAAATGTTGAGATCTTTCAAAACATTAACCTTTTGTTAAACAGATGGACATTAAACAGTACTAAATAGAGAACAAAAGCTGTTTACAGACTTAAATCAAAAGAATTAGCATTGGCTCATGTATATACTATTTAAAATTTACCTGCTGTTTACAGACTTAAATCAAAAGAATTAGCATTGGCTCATGTATATACTATTTAAAATTTACCTTCAGATATCTCCATTAGAGATATTAGATTATATCTCCACTTTTCAAAACCCTTCTTTCATTCTTCCATGTTTTAATGATAACAGTTCTTGAATGTGTCAGAGTGCTGGAGATATCAGAAGTGCTCAAAGAAATAGACAAGATCAATTTTAATATCAATGAGTGCAAGGGGTCAAAACTGCCTGATAATCTATAATCTGTGCTTTGTCCAGCCCTCCAAAGCGGCCCAACTGGATATTGATGGATATCCAGATAAAAGTTGCCCATAGTTATAGCAGTGAATTTAGTTACTTAAATCCAGATACCATGCTTCCTAAGGCTAAATTCTTCAAGCACTTGCTTTATCATGTTGTTTTGGAGCAGTTTTTATCACCTTTTTTCCATTTTTAAAGGTATGGAATGTGTTTCTGGTAAGATTTCGAATAATATCTCTGCTGCCTCTTGCTACTCTTGAAAGATATTTTTTATCTTGAAAGAACTTTGCCTTCTGTAATGCATCTTCTTTGAGGGCAGTTTTATGTGGTCCAGGAACAAAGCTGTACAACAAAAGAAGAGAAACATCACAGAAGATAAATGCCATTTTCACTTTAATAGACTATATTAATTCTTTCTTCCTAAATGTCCACATTTCTTGTTGCATCCTTCCTTCAGGGTAATTTTATTAAGACTTTTAAACTGGAGATTTATACTGGGCAGATAAATCTGAAGCTGAGACTCAGACATCTTGTTAAAGTATGCAAAATCATTTCCACAGAGAAGTTCCTTCTTCATGAAGCATGTTCCACTCCCAACTTCATATGGCTGGCTTCTTCTCATTATTCAGATCGGAGGTCAAAGAGTACCTCATTAGACTGCTATATCTATAATTTTCCCAGTCTCCAGTCTCCTGGTTGCTCAGCACAATATGCTCATTTGTTTAATAACCTATCACTGTCTGAATTTTTATTTACTTATAAACTTCTTTGTGATCTGTTTTCCTCTATTCTGCCCTCCCTGACAGAAAATTTCACAAGACCATATCTGGTAATCGTAGCAATCCCAGGAACCTTAGGAGAGCATAGTAGATACTCAATAAACATTTATCTAATGAAAACCTGAATGAATGCCACTCCTTTCTTCCCTCCCTCCCACTCATCCATTCTTCCTTCCTTCCACCTGTTCATATATCCATCCATCCAAATGTTGACTGTCTATGGAAGGCACTGTGTTACAGCCAGTGGGGGACATAGAAATAACACCCAGTCTGCAGGCACATAAAGAGCTTGGGGGTCATGAATAACTCCACAGTAAAGGATAGCTAGGGTCAGATTCTGAAAGGCCATCATTGGTCAGATTGACAGGCCAAGGAATTGTAGAAGCCAAGTACTGACTGGAAGTTCTGACTGCTCAAACTGCTGGTGGAAATGTCCTATAATCTTCACCAGTCAGTATGGCAGTCACTAGCCACATATATCTTTTGAGCATTTGCAATATAGTTAGTGTAAGGAACTGAGTTTATAACTTCATTTGATTGAAAGCTAGTGGTTACTGTGTTAGCACAGGAAGGGGGGAGCCATTTCAGATAAGCTTATTTTAGAGGGAGGTGGTAGAAAAAGCTTTAGGTCCATAAGCATTCTTATATTCCATTCAAATATGGAATTTCGGAACATTCGAAATCCCCTAGACTAACTATGACACTCTGTTGGTTAGATGAGGAAACTGCATGTAAAGGTGAATGTCAGGGACAGAACAGACTATAACCCAACTCTCTGGGTGATGGGCACTGAGGGGGACACTTGGCGGGATGAGCACTGGGTGTTATGCTAAATGTTGGCAAGTTGGACAATAAAAAAAAAAAAAATAACCCAACTCTCTGATACCAAGATCTTGGTGTTACTTCCATTGAATTTTTTTTTTTTTTATTTAGGACACCACAGAAAACCATCAAGATATATATCAATATCTGTAGATATAGACATATCTATCATCTATCTATCTGAGAGTATGCAAGAGAGCAAGCATGAGCAGCATGGGAAAGGCAAAGGGAGAGGAAGAGTCTGACTCCCCATGGAGCAGGGAGTCTGATGTGGGCTTATGACCTGAGCCGAAGGCAGACTTTCAACTGAGGCACCCAGGCACTGCAACCATCAAGATATTTAGTTGGAAGTATCTAGATATGGGTGCAGAATCACAGGAAAGCAGATGGCCTGGGGTTGGTTGGACAGATAAAGTATGAGGAGGTTGGCACACAAGCTTTTTGTAAATATTTTTAGAATGAATGTGTGAGAACCTGGTGACAGAAGATTTATCAATACTGATAACCTCGAAAATTTGCTGAATTGTGGTCAAGGGAAGAGTCAAGAGAACTCAAACATTGACTTTAGGAAAATAGTGCCAGTATTCACTACGATTCATTTCTTCATATTTGGATTTTTCTTCTTTCACCAGCTTTAAATGGTCTCTCATGAAAACAAAAATACTTAGAAAATAAGTGAAAGAGAAAGAATTTAAAATTATTTCACTTCTCTCACGAACATGTCATGCATGAATGCATGCATATGTGCACACACACTCCACGTATTCCTCTTGCCTCTGTAATGAGAGATAGAGGCAAAGGAGACATCAAACCAAGAAAAAAACATGCCGTTATATACTATATATCTGGGCTTCTGAAACTCAAATCCTAAAGTGTATCTCCATTCACTTCCATCAGTGCTGTCAGGAATATGCCAAGTTGGTCAACAAACCTCCTAGCTACCAAAAAAGCTAAATTTCAGCGTAAATACCATTTACACTCCCATTTTTACTCTTCTGTTTTCTTATTTCCAGAACTAAATATTAGGAGCTCAAATTCTCCAAAGTCGTAGTTGTCTATAGGCACAGAGCATGACTCTACCAATCATAGAGAATGTATTCTTTTTTTTGACTCTGGACCACACTGTTTTCATGTCTTGGGTTTATTTGATCTATACTAGTCTCTTCACCCCTCTCCCAACTTCCCTCTTTCCATTGAATCCTTTTTATGGTAAGTTTAGTTATCTTTGTTTTCTTCGTCCCTCTTTGTTGAGAAAAAGCTGTTAAATAGCTAAGTGCTTCTATAGCATGACATCGCTATCCTCTACCTCCCTTGGAATATTTTACTCTCAAAAGGGTTAAACATAATAAATACTGTATCTCTGAACTTTTTTTCACTATACACAGGAGCTTGTATTTGATAAACATTTGGTAAGAATCATTTAATTACCCTGTTTGGGAAGAATTTAGAATATCTGTTTTTCATTTTATTCCATACTATTGAGATACTTCTTTACTGATTGGTAACTCCAACAATAGGTAGTCAAGATAAAGAAACAGGAATGAAATATAGCTGATCATTTCACATCTTGTGCCCAGCTCCAGTAAAGCTTGTGGAAAGATGGCAGCTAGACAAAATGAGGTGGGTGGAACTGTAAATTTCAGTTTCTGTGATCACAGATTCCTCCATCTATGTAGATGATCAGGAGTCAGCTATGCTGCATTTACTAGTTGACTGAGTGTACTGGAGTAGAAAATGCAAATAAGATTGCTTCTATTTTGAGAATTCTTTTTAATACGTATTTTGTGGGTCTAGAAAACATACTTTGGAAGGTAGAATTACAACAGATATATTATTCATATGGCATTGGTGACTATGTCCATTTTTTACAATTTGATTTTTCTGGCTCTGATCTGTTACGGCTTTCAAATCTGGCCTAAGAGCTTCCCTGACTGGATGAAGCAATAAGCAGGTGGCTTTCTGTCTTTTATTGTCTCTGAGCCGATCAAAGTGCTTACAAAGAGGCTGCCCTACATTCTCACCCTTATTGGCCATCTGTCTCCTTTGTTGCTTTTGTTCAGTTCCTTTCTTTACCATCTGGTAAGAACCAGCTTCTACCTGTATTTCTCAAAACCTCACAGTAGAATGATCTAATTATTATGCAAGTCATTCTGAGACCTGGCAAGTCATCTTTATGACCAGGCATCTTACCTAGCAGGCAGTCTCAGCTCCCTCAATTATGTGCTCAATTCTGCCTCACTTCTCTTGAAAGGCTCAGGCAGGGAGTTTCAGAAACAGCTGTGTGGCTTGTTACCTTTTATTATGGTCTTTGGTAACTTAGAGAAGGCCTGGGGTGTCCTAGGTTAAGGCATCATCAGGGAGTTTACCAACAGTGGTATGGATTTCATGTCCCAGTTCCTGATGTCTGAGCCACTTCCCATCATTTCCCCATTTCAAAAGCATAGGAGAAATGGAGCCTCAAGTATATTTAGGGCAATGTGAAGAAGGGGAAGAAACATCCTGCCCAAAAATACTGTGAATCCCCTCCACTCATACTGATCTTTAAGCAAAACGCATGGTAGGAATGGTTTCCAAAAACGCCTTCTCATTTGTATAGACTGGCCTTTGGCACTTATGGCCAGCTACATAATATGTGGAGCCCAGTGCAAATGCAAATGGTAAGCTCCTTTCCATGCTGCCGGACACCTGCAGCAGGGGGAGCCCTGCTCCTTGTGGACTGACCGCCCAAGCCTGTTTTATTTATTTATTTTTTATTTTTTATTTTTTCCAAGCCTGTTTTAGGCCTGAGTTCAGGAAGCATTTGCTGCTGGACAGTTCCCTGCTTCCCCAGGAGGTAAGGAGATTTGAGGCAGAGGCTTCGCAGAGCTTTTGGAGCTGGGGGAATCTGGATCGAGAGTGCTTCTCTCTGGCCCTGATCACCACATAGACATGCAGACACTGCACACTAAAAGTAGGCACACACTATCCAAGGCATTTGCCTGATTCCTGTGGGGCTGGTACACATTTGATTTCACTTAGATGTGAGGTGAGCGCACGTGTGTGTGGTAGTACAGCATGATTTTCCACTGAACCAATCTCTTAACTGCAATTATTTCTAATTCTAAAAAATGTGATGTTCATGCATGCAAAAAATATATATGTATATTATTAAATTTTAAAAAACGTTTGCCTTTGTTGATACTCTTAGAAATATCTTAATTAAAAAATATTAAGTTCTACTCTTATTCCTTTCTTAGGGTACATATATTTTTTTTCTATAACACCTTAAGCAATGTTTAGCTCATCAGCTTTTAGAGTTTTAAAATTTTCCCTAACACAAGAATTAAGACTTATAAAGTTTCCTAAATTTTTGACTTCTGACATATCCCACAAGTTTTGACATATAACATCTTATACAGTTGTATTTAAAAATTTTCATTATAATTTTTTTCTTATTTAGAAATGTGATTTTAAAGATGCATGGACTTTAAAAATAACATCTTTATTAATTTCTAACATAATTGAATTCTGATCATACAATATGGATTTTATGACACTAGTTCTTAGAGTTTTGTTGACAACTGCTTGATAAGTTAAAAATTGCACAATGAACATCTACTGAACTCTCCACCTTGATTCAACTAGTTAATGTTACATGTGTTCTTCAGAAGAATGTCTCATTTTTCTATGCAGGATTCTAAATGAGCCTTTTAATCGTTTGTTACTTATGATTGAATCTTCAATATCTTTACTCATTTTTGTCTGCTTGACAGATCAGTATTCAAACTGATGTACTGAAATTTCCAACTCTAATGATAGTTAAATGGCAATTTCTCCTTGTTTTTTGATTTCCACTTTGTATTTTAAGATTATTTTATTACTGTCTTAGAAATTTAGAAGTGTTATATCTTTTTCCTGAATTGAACACTATGTATCATGTAGTAGCTTTTTATTCCTACAAAATGGTTTTGTTAAAAAGAATATTTTACTTGATATTAATATGCTATATTCTAGCTTCATTTTTTCTGGTTACTAGGTTTGTATATATCATCTACATAGAGCAGTATATATTAAATTTCCAGATAAAAAATTTTACCTGTTGTTTTTCCATAATTTTACTTTCAACTTTTCCATGTCCTCATTTTGTGCCTGTGTCTAATTGAAAGCAAGTTATAGCTGGATTTTGTTTCTTAAGTTCATCCATCTCTGTAACTGGCATGTTTTTTAATCTGTGTTTATCATGACTCCTGATATATTTAAATGGATTTGATTCTGCTGTTTTACTTTTTGCCTTCTGCTGGTCCTTCTCCCCCTCCTTTCTTTGCCTTTTTATTTTAAAAATATATTTGTGCTGTTGTTTTTATTCCATTTTCCCTCACTATATTTTTGGTAGTTAGCCACTTTCCATTTTTCTTTTTCACAGGTGCCATCACAATTTCAAATGCATTTTTAAGAGAGTCTAAAGTCTTTCAGTAGCCTAACTGCCAGCCCAAACAATTCAAGTTCCTAGGGCCCTTAACTCCACTTACTTCCCCATGACCTTTATTATTACTATCTAGTTTTTCAATGCCACTCTTTTTTACCCTTAAGGCTCCAATTCATTTTTTTTTTAATAACAAAAGATGATTTTGTTGTCCGAACATTTTCTCAAGTTTAAATAATATTTGTTAATATGTATAGTCTGTTTTTTTCTGTTAAACCAAGTGCCAATATTTTATTTTCATATCTTTATTAACAAGTAGGTTTTTTTTATAACTGTACAAATTAGATATTACTTAAAAATCTAATATTTGATTTGCTAAATGTTGTCAAATATTGATCATTTATTAGTGTTGCATCTCAGCTCTTCCTTCTGTGGTCATTTTTATTTTCCTTGAAGTACATAGTTTATTTTTTATTATTTTTTTTTTTAATTTTTCTTTATTTTTTTTAATTTATTTTTTATTGGTGTTCAATTTACCAACATACAGAATAACCCCCAGTGCCCGTCACCCATTCACTCCCACCCCCCGCCCTCCTCCCCTTCTACCACCCCTAGTTCGTTTCCCAGAGTTAGCAGTCTTTACGTTCTGTCTCCCTTTCTGATATTTCCCACACATTTCTTCTCCCTTCCCTTATATTCCCTTTCACTATTATTTATATTCCCCAAATGAATGAGAACATATGTTTGTCCTTCTCCGATTGACTTATTTCACTCAGCGAAGTACATAGTTTAGAAGTATCTGTAGCAAAAGTCTTTGTGGTGAACTGTTTTTTGTTTATGCTAATTATCTTTGTTTTACCACTTTTTAAAGACAGTTTTTCTAAGTAGATAAAATGTTCTTCCATTACTTTAAAAGTTTTTTTTTTAATTTTTTTTATTTCTTTATGATAGTCACACACACAGAGAGAGAGAGAGGCGGAGACATAGGCAGAGGGAGAAGCAGGCTCCATGCACCAGGAGCCCGATGTGGGATTCGATCCCGGGTCTCCAGGATCGCGCCCTGGGCCAAAGGCAGGCGCCAAACCGCTGCGCCACCCAGGGATCCCACTTTAAAAGTTCTTAACAGTTTTGTGACTTCCACTATTGCTACTGATAAATCCAGCTAATTGTAGTTTCTTTGTAGATAATCTCTATGAGGTTGCTTTTTTTCTTTGGCTTGGTGTCTGTGTTCCCCTAAGCCATGTCTGTTGCTTTCTTTTTATTTATCCTACCCATTATATCTTTTCATCATCTTTTAATTCATATCTTTCATAAGTTCTTGAAAATGATCATCTCTTGATGTATTTAAATATTACCTCATTATCTGATTTCAAGAATTCCAATTTGATATAGATCTTTCCATTCTATCCTGTCTCTAAACTTATATTTATCTTCTCTGTATGCCCAGTGATTTCTTCAGCTTTATTTTCTAGTTCATTATGTATCTCTTTAGATGTGTCTGTTATTCTGTTTAATTCATCCACTGAGTTTTAGAAGTTTTTTTTAATTCACAGAATATTGTAAAGAACAGAACCATGAATAAATAAATACCTGTATACTTTTCACCTATTTGGTTTTCCAAATGTTACCATTTTGTTACTCTGTGTATACACACACATATATGCATACACATATCCATATATGCATAGACACTCATATATGTGCACACACACAAAAAACCCATCCTATTTCCTTTTAGGAAAACCACCTGAAAACAGACTGCAGACATTATAAATGTTACCTTTAAATACTTCAACATACCTATCTCAAGAACAAAAACATTCTCTCATATGAACAGGATATTATTACTACACATAAGGAAATCCACATGAATCAATAATACCATCTGATGTATTATTCATACTCAATTTCCCCTGCTGTCCACCAGATGTCATTTATATGAGATTTTCTTCTGGCATGGGATCCAGTCAAGGTTCACACCATTATGTTTGATGGTTATGATTCCTTATCTCTTCCATTTTAGAATATTACAACTCCTTGCAGCTCATGACAGCCTCTTGAAACCTCTGACTAGGTCTGCTGTTCTGAAGAAATCCACATTCTGGAATTGGCTAATGGTTTCCTCATTATGAGACTTGGGTCAAACATTACCTGCAAGAATCTCACATAGGTGTTATATCACCCCCTGTATCACCTATGAAGCACATAATGTCAAATCTTGGACACAGTGGGAACTACCAGATCTTGGCATGTACATGCAGATTTCCTTTCTTCATAATTAATAAGTTAGTAATATGTGAATGGCTCTGGGACCCTGTACCCAAACGACCTGTCACCCAGTCATTTTAGCATTCCTTGATTCTTGTCTGACTCTGTTATTACACTAGAGATTGCAAATTGGTGATTTTTAAAAAGATTTATTTATTCATGAGCAAGAGAGAACATACATGAACAGGAGAGTCAGAGGAAGAAGGAAAGAGATTCCTAAGCAGACTCTGTGCTGAACACAGAGCCCAATGTGGGGCTTGATCTCACAACTCTGAGACACGACCTAAGCTGAAACCAAGAGCTGGACATTTAACCAATTACATCACCAAGGCACCCCACAAATTGGTGATTTTTAAAATTCTACCATTTTCTTTTATATTTATTAGCCTTCATACTTATATAAAAAAGAGCTTTTACTACCCTCATCCTTTTCTGATCTCTATATAGACTTGTGGATTTTGAAAATTCATTCTGTTATATTCCATTACCATTTTTCTTTCTGATGTCAAACTGTACAAAATTGGGCCAGTGGGAATCTTTTCAAGATAGCTTTTTTGTCTTTTTGACATGACACTGCTAGTTTTTGACTACTTTCTTGCATTATAAATATTTGAGAGTCATATTGTACTTTGCCTGCTACAGTCTAGAATGAGCTATTTCTCCAAGAAACCCTGGTTCCTTTGAGTGGGGAATGATATTTAGAAACAACTCTCTGGTCATTAAGTATGCTCATTGCCACTGAAGTGTCCCATTGGTTGTTTTATTTCTACATTTTGATTTTCCACTTTTAAAAAATTCTGGTGGTTTTTCAGATCAACCTAGTCATTTTTGATTATCTCTTATTCCCTCACATTATATTTTAATAGCATGTAGCAATAGATTTTGTCCAAATAGGATGAAGAGGAAGAGAAAGAAAAGGAGGAGGAAACAATTACAGAGAATAAGAAGAAAGGGGGCCACACTATTTACCTTCTCCACTGCCGTGGAGGCTGCTTCACATCTGTAGAGGTGAGTCTATTGCACTTCATTTTGAAGCTTATTGGTGGATATTTGTTGATTGCACCTAGGAAGAGAAAAATCTGTGATGAGTCTCTAATTCATGGCTATTAACATTACAACAATCTGTTCTGTATGCAAAGTAACACTTTTTTTGATATTCATCAAAGGAAGATACCAACTAAGGTAGCCATATGAGATGAAAGCAGGTTGTTCAGGGAAGTCTCTAAAACTGAGTTTAGAAAATACATCTCTGCTGAATTTATATGAGGAACATTCAACTTACTTTTTAATAAGATGCCTTGAGCTGCTAAAGTTCGTCAACATTAGAGGAGATACTATGAGCCAGTCCTAAAAGTCTGATCTTTAATTGACATGAACTATTTAGACTGGTTATTTTTTATTTTCTCCTTTGTAATATCAAAATGCAAAGGGAAAGGAATATTCCCTTTATGATTTCTGTATCATTAACAACAGTAACAATAGTGCCATCTTGGGTTTAATTCATTAGTGGCTCACTTCATTTGGAAGTATATAAATTTTTTAAAATAACAAACCATGCCTCTTCCCACACAATTTAAACATTTAAAAGCCATTATTGATGAGAAACTTTTTAAAAAAATGTATTATTTATTTCCTTGAAGCCTTAAACTGAACAGACTTGGTAAATGCAATTAAATCTCTTCCTTGGTGATCAAGGGTCATTGTAAGTAGCAAGTTTGTCCTGGGTTGTGATAGAGCACCCTCTCTAAAATTTCTGTTGCACTAGACTGTAGTTCTAGACTGAATGACCCAAGACTGTGATGTTGTACACTTTATTTTTAATTTTTTTTATCTGCATCAGGTTGTTTGTTGATTTTGTTTCTCTTAGAAAATGTATTGTTTCTGATGTGGACTGGTCTTAATGGCCACCTCTGTCACAGCATGGTGTTAAATAACAGTCAGAGAGGGACCTGAACTAGGATATCCAGGAGGGCAGTGACAATGTCTGTTTTGGTCATTCCTTAATACCCCCAACACCCTGGGGCACCTGGGTGGCTCGGTTAAGCATCTGACTCCCCATTCTGCTCAGGTCATGATCTCAGGGTCTTGAGATTGAGCCCTGGGTTGGACCCCATGTGCAGTGCAGAGTCTGCTTGAGATTTCTTTCTATCCCCCTTAGTTCCCCCAACCCTACTAAGCTTGTGCTCTCTAAAATAAATAAAATCTTAAAAGATACCCCCACACCTGAACTGTGAGTGGCTCGGAGTAGATGCCTGATACATATGTGTTGATGTTGAATGAGTATGAGTCTGTGGGCTTGCTCTATGATTATGTCAACCCTTTTTCAACGTCTGCTTTTACAGCTGTATTCTAAAGATAGATTTCTAAATACTCAGGTTCTAGAAAAATAGTGTATAATTGTTTTCTGAAAGCACCTTATGTATCTCTCATCTACCCCACGTAATTCTAAAAATGTTTTTTTCCTTTCCCTGGGTTGGTAGTGGGTGTCATTATCTAATCCTATACTTTGACTAATTACTATAAAATGCCATGAAGAGTTTTGGGGGAGTAAGGAAGGAAATTCCATCTTAAATATTCTTTCAGTATTTTTTTGCCTCATAAGGAATGTTTCTTGACAAGTTTCTCAGTCTTTCAGTGTGTTCTTGTTTTACCCTTACAAGTGCCTTGTACTTTTTTTTCCAGAACGCTTCCTGACATCTTTTTTCTAGATCCTCTTTCTGATTTCTTATTCCAAAACATATCCACCCAAATTTTGTTCTAGGAGCTTGTTGCTCCTAGTGTTTCTCAAACTATAATGTGAATATGAATCACCTGGAAATTTGATTAAAATGAAGATTCTGGTTCAGAATTTCTGGAGTAGAGCCTGAAATTCTGAATTTTTTCATGTGCTCCCAGGTGATGCTGATGATGTAGGTCCTAGACTCACATTTGGAGAATCACAGGACATGACATTGGTACTATCAAACAATTTCCCCAGGCTCCTTAGACCTCACCTATAGTGACTAGTCTGTCTTTGCAGCCTTAACTTGTCTCACTGTGTAATGTCAGGGACAAATTTGAGATGCATTCAGATTCTCCCATAAGCTACATTGGTTGTTCTTTAGCCTGTGTATTCACTTTTCTTTATCTGAACTCTACGGGTTCATTCACCATGCAAATGTTCAGAAATCTGGCTACTTTTCAACCTCCAGAGTAATAGTAGGATATGGCTTCTTTTTACCCATTCCATTGCATACAAAGTGAATTGCATACTTCAAGGCAAAATTATTCTAAGAAATACAGCCTATGTTTCTTTTTTATGAGCACCAATTACATTAATTGCTGGAATCATAAAAAGTCATTAACAAGGCTGAGAAAATTTTGCAAGGATGTATCTTTCATCCTGACAGGTAAAATGGTATCTCCTAATATCTCAAACTCTGCTTTTGGAACTTATAAAAAAGCAAAGCCAAGAATTGTTAAATTTTTCTTTGGCTTTCTCTTTTGGTATGTTAACTGATGAAGCTTTCCATCGAAGGGCAGTGTGTTAATATAACGTGGCAAGGATTTCTGCTTTATAACAGACTATATTGCTCTATGCAGACAGATGTGTGAGCAGCTGCTTGTTATGATTGCTTCTCCATAGGAACTAGAGGCATAAAAAAGATGAGCCAGAAAATTAAATGCTAGGAATCAGAGGTTTCCTCTCTTCACCATCCATCATTACAAATTTTCCTTTCTGACCCTGTGGTACCCTTGAAGACAACGGTTTCCAAGAATCCATGTCAGTTCATCAACTCTTCTTTTGGGAATATCAAATATACTCTTAATGTATAAGAAAGAACAGATTTTATGACTTACGCCTGATTGAGTTTACAAAGGATTTCACAAAATTCACACTATATCTGTGATCAGGTTTATGAATTCGGCCAAGCTGGACCAAGTGGTGATCCAAAGGGTAGCTGGCTAGATCTTCTAGTTCTTTGTCATTCCAAGCAGGGCCAAGGGAAAACACAAATAGGGCATAACCTTGACATTTGGCTCTTAAGGATTCTTTCTTTAAGGTTTCCCTGTCCAAGTGATTGGTTTCCCCAGCAGATATGACAAATATGACTTTGTTTCTTCTCATGTTGGGTGTATTTAAAAAGATATTGTCCAGGGTCCACTGTAAGGCATGACCAATAAAAGCATCTCCATTTAGTTGTTGAACTGATTGTTCCATGTGCCTCTTCATGAGGCGTTTACTATTGTAGGTGGTAAGGTTGAACTCAGTTTTAACAGGACTCTTCTGAGTGTTGGGTAGGAAATTGGGGGGAGCATGGCTTAATAGGGCCACCCGGTCTCCAGTGACAGAGGTCTCAGGCTCTGGGCTAATCTCAAAGTGATCTAAGAGTGCTCCCAAAAAGTGTCTCATGTCTTCAAATTCAGCACTTTGCACATGCCGAGAGCTGTCCAGAAGGAAAGCAGCATCCATGTAAGACTGTGCAGGGGGTGGTTTGGCTTCATCGCAAAAAGTGTCTGGCTTGCATACATCTGCCAACAAAAGTCACACAGGGTTACTAAAACAGGCTGGACAGAAAAGATAGCATCTCAAATATTTTAACATTTGGAAACTGCATAATCATTGATCTTAGAATAGTCACTAAAAGGCTTTGATATCAAAAACAGATTATTTCCTAGTCCATGGTTTGTATCTATATTTAAAATGTACAGATTTTATACGTAGTTGGTGTCTTGAATTCCATTCACCAAGGCATTTGACTTTTAAAAATTAGGCTGCAAAAAAAAAAAAAAAAAAAAAAATTAGGCTGCTTTCAACAGAACCTTAATCTGGGCTGTATTTTAAGTTTATAAAGATTGAAGTAGACAGTTTATTTCATATACGAGTATACTTTATCATGACATAAAAGCTAATGATCTCTCTAGATAGACAAAATACAGGTTAAACCAATGGTCCTTATCATTAAGGTTCACGTTGTTCTACTATGAAAAGTAATATGCTTAAAAAGAGTGAAAAAAAGCAACAGATTCTTCTACCTCAATTTAAATAAAGGTTTGTAACTCCATGTCCATCTGTGTGTGGACACTAAGGACAAAACTACGCTTGTGTTTGTATCTCCAGGTTGCTTGAAAGCTCAATACGTGTTTGTTAAGTACATGAATATAAATGTTGCATATTAATAGGCTTTCATACAATATGGGGTCATTTAAATAAATATGCATATCTTATTTAGCAAAAGAATTTGTAGTAATAAAGCAGAGACTGAATTTCATTGAATCTGACCACAATGAACATTCAGAGGAATAAAAAAAAAATTGGAAATGGAAGGATTTTAAAAGTCACCCAATCTGATTTAACAGAAGGGACTGATGGTAAGAGAGTAAAAGCATTCTGTCAAATCATATGCTAGTGTTTCTAGAAGTTTCCATATATGAAGTCAGGGTTTATTATGAGCCATAAGGCCATGTGGTGTGGCAGTGGGGAGGCCCTGTGGCCTAAGAGCCGGGATGCCTGGGTTCTGGCCCAAGTCACCACTAGGCCTCAATCTTGCACAGTTAGGTGGGTGGGTCAGATTTGCCCAGAGGACCCTTCCAAGGCTAACTTCTGCAATCTTGATGTTTTCAGTAATAATTGATGGTTAAGTCTGAGAATACCTCTTTAAAAACTAAAGAGATGAAAGAGAAATGGAATAACAAGCATGTGGACAGCTGGTACTTGGAATGGGCAGGAATAAAAGCAGTCAGATGAAAGGTTAAAAACCAGAATGCAGATCCTTGGGGGTGTAGCAAACTTCCTAACTTCAGTCTTGCTCATGTACTCCATAAAGATGTGGCTTTGCACAAGTTATGTTTCCCTTACTGAAATTCAGTAAAACTTTATGACCGCGTTTAATGGTTGGATGACAGAACAGTCACCTATGTGCAAGGCAGTTTCTAAAACCAGAGACAGCAGGCTGCCCATTTGCTCAATTTTGTGGGGGTTTTTAATTGCAGGAGATGACAGCCAAAATATCTTTCCTTATATGCCTTGGAGACAAAACAAGGATTTCAGCCAAGAAATGGGGCCAAAATCTATCCCCAGTCACACATGTACAACTTCTCACTGTGCAACATACCGGCACACAAGTGTAATTGATGTGTCTGAAAGTCCTGCTGAGGCTGGGCTGGGTAGCCCCCCTCACAGCACAGTCAGCTATGGAGGGCTAGTGCCTAACCAACCCTGTGCTGAGGGGACGGGGAGAAGGGGAAGAAAGGAGAGACACTAATGAGGCAAGCAGAGGCAAAACAAAGAATAGAGGGGCATCCGAAGCAATCTCACTTCTCACTCGGAGTTACCACCTCCCTGTGAGATCACTTATATGGCAAGCATTAGCATCCCATTGACACACATGGAGGAGAAGAATCAAGCATTTTCTTCAAAGCCAAGTACCAAGTCCAGGGAGAATAATGGCATTTCTGTTACTCATAAATGGCTGCGTTGTGAGGCCAGCCTTCTTGGATCTCCTGTGGATGTGCAGTCCAGGCAAATCATCTCACCTCTCCAAGCCTCATTTTCATCATCTATAAAGTGGAGCTAGTAATAGTTCAAATGTCTGAGGGTGATTAGAAGGATGGGATGAGAAAATGAGAAGAGTGCTTGGAACAGAATAAGCACAATAGCTTCAATATTAACTATCATTAGCACTACCACCAATGTCACATAAAGCAGAGCAGTCCATGGCACATAATGAATGCCTGATAACTGTTAGAAATCATACCCACTGGTGACTGCAGTGGCTTCCAGTGTTTTCATAATTATTGGAACACTCAAATTACTAGCATACTCACCCACAGCTGCTTCTCTAGCTAGGCCTATACATTGTGTATAAAACACAAGAGACAAACAAGCGTGGCAAATCTTTTTGATTTCTCTCTGCAATGAGAAATGATGGAATTCTACTAATTTCCACTTGTACTATAGAGCGTTTCTTGGGAGTCATGAATGTTTGAGATTTAGAAGACACATAAATATACTTTACAGCATGAAAAACTTGGCAATGAGACAGGCTAAGTTTTTCTAATAATCATTACTGTTTCCTGGAAGTTGCACAAGCGTAGAGGCCTGGAATGCGATCCTCCTGCTACGATACCTGGGAGGAGCCCTGCTTGCTGGAGCTCCATCTGTGGACCATGCAGTATGAGGAAGTGAGCCCAGAGCCCCCAGGGAAATCTTCCCAAGGCCACTCTTACTCCTGCTGCCAAGGTCCAGCCACTCCTGCCAACGGTGACTCAGTGTGTTTAACAGCCCTGATCAAATTATGTTCTCTCTGTGGGTCTTACCATAGCAGAAAGTACACCGCTGTAGTCTCTCTAATGCTGGCGCGTAGTCAGTCCCGGATGGAACCATTATTACTTGGAATGTGCCAGTGTCATCAATCTGCAAGCAGCAGAAGCAAGAGAAAGAACAGCTTAGTGGGTGGGGCTGCAAGAACCTCTCGGGATTGTTCAGAGCACTGAGATCTTTTGAGTGCAACACTTCTCCTTCTAAAGAAGGTCATAGGGAAGCATAGCGCGTGGCAGGGTGGCTAAGAGCCCTGCTTGGGTTTAAGCCCTGGTGTTCCCTCTAGTTGTAGGTCAAGTTGCTTTGCCTTTTTTTCCTCACCTACAAAATAGGATAATCACACTACTACCTAACAGGGAGGGATTCAGTGGGTATTAAAGGGGTTCATAATTGAAACACACTTACTGGAACAGGATGGGTGCTATGAAAAGCACTTTCCTATTTACTATCTCAACAACCCAGTGAATTTGTTCTTTTGTGCATCATCCTGTTTTACAGATGAGGAAGTTGAAGCTCAAAGGAAGGTAAGAGGACTAATCAAAAAACAGACATGGAAACCATGAAGGAAAAGGGCTGGAGGAACCCCCCCCCCCCAACACACACACACGCACACCCCAAGTCCCAGAGAAGCAAGTGAAATCACAAAATGTACTTTACAACCAATTCTGAGTTCCCATTATGAACCAGGTATGGAAGCTGGCTTTGCAGACCCAGATCCACATCCAGGTGGTTCTCCTCTGAACAACTCTTAACCCCTTCCAGTTCAGTCCCATTGTTAATAACCTCTCTAGGAAGTTTGAGACCAGAGAGCAGGGAGAAAATAAGGAGGCCTTAAATAATGAAGAATAATTAGCTTGTCAGTTAACAGATTCACAGATCCATTCATAGCTGAGGGAAAATTATAGGCATACTCTTATCAAATACCTAAGAGATGGGACATTTGCTACTTTTTCCTCAGGGAAGTATCCTTCCCATACTTTATTCATGAAGGTAGGACTTTAACAGCCATATTTAAGTCAGAGGTGGGGAGGGAGGACTACATCTTTCTGCAGAGCAGATTGCTCCAGGGTTGGACATCTGAGCCAATTGTATCCATTCTCTCAGGAATTTAGAACTGGGGTCCTGAGGGCAGTGAGTTCCTCTAATTCTAATGGCAAGCACTAATAGAGCTGTTGGCTGGCCATGTTCTGTTTGAGGAGCAATAGGAGGGAAATGGGAAAGAGGAAAGGTGGTGTGAGCTTTCCCTGAGGCTTATCTTTGTTTCTGCCCATCTTTTATTCTGTGTAGAAGAGATGGAGAAATCTGTGCTCACTGGAATTCCTCCCCAGAAGACCACTGTAATTGCCTTCATGAGCTGGATGGGTTAGATGGGGAGACTCAGAGGAAATATGTGAAAACTGAAACTTTTGGCATGATTTCTAGGCACACGTATGTAGAGAAAAGAATGGTTAGTACCTGGTTAAGGCTGAGAAGAAACACAGTAGGAAAGGTGAATATTGTTGTGGTATGAGAGAAGAGGGAAAAAAAAAAAACCATGCTGTGATGTGAGGGCAATGGAGCCACGACAGGGTTGGTGGTGACAAATAGGGACATTCTGCAGTGGAATACAATGCCCTTCTTGTAACTCACTACCTTCAGTAAAATCTGTATTGCTGATTCCTTGTGCAAATGGATTCTTTGAAGAAAGGCTGAATCGTGTGTCCAGGTGAGCATAGAGTGAAAACAAACTGCTTACCTGGACTCGGAGCCAGAGGACACCTGGGTTATATTTGCATCTTTATGAGAAATTCTCCTGGGGTATGTGCATGTGTATACTTAAGCTAGCTTAAATTGTCTTGGTGACCTGTATAAAACAGTCTTGACTCTTGAATACAACAGTACAAACAATTAGTCTGTATTAATAATGGCTTTCAGTAGTTATCTGGGCAACGTGTCAAGTGAATCATGCCTTCACTTCATCTGGATTGTGATGAGTGACCAGGAAGCCAAATCCAGAGAGCATGGATCAGACCATCTGGTAGGTACAAAGTGCTTTCTTATTACCAACTATCAGGATCTAGGGGTTGTGTATGTGTGGGGGGAAATCACAAAATGTTTGAGCTAGGAGAAATCTCAGGAACCACATAGTCCAATCCTAGCATTTACAGATAAGGAAAGTGAGCCCAGAAGGGGTGGAAGGTGGAAGGCTCCAGTTTAAATTTTGCATTCTCCAAATAAGACCTACCTCCTGTCCTCTGCATTAGTTGCTTTTATGATCACAGTTCTGTGTCAGGGAGTCCTGACTTAGTTTAGAGCAGTGTTCTGAATATGTCATCCAGGGATTGCCGCCATTTGTTAACTAGTTTGTATTCTGCGTGTCTATATTGTGACAACTTCCATATTTCTGGCGGTGGAGCTAGTTGATAATTTAGGTTTCACATTTCATCATGTATCAACACATTGGTTTCAATCTAAAGCATCATCTTTATTGATTCTGATGTGTTGCTTTACTATGAGAGTTTACAGAGGTGTCTGTGCTCTTCGTGTCCTCCCACCACCAAAGTAATTTCCTAATCAGTAGAATTTGACAGTTGTGGTTTTAGAGACCACCACACCACACATCATTGGAGCAACTATAGTTTGCATATTACAGAAAATTCCTTAAGCAAAGTGTGGATTGAGGATTTAAAATAAAAGGTTACTATGGTTCACTTTTCTTAGGTCTCATTTTTTATTGCTATGAAGTCCAGAGATGGATCAGGAGGCCTTCAGCAAATGGTTCTGGAGGATACCCTCTTCTTTCATTTCTAAATATCATGGGGCTCTATGAATTGGTGCATTCAAGAAATGATGCAATTAATACTACGTGTAATCATCTTTCTTTAGATAATTCTCTATTAACAAAGGAAATCTTTTGTTAAAATATTTAGAGACATACAGAGAGAGGCAGAGACATAGGCCAAGGGAAAAGCAGGCTGCCCATGGGGAGCCTGATGCAGGACTTGATCATGGGACCCTGGGATCATGCCCTAAGCTGAAGGCAGACACTCAACCACTGAACCACCCAGGGTCCCAACAACCATTCTTTTTAAAAATAAAAAGGTTGGGTGGTTAAAGTGCCAAAGTTTCCCATTAAGCCACCGTCTTTTTTTTTTTTTTTTAAGATTATTTGTTTATTAATGAGACACACAGAGAGTCAAGAGACACAGGCAGAAGGAGAAGCAGGCTCCCTGTGGGGAGCCCGATGCAGGACTCGATCCCAGGACCCCAGGATCACGACCTGAGCCAAAGGCAGATGCTCAACCACTGAGCCACCCATGCGCCCCCCATTAAGCCTTCTACCTCACCCATTTTAGCTCTTTCTCCAATCACAAGTATAATCTATAATGTCAATATTATACTTAATGTTTCTCTCATCTGTAGTGGCAAACAGCAGAATAAAAGGAAAAAAAGGCTAACTAAAAAAGAGACCTCTTATAGGTCTATTAGAAAGGGATGCCCATTCTAAGTTAAAATTCTTTATGGGCAGCAAGTAAAATTACACTAGAAGTAAGAGGCAATCACCAAACACACTTAAGGGGGGAAACTTGGTGGCAAAACAAAGCTGAGATTGAGGTTTCTCCAGTCAAAAATGGCCTTCTGTTTCAGAAGAGATGAATAGCTTCATCACTCAGCTTGATACCCTCATGAGAAATTTCCATGAGGGAGGTCATAGGCCATGTGCTAAGGGAAATCAGAGCCAGTTGTCAGAACATCTGCTTCCAAGTCCTGCTGCATGAGCCTGCATGGGTCCCAAATTTCATACTGGACTGCTGAACTCTCAGACAAATCAAGATTTAGAAAAGCCACAATAATTATGAAACAAATTAGGGTTTTAAAATATGGCCCCAAATAAAAATTCATTGTCACTAAATTTTTTGGTTCTCTTCTTGAAATAATCATCAACAGTTCAAGTGTAGGGAAGCACAACTGAACAGAATGGATAGAAGAAAGAAAAAGAGGGCAAAAGGAGAAGTGGTAACATAATTTCCCTTCTGTAATGCCAAGTATCAGTACCAGGTTCTTGCCAGCTTGTATATATGCGTCTATTTTGATGCCTTTCTAGACAACTCTGCTTAATTCCATCTAATGGCAGCTCCACGGGGGTGAGTCTTTTGGCTTTCCACTTTACTCTTGTGTCTCCACAGCCAAGGAGATCATCCAGTGTACACAAGGTGCTCGCTAAGCATTTGCTGGGTAAATGAACCTTGGCAACTGATTCTTTTTTCTGCATCTCTAATTCTATTCAAGAGGTGTTTAGAGCCAATGCTGCTCAGATTTTGGAGGGTCATTATCAAAAAACTGAATCTTCATTGGTGCTCTTTTGAGATAAACTCTTTCAAGAAAGAAGCAAAGTGTCTCTAGCTGATTTGACTAGGAATACTGAGTGAGGCTATTAACACTCAAAAGATTTTAAACCGGGCATCCCTGGTGGCCCAGTGGTTTAGCGCTGCCTTCAGCCCGGGGTGTGGTCCTGCGGACTTGGGATCGGGTCCCGCATCGGGCTCCCTGCATGGAGCCTGCTTCTCCCTCTGCCTGTGTCTCTGCCTCTCTGTCTGTCATGAATAAATAAATAAATTCTTAAAAAAAAAAAAGATTTTAAACCAACAAAATAGGTTTTTTCAAGTTATAGGGTATGCACATATCTTCGAGCGGGTGGTGAAATTGTGTTTACTAATAGCCCCAGTTGTCCCTTGGCTTTATTTAGTTATGAAACAAGAGACAATATCCTAATGGAAATAATTGATAGTAGTTGTGATATAAACTTAAATAAACAGAAGGAATTATGAGTCTGTTTATAACCATATCCACTCACAAAGTTTTTCAACTGCTGTGTTTCATAGCAGCTTCATTTGCATGACATGGCCCAGCCTTTTCTAACTGATGTATATTTTTCTTTCTAAGCCTGGTCTATCAGCTTATTTGCATGTTCAATGACACTAATAGCACTGTCAGCTCCTTTACAACCTAGATGTCATTTTTATTAAATAGATTTTAGTTCAGCATCAAGCAGGTAAATAATAGTAATAGCAATTACAGCAAAAGCTATCATTCTTGAGTATTTACTATGTACTAGGGCACCTAGGAATGGTGTCCATCATTTCATTTACACAACAACTCCAGGAAGCAAGTACTACTTTCCATACTTTGTAGATGAGGACTCTATTTCAACTCTGTTCTGCTTATTTGACACCTACAGATTGAAAGTAAAAAGAAAGAAACATTTATCATGCAAATCAATGTAAAAAGAAAGCTGAGGTAACATTACTTGTATCAGACAATTTGACTAAGAAAAATGGTAACGAGACAAAAGACATTATATAATAATAAGGCAAACAAATCAACAAGACGACATAACAATTATAAATATTTATCCAACCAACATGGGAGCACCTAAATAAAGTAGTTACTAACAATACAAAGGAAATGTTCACTTATAATACAATAATAGTAAGAGACTTTAATAATCCACTTACATCAATGGACAGATCATCCAAACAGAAATATCAACAAGGAAAGAGTGCCTTTGAATGACACATGGGACCAGGTAGATTTAACAGATATATTCAGAACATTCCATCCTAAAACAGCAGAATACACATTCTTCTGAACAAATTCTGAACAGATCATGTATTACGCCACAAATCAAGTCTCAACAAATTCAAAAATTTTGAAGTCAAACCTGGCATTTTTTTTTCTGATCACAATGCTATAAAACTAGAAGTTGATCACAAGAAAAAATCCAGGAAAAGCACAAATACATGGAAGTTAAATAACATGCTAACTAAACAATGAATGGGTCAACCAAGAAATCAAAGAGGAGATGAAAAATACATGGAGACAAATGAAAATGGAAACAACAATCCAAACTCTTTGGGATGCAGCAAAAGCAGTTCTAGGAGGAAAGTTTATAGGTAGGTACAGGCCTACCTCAAGAAGCAAGAAAAAAATCTCAAAGCCTAATGCTACATCAAAAAGAGTTAGAAAAGGAAAAACAAAACCCAAGCTAATAGAAGGAAGGAAATAATAAAGATTAGAGCAGAAATAAAAGAAAGAGAAACTAAAAAAAAAAAAAAACCCAACAAAAAAAAACCACAATAGAACAGGTCAGTGGCATAGGAGCTGGTTCTTTGAAAAGATCAACAAAATTGATAAACCAGATTCATCAAAAACAGAGAGGGCTAAACACAATCAGAAATGAAAGAGGATAAATAACTGACACTACAGAAATACAAAGGATTGTAAGAGAATATTATGAAAAATTATACGCCAACAAATCGGACAGCCTAGAAGAAATGGATAAATTCCTAGAAACATATAACCTCCCCAAACTGAAGCAGGAAGAAATAGTTTGAACAGACTGATTACTAGTAATGAAATTAAATCAGTAATTTAAAAAACTCTCAACAAACAAAACTCTAGGATCAGATGGCTTTATGGGTGAATTCTACCAAACATTTAAGGAACTAATATCTATTCTTCTCAAACTATTCCAAAAAATAGAGGAAGAAAAACTTCCAAATTCATTCTGAGGCCAACATTACCCTGATACCAAAACCCAGATAGAGACGTTATACAAAGAAATACAGGCTGATATCTCTGATGAACATAGATGCAAAAATCCTCAAGAAAATAATAGCAAACTGAATCTGACAATACATGAAAAAAAAATCATTCACCACAATCAAGTGGAATGCAAGAGTGGTTCAATATTTTCAAATCAATGTGATACATGAAATCAATATGAGAAAGGGTAAGAACCTTATGATTATTTTAATAGATACAGAAAAAGCATTTGACAAAGTACATTGATTCATGATAAAGACCCTTAAAGTAGCTTTAGAGAGAATATATCAACATAATAAAGGCCATATTTTAAAAACCCACAGCTAATATCATACTCAATGCTGAAAAATTGAGAGTGTTCCCCCTAAGGTCAGGAACAACAGAAGGATGTCCACTCTCCCCACTTTTATTCAACATAGTACTAGAAGTCCTAGCCACAGCGATCAGACAAGAGAAAGTTATAAAAGTGTCTAAATTGGTAAAGAAGTAAAACTGTCACTATCTGCAGATGACATGATACTATATATAGAAAACCCTAAGGACTCCACCAAAAAATTACTAGAACTGATAAGTGAATTCAGTAAGGCCACAAATACAAAATCAATGTATTTTGAAATATGCTGCATTTCACTTTTTTAAAAAAATATTTTATTTATTTATTCATGAGAGACACAGAGAAAGGCAGAGACATAGGCAGAGGGAGAAGCAGGCTCCCTGCAGGGAGCCTGATGTGGAACTCAATCCCAGGAACCCAGGATCACGACCTGAGCCAAAGGCAGACCCTCAACCACTGAGCCATCCAGGTGTCCTGAAATACATTGCATTTCTATACACCAATGATGAAGCAAGAGAGAGAAAAATCAAGAAAGCAATCGCATTTTTAATTGCACCAAAAAGAATAAAATACCTAGGAATAAATTTAACCTAGGAGATGAAAGACTTCTACTCTGAAAACCATAAGGCATTAATGAAAGAAATTGAATATGGCATAAATAGAAAGATATTCTATGCTCGTGGACTGGAAGAATATCGTTAAAATGTACATACCATCCAAAGCAATCTACAGATTCATTGCAATCCCCATCAAAATACCAAATGTATTTTTTACAGAACTAGAACAAATAATTTTAAGATTTGTATGGAACCACAAAAGATCCCAAAGAGTCAAAAACAATCTTGAAAAAGAAAAAGTATCACAATTCCAGATTTCAAGTTATACTGAAAATCCATGATAATCAAAACAGTATGGAACTGGCACATAAATAGACACACAGATTACTAGAACAGGATAGAAAGCCCAGAAACAAACCCATGATTATATGGTCAATTAATCTTTGGTAGAAAGATGGTCTCTTCAACAAATGGTGTTGGGAAAACCGGATAGCTACAAGCAAAAGAATGAAACTGGACCACTTTCTTACACTATACACAAAATATGAACTGAAAAAGGATCAAGGACCTAAATGTGAGGCCTGAAACCATAAAAATCTTAGAAGAAAGCACAGGCAGTAATTTCTGACATCACCATAGCACTTTTTCTAGTTATGTCTCCTGAGGCAAGGGAAACAAAGGCAAAAACAAACTATTTGGACTTTATCAAAATAAGAAGAAACAAATGAATAAAGTTAAAAAGAAACAAGCCAAAAAAAAAAAAAAAAAAAGACTCCTAACTATAGAGAACAAACTGGTGGTTACCAGATGGGAGGTGGTGGTAGGGGGGATGGCTGAAATAGGTGAAGGGGAATTAAGAATATCACAAGGTGCCTGGGTGGCTCAGTAGGTTGTGTCCAACTTGATTTCTGCCCAGGTCATGGTCTTAGGATCATAAGATCGAGCCCAGCCTTGGGGCTCCATACTCTGCATGGAGTCTGCTCCAGGTTCCCTCACTCCCTATTTTTCTGCTCCTCCCTGCACTCTAACTCTCTTTATCTCAAGATAAATAAAATCTTTAAAAAAATAAACATACCATGATGAGCACTGAGTAATGTATAGGATCGTTGAATCACTCTAATGTACACCTGAAACTCATATAACACTGTATGTCAACTATATTGGAATTAAAATTTAGTAAAAAAAAAAAAAGAGTTCCCATCATGAAAATTTTTTATATTTATGTATGGTGATAATGTTAACTAGGTGTCCTGTGGTGATATTTTCACAATATTTATAAATACTGAATCATTATGCTGCAATCTAAAGCTAATACAGTGTTATAGGTCAGTTTACCTCAAAAAATGTCCTCAAAAAACCTCAAACTACCTCAAAGAACCTCAGAAAACATGAGCAACTCCTAACTCTGGGAAACAAACCAAGGGTAGTGGAATGGGAAGTGGGCAGGGGGATGGAGTAACTGGATGACAGGCACTGAGGAGGGCCCTTGATGGGATCAGTACTAGGTGTTATACTATATGTTAGCAAATTGAACTTCAAGAAAATTTAAAAAATAATAATAAAAAAAATTATCATGGAAAAAAAAATCCTATTGATCCCAAGTGGTTTATTTCGGAATGTCACTCAGTAAGATTTTAATCCCTAAACTAAGAAGCTATCATAACTAGGATGGCCTTTCCTATTATATAATTTGGATAGTCATATGATTGCTGAAGTTATAAAATCAGTCCATTGCTCTTCATTGTAGAGCCACTGTTGCTTCTAGCCACACAAGGGACATCCGTGAATTATGGCCTCCCTGATGTAGCAGCTGTACACCCAGCAGCCACTAGAGAAGCACTAGAATAGCAAACCTGGGTTCAAGTTCTGACATTGCCACTTCTTGGCCATGTGACCCCAGGATACAGGTTTAACCTCTCCAGGCTGTTTCCTCATTCATAAAACGGGACTGATCATTATCCCTGTCCCTTCCACCCTACCCGTGAGCATCAAACAGCATGATGCATGCAACGGGCTTAGCGTCTTTCTGGTCTATAGAAATAAGTGGTACAGGGGGATACTTTCTTACAGAGGCTTCTGAATACAGCCCCCCCAGCCCCCCCAAAAGGTAGGTGAAAGGCTGAGCCGTCTTACTGCAAATGCACGCTTGATGGAGGGCACGTTGCTGAACGCGATGACCACCGGAACGATGTCAAGGGCACTGAATTCCATGGCTGCCGTGGCAATGGTCTGGGCATCTGCAGACTGACCGCTGCTGAAGAAGGTGGCGATTCTTCTTGTGTGAGAGCCTGGAAGCGTTCGCTTGAAGACATTCCTGGAGATAAACCTCATCACCCCGCCGATCTCCCTGCTGTCCGAGGACCTCTCGTAAGGGATAGCTTCAATCTCCCGGAGGAGCTGCTGCTTCTTGTAGGCGTCTGAGAAGCGGACGAGGTGCCGGGCGTGAGAGGTGTAGGTGAGGATGGCGATGCGGGCGCCCACCGGGCAGCTGTTCTCCCGGACCCGGACGCCTCTCACCAGGGAAGACATCAGCTCCTTCATGCGCTCGAATTCCTGCTTGGTGACATCCCGAGACTGGTCCAAGGCAAACACCAATTCGGTGGGATGCACGGGGCATTCTGGTTTTCCTGAAAGGCAAGAACGTGCTCCTGAGGTAGCATGCTTAACTTAGAAAAGAAAAAAAAAAAAAAAAAAAAAAAAAGATACATAGAGGGCAAAGTAATTTTAATTAAATATGCAAGTATTTAAACATCAAATAAGCATTAAATGCTAAAATAAGCAGTTGAAATGTTAAATGTTTAAATCTTGAACAGAAATGCTATTTTAAAAAATTGATTTTGCTCTTTTAAGTAAAGCACAAGAGAAAGCCTACCATTCAATTGGAGTTTTTGTGCAATTTGTAAGTGAATGACCAAATTCAAATAATCCACAGCTCATGGATGTGCCCTTTTACCGACAGAAATTGGATCATTGGTATGCTTATTGCTGGAACTTTACACAGCTAAACTAAAACATAAATCTTTCTTTTTACTTACTAAGGAAATGTAACGGGTTGAAAAAGGAACAGGTCCCAAAGCTCTGTTAATGATCTCAGAGACATTAGAAGAGAATGGATGTGCATTATACAGAACAGACCATCAGATGTGGAGTATAGGCACTGCAGAGACAGGTTAGAGACCTGGCCCAGCTATGCGCTAGCCCTGTGACCTTGTCCCAGCAACTTATCTCTGGGCCTCATTTTGCTCATCTGTAAAAATGCCAGTCCTAAGATCAGCCACTACATAGCCCGGTGTTGAGGATTAAATGAATCAACACAGGCACTCAGGACCATAGTGCCCGGCACATAACAGGTGCTGAGTTAATGTTAGTCATTCCTTTTTTTTTTTTAAATTATTTTATTTTATTTTATTTATTTATTTATGATAGTCACACAGAGAGAGAGAGAGGCAGAGACACAGGCAGAGGGAGAAGCAGGCTCCATGCACCGGGAGCCTGACGTGGGACTCGATCCCGGGTCTCCAGGATCGCGCCCTGGGCCAAAGGCAGGCGCCAAACCGCTGTGCCACCCAGGGATCCCCAATGTTAGTCATTCCTATTACAATTATGATTACAGACTTTCATCGTGAGAACTGTATCACTTAAAAGAATGAGGAAAGCTTTCACGAACGTATTTTTATTTAACAGTTGAAAAGGCAAGTTTAACCAAGAAATATACCTATTACATAGAGAAACTGAATGGTTAAACTTGAACGTTAAATGTTAATTTCAGATTTATTTATTGATCCCAATTCATTCATTCTAATCCCGGTACCCTGAATTTATCACAGTTGGCACTTTATATTTGTCTGATTATCTGGTTAATGTTTTCCTTTCCATGAAGTATAGAGACAAGGACTGTGTCTCTCCTGATCTGATGATTAGTTCTCGTCATTTATCAGCATTCTAATAAATGTTGGCTGAATGAAGAAGAACCAAACAACGGACAACTCTTTTGCAGCAGGAAGAGGAAGAACAAAACTTTTTATAATGGGGGAGATGCTGCATGGCATTGAGAAGTAAGTTGGTAAAAGGAAATCTCAATGATGCGCTTCTCTTGGAGGGGTGCCTCCTCTCATTCAGATGCCAGCAAGTTGGATTCAGAGATAACAAAAGCAGATTGAGGCCTTCCAGCTCTTTATAAGAACTCAAACTCAGACTTGTTGGGGCTGGCCTGGGCTGGCCAAGGGGTGAGTCCTCTGCTGTGACCAGATGAGCTTCACCCCCACTTTGGTGTTAGATGTTTACCTCCTTTTGGTCCTGGACTCTGTGACCTTATAAGCAAAAGGACCAGTAAGAAGAAACTTTAACCCCAAACCAAACTGTGCATCTCAGTGGAGGCAGGACATAATTTATTAGCCTCTGAGTGTAACTTAGAAGGCTGAACAGATATTAAAAAAAATTGAGGTTATGTCAACTTTACGATAAGAAGTGAGGGGAAGTGTGACTGAACATGAAAGTGGTTCTGCGAGCTTTTTGTTTGGGCTGTGATTTGCATATGGGAACAACACAACAATAATACAGCTTCAGGTGCAATTTAGAGATAAAGGGGAAAAAAGATTCACAGCACCGGCTGAAATTCAAGTTTTCAGGAAAAAATACCTCCAAGGTAATTCGACTCACAAAATACACGTTCTGAAATCCAGCAAGGTGCCAAAAACCAGAAAAGATTCTAAAGACTGCTGGGCTGGATTGTGGTGGTACCTAGGAGGCTCTCCTCAAGGCCCAGATGACCACACAGAGGCCTAATAAGGCTGTACACTGATGGCTGATGCTCGGCACAGGGCAGGTGATGACAGGGACAGAGAAAGACAAACCAAAGTGACATGTACCTAAGGCACAGCAATGGCAGCCCTCTGGTCCACCACCACATCTATCTGGAATACCACAATACCCTCCTAACTAGTCCTCCAGATTTTAAACTTAACCTTCCCCTACAATTTACTTTCCATAGCAGCCTAAATAAACATTAAAAAATCATTCATCAGCTCATGATCCTCTTTCAATACTTTTTATAGATTCTTTAATACCCTCGCATTCCAATTTGAATATAATCCCACCTCTCTATTTGAATCTACCAAGTCCAACTTGACCTGGCTTCTGCTTACTTCATTTTTTCACATGCCAGTCTCCCCCTCCCTTCCTATGTCTCAGGCACATTGGACTTCCATCAATTCCTAGAAAATACCTAGGTCTGTCTCGTATCATGGCCTTTGCACTTGCTGTTCTTTCTCCTGGCTCCTGTAAAGCTGGCTTCTTTTTCCAAACTCCAACATCACTGCCTCAAAGAGGAACCCTTCATCCTAAAGCATCTCTCCCCTCCTCTAACATTCTGTGACAGAGCATCCTGTTCTTTATCTCTTTCACAGCAACTATAGGATTCCATATTTATTTCACGTGTTTATCATCTGGATCCTTGGCTAGAATGGAAGACAAGAATTATGTCCATCTTTTTTTTTTTTTTTTTTTAAAGATTTATTTATTTATTCATTCAGAGAGAGCGAGATAGAGGAAGAGACACAGGCAGAGGGAGAAGCAGGCTCCATGCAGGAAGCCCGATGTGGGACTCGATCCTGGGTCTCCAGGATCACACCCCGGGCTACAGATGGCGCTAAACCGCTGTGCCACCGGGGCTGCCCGAATTATGTCCATCTTATTCAGCCCTGTGTCCCCAGTGCCTAGCACGTAATGGGTTTTCAATAAATATTTATTGAGTGAGTGAAGATGCAACCAGAGGGCATGGATTGATGGGTCTATACAAAAGGCATAGGGTGCAAAGGCATAAGAGGGTAATTGTCTGTTACATCTTAATTCTTAACCACTAGACTACAGATACAATAGAGAAAATGAAGGGAAGAAGACATATTCCAAAAAAATTCTAATGGCAAAATAAATGTAATGTCAGTCATTAAAATATTAATAAAAAAAAATCAAACCACTTAGTTGAGAAAGAGCTGTGAGACTCCACTAAAGCTGAGTGATTTATTGGAAGCAGGTCTGTGCTACCAGTATGAGGCAGCAAAGACAGCTCAGATAAAATTTATATCTTTTGGCAGACAACACATTGTTTTAACTCGTCTTTCCAGATGTATGACATTTGGGAGCTTGATTATAATTTGCTGTAAATAAAGATTACTCACCATGTCCGCCAGCTGGGGAAGAAGAACAAAGGAGATTGGGTTATTATTTGGTAGAACAGAGTTCTGTAGTGTGTAAGGAAATCATGGCCGTAGAAGCTCTGACCTGTGTGCTTTTTGTAGATGATTCAAACATCAAAGCAACGGAAAGGGTTTGGAGAAAATGCAGACAGATCCCAGCATCTTGGCAAAAACAAGATGGGATGGGAGAAGTGGGACAATATATAGCCATAAATCAGCAGCCTGCAGCCAGCTGTCAGAGGGAAAGAACCTATGCCCTGGGAAGGAATGTTACACTGCAGAGAGGTGCACTGAATTTGGAAAGGTTAAAAGGTCCTAAACTCTCTTTATTCTGATTTTTCTCCATGTAGAGATCTATAGATATTGATTTTATATATATGCACACATATAAGTCTGTACAGATTTATATTTATGTGCATGTATAAACATGAGAGGTGGATTTACTCTGAAACAGATGAAGCATAAGTAAGCTTTAGTTCTGCACTGTCCAATATGGAACTACTAGCCACCTGTGGCCATTTAAATTTTAATTAAAATTAAATGAAATAAATTCAGCTTCTCAGTAGTACTAACCACATTTTGAGTAATAAAGTCACAGGTGGCTAGTGGCTACTACATATATGAGCAGTGTAGTAGAATACCTCCATCACTGCAGAAAGTTCTACTGCTTTCGACTTTTAACCTTTTCACTTGCTCTGTGCAAAACCCTGAGAAGGGACCTAGCCATGTGTTCACATGATCATGTGCTTTTACAAAAGTTGTTGGTTGTGATTTCCTTTATTGTTCTAAATAACACTTTCTTTTGAAATAATTTTGTATCTACTTTTGGATTTGTAGTTTTGTACTAAGTCTCTCAAATCGAAAAGATTGGGCCTCAACACACTTGGATCTACCTTTGAGTCATTATAGTTCACATGGCTCTAATCTCAAAAAGCAAACTTTGTTAATTCAGCCCAAAGAAACTAGTTTTAATGACAATGTATATATTTTGATTCTCATCGTGGTGGTCCAATATGGTACAAAAAAGATAAAGTTGAGATGACTCAAAACTTTAAAAAGTCTGTGTGTCTTTGAGACAAAGTCTCTCTACAGAAAAGAGTTCTAGATTGTCTATTTTTTCCCAAAAAATACCTTGAAGGAATTTTTCATTCATGGTGTTTATTTGGGAATTCATTACACACTTGTAGATGGACACTAAACAGTCAATTATTTCCTCATCTTGTACATGGAATTCCATTAATGGTGCTAACATGCATTTTGATAGAAGAGTCTGCTATAGGGGTCTTAAAGCAAATTCAGAAGAGTATTTGCCAAATCAAAATGCCTTTTTGCTTTAAAAATTTGGAGAGATAAACAATATACAGGCAAAATGAGTAAGTTTACAAGCAAATCAATCATTCCAATGAAAAGTATAATCAAGCATATGTTTCCAGAAAACAAGTAATAAACAATAAACCAAAGTAAGTGCTCCCACCTATTAGGACACTCTATTGTCACAGCTAGCTTTCACACCAGGTGAATTCAATCCTGTGTTATTGTCAGGTGTTAATCTTCTTTAAAAGTTCAATGGGTCTCTCCATTGATTGATTTCACTATCAGAAGAGTTCTGACTTCATACCTAAATTTTCCCTAGGTTAAAAGAACTAGATTGCTTGGAACGGGTTCCAATAGGCCTGAGGGCAGCCAGAGAAGAAGTTAAGAGTCACCAGTCTACATTGACTCAAAATACATGCAGTGACATCTCTAATGTTAAGAGATTGGCGAGTAAATTGTCTCAATTCTGAATGCAGAATTCACTGCTGCTCTTCTATGAATGCTTTGACAACTTGGGTGATCAATTTAAGCAGGGTACTTACGGCTGTGATCCCGTACATACTGAATGAGCTCACACATCTGCAGTTCAAAAAATAAAACAAAGAATTAACTGACCGACTGCCAGGTCTTCAAGTCTAAAAATAACTAAATTTAATGGAGTACAGAGCATTCTGTTGGAGTCAGGAGATACATACAGAAAATGAAGCCAATCCTCTGGCCCCTTTCACACCCTAGGAAACAAAAGAAATGTGGTCTTATTGCTCTGCACACACACATATCAATAGCCAGGATGTGCATTAGCCTGAGAAAGTGAAGCTTTCTAAAGATTTTATTCTTAAGTTAGAGGGGAAAAAAGAATACATGTTGGGAGGATCCTCATTACTGAGTTAAGAGTAATATTCTATGGGAAATAAATTGTAAGCAGCAAGCTTGATGAACACAAACCTCCAATGGCCACCTTCCTTCAGTGCCATCTGTGGACAAGGGTCATCCAGAATCTAAGGATGGAGCTGAACACTTAACACTGGCATGGAGAGCTTTGGGACAGGCTTGTGGCTTGGATATAGATGAGGCTGAACCATCTATGATAGCTGCCCATCCCTAAGGGAGGTTCAGAATTCCTTGACCCTGTGCTTTGCTTTGGCCACTAAAAAGCAGCTGAACTAAACCTTCATCTGTTTCCATCACCAGTTGGATGACAAAACAACTAGACTCAAACCAAACATCTGGAAAGATAATCCCAACAGTCTTCCAAAAGTTAATGAGAAAAAATCTATATATCTATATGTATCTATCTTGTGGATTGGAAATAGAACAAAGTGGAATTGTTCTAATTTCACATGTTCAATTATATCTTTGGAACAGAAAGTCTGGCTATTTTCAAAGAGAGAAACCCAGGGAAAAGTGCACTGAAGCCCCACCCAAATTCCTGGAGAAAATAAGTTCCATGTGAATACAACTTTGATCATTTATTTCTTTATTAATTCTTTCTCATTCCCTTCATTCACTAACCACTTATTGAATATAGAAAGAGGACAAGGACCGGGCAAATAAAATTCACTGATAATTGGGAAATCACATTTTAGTTCAATATTTTTCATTTCCTCCCTCAAATTCTCCTCACCTCATGAGAAATGGCAACTAATATTTAATCACCATTTCCCCCTATCTCTAAGCACATAAATGTGGAAAAATATTGGAAATAGTCACCAAGTGCAAAGACAGAAAGCATGCACATTTGGACAATGAAGACTCCATGCACTTTTTATTTAGATAAGGATCTGGTGTGATTTAGGACTTTTCAACTTACCTTGCGTCCAGGAGGTCCTGGCTCCCCAGGGGATCCCATCTCTCCCGGAAGCCCAGTGGATATCTCAAAGCAGAATTTATTTATTTTAAAATTATATTTACATATTTATGTATAGTGTTTGTAGATGTGTTTTATTTTTTAAGAGATTTATTTATTTATTTAACAGGGAGAGGAAGAGAGAACAAGCACAAGCAGAGGGAACAGGAGAGGGAGAAGCAGACTCCTCACTGAGCAGGGAGCCCAATGCAGAGCTTAATCCCAGGACCCTGGGATCATGATCTGTGCCAAAGGCAGATGCTTAACTGACTGAGCCACAAAGGCACCTCTAGTGTTTGTGGGTGTGTTTTAAGTTTTTCTTTTATTTTAAAAAAAAAATTATTCATGAGAGACACACAGAGAGGCAGAGACATAGGCAGAGGGAGAAGCAAGCTCCCTGTGGGGAGCCTGATGCAGGACTTGATCTCAAGACCCTGGGATCATGACCTGAACCAAAGGCAGACACTCATCCACTGAGCCACCCAGGCGTCCTTGTGGGTGGTTTCAAATGTCAAAGAAACACACTTTTATTTTATAACATTGAGAGACTTCCAAAAAGCACACAAAAAGAAAAAAATCTACAGCAATTCTGTTGCTTCCAAATAATCTTGGTGCACTTTCTTCTAGTCTTTTACTTTTACATTCTTTTGGTATTTTTATATATTTATATGTGCATGTATTCTTTTAAAATGTAATTTTATATTTTTTCCTGTTAATCTTTTAAACTAAATAGATCTAGAAATTTTCATGTTATTAAATTGGGGAGGGGGGCAAAATCATTTTTTATGCATTATGCCTGCATAATATTCCATTACATAGATGTACCATAATTTCTTTCATCAGTCCCTTATTGTTGGCATTTAGATTTGCTGTTGTTGTAATAAACAACCCCACTATAAAATTTTACGTGCAATTCTGATTATTTCCTTAGGGAAGACTGCTAAAACTGGAATTGCTGGATCAAAGGAGAAATTTTTATCTAAATGAGATGGTAGATGACAACAAACAAATGAACAAAAAACCCAGAAAAACAAAAATTTAAATATAAGATCCCTGAAACAAGAACACCTAGAAAGTTGGCTGGAGATATTTGTAGTGAAATAAGGAATAACAGCAGTAATAAAAACAACTGTTGTTGACTACTTACTATATGCCAGGAATTTTTCCATGTGTATTTAACAATATAATTTATCATAAAGAAGGCTAGGATTTAATTTAAAGATTAGGAAATATTCCTTAGTTCATTCAAAATGCCATGGGATTTATAACTTTTACAGGAATGAAAAAATGTAGTTGTCCAAAATCAATTTAATTTGTACAAACATTGCCTTTGAGACAGGGAATAACTGTTGATATCCTTTGGGTGTTCAGCAGTGTGCTGGGTTCAGTGAAAAAAAAAGTCATTGATCATATTTTCTTTAGAAGATATGAATTAACCTCTTAGGGGAAAAAATGGCAGACTGAACATATGAAGCAAAATTCTGCTCCTTCTCAATGTCTCATTAAAATCATAGTAAGTAAATTTCTGTAAAAGGCCAAAAAAATGGGGAGAATGAAAGACAATAGCCACAAACCTTCAGAGGCTAGAAAGCAGATGTATACTTGTTAAATGACTTAGTAAATCTGAAAAAAGCTGTATCCTAAGCCAGTAGGGGGAAAGTCAAGAATCCATTCCCAGAAGGCTCAAGAATTGGCAGCACCAGATACCTCCAAAAGTGGAGGTGGAGGGGAGGGGCTAAATAAGGAGGACTGGTTGAAAATCATTTTAGGAATCCTCCAGTCTCCTCTCCATTCTTTGCAGTTGGGTGAATATCCCTTTTTCCACTCCCAACAACAGGTAGAGGTAAAACTGAGGGATCTGTACCAGGGAACTCCAGGCAGATCTGAGGGCCAATGGTACCCTCCTGAAAACAGGGTGATTCAATGAAGGTATGTGAAATAGACATGATACCCCTCAGGTTTTCTTTTCCATATGGTTTCATGAAAACTACAGCCAGACCTTCATACTCAGGCAGGAACCTGAAACAATCTTCCCAGGGGAATCTGACCAAAAACAGAAGACCTAAAGATACCAGTATTAGAAGTCTGCTAAGTAAAGAACTAATTCAGCCAGATTGCTCTTCGGTAAAACTTGTAGTTGACCAGTTCTATCAATGTCAGTTAGCCTTTTTTGTCTTTCTTTCTTTCTTTCTTTCATTCATTCATTCATTCATTCATTCATTCATTCATTCATTTATTTATGATAGTCACACAGAGAGAGAGAGAGAGGCAGAGACATAGGCAGAGGGAGAAGCAGGCTCCATGCACCGGGAGCCCGACGTGGGATTCGATCCCGGGTCTCCAGGATCGCGCCCTGGGCCAAAGGCAGGCGCCAAACCGCTGCGCCACCCAGGGATCCTCTTTAATTCTTAAATAGGAAGTGATGGCTCATTCTCCAGACATGCTGGAAATAGAAATCAATACAGGAGAAAAAAAGCCATACAAAAAAGACTATGTTGGGCAAAGAAGACTGTAGAAATATTTATTTAGATCCTCAGAAAAGTAAGAGAAGATGTTTCAGCCATGAAACAAGACAGGATAGTATAAAGAAATATTTGGAGAACAGGAACAAGCTCTTTAAAATTAAATCATGAGAGGAGCATTGTGAAATTAAAAAATTTCCCATAAAGTAGATCTAAAAGACAATATTAGAAATAGAGAAGAACCAATAGAAACTTCAGTTCTTTCAGAAAGAAAACCTGAAAGTTTTCTGTGCCTTAACTTCAAATTCAGAAATATTTACATAGAGGAAAAGCAGCTTGGCAGGTGAAATAATAAGTTACAGTGATAAATTGTGGGAGAACAAGAAATTAAAGTAACCAAAGGCTAAAAGAAAAAGTTCACATACTTCCCATTGGTTCATTGTTTTATAAAAATGATTAATGTGGCATTGGGGGACAAGAACCCAACAAACAGCTGAACTTGTTAGCAGGCTTCCAATGTTCAAGAGTAAACTACTTCATTAACAAGCCAAGGGAAAGGATCCAGAGATATTTCAATGCAGATGACATGTGGATTAATTTGCAAGTCTTTTCCAATTATCTTTCTAATTATATCAGTCATTTTTTTTGAAATCATAATGTTAAAGGAAGTCATCCAAAAACATGCATGAGGAAAAGAATTATAGCTGAAATTACAGTTCTCTTAGGAAAAGCAGGATGGAGGGAAAGAGCAGTCTATTTTATATCCCTAAAACCCATATAAATAATATCTACACAGACAAGAGGTGTCTAAGACGATGTCATAGTTAGACCCTGAACTCACCTCCTCCCAAGGATACACAGAATCTACACCTACCTAGAGAGCAATTCCTCCTGAAAAGAGCTGAGGGCTGACTGAACAGCTTCACAACAAAGGATAAAGGGACCACAAAGAGAATGGCAGGAGAGATGGAGACACAGTAACCATGGAAACCCTACCCCTAATGCTATAAACTGCAGTGCTATGGACATTCTCCAGGATAGATTACATTAGGCTGCAAAACAAGTATCAATAAATTTAAGAAGACTGAAATTATATCAAGCATCCTTCCCAACCACAGTGGGATGCAACTAGAAATCAAGCACAAGAAAACTGGAAAACCCCACAAATACATGGAAGCTAAACAACAAGCTATTAAACCATCAATGGGCCAATGAAGAAATCAAAGAGGAAAGCAAAAATACCTGCAGACAAATGAAAATGGAAACACAATGGTTAAAAATCTGTGGGATGTTGTAAAATTAGTGCTAAGTGGGAGTTTTATAGGAATACAGGCCTACCTCAATAAAAGAGAAAAATCTCAAATAAATAATCTTACACCTAAAGGAATGGGAAAAAAAAAAAAAAGAACAAATCAAGCCCAAAGTTAAAGGAAATAATAAAGAGCAGAACAAAAATAAATGAAATGGAGCTAAAAAACTATAAGAAACATTAATGAAACTAAGAGCTGGTTCTTTCAAAAGCTAAACAATATTGATAAACCGTTAGCCAGACCCATCAAGGGAAAAAAAAGAGAGAGAGAAGATTCAAATTAGAAATGAGGGAAGGTACAATTGACACTACAGAGGTACAAAAGGGTCATAAGAGATTATTCTGAAAAAATTATATGCCAACAAATTAGGCAACCTGGAAGAAATGGATAAATTCCTAGAAACATTATTTCCAGGACTGAATCAAAAAAAAATCTGAACAGATTACCAGCAATGAAATTGAATTGGGGGATCCCTGGGTGGCACAGCAGTTTGGCGCCTGCCTTTGGCCCAGGGCGCGATCCTGGAGACCCAGGATCGAATCCCATGTCGGGCTCCCGGTGCATGGAGCCTGCTTCTCCCTCTGCCTATGTCTCTGCCTCTCTCTCTCTCTCTCTCTCTGTGTGACTATCATAAATAAATAAAAATTAAAAAAAAAAAAGAAATTGAATTGGTAATCAAAAAACCCTTCACAAACAAAAATCCAGTACTGAATGGCTTCACACTGAATTCTACAAAATGTTTAAAGAACATATCTAACTTCTCAAACTACTCCAAAAAAACAGAAGAGGAAGGAAAACTTCCAAATTCATTCAATGAGGGCAGCATTACCTGGTACAAAAATTGGAAGAAAAAAAAAAAAACAACGTACTACAAACAAAGAAAATTACAGGCCAATATACCTGATGAATATAGATGCAAAAATTCTCAACAAAATATTAGTAATTCTAATTCAATACATTGTAAACAATACATTCTCTCTTTGTTTACATTGTATTGTAAACAATACATTGTAAAGGTCATCCATCATAATCAATTGGGATTTATTCCAGGGCCAAGACTGGTTCAATACCCACAAAGCATTTCGTATAATATCAGGAACAAGACAAAGATGTCCACTCTCACCATCTTTATTCAACATAGGACTGGAAATCTGAGCTGCAGTAATCTGGCAAGAAATAAAAGAAATCCAAATTGATAAGAAGTAAAAGTGTCACTATTAGCAGATGACCTGATATTATATATAGAAAACCCTAAGGACTCCACCAGAAAACTATTAGAATAAAGGAATTCAGTAAAGTCACAGGATACAAAGTTAATATAAGAAATCTCTTGCATTTCTATACACTAATAACAAGGTAGCAGAAAGAGAAATTAAGAAAACAATCCCATTTACAATTGCATCAAAAAGAATAAAATACCCAGGAATAAATTTAACTAAGGAGATGAAAGACCTATAATATGAAAACTATACAACTGATGAATGAAATTGAAGATGACAGAAGCAAGTGGAAAGATATTCTATGCTCATAGGCTGGAAGAAGTAATATTGTTAAAATGTCCATACTACTCAAAGCAATCTACAGATTTCAGTGTAATCCCTATCAAAATACCAGTGGTATTTTTCACAGAACTAGAACAAGTAATCCTAAAATTTGTATGGAACCATAAAAGACCCCGAGTAACCAAAGAAATTTTGAGAAAGAAAAACAGAGTTAGAGGTATCAAAATGTCAAATTTCAAGATCTACTACAAAGCTATAGTAATACTACAAAGCATAGTACTGGCACAAAAATAGACACATAGCTCAATGGAACCGAATGGAAAACCCAGAAATAAATCTATACTTATATGGTCAATTAATCTATGACAAAAGAGGCAAGTATATACAATGGGGCAAAGGCAGTCTCTTCAACAAATGATGCTGGGAAAACTGGACAGCTACGTGCAAAGTATGAAACTGGACCAATGTCTTACATCATACACAAATGAAATGGATTAAGGACCTAAAGGCAAGACTTGAAATCATAAAACTCCTAAAAGAAAACATAGGCACTACTCTGGATCTGTCTCCTCAGGCAAGGGAAACAAAAGCAAAAATTAATAATTGGGACTATTATGAAACTAAAAAGCTTTTGTGCAATGTAAGAAGCCAGTAACAAAATGAAAAAGTAACCTACTGAATAAAAGAAGATATTTACAAATGGTATGTCCAATAAAGGGTTAATACCCCAAATATATAAAGATATATGAGGAACTCGGGGCACTTGGGTGGCTTAGTGGTTGAGTGTGTCTGCCTTTGCAAAGCTCAGGTTGTGACTCCCTGGTCCTGGGATTGAGTCCCGCATCAGGCTCCCCACAGAGAGCCTGCTTCTTCCTCTCCCTGTGTCTCTACCTCTCTCTCTCTCTCTCTCTCTCTCTCTCATGAATAAATAAAATCTTAAAAAAAAAAAAGATATATGAAGAACTCCTACAACTTACACACACACACACACACACACACACGCACACAATCTAAGAAAAAAAAATGGGCAGAGGACTTCAACAGACATTTCTCCAAAGACATACAGATGACCATCAGACACATGAAAAGATGCTCAACATCACTAATCATCAGGGAACTGCAAATCAAAACCAAAGTGAGATATCACTTCACCAGAAGATAAGAAATAACAAGTGTTGTCAAAGATACAGAGAAAAGGGAACCTGGGTGCACTGTTGGTAAAATTTATATTGTTGCACAGTATGGAAAACAGTATGGAGGTTCCTCAAAAAATTAAAAATAGAAACACAATATGCCCAGTAATTCCACTTCTGGGTGTTGAAAGAAAGAAAGAAAGGAAAGAAAGGAAAGAAGGAAGGAAAGGAAGGAAAGGAAGGAAAGGAAGGAAAGGAAGGAAAGGAAGGAAAGGAAGGAAAGGAAGGAAAGGAAGGAAAGGAAGGAAAGGAAGGAAAGGAAGGAAAGGAAGGAAAGGAAGGAAAGGAAGGAAAGGAAGGAAAGGAAGGAAAGGAAAGAAAGGAAAGAAAGGAAAGAAAGGAAAGAAAGGAAAGAAAGGAAAGAAAGGAAAGAAAGGAAAGAAAGGAAAGAAAGGAAAGAAAGAAAGGAAAGAAAGAAAGGAAAGAAAGAAAGAAAGAAAGAAAGAAAGAAAACAAAAACAGTGATTTGAAGAGATCTGCACCCCTATGTTTATTGCGGTATTATTTACAATAGTCAAGGTATGGAAACAATAGATGAATGGATAAAGAAGATGTGGGAGACAGACAGAAACACACACACACTCTGGAGTGTTACTCAACCATAAAAATTAAGATCTTTCCATTTGTGACAACATGGATGGATGCAGAAGATACTATGCTAAATGGAAAAGACCAGAGAAAGACAAATACCATATGATTTAAATTATATATCAAATTAAAAAAAAAACAATACAAATGAATAAACAAAGAAAAAACCATCAAAATAGCAGAAACAGAATTAGACTAAAAAATACAGAGGATAAACTGGTTGTTGCCAGAGGGGTGGTGGGTGGTGGAATAGATGAAATGGGTGAAAGAGATTAAGAGGTACAAACTTCCAGCTATAAAATAAGTAAGTCACAGATATGAAAAATACAATACATGCAGGAATATAATCAATAATATTGTAATAACATTATATGGTGACCGATGATGACTGCACATCATGGTAAGCATTTTGTAATCTATATAATTTGCTGAGTCACTATGTTGTACACCGGAAACTAATATAATATTGTGTATCAAATATATTTCAATAAAATTTTTAAAAATCCTGGATAGAGAGTCACAGAGGTAGAAATGGTCAAGTGTAATGCAGAAAAGAATGAACATAGAAGAGCAAAGAAACTGCTACAGGATCCCTTAGAAGAGTGGGGAGCAATGAGCTAGGAAAAAAAAAACAATTCTCTGTACATAAAGTTCTTGTTATACTTAATAAAAAATTGAATCAGAATAAAATGAACTACAATGACAAAACTGGAAAACCACCTCAAGTACCACGTTAGATCACTTTGTTTTTCTTTTCCTGCTAATTAACATGGTGTTAAGATGAGTTTACCCAATCAGTGTGCTATGCTGAAGAAAAGAAACAAAGAAATTCATTGAGAGACAATTATCACAAGAATGTCTCTTTTACAAAGTAGCTCTGTCATTTGTGCACAGTGTATATACATATAAAGAGTCAACAAGTGCAAAAATCTATTCTTAACCCACTGGAACCCAAATACGCTGATGCCTATGGGCTATACCACACACTTGTGCTCATTCCGAGTGATCCAAAGCTTTAGGAAATTTCCAAGTCCTTCTATGGAATAATAAGGACACATTCAGTCACATAATAAATGGAAACTTTCTCATAAAAATTAACACATATTCTCTTAAGCTAAATGGGGAGAAGACCTCTTAGGGTATGCTTCATTAAAAGTAGCTCAACAAGCTGAATAGTGAACAAGATGCCAGTGGACATTAGGCTAAACTAAATCTACCAGGGAGATGGGATGAAACTGACCATATATTGCCAGTGCAAAACTATTTTTGATCACAAGGATGCCTAAAATAAAATCTTATCTCCAGGGTTAAGAATTAGTATGTTGGCAGCCAGAACAGATAAACTTGCTCATTAAAAGCAACCACTTCTTTGCCTTCTCGCTGGTGTTGAAGGATGGATCCTATACCCATCTCCCTTCCCCAGGTTTCCCTTAACACCACACACACACACACACACACACACACACACACACACCACGCACACATTTTGCAGGTCTTGGGGAGCAAGTGACAACTCAAATGACTGTAAAAGCATGAAAAGGACTTCCCAAAGTAGCTGAGGGGATAAGGCACTGGGCTCTAAGAAGCTTACCCTCTTGCCTCTAGCTCCCTTGGGTCCAGTTTCTCCTGGACCACCAAGGTCCCCCATCTCACCCTGAATAAGTTCAGAAAAATAAAATGGTAATTAAAATCAAAGAGCTGTATCTCAATGTGTGTTTAAACTTATTCTGACATAAAGGCATTTTTTGTATATATTTTATTCTTCAACAGTCTTCTTTGAAGTGTCTCCCCTCCCTTACCTTCTCCACTCCCTCCCCTCATTCTTCTAGCTCTCTACACAGCACACTGCAGCCTCCTTGTTTGACTTCTGTATCTCTCTCTTCAGCCATAAACACAGCCTCCTTGGAGACATGAACAGTGCCCTTTATTTTGTCCCCTGATCCTATCACAGGACCTGGCATCTACTGAGCTCAGGACACGTTTCTAGCAAAAATGAAAGCCTTAGAAGGCATCATTGCTAACTTATTATCGGAAGGTGATTACCTATATATAGGTATAATCACGTTGAAAAAACTGAACCAGGTGAATTCAGGTTTTGGTTTTCCTTACATTTTACGTTCCTTTGAGCAAAGGAGAAAATACACATGATAGAGGGGAAGGAGTCCGTGTGAGAAGAAAAATAAGGGTGATTTCTTCCTTTGCTTATGAATTTAAAAACTAGAAGTGAAAATTCTAAAAAAGGCTGCTTCTTTCTGTCCTCCTTTTCCCTCATAAAGGTTTCTTTCTTTTTCAGATCATGACGTGAACCAAAATCAAGAGTCAGCCACCTAACTGACTGAGCCAACCCAGGTACCCCTAAAGGTATCTTTTTATTCATTTATAATGAACTATTCTTCTATTGTCCTGTGATACATTTCATAGCCTCAGGAACATTTCTGATAGATCTCTACTTAAATATGAAAATACACAGTACCTTAGGACCACTTTCTCCAGGAAATCCATCTTGCCCCTATAATTGACAGTATGGAAAATTAATATGTGTACATATCACCGAGGTAGGTTTGTGCTGCTGCTTTAATTGATTTTAGTATCTCTGAATCAAGAAAGGGCCAAAAAAACTGAAAATGAAACTGTACAGCATTATCTGAGAAACTAGCTCCAATTTCTAAATTAAGCTACTTATACCAAAATACCATGACAACCTAGATAAGTGGACAAATGTGCATATCTGAGGAATTATAAATCAGCTCTCCTTCTACTGAAGGCATTTAACAGGATAGCTGGCTATAGGGCCAAATGTTTCTGGAGCAGTCTTCTTAACACATATTTCAGGGGAGAAATTTGAGAAGCCCAGAGCTTAAACTCGATCATTGGTTTTCTGGTCCTCTGTTTACCTTACTTTGTTCATGGACTATAATTGAAGACATCTGATAATCTTCATTTGATGAAAAAAATTTATTAAAAATAAAGTTTATTTTCTGATTATAAGTAGTGTCTCCTCAAACATAAAATGCAAAAGAATAGAAAGAAGAAAAATCATCCAAATCTCACTACCCAGAACCATTGTAAATGTTTTATTATATTTTCTTTAAGCTTTTCAAAATGCTTTTTTAGAAAAACTGGGATAAATCTTGTTTTTGGGTTTTTTATATTTTCTGTTTTCTTTTTACTGGATGCTGTCACAGAATTTTACATGATTATAAACTTCATATACATTCATTTTTAAAAAATGGCTAATATTCCAGTGCTATAAGCTACTTAATATTTCCCCTTTTCAGATACTGAGATTGTTTTCAATTAATTTTCTATTTTAAAGGGAAATTTCACTGGAAATGTCTCATTCATTAGTGATTTTTTTTCAAAGAAATTTTAGCTTTTTGGGATTTATCCTTCCAGACAGCCTCTTGCATCATTCCTAGCAGGATTTCACTTGGAATTAAATTGTTCCTTTTTAGTGTTTTAGACTTTCCAACAAGAATTTGGATATCTTTATTTAGTGAAGTTCTATATATTTCAGTGATTTATTTATTATTTATTTTTTTATTTCAGTGATTTTTGATCATAGGTCTCAAACATTTTACAGAAAGATTTTTTTTTTTAATTTTTTTTTCATTTATTTATGATAGTCACACAGAGAGAGAGAGAGAGAGGCAGAGACATAGGCAGAGGGAGAAGCAGGCTCCATGCACCGGGAGCCTGACGTGGGATTCAATCCCCGGTCTCCAGGATCGCGCCCTGGGCCAAAGGCAGGCGCTAAACTGCTGCGCCACCCAGGGATCCCCAGAAAGATATTCTTAACTCTTACATTTTTGTGGATATTGTTATGGTTTCTAAGTGGTAATTGTTAGTATACAGGAAGCACTGGTTTTGTAAATTTATCTATCTTACTTTCAGACGCTTAAATATTTAAAATATAAATTAATAATTTTGATACAAAGTTAAAAGTTTTTTTTCTGAATTGTTGCTTGGCCCAATGAATTTAGAAAGACACCAAAAACTTCTCCCTAATGGTGAAACATATTAACATGTTCCAAGTTGAGAACAAACTTTGGAATGCCTCCTCGGGTAAACCCCAGCACAGAGCTGCTAAGATTAGACAAACTGTTTGGGCTGGAACAAGTCAGGCCCTGGCCCTACATCTTTGCAAAGGAACAGAAAATTAATTTTCAAGTTTCAGTTGTTGCCTGCACCTTAAGGAATCAAATTGTGTTTTCTTCTACCACAGTCTCCAAGGGATATCAAAAAATGAATTATCAAAATCTATCTCTAAATGACCAAGGTGGTCCTATTCACTGCTTTATTTTCTCTTAAATATGGGAGAAAAAAAAAAAAAAAGACCAACAAAACCAAAACAAGCAACAACAAAAATAAGTGGAAATGTCCAGCCTCCAGTAATGTGTCTTACCTTTGCTCCTTTCCTTCCAATGCTACCATAACCTGGGTTGCCATCATCACCCTGTAAACAAAGGCATTAATTACAAATATCTCAGACTACAAACTGGAGGCAGGCTTACTCACATAGGGACAAGACACCTGGTTTTTTTGGTTTAATTAGGTGAAAGCAGGAAGCAGGAGTCTCCCTCTGGGGCTGGCCACTAACATTGGTGATAATGGCACTAAAGACAACTCCCCGTGACAGATATAGACAGTGCATGGTTCCTCAGGCTCACCTGTATCATCTGTAAAGTGGGACTAAAAATTATATATAATCACGGTGTTATTATGAGGACTGAGTGGGAAAATTTCAGGTGCACAATAATCTCAATAAAAGGAGATGGTAGTGTTAGCTCTTCTGTTTAACACCTGTATTTTAACACCTTAGCTGTAATTCACTTTCAGCTTGCTAGATGAAAATAACACCTCCTAAATGCCTGGGCAGTGGCTATTGTCAGGCCCTTGCAGAAAGTCTTTGTGAGAAGTCCTGAGTGCTAGGGGAGTGTGGGCTGGGTTTCTGATGGACAGATTCTGATGGGAGGAAAGAATGGAAGAAGAATTATGGGGATGTTAAAGACAAGCTTTGTCCAGTTTATCATTTGGCTTCAAAAGCATCCCAGCTAGGTTGTTTGGTACCTGGGAAGTTGCTACCTTAGGAAAGCTGTCCAAGGAACTAATCCAAGTTGAGGATAATATCTCAATTTCTAGAAAGCTATCAATTTCTAGACTGGGATGGTATCTTTAATGCACTCTTCAGAGAACCACATGGGATATCAATTGAACTAAAAGATTCCAAAGTCAAAAGTCAGGTCAAAAGTAGTGATCAACACAAACCGGTAAGCCTCGAGGACCCGGGAGGCCAATAGCTCCTTTTTCTCCCAAATCTCCAGGTTCTCCCTGTCAAACAGAACAATGAAATATGTCCTTATTAGTTTGTGTTGTTGTTTTTGTAGAGGAAATTGGAAGCGACGGTACTGAGACAATAGTTGCTTATCCAACTGCATGCATGTGGATCACACACAGTGACGATGGATCTGTGGACTGGGACTTGTATAAGTGATGCAAGGAATTGCTGTTGTTGGCCAGTGAAGTCTCCTCCATTGATGAATGAAGCCCCAGCAAGTCTGATGCATTGTTTACTGCAAGCGGCCATCTTGGCAGCTCAGTGCCATGAACCACGCCCTTGGAAGTGTCTTACCATGAGTCAAAGAGGAAGCTCTATACTGTTTAAAAAAATTAACAAGACTGTTTTCCAAGATGATCCATCAAATCATCTGGCTCTGCCAAGACAACAGACTTACTAATCTAGTTTTAAGCGCTAATCAAAACAACCAAGGTAGCATGACATCCCTGGCAATAGTTTCTGACTTCTGACTAATTCCACATCTACAATGGGTTATAAATCAATCTCTGTATTACATTGAGTAAAGCCCAGCTACTTGGGAAAGTTAAAATTAACACAGCTTTACAAAAGAAGGTTAGCTCTTTAAAAAAAAAAAAAAACAAACCTTAAAATTTAAAATTTTAGATTTATAGAAATGTTAAAGAGGTACAGAGTTCCTATATACTCCACATCTAGCTTCCCCTATTGTTAACATTATATTAGTTACATTAGGAGGGCACATTTATCACAATGAATATTGATTCATTATTATTAACTAAAGCCCATACTTTATTCATATTTCTTTTTAAAGATTTTACCTAATGCCCCTTTTCTGTTTTAGGATCCTATTGAGGATATGGTATCATGTCTCCTGAAGCTCCTTTAGACTACGACAGAGTTTATCAGATTTTCCTTGTTTTTGATGACCTTGACAGTTTTGAGGAGTACTGCTTAGGTATTCTGTAAGATGTCCCTCAGCTGGGGTTTTTCCTCATGATTAAGTTGGGTTTTATGGGTTTTGAGGGTAAAGACCATAGAGGTAAAGTGCCATTCTCACCACAACATATCAAGAGAACATACTGTCAATGTGGCTATCACTACTGATGTTAACCTTTACCATTTGGCTGATGGTCAAGTTTCCCCACCGTCTAGTTATTCCCCCCTTCCCTTCCTATAATGTACTCTTTAAAAGAAGGAGTGTGGAAGTGTGCGCAGCCCACACTTAAGAAGTGGGAGTGGTTAACTCATTTTTAAGGATAGAAAGGCAACCCAGTTAAGTGTGAAAAGTCCAAGTGGACAAATGTCCACCAGTACTGAACTCTGAGACTAAAATAGAATAGGGTTTCATGAATGGTAAGTGGAAGATCACATTCCCTGATACCTTTCTTTCAGGGTAGTGGCTCTCAAAGTATGCTCTGTAGGCCACCTGCCTCAAGGTTATCTCAGGTCCACATGCAAAGGAAATTCCTGGACCCCACCGGTATGGTCTCTGTTAATGGAGCCCAAGAATATGCCTTTTTATTTTTATTTTTTAAAGATTTTTATTCATTCATGAGAGACAGGGGAGGGTGGGCAGAGACACAGGCAGAGGGAGAAGCAGGCTCCATGCAGGGAGCCCGACGTGGGACTGGATCCCAGGACTCCAGGACCACGCCCCGGGCCGAAGGCAGGCGCTAAACCGCTGAGCCACCCAGGGATCCCCCAAGAATATGCCTTTTTAAATAAGCTTCTCAGCTGATTCTTATACATAGTGAAACTTGAGAACATCTGCTTTAATATAGGGAATCAAAAGAAGCTTTAAGGCTTGTCCAGGGTCACTTTGTTATTGGTACAGTCAGGTGTTAAGCCCAGTATTAATCATGAGTTGCTTGCCTCCCTGGGAATTTGAGCTTATTGGAATAAGGTAGGAGTAAGTCTTTGGGGGGCTCATTTCAGTTAACAATGAGTTAAGAGGATTCAATTTCTCTTGGGACTTCCCAAGGGATTTGGGCTTGCTTTGAGGGTTTATACTTCCAAATTTTTGTCCCTTACCCTTTAAAAGTCCCTAGCCCCCCCCAAAAAAATAAATAAATAAAAAAAATAAAAATAAAAATAAAAAATAAAAGTCCCTAGCCCTATGAGCCCTTCTTTCCTCTCTTTTGATCCCTCTGTCATATGGATTGCTTTCATTTTATAAGTAGACTTTTTTATGTATCCATGGCATCTGCACACAGACAGAAATCCTTCCTCCCTGTAGAGATAAATTTGGTTCTCATCAGTGATACCACATCCCCTATAGCCTTTTCTCCAGGGCAAGTAGGCAGCATTGTTTCTGTTCCAACTTTCCTTTCCAGACTATGACTGCCGTAGCAGACCTTTCCCGTTGGAGTTGATTATCCCTGTTATCCATGTATCTCATTCACCCTCCAGTCAATGGTCCTTGCAACTCAACTGCTGGCCTCCATTATTTTAGCCCTTTTTAGCAGATCTTCATTACAAAGCTATCCCCTCTTCTCATTCTCATCCTCTGTATCAAGAAACTTCTTCGTTAATTATCTACTCTGACATCTTCAACCTTCTTCCGTTTTTGTCTTCTCTGCTAAGACACATACTACAGTCCTATCATTGAAAACAAATACCCAGCTCCAATCTATCCTAGACTGGTAGTTAATGTCCTTCCCCTGCCCCCAAGCCCAGCTTCTTCAAAGAGTAGTTTATAGCCCTGAATCCATTTCTTCCTCATTAACACATTGCTCAGTCCTTTGCAGGCCCTTTCTTTCTTCTTCTCTCAAATGTTACATTTTTGAAAATATTATTTGGAGCATCTGAGCCATGAGAGGCCATAGCTTCTTCACTCCCCCTTCCCTATCTACTCTGCACCAGCTATACATCTGACCTCTGCTTCGTCTACTCTTCTTCTCAGCATCCAGTATGCATTTGCTTCTTTCCCCTCCTTTCTAATAATTCACTATCTCCTCTTACCCTTTTTTTTTTTTTTAAATTTTTATTTGTTTATGAAAGTCACAGAGAGAGAGAGAGGCAGAGACACAGGCAGAGGGAGAAGCAGGCTCCATGCACCGGGAGCCCGACGTGGGATTTGATCCCGGGTCTCCAGGACCGCGCCCTGGGCCAAAGGCAGGCGCCAAACCGCTGCGCCACCCAGGGATCCCTCCTCTTACCCTTCTTACAAATGGACATCACCAGGAATCTTTTTAAAACTCCAAATACCTCTGAAACCACATCTCTTATCAGCCCTAAAACCTTTCCTCTATTCCCCAAACCAAGTGGTTCCTTCACTCCTATGCCACTCTTTCTGATGGCTTTCCTACTTTTAGGATGGTACTACACTCATGCTAGAAGCCTATGAGTCATCTAGGCTCTCGACCTTAGATTCCTACTGGAGGAGTTCTCCAGAATCATAATGTGCCCCTCTGTCTTCACTCTATTAAGTCATCCAATTGCTGCTTGTCTTAGAGACTGCTAGAACATATCTACTAGTCCCTAGCTTCCAATCCCTCAGTCTTCAAAATATTTCTACACCAGTGGCTTATTCAAAATCCTTCCAAGTCTGCATGTGTTCATACATTCCATTAAAAAACTTGTAAATAGCACTGTACTGGCTGCTTAATAAAGAGAGTGACCACAGACTTTTTATGTGCCTATGAGAGAGGATCATTTTTCCTCCCAAATACCCACTCCCAGGATTTTCCAATCCTGTGCTTTCCTTCACATGATTTCTTTTCCCTGAAATCCTCCATGCTTGCCAAAGTTTTTCTTATCTTCTAGAGTCTGCTCCAAGTCTGTATCCTCTATGATGGCTCTTTCTCCAGCCCAGAGATACTTTTTTTTTTTTTTTTTTCAGAAATACTTCTAATACTATATTTAAACCTCCATTCTCAGACCCATATCCTGGTCTACTTTATGCCATAGATCATGGTCTTAAAAATGTTCTAAATTCTGTGGGGATTGATTCCATGTCATATTTATTATACAACCCAGAAATTCTTTCATTAAACAAATATTTATTAAGCAATTATGTGCCAGAAACTGTTGAAAGTACTGGGGATGTATCAGTGAGGTAACAGTCAAAGATCTCCACTCTCCTGAAGCCAACTTTCTAGTCCCACAGAATGCCAGTAAAGTGACTTTGTCTTAAAAGGTGTTTGGCAAAAGTCTGTATGTATAGAGGAAACAAGAAAAGAATAGAGGAGGGAGGGAAGAAGAGAGGGACAAATGAAGGTCTGCTCCAGAACAGTCTTCCTTCCCTGAGGTCCCCCCAGCTAAGATTGGGTGTAGCCCCTCATGAAATTAGGCTGAGCTGAAATCTTTGACCTCATCGTGGTCCACACCCACATCTTTAGATGTTGCTGGCTCTCTAAGAATCAACCCAGGGTGTAGGGGCAAAAAGATGTTCTCCTTTGTGTTGAAAGGGCTCTGGCTAATACAACCAGACACACTTACTTTGAGGAGAAAACCTTAACTTTGGTGGGCTTAAAGAATGTGACCTACTTTAGTTCCTTGGCTTCCCAGATGGCCTGGACTCCCTGCTTCTCCTCCTTGTCCTGGAGGCCCCTGAAACAAAACAAGGATTGCAAATATAGCAGAACATAAAGCAACTTTCCCTTAAACCCTTTGTGTCTCTTCTAAGAGGAAAATGAACCACAGATGGGAAAAGAGTTATGGCTTTATTGATTTCTGCTCTGGAAAAAAGTACCACAGCTGTCAAATAAAAACTAGTAAATAAAAGAAAATTAATAAAGTAATTCATGCCAGATGTGGCCTAAATGATCATGCTTCCTTGTGAGTCTTCTTTTCCAAAGAGATTTTACATTCTCACTGTTTTGTTTTTACAGCAGATGTTGCTAAATGTCTAACATTTAAATAAGGCATTCCAAGTGACATTTGACTTTAACTATGTCTGGTTCTTTGTTTTGGTGGAAAGCATCTTTTTAAGGTAAACATTTATTTGCAAATAATATAAATTTGTCCAATAAAAAACTCAAGAAACTTCACTCAAAATAATTATCATTAATAACAAAATATGTTCAGGTATACCAGATAAGTATTCCAAAATAGTTTTCTCTTTCTGGTTGATAAATTAGAAGAGTAAATGTACATAAACTCCTATCTGCCATTAGAAGAAAAATAGCTGTAAAATATGTAGAATTTAACAAGAAAAAGACCAATACAAAAAGGGCTTCAAGATCTTACTGAAGAACATAATAACTAAAGTTAAACAGATGGATAAACATACCACATATCTATTTGGAAAATCTCTTTGATATAATAGAAGTCTCTTTAACATTCTAGAAAGCATGTTTTATTGGAATAGCTTCAGAGCTGAACATTTAAAAATCCCAATTCAGAGAAAGCCCAACTGCCTTCCTATGTTGTTAACACTTGGGATCAGATTTTTCCTTTGGGATATCCAAACATATGGCAACAGAAATATCCTTTGGTTAAAATGTTTACTATAGGTACTTGTAAATAATCCCAACACCAGTGAATTGAAATCATTTTCAAATATCTTTTTTTATTTTTGCCATGGTTACTGTAATTTAAAAATTAATAAACCAAATCTGTGTAGTAAGCATATACTTAGCAAATTTTATTCAGAAAAAAATTATGACATCAACTTTAAAAAATTAAATCTTTAAAAAATTAAAATGTAATGAGTTGGACATAAAAAATTTCCTACTAGGAAAGACTGTTGAACAATATTTTGGTCACTTAGGAAAGATAATGATCTTCTCACAAACTTCCATTTTTTTCTCTCCTTTTTATAAAAAAAATGTATTTATTTATTCATGAGAGACACAGAGAGAGAGGCAGAGACACAGGCAGAGGGAGAAGCAGGTTCCCTGTGGGGAGCCCAATGTGGGACTCAATCCCAGGACCGTTGGGATCACTGCCCTGTGACAAAGGCAGATGCTCAACCACTGAGCCCCTCAGGTGCCCCTCCTCTTCCTTCTTTATCTTATTTTTTTTTAAGATTTTATTTATTTATTCACGATAGAGAGAGAGAGAGAGAGGAGATAGGCAGAGGAAGAAACAGGCTCCATGCAGGGAGCCCGACTCAGGACTCGATCCTGGGACTTCAGGATGGCGCCCTGGGTCAAAGGCAGGCACTAAACCGCTGAGCCACCCAGGGATCCCCTATCTTATTTTTTTAAAAGATTTTATTTATTTATGAGAGAGAGAGGCAGGCACAGAGACACAGGCAGAGGGGAACCTGATGTGGGATTCGATCCTGGGTCCCCAGGATCACACCCTGGGCTGAAGGCAGCACTAAACCACTGCCCTCCCTTCTTTATCTTAAAAGAAGAATCTCAATTTCTTCACCTTCCATAGCTCTCAACCCCTTCCCTTAGAACTCTCACTTCCACCACTGCATGGGGCTAGCTACTATAACCTTCATATTCAATCCAGTTAGACTCTTTTTTGTTCTTACTGTATTTGAGTTTGAGCATGTATTCTTTGAAACTTTTTCATTAATTTCTGTAACAGCAGTTACCCCAGCCTTCCTGGACCCTTCTCTGTCCTCTTTTCATTTGCCTCTTAAATCTCCATGTACCCTGCCTGCTGCTCCATCCTTAGATGTCATTTTCTCACTTAATCTCCTCTTCCTGAGTGATACCCCCACAGATTCACATACCACTTTACAAAATAATTCCTAAAATACATGGATCTCCAGACCAAATCCCTCAACTAAATGCCAGACTCATATATTAAAATGTCTATTAGATACCCCATAGGAATTGATTACCAAGGATAATGATATTTAGTGTAAGTCATGTTTAGTTTCATATTCTCTTTTTCAAGGAATGGTGCTACCCACTTCCTCCCTGAAACCCAAGCTGGAAATCTAGATATCATCCTAGATCCCTCCCTTAGCTCATCTCTCAAAACCTATCAGTTACAAGTCCTATCCAGCGGTGGTGCTTTCCTGAATGTCGAAATGCCTGTTAGGAGATCACTGAAATTGGATCATCTACTAGAAGCAAATTCATTTGATTCTTCAAAAATCACAAGGAAGAAAAGTATTACAACTTATTCTCCAACAACTGGAACTTGTCAAATGAGCCCATTTGCTGCTTCTGCAAGCTCTAAAGAACAAGAGCACAAAAATGAACCATCAAATGGGACACCTGGGTGGCTCAACGTTTGAGTGTCTGCCTTTGACCCGGGGCATGATCCTGGAGTCCCGGGATCGACTCCCACATCAGCGTCCTTGCATGGAGCCTGCTTCTCTCTCTGCCTATGTCTCTGCCTCTCGCTCTGTGTTTCTCATGAATAAATGGATAAAATCTTAAAAAAAAAAAAAAAAGTCTAAAAAAAAAAAAAAGGCAGATTCTATTGCCTTTCTGTATCCATCTCTCTTTCATTCCTATTGCTATCACCTACCTTTACGCCTTCTTGCATTCTGTCTAAATTCCTGGGTTCCCTGACTGTAGTCTGGCCTGTCTCTAATCCATTATTCCCTCCTTTTTCCTTCTGATTTAAAATGTCAGGCTGATGTTGCCACTTTTTCTGAAATTTTGAATTCTGAGTAGCTTTCAGAATAACGTTGATAGTCTTTACTTATTAATATATAAAATCCCTCAAAATGTTGGTATTGCATGTCTCTGTAGTCATCTGGGACTACTTTTTTTTTTTTAAGATCTTATTTATTTATTTATTTACTCATGAAAGACAGAGGGTTGGGTGGGGGGCAGAGACATAGGCAGAGGGAGAAGTAGGCTCCCAGCAAGAAGCCCAATGTGGGAGTTGATCCTGGATCCCGGGATCATGCCCTGAGCCAAAGGCAGAAGCTCAAAGGCTGAGCCACTCAGGCATCCCAATCACTATATGTTTCACTCAAATCATCTTGAAGTCACCAAATACTTCTTATTGTCTTTGGTCTCCACACTTGTGCAAGTTCTTCCCTTAAGCTGATCCATTTTCCATCTGGAGAGAGGTACAATCTCTCTCTTCTGAAAAGCTTACTTTTAGCATCACTGTTTCAAGAATACCTGAACCCCGTCTGTACTGGGTCTCACAACTGTCCCACAGATTCCTCTACTCTGTACGTAAATTGTTCATTTCTTTCTTTCTCTCATCTACCAGGTACTAACCAGTACATTCCTTGAAGGAAGGGGCATACCCTATTGGCTTCATATCTCTGGAATTTAGGACAATACCTAAAATGGACTCAATCCATCCATCCATTCATCTAGCTATCCACATCCCTATCCTGGAATAGCCCCCAAAAGGATGAAATAATGTGTTTAATTTGATTTTCCATGTGAAAATTTTGAATACTTCACAGGAGAATGAAGTAAAAACATTTCAACTGTCCTTGACAATAAGGGGCAAATTGGAAGTCTTGCCTAGGGGCTCACTTTCTGTGCTTCCTTCAGACATAAAGAGCTCTGTGAGATGAAGGAGATTTGAGGGGAGATTACCTCATATGTAGTCACTTTAAGCACACAAAAGCACAATGAGAGATTATCCTGTTTGAAAGCCCTCCAAAATAGAAAATTTCTTGGATGGATGGAGGCATGCATGCAGACAGGGCCTGGTCATCAGAACATCAGAAAATCTGATTCTATTTCCTGTGCAGGACCACACAAAACACCAGACTGGTGTTTGTGACTTCTTAAATGGGCCTCATGCTTCAGTGAATGGTTACCTGGATATATTACTACATAAATACTGCTAGTTATATAAGGGACCATGTTTTTGTTTTTGGTTTTGTTTTTTTAAGATTTTATTTATTCATGAGAAACACAGAGGCAGAGACATAGGCAAAGGGAGAAGCAGGCTCCTCACAGGGATCATGCCCTGAGCTGAAGGCAGACATTCAACAACTGAACCACCTAGGCATGCCTATAAGGAACCATATTTTTAAAGTAAAGATGAAATACTCCCTGCTACCCCAAGACATCAAAGAATCAAAAAGTTGCCTTGATTTGAGGCCAAAGCAGCTAAGGAATATAAAGAGAAGATTAGGGCATTTAAAGAAAAAAGGCACCAGCTAGAGGGGAAATCTTCATTGGCTTTGTCATAATGGCAACCTTTTGAGATTTATTTTGTGTAAAGCACTCTCCTAAAAAGTATATATTGACACTATATGGACTTTCTCAATTCTTACAATAAAATGAGATACATATCAATGACACCATTGTTTACCAATAAAAGACAGATTGTCAAAGCATTTAACCCGAAATTACTGTTAATAGGAGGGTGAAATGGTTCTGAACCTGATTCTGACTCTAAACCAAACTCCTGGCCACTCTGCTGTTTTGAGGCCTATATATCTGGGACAGGATTCCCAAACTCTACCAATCATGCACCACCTGAGATATGATATTGGAGTTTTAAAAATGTGAAGCAGGAGGCTGGGGCCAGGTCTAACCTCTACTCTTGGGTCTTTTGCTCATGCTTAGACTCTGCTAACAGAGTCTTCTGCAATCACAACTGCTCAATACCAAGTGTTAAGTGATGATAGAAAGGAGATGTTTAGAGTTTAAATGATTTTAAAAACTTTCCTTAGCATTTTATCAGACAGGATTGCAGTAGGAGTTTGATTAATAGCTGGGGCAAAAAAAAAAAAATAGCTGGGGCAATGCCAAGGACACCTCAACTTTGGATGGGATTGGCTGTGCAGGCACAAGAGGCTCAGGTTCGTCTCATGCTTAAAAGGAATCCTGTCACTTATTATTTTCATGGGAGTAAAACCTGACCTATACTAGCAACCAGTAAACTGTCAGGCTGGGTTGAAGCTACCTGAGGAGATTATATGCTCAGCATTTTTAAGAGTCAGATATGACCTAATTCTGAGAAAATAAAAGATAAGGGTCCAGCAAAGGGTGGGCTAATGTAAGAAAAACCCCCAAGATACCTGAGATATTGATTTTGACAGTGCTGGTCTAAGACACAGCCTCTAACTTCAACTTCTAGTCCTTCATGCATCCTATACTCCATCCACGTTGAACCAGTTTATGGTTCCCCAAACTCACTTTGATATCTCCATTTAGATACCTGGCTCGTTTTCCCAGATGCCTGCCTCTCCCTTGGTCCCCTGGAGAACACCTCCTTTTCCCTGCAAAAGCTAAGCCACTCTTCTCTTGCTCTAATGCCAACCTTTTCCCCACCACTCTATCCTGGGTGTAAATCCATTTTGGCATTCAGTATATCAGATTTCAACTATTGTTTACCTTGGTGTCCTTTATGAGATTGGGAATATGTCCTTTCTTTAAAAGATTTTATTTATTTGAGAGAGAGAAAGAGAATGAGCAAGAGCACAAGAGCAGGGGGGAGGAAGAAGCAGACTCCCTGCTGAGCAGGGGGCTGGACACAGGATGCTGGGATCATGACCTGAGCTGAAGGCAGACACTTAATGGACTGAGCCACCCAGGTGCCCCAGGAGTGTGCCCTTTTATCCTACTCTAGTATCTACACACAGGAAGCACTCAGCAAATATTTGAGTAAAAGAAATGGTTGATGGATCATCCAACCTAGGTTATGCAAAATGAGGAAATCCCATCATTGCAGTCCAGATTACATATTGTTATATTGTGGGATGCCTGGGTGGCTCAGTAGTTGAGCATTTGCCTTTGGCTCAGGGTGTGATCCCCGGGTCCAGGATCGAGCCTCGCATCAGGCTCCTTGTGGGGAGCCTGCTTCTGTCTCTGCCTATGTCTCTGCCTCTCTCTTTGTGTCTCTTATGAATAAATAAATAAAATCTATTTTTAAAAACCCATATTATTATATTGTTATTATCATGGCCTTCCTTGGACTGGAGACTCTCATGCTTTGGGCATAATACATCCTTGCCAAATTAGGTAATACTGATGCAATACAATAGTAATAGACACACAGTACTGACTATATTGCAGGCACTGTTCTAAGAACCTACATATATTAAAGCATTTAATTTTCATCTGATGAGGTAGCTTCTATTACTATCCTTATTTTATAGCAGAGAAAATTGAGGCACAGAGAGGTTAAATAAATTACCCAAGGACACAGAGCTAGGAAGGTACAAAACTGGTGATCAAACCCAGGCAGCCTGGTTTCAGGCACTATGCCTTTGACCACTGTGTTATGCTTTCTAAAGAGGATAAGAGAAATTCTATTTTGTATCCCAAGTTTGCAAGGAATAATTCCAGCCTTTCTTGATACTGCATATGACATTAGTGATTATTTCACTTAATAAAACTAAGAATAATTCCAGTACTAACTAGAATTAGTATGTGTGTCTGATTTTCCATTCGTTTTCTAGGTGTTGATTACGTTAGTGTGTAACCCTAGGGTAAGCCAAACAAGAAAGGAACAAAGGAAGGTATAAAGGAATATGCTATTCTTTTCAAAGTTATACCTTCTTTTTCATTGTGCCACGGGCTGTATTTCTTTCATATCATAGCCATAAACTTGGTTGGATTAGCACATTTTGATTTATGCAGAATGCCCCAACACTGCATAAATAAATAAGTCTTCAGAACACTATCAATAGAAATCACATTCCTTTTTTTAAATGTATATCCTAAGAAAAAAATTAAAGCCTTCAATTAAAAACACTCCTGTTAGGGGTGCCTGGGTGACTCAGTTTGTTAAGCATCTGACTCTTGATACCGGCTCGGGTTTTAATGTCAGGGGCCTGAATTCAAGCAACACGTTGGGCTCCATGCTGGGCATGGAGCTTACTTAAAACAAAAAACACTCCTGTTATTCCATCTAAATGGCGGGTACTTGTGTGCTGTATGAAGCATATGTCAGTGGATTTACAGAGCCAATAAAGAATAACACACTCTTGCATATCTGATTGTGTTTGTCTCCCACGGTTTTCCTTTGGAAACAACAATTTTGAGATCCCATTCATCATGTCTTGAATATAGAAAATTCTACATATCTTTGAAATAGCAGTTTCACTGTTGACAAGGGTATTTCAAGAAAAACAAGCAAAGAAAGAAAACCACGATTTCTAGCCAGATAAAAGGAAGAGGTAGAGAGAAGTGGTGCCTTTTGACTAGCGCTGCTGGCAATGCCAGGAGGTTGAATGATTTATAACTATAACCAATCTTGCCAAAGCAAGATTAAAGGGGTCTCACTCAGACAAGTACACTACAGGGCAAATGGAATAACTTATTGGAGTAACAGGCACTTGGACACAATTTTGGATTCTAGAAAAAGGGAATTACCAAGCTCTTTGGACTTCAACCCATCTACATCTCAATATTTTATATAAACAGATGAGATAATCACCTGATACATGTTTCTCTTGGCATTTGCTGTTTTTTATTTTTAAGTACCAACTGGTGGTGCCAACAAGTTTTTAATGATTCAAGGATGTGAATGCAAAATAGTAACTTTTCATCAATTTAATTCTACAATGAAATTTTTAAAGTTTTCATGCTGTTTGAAGGAGTACATTCATCCAACTGGGAACAAATATCCTCATAAGCCATAATTCATACGCTTTAAAATATTGTGTCATGAGATATAGCTTTATGCAAGTAGCTTCTTAAATGTTTTGATATGAGAACATTCACTTAAGTGTTGGATCACTGCCTAATGACACAAAGTAATGGATTCCCTTTACCCGTTAGTCAAGTGTAAGTCCCAACTGTGTCTCATTCATTCATTTACTAATTGATTTGTTATATAAGTACATGTTGAGCTCTACAGTGGGGCAGCCCTGTTATTCTAGGCTCTGGGATATGGTATAAGCAAGACAAAGTTCTGGTCTTCAAGGAGTTTAGTTTATAGTGTAGAAGGGGAGACAAAAAACTAAACAAGTATAATAGTAGTTAGGTAATGACTAGATCATGTGGCCATGCTATTCAAAGTGTGGTCTGGGAATTAGCATCAGGACTGCCTGGGAGCTTACTGGAAGTATAGAACCTCAAGCTCCACCCCAAAGCTGCTGATCAGAATCTGCACTTTAACAAGTTGTCCAGGTGATTCTTAGGCACTTTGAAGTTTGAGAAGTGATGTGGGAAACTCAGTCCCAATATTGGGTGTGTCTACTAGAATCATCTGGGGAGAATTTAAAGTTACTGATAGCCTGGCCTCACCTTCAGAGATTCTGATTTAACTGGTCTGGTGGAGTATTTTATAATCTTCCCAGGAGAGTATTGTGTATAGCTAGGTTGAGGAGCACAGAAGTAGGTTGTATTCTGGGTGCAATGGGAAGCCCCTGAGGATTGCGATCAGAGGAGTGGCAGGACCTGATTTTTGCAGAGGAGGAATTCTTAACCTCACAGTAATGGCTGAGGTGTTGAGGCAAAGAAGACTAGAAGTCCTTTTCCACTTCTGTGTTTGACAGAAAGACAGCCCACTCTGCAAGGTGGGTCACGATGTGATGTGGCCATCACACCAAACACTGAACTCAAAATTCTACTGGTTCACAGGCAATAAAAAACTCCTTCCACAGAAAAGAAACTGCAAGGATATCCATATTAAAGCCAAGACCAGAGCCAGGTGCAGTCATTTTCTCTCATTACATACCTGAGGACCTTTACTTCCCAGACCTCCTTTTTCGCCTTTCACACCAGTCTCTCCTCTGGGACCCTATATATAGAGAATTATAGCATTATTTTCCTTCTAAAACAGAACACTTGAATATTAACTTGAATATTAAAGATGGACATGATAAGTCCATCACATGGACAGAAACTGGAAAGAACTCTATTCATACCCTTGGCTCTATGTTGATTTGTGAGCTCTCCTGTGTTAGTCTACAAGGGTCTAATTTGCAATTTAGGCAGTTGGGGGCATTTACAGTTGACTGAATAAATGCTCCACTTGAATTTTTCAGTATTGCTTTTTTTTTTTTTTTAAGATTTTATTTATTTATTCATGAGAGATATATAGAGAGAAGCAGAGACACAGGCAGAAGGAGAAGCAGGCCCCATGCAGGGAGCCCAACGCAGGACTCCATCCTGGGACTCCAGAATCACACCCCAGGCTGAAGGCAGGCGCCAAACTGCTGAGCCACCCAGGGATCCCCCCCCAGTATTGCTTTTTAATTATCCTAACCACCTTTAGAGTCCAAATGCATATATTTCTTATGTGATAAAATAATCCTTAATTACATAATCTGAAACTGAAATATTAAAATAAGTTTTCTATTCAATAACCACACTGAAGACTGGTCATAAGATGTAGCACGTGGTAAGATGAAGTTCGGATATTTCTACTTCTAGGATATTATATTGCCTATTAATCATGGCCTCTGTACATTAGGCAAAGAAACCGTCATGCTGTGTTTGGTTTTTCCATCTCCTTTTAAATTATGTCATGAAGAAAGAGTCTGTAAAGTGGAAGGGATGCTGTGGTATTATTTGTTTATCATGAAACAAAGCCAGCCAATCTATTGAAATTCTCCCCCACAGCTCCAGTGGCAAATATTTCTCACTTGAAGATAAGAAAAGTGAATTTTCCTCAGCTGGCAAGTAAGACAGAAAAAAAGCAATCAAGCTCAAGAGCTAGGGGTCCAAGGGGGCAGACTGTTTACTGTTCTGAAGTCTTGGTAAAAATGTGAACACAATTTCTCATCTGATGTCTAAAGATGCTTTGCCCAAATTCCATGGACCAAGCTGCTAACATATAATAGTTAAATTGTTTTCAACTTCATGCATTAAAACTTTGAAAAATTACAGAAATATTGCTTGTCCTGCATTTACCAAACGGCAAAATTATTTAAGTTTTCAAAACAAAGTTTGGAGAGAAAAAATATGTTCTAACTTTCTATAATCTGGCCTCCTTTCCTTTATCTCAACATTTTCTAGAACTTCCTTTCCCTTCTCAGTATTATTTCAAGCTACACTTTGCTCTTTCTGGCACATGCTTTTTCCCCCCTCATGTGATCAGTGTAAGAGCCAACTGTGGCTTATTTCTTACAAAGGAAAAAGTGCTGGAGGCAGCTCTCTGGGGAAGTGAGCAAGAAGGCAGGCTGAGTGCCACACTATAGATCACCCCGCTGAAGACTTCAGCTGCATTTGGAACAATTCTTTCCTAGAGTAGCGCCAGTTTTTCTACCACACAGGCATCCAGATATGCAACACTGAGCTCTCACTGTGTTACATTGACCAAAATTCCCAAACCTTTGAGGGTCAACATTTTCTTTGGCTCAAGGTCTCCCCTAGCTAGACTGAACTCATTGTACAGGGACTCTACCCAGCATGTTCATTCCCTTCTCACCTCTTGATGGGATAAAACTTAGATAAAGGAGACCAAATCCTGGACAAGACTACATTGCTTCCTTACTTTATTACTCTGAACACACTTTAAACATCTTTATTCCTGTAAAGAGGTTTGAAGGATTCCACGAAGACTCCAGATTCTTCTTTATGCTCTCAAATCCTAATCAGTTCTGATATGTACCTGAGGGCCCTTAACTCCCCATGAGCCTTCAAGTCCATCTGGGCCTGGGATGCCTGTTTTCCCCTGTGGTGAGAGAGAATCAACCTGTTATTACCATTTCCTGAGAATTTTGTCTCCTTTATGTACAAGATTATAGATTTTCTTTTTTTTTTTTAATTTTTATTTATTTATGATAGTCACAGAGAGAGAGAGAGAGAGAGGCAGAGACATAGGCAGAGGGAGAAACAGGCTCCATGCACCGGGAGCCCGATGTGGGATTCGATCCCGGGTCTCCAGGATCGCGCCCTGGGCCAAAGGCAGGCGCCAAACCGCTGCGCCACCCAGGGATCCCCAAGATTATAGATTTTCAATCACAATGTCTGTGCAGGATCATTGGTAAAAATATGAAAAATAAAGGAAAATACAAACAAAGAGATAAAAATTTTCTATAATCTCATCAAGCAGAGATAACCACAGCTACTATGTTGGTATATTTGGTTTCAAGTCTTTATACATATGCACACTCACACACGCATTTTTTCTGTAACATTTGTAATATATCTGACTTGCACATTTGGCCTAAAAATACTCACAGTTTACTTCCCATTTTCTTCAAAAATCTCCAGACATCTTACAACATTATATTTATATTCAAATAGATTACATATCTATGGGTCAAAAGTTGAGTATTATCTTCACATTGTCCTTGAACTTTCTCAGAGATAAGAATTCCAAAAAAGAGGAAGGATTAAAAGGCTTAGTCAACATTTGGGATAGCTTAAGTTTATGTCTCAGTTGTTACACATATGTGATTAAATGTCCCATGCTAATTGCTTTTCCTTGATCTCAGAAAGGGAAATTTCTCAACACTTTCTCTCCCCAATCTTGTTTTATGTGGTTATTCTGGATTTGCTCTCCTTTTTGAAGTTTAACCTTGAAGTGTGTGAGTAATGTCTGTGGATGGTAAATTCTCTTAGTCTTGATCTGAAAATATTTACATGTTAACTCACAGTTTAGCTAGGTATAAAATTCTATATTAACAGTTATTTTTCTTCTGGACCCACAAATATCACTTTTTCTGGCATGTTTTATTGCCAAATACAAGTCCACTACAATCTAATTTGTTATTCCTTTCATGGGTAAAAATGCTTTTTCTCTTAGTCATATTTAAGATGTTTTATCTTTAGTATTCCAGAGTTTCACCATGATATGATTGAGTGGATTTACTGTTTATCCTCATTATATTTTCAACCTGAGGGCGTTCCCTCAATTTTATAAATTCTAAGTCCACAATTTCTTTTTCATAAATATTATACATACATGAGGCATGTATGTCACCAGCTTGTACAAAGAAGATATGATACAATATTTGGTAGAGTCAACTTTTGAATAAAACACTAAGAATATCCAATTTGTATTAGGGTCTCATTGTACTCTCAGTTTAAAAAGGGTTTGTGTAAATTGTAATTTCAGAGTCAATTGAACAAAAATCTAAAGGATCACTCAACTGAGTTACTAGTTGGTTGAAATTCAAAGTTAAATTTAATAGTAATCATGCCAATTAGTGTCTCTTATCATTAATTTTTTTATCATTAATTTTTACAGTGTTTGATTAGAATGCCCAAGTCTTCATTTTAAGATTTGAGCACTTGAAATTATAGCTTAGAAGATTTCTAACACATTATTCCACAACCAATATCATCAAAAAGTGAAGAGCTTTGATCCTGAAAGAGGTTTCCCAGAGCCTTTATTCTTACTTCTTGACTGAACACAGAATATTTGGAGTTAAGAAAAAAAATAATTGTACCTGTGGGCCTGTATGTCCCCTTCGGCCATGAGCTGCCTAAAGTAGGAGGAAAGGTAGGTATCATTAATTCTGAAAAAAAAAAAAAAAAAAAAAAAAGCTTCTTATATTTAAATTGATAATGAACACCTTAAGGCACTTTTTTTTTTTTTTAAAGTACCCACATGTTGGTTTAAACATTTAATTAGTCACTGCATAATGACAGTAAAATGTTGCCAACTTTGAATGTCTATCCTAGGTCAATAGGTAATTAAAATCACATAGACAACTGAAATCTGTACATACTTAAGAGAACAGATTGTGGTCAATAATTTGTCCTCCACTAAACTATTACTGGAGCTGATCACAAGATCCAAAATTGACTGATTTGAATTTCATTTCTTTTCATTTTTCCAAAGTACTATCAAGTAAGCCAAAAATCAAGAGTGGAGTAGCCAAAAGGCAGGAAGCCAGAGGAAAAAACTGGGAGAATTGACTCCATTGAACTTATTTATAGATTAACTTCAGAATATAAAGGTAGCCAGACTAATTTTAACCCCCTCCCCCAAAAAGCCAAAAAATATGCTTACCTGTCAAAAATTAAAGAATCTGCCCAAGCATTCAGAAGTTCTCAATTCAAGATGTTAATGAAGTAATCAAAATAATAGCACTATATAATCAAGTGCATTTTTCTTAATACTCTCATATGTAAGTTAGTGTCTGGATATATTTCAGTTCAACATTTTATAGATCTGGAAATCACACAAAGACATTTTGTCTAACTTAAGATGTCCCCGTATAGTCATAGCAAGACTGACACCGGGATTTGTAAAATTTAGTATATATATCAGACAACATTTTCTTGATGGAAATTTGAGATATTCAGATCAAATTTCTATGTGAGGCCAGTATTGCAGACGTTGAATTCTTTTAATCATATTTCAGTTAAAATCTATTGTTATCTAGGAAATAGACTGTGTATATCTGAAGAAATGGAGACCTATTTCTTTAAAACTATGATGAGTCATCTTGAGATGAGAGTTTAAATCCTTTCTATCAGAGGAGGAAAAGAAACGCTCTCCACTCCTTTAGTACAAGGGTTTAACTGTTCTGATTCAATTCACTTCAGTCTCATTCAGAAAAATACCTAACAATGATCTATAACCCACAAAGTGTATTGTATGGGAACAACAGGAGCATAAAGATTTCACACACATATGCACATACACAGTTCTTGACCTTATGAGACTCATATTTTGGGCTTGGGGAGTGAAGAGATAAATATTACAATATTTACAAGGCATAGTATGGCAAATGCCATAAGAAAGGGGAAATGGAAATATGGGTTTCAAAGAAAGCAATTATATCCAGTTTGTCAAATTAGGAAAGTATTCCTAGAGGAAGATTGTTTTTTAAAGTTTATTTAAGTAATCTCTATGCCCAACTTGAGGCTTGAACTTACAACTTTAAGATCAAGAGTCTCATGCTCTGATTGAGCAGTCAGATACCATGGAAGACATTTTTGATATGGGTTTCACAGAATGTGTAGGAGTTTTACAGGTAAAAGAAAATGAAAGTTTTTCTAGTAAAGGGTATGCCTAAGTAATGAAGTAGAGGCAAGAAAATAGGAAGAGTATTTGACCATTTCTAGGTCAAAGATCTAAGAAGAGAGGGCAGTAGGAGGGGCACTAAGTGGAAGGGTTCATAGTTCATTTAGTAGAAACCACTGGGGTGCCTATAGCAGGAAATGTACATGGCCAGACTTGGGCTTTTAAGTGGATACATCTGGATGTGGTAGGCACAACTGAACCTACGTTCAGGCAAAAAATAAAGAGCTTCCTACATTACATGATTTACACGATATGAAATAGGACCTTACATCCAAAAATCTTTCTCTGGTCCACTGTCACAGTGTTTGAAATAACATCAAGAAACATTTGGTGCCTGTGTCTTTAAGGTCTGACTTTGAAAGGGCTTGATTAAAATTAGTCATCTCAACATTGAATTCCTGCTCCCTAGAGGAACTGGGGTGAGTGGTGGTAAGTAAAAACTGACTTCTGTCCCTAGGCAAGAGTTTATAAGCCTAATAGAGGAGTACCACCATTCATGCAAATTTGCATAAGACAGACTTCAAATCCACCATTCATGATTCTAGAAGTCATCATTTAGCACTTCCATTAATGGCTATTTGGAATTTAAACTTTAACTGGAAGCTATGAGTTTGAGATACCTTGAGTACGTGTGAAAGACTGAAAGCAAACAAGGAAATGGGGGTGATAATTTTACAATTTTGCTTTACAATTTTTAATGTTTTAGATGGGGAAGATTAAATCCCCAAATGTCTTCATGGTTTGCCCATAGGCTTGAGTTTTCTGGTAACACATCCAGACAGCCTAACTCATCTGTGAAAGGAAATGCTAATGAGCACATTAAGAAAGAAAACATCCCCAAAGGTATCCTGAGAGTAAGAAGATTCAGAACAAGATACCCAGTCTTGTTGATCCCTCATAGCCTGGCTTTCTGGCTGTTTACCAGGACCCACTTTCCCAGATAGATATCGACTGATTTGAGATGCAATCCCCCGGGGAAGAAAACAGGACATTCTTAATGGTAAAACAGCACATTAATACTGACTCTTAATGGCAAACACTCATTTACAATGACTGACTGACTGCCTGGGGGGAACTTAAAGCCACCCCTTAAAGTAGTGCCAGAGAGATGAAAAGCGCAAAGCATAACTAACAGCTCTGTAGACTGAATAGGATTGAAAGCCAGTTGCTTCTCATTATCCATGGCACAAGAATCTGTTCTAAACGAACTAGGGGTGGTGGAAGGGGAGGAGGGCGGGGGGTGAATGGGTGACGGGCACTGAGGGGGGCACTTGACGGGATGAGCACTGGGTGTTATTCTGTATTTTGGCAGATTGAACACCAGTAAAAAATAAATTTATTATTAAAAAAAATAATTCTCAGTAAAGTTTGGCTCAGAAAGAACCAATCTCCCATTCCCACCTCTTGCCCCAGTGCTGTGGCTTTCTGGTCCTGATCCTACTCTCTCCACCACCACAATCGAATCCATTACAGACTGCTGGCAGGGCACCAGTTACAGTTTGCTATCCCTACAAATCCATCCCCTTCTACAACAGGAGTTTCAAACTGCAAGAGGGTGGTTTCGCAACCCCTCTTCTCTGGGAACAATTGGCAGTGTCTGGAGACAGTTTTCATTGTCACAAGTTGAGGGTGCTGCTGCTTGGTACCTGGTGGTTAGAGGCCAGGGGTAATACTAACTATCTTACAATGCACAAAACAACTTCCCATAACAAAGAATTACTTGATTCAATGTCAATAATAGGTTGATACACCATCCGTTGAATCTATAGCATGATTCTATGTTCCTTTCAAGTAAGGACTATGTCTTATTTGATTTTGTGGCTCTAGTAGCTAGTAGAGTTGCTGGTATTCTGTATAAGTGTTCATTAAATGTTTGTCAAATGAATCAAAGCCAGAGTTGGTCAACTGCTCTTATTTCCCTGCATGCCACACCCTACCACCATCCTCCAATCATTTCTCAGTTCAGCAGAATCTTGTTATACCAGGGAGTCCTCAATACTTATTATCTAGTTACATTTTAGAGTTTTTCAGTTAGTGGTATAAATTTTTCTTCCTTCTGAAAGGATAATGATTTTACTATTATAAATATGATACATACTGATTTTTAAATATTCAAATGCAGGAAAACACAGAATCAAAATGTAAGTCATCCCAAATCCTACATAGATAGAACTATTGCTAACATTTGATAATCTTGATTCTAAACATCTTTTTATGCAGGTTTATAGATAGTTCTAAATAGCAGTACTTTTGGTTAAGAAAGGATCATGGTATTTATCTATTTTAAAAATAAAATATTACATTTTACTTGAATTTAGAAAAACAAAATAAATGGGGGCTATATTGTCTGAATTTTCAAAGGCTTTATCATATTAATTATTTATATACACAAAGGATAACTTGGATGGGTATAAAAATCTTGGACACCTGGATTTCTCTCAGAACTCCAGCTATTCTCCTGCTCTCCCCCTTTTGGCCCTGATTGTAGTGAAGAAGGTTAAAAATAGACTGGGTTTTCTATATTATCTACTTGGAAATTCTTGGATTCTTCCTTTATAAAATAAGTTTGGTAATTTCACTAGGATGTAGCTCAATGTTATGTTTTTGGGTCAATTTTTCCCTGAGTCAGAGTATGCCTTTTCTACCTGCACCTTTGAGCCTTTTTACAAGAAATTATTTTTATTACATTTTTTTATTACACTTCTGAATATTTTCTACATTAGCCTATTTAACTTAGTAATGTAAACTGTACAGTTGCTGGCTCTCCATAGTCTGCTTTATCACTGCTTTTGTGGCTTCTTGGTTACTATATGCTCACCTATATTTTCAGTCTTACTTATTCTAGGTTTTTTGTTGCTTGTAACCCATCCTACATGTTTATTGCTCCCCAAACACTACCAGCTTGCTTTCTTCACTTCTTAGTTTTTTTTTTTTTTTTTTTGAGACTTTAGAGAACAATTTGCCAGAGTCATTCTGCCTTTGTCTTGAATAATTCCTCTCCCAATGAGGGTTTATTTGCCCTTTGCTCATATCGTTTTGCTCTTCTGTCTATGCATAGGTCCTAATAATCATTTAATAATGAAGATTCCTAATATTTCTGATTATTAATCACTTTTGAATAGGGCCACCTATTTACTGAATAACTGTATGTAGTGTAGCTAGACCTGGGTCAGTAGTTTTGATATAGATATGTTGTCTCAAATACTTTCTCATCATGAAGTTTTTTTTGTTGTTGTTGTTGTTTTTTTTTTTTTTTTACCTCACACTACCTCTCCCTTCAAATTTGGGCATTTAAGAGATTCATGGAACTCACATAAAGCCCCTTAAATCATAGTTTCTCTGTATTGCAATAGTTACTGTTTCTTCAATATTTACAGCCTTCATGGATCAGACTGCTGGTTTTAGACATTAAAAATGAAATATTCTTTAGTTTCCCACGATTTCTGCCTCCTCTGCTACAGTGTTTCTATGGGTATTTCTATGGATAGTTCTCCAATCTTCTCAAAACCTGAAAGCTACTTTTAGAGAAATCTGATCTGTTTGAGGTCCAAAGCCTCCCCTCATTAGGATCTAGATTTTTAAAAAATTGCCCAATATTTGCCATAATGCCTGTCTTGAAGTTGTGGTCATTCTTTGTTAATCTTTTTTTAAATTTGTGTTGTTTTTGGTAAGTTGCACAAAAAGGAATAGTATAAAAAACACCTTGACTTTGCCATCTTTAGCTGAAAGTCCTACTTTTACTTCTGAATGACACTTCTGTATCTATAACCCAAGATGTGAACATATTTCTCAGGAGTTGTGCAGTTTAAGTAATACATAGTGATGCTGTGTTAGCCTCAAGAGAGACTATAGCCTCTATAAAACAATAAAAGTACATCTTCAATGCCAGGAAATCTTGGATGATATTCTTTTTTTTGGATGATATTCTTTAAGTTCAAAATATTTTCCCAGTGTATGTAAGCTGGCTACACCCTTCTAGAAAGTGAAATGAATAACAAATGTGTTGCTTTATCTTTAGGTGCATTAACACAGCAGCGGCAATAAAGTGCTTTCCCAGCAACCAAATTCTGCACATTTTAAATATAACTTCTGTTTTCATTTCCATTTTCTCTACCTACCAAAGAAGAGGTGGTCCAAGCTACAAAAACAATTTTCTTGATGAAGTATAATAGCTGGTTCTATGAACTTCTCAGAAAATACGATGTATAATATATGCAATATATCAAACTAGTTTTTAAGACTTTTTTAAAAATTTTTATTTATTTATGATAGTCACAGAGAGAGAAAGAGAGAGGCAGAAACATAGGCAGAGGGAGAAGCAGGCTCCATGCACCAGGAGCCCGATGTGGGATTCGATCCCGGGTCTCCAGGATCATGCCCTGGGCCAAAGGCAGGCGCCAAACCGCTGCGCCACCCAGGGATCCCTCAAACTAGTTTTTATTTGTGCTTAGTAAATAGTACAACTAATTGAGGAGAGAGGTGGAAGAAGCTAGAGAAAGCTAGATAACTAAGAATGGAAAGGAAATGCTACAAAATGGAAAAACAGGTCTAACTTTGAACCCAATGCAGGTATTTAAGTGTCTTTTATTAGAGTTATTTCTTATTAGATAAAAACTTTCTTTTATAATTTCTGTGCTCTTCCAATAGTCAAACAAAGAATCTGTTTTAAAAAGTACCTGTTGGGAAAAATACAACAAAACGAATAAAAAGACCCCCAAACCCAAAGGTTGCATAAGCAAGTGATCTAATTTCATTCTTAGTATTTCCACAATATGGAGGTTCCTCAAAAAATTAAACATAGAGCTACGTTATGATTCAGCAATTCCACTTCTGAGTATATATCCATAGGAATTGTGAACACTAATTAAAAAAGATATCTGCACCCCTGTGTTCATTGCAGCATTACTTACACAACAGCCAAGACATGGAAGCAGCCTAAGTGCCACTGATAGATGAATGGATAAGGACGTGTGTGAGATCTATCTATCTATCTAATCATGGAATGTTATTCAGCCAAAAAAGGAGATCTTGCCACTTATGACAACATGGATGAACCCTGAAGGCATTATACTAAGTGAAATAAGCCAGAGAAAGACAGAAAGACAAATACTACATGATCTCGCTAATATGTGGAACATTTTTTTTTAAATAGATTTTATTTTAGAACAAGTGAGAGCACAAGCTGGGGAGGGAGGGGCCATGGGAGAGGGAGAAGCAGACTCTCTGCCAAGCAGAGAGCCCAATGGGGGCTCAATTCCAGGACCTTGCAATCATGACCTGAGCTGAAGGCAGGTGCTTAACCGCCTCAGCCACTCAGGAGCCCCTAATATGTGGAATCTTAAAAATACCAAAAAAAACCCAAAATAACTCCAAAAACTTGACTCCTAGACAGAGAGAACAGATTGGTATTATGCCAGAGGTAAGGGGTAGTGGGTAAATGAAATGGATAAAATGGGTAAGAAGGTACAAACTTTCAGTCATAAAATAAGTCACAGGGATGTAATGTACAGCATAGATTACATCTAATGTATACACACATGTATAGATGTATAGTACAGCTAGTAATACTGTATTATATATCTGAAAGTTGCTAAGAGAGTAGATCTTAAAGTCTTCAGGACAAGGAAAAATTTGTAACTACACATAATGATGAATGTTAACTAGACTTACTGTGGTGATTATTTCACAACCACATATACATGTCAAATGATGTTATACGCCTGAATAATACGTTATACATCAACTATACCTCAGCTAGTACTATACACATGGGCTTTAAAATTGAGCACAAATAAAAACCAGTTTAGTATACTGTATTTATCATGCATTGTATTGTCTGCGTTCATAGAATCAGCTATTATACTCCACCAAGAGAATGTTTTTGTATTTTGGAACACACACCTTCTTTCCAAGGCAGAGAGTATAGAAGTAAGAACAGAGGATTTATACTCTGACTGACTTTCCTAAGTAGTCATAAAATTCAACACAGGAAAGGAGTTTGGGACTTAAAATGACATCACTGGCAATGACAGCCTAGTGAGAAGGCCAAACTTTCACCACTCTTCCCCTAGTTGGCTGCTTTTTTGTTCTCTTTGCCCAGGCTTTTCTCCTGATTGCTAATTTTCCTTGCAGCCAGCACCTTCCTGCCTCAGCTTTTCAGGGGTTTTCCTCAAGTGCTTTGCAAGCTGTGTTCTCAGAATTATCCCAAGTGTCTCCAAGGTAATGAGCCCCAGTGGAACCATCCCGCCCACTCCCCACAATCAGCCATTTTTGTCACAATATAGGCTACCAGAGCAGTGGGTCTTCTTGTCTAGAAGGGCTCTTACTGTCTTTCTTCTGGAGCCTGGTGTTCCAGGGGGGCCTGGCCAGCCTCTTCTACCCTATTAAAAAAAAAAAAAAAAGAAAGAAAAGAAAAGAAAAGAAAAAAGAAAAAAAAGCATATGGGTGACAGTAATTACACAGTACTGACACATTTCCTCTTCAACATCTGCTTGTGCTGTGGGAGGGTGGATGGATATATACCAACTAGAGAGTTATCCTCCCTTTGGAATGTGGCATTACTTCCACTGGTTATAAACCATATGTCTACGGGTAATGAGGAACTATAGAACTAAATTTTAATGACGTGGCTTCATCTGTTCATCGCCACTATCTAACTTATCTTTGAATGTAAGTATAGAGTATCCAAATCAAACTATCCCATGGTGTTGCTGCAGAGTGGATAAATGAAGCATTCCATGTATCAGGTATGGCTACTACTGGTTTGGATTTCTACCTTTGGACTTCTTGTTTTGTTTGGGTGTAGATGAACACCCTCATGTAAATAAAATATCACAATACTCCTAAGTCCTCCCAAAATAGAAAATGAAGGAAAAAAATTATGAGTCTATAATAAAACATGTGAGACTTACATTTACCCCATAGTAAAAATGGAAGATGACATTTACTGAAGATTTATGATGTGGCAAGGTCAGTCACTGAATTCCCATCATAACCTTCAAAAGTAGGCTACTTATCCTATTTTGCAGATGAGGAAATTGAGGTTTACAGAAAGTGGCCCAAGGCCACAGAGCTGGTAAGGCACAGAGCATGATATAGGACCTGGGCCTGTCCCCAAAAGGAAAGTTCTTTCTACTATATCAGACCTCTTCCCCTGGTAAAGTCACCAAGGGAACTTCCTCATCAAGAAGATCCAGAGAAACACCTTTTCCAGATAATTACTTTTAAACATTCTGAAAAACAAGGTAAGATGATCAAATTGTGACTTGTGAGATCATGAGATTAATCCCACGAGACTTGCCTTGAGCATGTGAGCTGTATAGGTCTATCAGCTCTTTTTCTTTTTATCATGTACTACAAATAATATGATGCCGTCTTAGGGTATACTACTTCTATATCCTGGAAAGGCCAACAATTCATTGGCTTTTTTTTTTTTTATGATTTTATTTATTTATTCATGAGAGACACAGAGAAAGAGGCAGAGACACAGGCAGAAGGAGAAGCAGGCTCTGTGCAGGGAGCCCGACGTGAGACGATACCGGGACCCCAGGATCATGCTCTGGGCCGAAGGCAGGTGCCAAACTGCTGAGCCACCCAGGTGTCCCTGGCTTGTTGTTTCCACTGGCTAGCCCTAAGTTAGAGCGTAGATGTTTGCATTCATAAATGAAAGCCCTTGCATTCAAGGGCAGGGGCTTGGTGAAACAAGTCACCCCAAATTCAGAAGAACAAGAGAATGTTTTTGGAATCCTAGAGTAGAAGATAAGGAGGAGGAAAAGATATTTTTGCTCCTAAAAATGTTTTTTCTGTATCAAGTATGCCACATCATTACAAGTTTACTTTCAATTGCCACATAATTACTTGTCTTCCACGTTCTCCTTTCAAGCCCTTAGGTCCTTCTATGGTATTGTCAAATCCAGGAACTCCCTATAAAACAGAAAATAAAGAGAAAAATTTTGAACATCTCTCCTTAAAAATGTAACTGCATATATAACACATTTATTCACTCCCCACCCCCCACCCCCGAAAAATACATGCCAAAGAAGTGGAATCCCTTTAAAAGCGTAGATAGGTAAAAATTACAAATGGGATGATTTCTTTTCCTCTTGTGCTCTGCATTATCAGAAGATAGTGGAGACTGTATGTGTATGTAGGGGGAAAGCAAGAGCTCACCATAGGAGGCATAGCCAAGGGAATCAAGGGTGACATGGCTTGTGTTTATGACAATTTTTGTCCTGGGTCTGGAGGTACCCCTTCTTGCTACTGCTATTCTTTCTCTTAATGTTTGCTTTTCTTTCTTGGGGCCTAGACAAGTTTATACTTGAGGGTTGGTAGATTTTTACTCTCCTCTAGCTTTGGGAGAGACAGAGGGTTTGTAATGGGTTCCACCACAAGAACATAAATACACTGAGCAGCACTGAGGACTATATTCACCATCCATTCTCTCTTTCTCCTCTTGGGTGTCTGGTAGCCTTCTAGCTCCATATGTTCACTAGTACTTTTCCTCCCATTTTCAGAAAACTCTGGAATCTTGAGTTTCCCTCAATATTCATACAACATTCTAGCAAGAACTCATTGTGGGATATTATCCTTAGCAGGCCAGACTGAAAGTTTTCTACCTTGGGTAGTTAGGACCACCAATAGAGCAGTATCACCATGATGCTGGGACAATCAATTGAGCCAGTCAGTTCAGCCAACACTCCAATAGATTGAGAGGGGACAAGAATTATCCAGTCCTGCTGAGTGCCAGCTGCTGGGCTGTTTGGCTGATAGCAGCCCAGATTACCTTCATCAATCAATAAGTAATTTGAGATCACCAACAGGGACATGTCATTGTTCCAGATACTTAGAAAGATTTTTAAACCAATACTTTCTACACCTACAGAGTTTACAGGCTAACAGACAGAAAAAGATGAGCTTAGAATTTACTTATAACTGACATTACCAGAATTGATGTGAAAAATTAATTCTTTCCCCCACATACCAAAGCCAAAGATTATTTTCTACATTTTCTATTTTACCTTTAAGTTTAAATATTTGTCTGTTTAAATTCTCTAAGCAGAGTATACCTAAATCACAATATTAGAGAATTATATTTTGGTGAAAAAATGAAAGAGAAAGTAATATAAAGTCCAAAATTTTATTCCACTGGATGTATAAACAATTTATTATGGTCCAACTCCAAACTATTTAATTGAAGAGATGACATTTAAAAAGTCCTATACCAGCACATTCTACAGAATAGAACATCCTAGTTGTTTGGTCAGTTTGAATATGATCTGTCCAGCCTTTCAATTTCTTTCAATGCAACTGGACAAAAGAGCATCATGTAACACAAATTTATGATTAAACATGGGCTTCTAATAATGTTTTAGAATGATGAACCTTACTAAACTCTGTACCTCAAATAATCTGGTTTAGTTTTCTCCCCAGTATCACATGAGATTATGAGGTTTTTAAAAAAGAGAAATTCCAAACAGCCAAACTAGCTTTCACTTGATCAGAAGTTCTGTCTGAATAAGTACAGATTTTCAGAAATTTGTGCCATTTGTACACATTCCTATGAATAATCTGATCATGTGTGGGTTCTATTTATTCAATCAATCCTGCTCTACCAAATTTTTCCTAAAATAGTAACCCACAGAAACTACATGTAAAAAGGCTCAAAGAGTCGTCTTTGAGATATATACTCCAGAGTGGGTGGGAAGAATTATCATGCATTAAAAAACTATCTAAAATTAGTATCGTGACAAACAGCACAACACAGAAGTTCTAGTGGGCTGAATTTTCAGCCATCTTGAAATCATAGAACATTAAAAAAATAAAACCATCTTACATTATTCAGATTCTTTTGAAAGTGTTAAGTATTCATACAGACCATTTAGCAGACAATTAGGGGGTATTCTGACCAAAGTGAATGGCAATTGGCAATATCCCAAGTAAGTTTTTGGCCCTCATATATATATATAGATGACTGAAAATGTCTTTTGACCTACTATTTATTATTTTTATCTATGGATATTTTTTTCTTTCTAATAAGATACTTTGAAGTTGTTTTAAAACTCTCAGTTCATCAGACTATTATCAGAAGACATCACTAATAAGACAATGTTGTCTTCAAGTGTAAATTCCTCTGCTTTTAAAATAGTTATCTTCAATGTATATCTAACATTTATATTTCTTAATATATTGAGATAAATTCTTTCTCTGGTACATCCATTGTCTTTATTTATATATATATTTTTAAAAGATTTCATTTATTCATGAGTGAGAGAATATGAGAGAGAGAGAGAGAGAGAAAGAGAGAGAGAGGCAGAGACACAGGCAGAGGGAGAAACAGGCTCCCCCTGGGGAGCCTGATGTGGGACTTGATCTCAGGACCCCAGAATCATGCCCCATGCCAAAAGCAGATACTCAACCACTGAGCCACCCAGGTATCCCCCAATCCATGTCTTTAATAATTCCTCCTCCAGTATACAAAGTCCTGTGAGTTTCCCAGTTGCCCTACACCCTTACCAGCACTTGTTCTTGTCAGTTTTTTAAAAATTCAGCCATTCTGATGCATGTGTAGTACACTGCTATGATACTTTGCTGGTGGGAGTGTAAATTAGAAAGTTTTTTGCAGACTGGCTTAAAAAGGCTTAAACTTATTATAGGCACATAAATTATCATCAAACACTCATTCAATTCTTAAAGTACAAACCCAAGAGAAATGTGTATGAGAGCCCACCAAAAGACATGTGCAAGAATGTTCATAATAGCCCTATTTATAATAGCAAAAACTGGGAACAACCAAAATAATCTATCAACAGTAGAATGGATAAATAAATCATGGTATACTTACATAATGGATTACTATTCAGCAAGGAGACTGAATGAACTATTGTTAACCACAACAACATGGATGAATCTCACAAGCATAAACTTGAGCAAAAGAAGCCAGAAGAGTGTATCCTATATGATTCTACTTACTTAAAGTTCAGGCATAGGTAAGACTAATTTATGGTTTTAAGACAGTGATTATCAGGGTCTGGTAATGATTGAAGTAGATATGCGGGGGGTGGGGGGGCAGTTTCTGCAATGTTTCTATTTCTCTACCTGGGTAGTGAGTACACAGGTACATTTATATTCATCAAGTTGTGCATTTGTAACTTGTATACTTTTCTGATGTTATATTTCAAAACTAAGTTCTAGAGATAATGCCCAGCACAGTGATTACAGACAACAATACTGTATCATACACTTCAAAGTTGCTAAGAGACTAGATCTTAAATGTTCTTGTCACAAAAAGAGAAATGATAAGAAAAAAGATAAAGATAAAAGAAATGATAATTCTGTGACATGATGCAGGAGTTAGCTAATCCTATGGTGATAATCCTACGGCGATATATAAATGTATCAAGTCAATACCTTATAACACCTTAAGTTCTATGTCAATTATATCTCAGTAGAAGAGTTCAATAAGCCTAAATCCTAATTCATTGAGGTTTCAGAAATTTATTTTTGTGTGGGTGGAGTGATGGAAGTCCTATAGTACTTATGTTTCACTGGAATTGGCATATCCCCTACACTGGTGGGGTCATGCATTTTCCAGCCATATTATATCCAGGAGAGCAGACACCTTTGTATCATGGGTGATACATGATTCATTCTTAGAAAATGGAAGAAAAGAGATGGCTTTGTTTCTTCCATCCTGTCCATATTTTGTGGTACTCAGAGGAAGAGACCAGAGGGGACTGGAATTCCTTCATGTTTCTGAAGCACAATAACAATTCTGAGTATAATTTAAAAAACAAAAACAAAAACCCCACATGCACCAATGATGGGCAAGATCCTCTCACTGTCCATGCTCATTCCATATACGAAGAGGATGTAGCACAAGGGGACTGCTTTTAAAATTCTACAACAGTTCTGCCTCTGATGATCTAAAACTCAGGATTGCTATTGTAGTATCAGAAAGTGGGGCTCTCTCCTTATCAAAGCTGATGGGAACCAAGCCATGTTTAACTCACAACCCACGCGGCCCCGGCACTTACGGGGTCTCCTCGCTGCCCCTTTGAGCCTCGGTCACCAGAAACTCCTCGCTTTCCTGGGCTTCCCTAGAGAGAATGTGAATCAAAAGAAGGAGAAAACAAGAATTCACATCAGTAAAAACAAAGAGCTTATCTTCTCCCTGATTTGATTAATTGGATTTTTTCTACTAGAGTTATTCTTAAGGTGGAAAGAGAGACAACAAAAAAATAGTTTCAGGCATCATAGAAATAATTTAGGACTGATCTCAATTATTTACTATAGTGATGAAGTCTGTGTTCCAGACACATTTGTTATCTTACTTTTTACAGCTACTTTATGAACCCGGTATTGTTTATATTTCTTTTAATGAAGCAGCTGAGATTCAGAGACCTTATCCATTTTCTCCAAGGTGATTGTATCAGCTAGAAGTTGAGTTTCTGACTCAGCTGTTTACACTCCAAAGACAAGACAAAGTGGATCATGGAAGTATGGCTGCTATTGGTGTCTGTTCTAGATGGGAATGAGTGGCACACACTTTTTCAATGTGCTGCCTCGCACTAGACTCTTGTCAACACCCCCACTGCCATTCTTAGTGTGGTAGCTACTTTTCATTAATGGCCCTAATTCTTTACTCCTGTATCTATGCTCTTTACTGTGTAACTCTGTAGTACTTTCCAGCTGTGGTGGGACAAGAATCCGTACCCCTGAATTTAACCATGGCTTAATCTGGCCAACAGAAAGAGATGGAAGGGTTACTGTGAGAGTTCCAAGTCTAGGCCTTAAGGGACCAGCATGTTTCTACTTGCTCCCCTGTGCATCTGCCATGGCCATGAAAAGGTTACAGCCAACATAGCCAGACAGTGCTTCCTGCTCCTAGGAGGAAGATAAAAGACATATGGAATAAGGCCACCAGTCAACCCACAGACACCTGAGCCAAGGTCAGCCACACTCAGCCTAGACCAGGGATCTAGGCAGCAAACCTCAGACACAAAAGAAATAAATGTTTATTGTTTCATGCAGTTGAGGTTTTAAGATTGATTGTTACAAAGCAATTTTGTCACACTAGCTGACTGATACAGCTAGGGTAGCTGATCTCTAATTGCCAGGACATTTTTCATATTGTCTCTTTATTGAATCCCTACCTGGGATCCTTCATTACCCTTTTCTCCTTTTTCTCCAGGAAGACCACTGTCACCCTAAAAAACAGAAGAATAAACTCAAATTTCCATTTTCTTAATGAGAAATAGCTCAGAAGGGCCTTTTTGGGACAAAGAGAAGTCTCTACCGGTTCTCCATTTAATCCGCCAATTCCGCTTTCTCCAACTTCTCCCTGAAAAGACAGAAGTGATCAGAGTAGAGTGTATTACATTCATGTGGAAAGAAATCAGACACCAAACAAATGTCTAGTTTTATCTTTCATATATAGCCTGGTCCTGAGTAATAACAAAGATTACTGAGTAATAGAAACTATGAAAAAATAATACACATTGTCTGCAATAAAAGAATAAGCACAATCAAATGGCTGGCAATAAAGGAAGATCAAGAGAAACTTCATTTGTATGATCTACTGGTCAGTAGTTTCAAAAAATAAGAGTATTTCTGGATAACAGATGGGCAGATAAATGGATATGTTTGGTACCATACCTCCTGTCCATTTAGTCCCCTGTTTCCCTGAAACAGAAAGCACAGTAGTGGTTAGTGTAAGAAAGTAGAATTAACATTGGGAAGACTTGACAATGCCTTATTAAACCCTTACCTTAGGACCTTTGGCGCCATAGCATCCCTTAGTACCTTGCTCTCCCATTGGTCCACTGGCTCCTCTGTCTCCCTGAGAAAGAGCACACACCCAGATGAGATTTTTCTACTGCACTCTGGATTCTGTCTTAGAAACTTTACAAGTTTTGTGTTGGAAAAAAAATGTGTAACTGCCTGTGGTTTACAATCCAGAATTCATGCTTATTAAACCTGAGAATGGAGATAAATCAGAACTACTCTGGTGACAGCCCTTTGCTTTGGGTCCTACCTGGATACTGCCCTCGGTGGGGTGGTATTTAAATAAAACAGACACAAACAAGTGGCAGCTAAAATGCGTTGTCAAAATTTCAGGAGATAGTTCAGGAACAGATAGTGAAGAATAGGTGAGCACTAGAGAAGGATGCTCTAGGTATGATCTAGGCAAGATCTAGGCATGATTTCTAGTTCAAGATCCATCTTCCTTTTTATTTATTTCTTTCTTTCACCAAATATCATTCCTACAATCCTTGCCTTGGTAACCCCACTAGTCTCTGCAGTCTTGTGATCCGGAAACAAAGAGGTCATCCTTTGCTTTTCTCTCCCTAGGTCACTATTACATTCATTCAACCTTCTTAACATCCATTCATACTGCCCCCAAGTAAGATTAGGACTCCTTTGTCTTGCACCTACTATTGCAAGACTTCTACCTATAACCCCTGCCTTATTAGCATCTATCCACTGCCGGAGTATGCTTTCTATATCCATGCCCCCATCATTTTTACTCCTGTGCTTAACATCGTTCAATGACTATCCATCAACTAGAAGACACCAAATCTTCTATCGGATATTCAAGATTCGCAATAATCTGGGTCTTGCTTGCCAGATAACATCCTCACTGTGTCCTAGTTTCCAACAATGTTGGCTACATGCCATTTTATTTTATTTTTATTTTTTTTTTTTTACATGCCATTTTATACTCATGCACACACACACATGCGCGTGCGCATGCACGCATACACACACACTCAGACTCAGTTACATACCCTTGAACACATTGTTCTCTCTCTAGTAATAGGTTATTCCCCATAAACTCTGCCTGAAGAAGTATCTTTTTGTCCTTCGGATGTCTGCCAAGCATTATCCCTTGTTTGCAGCCTTCCTCTCCCAAGCCTCAACTGCTACCAAGGCTGAGGTATCTGTCGGCCATGCTTTGTCACAATGACTTCACTGTACCATTAGAACAGTCCTCGTGTATAGCAACTAGAAACATCGTTGTCTCGTTTGCCTTTCCACTAGTCTGAAGTCACCTGAGATAGGAATCACGTTTTTTCCTTTATTTATTTTTCTAGGGTCTAGCACTGTGCCTGAAACATGGTAGACTGCCTTCATATAGATTTGTTAGATGAATACGTGAGTGGAAAAGTTCATTTATGAGTGAGGTCTTTAATAAATAATATGGTAAACAGTAAGATGCTTGAAATATAATTGTTAAATGAATGCATGGATGGAAGGAAGGAAGGAAGAAAGGAAGAATAGGACAAATGGATGGAGGGATGGATGTGAGAAAGAGTGGAGGTCCTTGATAAACAATGTGGGGAGTTGGTTTACCTGTGCAAAATGGATCAGGAAGGGGGAAATGGCAGTGATTTGAGTCCCCTGGTGAAGAAAATAACTTTCACATTAAGTTCATTGTGCAGCATTGGTGAACAGCCAAAGAGGAGACAGTAGGTTAATAAACCATTATTGACCACCAGAAGCAAAGCCCGATGAGAATTAGAAAAGATCTCAGATTTTGCACATGAATTCTTAGACTGATATTTCTTGTTTCCTTCTGAATTGACACAATTTCCAATTGTAGATATGTTCTCAGGAATAAATAGAGGTGAAAAAACCTTGACTTACAGCAACACCTTCCTCTCCCAGATAGCCCTCACTGCCTTTAAAACCTGGGGATCCCTGAAAATAAGGAAAGGAAGAATGTGTTAGCATTCTCAAGCAGAATTCTTTAACTATAGTTTTACTTTATATAGAATTATAGGAGTTTGGGGAAAAAATAATCCTCCCTCCACAGCTTAGGTTGTATTTATACACATAAAAATAAATGTAGTTTTGAAACAAGTATCCAGATAACTCAAGGGTGTGTTCATGTGTGGATCATAATGCTGTCCATAACTCTCTCTGGGGTTATATATAGTGCTGGAATATTTTTTCTCAAATATTCAAGTGAATGCAGCTATATTTGCCCTTGACAGACTAGAATTATCCTCTTTTCATTAAAAAAATTTTTGGGTTTATGCTACACATAGAAAAATAGACCACACACATTTCTTTTCATTCTTTCTGAGCCCTGCTTTAAAAAAAAAAAAACTACCATTCCCCTTACATAAAGTTGAAGCATTCAGGAAATACTCTGAAAATTTTCTTCAGGACACAAACATGCTAGTTTGGGAGTTATAATGCTATCTACAAATTATTCACAAATCAAACACACATGTAAACAAGAGCATTGAAATTATTAAACACATCCATAGTATGTTTTTACATATTTTAACATTTCCTAAAGCCCCAAATCATATTTTTTTATAAGAGTACATAATTTTTTTGTTAGAAAATACATGAATCTATTGTTGGTTACTGTTTTATGATCGGCATTTTTGTGCATCTATCTGTGACATTTTTGGTCTGGCTAAAGCTGATTGAAACATTGCCACATCTTTCGTGAGGATAGGTTGTGCTGACCTAATTTACTTCTCAACAGACTACTCAAAATATTCTCTACTTCATTTAAATGACTCTGCAGTCATTAAAAATGGAAACTGAAATGACACTGATATTCAGGAGGTTTTCATTATTCAACAGAGATCACAGTTGATTTCTCTTCATTCTTGTCATCACTGCTGGAACACTAGATAATCAAGGATCTCGGCAGTTGTTTCTCCTGACACTTGTATAGAAAGTTTTTTTTAGAGGACTCCAATTTAGAATGCCAGCAAAAAGCCAGAACTACCTAATTGTCATGGAGAATAAATGGTTACCTCAGAGGCTTTGTCTAGAAATTAAAATCATCCTTTATTTCTACCTAAACTCATATCTAAAAGATATACTACATTCAAATAAAGTGAGTCATAAATCTTAACTAAAATCACCTTTTTCCCCGGTGGTCCAGGATCTCCCATTGTGCCATCCCCTCCAATGCATTTGCAGAACAAACAGCAGCATGTCCTTTCAGCAACATTAACCTTGGGGGAGCATAAGAAATACATTACATTGGGTGGCACTGCTTCCCAAATCACACAGAGGAGATCAACCTGTTCCCCATTAAAGTGACGGTGTTCCAGAGAGAGTGCATGTGACATTCTTTAGCTGCTATCCTTCCTTCTGTGGTCTGCATTCTTCACTGTATGAACACTTGAGAATCAACTCAAAGAGGTTTATTTTTTTACTTTAAATTTTAGGTAATTAAAAAAAAAATAGGTAATTACCCTACAGTGCAATATTGGTTTCTGGAGTAGAATTCAGTGATTCATTACTCACATACAACACCCAGGGCTCATCATACCAGTGTCCTCCTTAATCCTATCACCCATCTAGCCCATCTCCCACCCACCTTCCCTCCATCAACCCTGTTTGTTCTCTCTTGTTAAGAGTCTTTTATGGCTTGTTTCCTCAAAGATGTTTCTGTATTCTATTCTGAATGCTATTAGCGTAGCCATGGCCAGTTCATTGCATACTAATTTATTAATGTAATCTCCTGTTCTCACCCCATCCCGGCATTGACCATGGTGTTGCTGATCACCTCTTATAATTCTGCCCCCAATATTTTGTTCAATAAAATGAATGCTGTTTTTCCCTTTCCCTGTTTTGTGAAATCTTTGTATGCTAGAGGATTTAGACAATGTCCGATGTCATACTGTTTGGAATGAAGTCCAATGGTAAACATTTCCAGAAAAGTTTGCATGTGACAGGATTTCAAAAACACCAGTTACACAGCCAGTGTTTCCAAAACATTTGGAAGGATGGGAGAGTGGGGAGAAGATTCCCTTTATACCCTGGCTGAGAAACCATATTACATATTGATAAATGTCAGTGAATTTTATCCTGAACCTAGTCATCCTCTGAAAAACAGACATATTCCACTGCATTTTTACAATTAACTCACAAGATTTATTTTTAGGAAAATTCAGTTTGCAGTAAACACAATGTTTGGCCTTAGTGGGGTAGAATCAATTTTTCTGTTGAGAAGTTTCCCATCAAAATTCTAGTGTGATGAAAAATGAAAATCTTTTGTTATAACAATCATTTAGCAATTGTGCTTTTGTGTTTATTATATAATGTTCCTTTTCAGCCATTAGAAAAAAATTTTCCCCTGAAGATGTCAGAAAAGCCAATAAAACTTCAAATGTGTGAAATCAAATAGCAAACTGGATTCTGTGATTTTCTATTAGATAATACCAATTTTCTTTAGATCACTAAAACCCTACAGCATTAGATCTTTTACTATTAACATTAAAATTTATCTATTTCTAAAATTAAGTTTTATTTGACAGTATAGCATGGATGTGATATCTAAACACTGACACGCTTGTTTTGAAGAATAACTTCCTCTATGAATTACCAATACAGATTTCAGAGACAGAAAAATAGAAAAAAAAACCCAGACATTTTATAAAAGAAACATAGTCTTCCCATGTAGAAAGAAATTTCAACAAAACTTGCATAATTCAAGAATATGGAAATGCAAATACATGCAAATGCTACAGGTGAAAAACAGCAGGAGCCAGCATGTTATTGGAAAGTGTCTCAATGTGCTGACTTTAGATCTTATAAATCATAAGCAAATTACAGATTATTAGCCAGTTATTAAGGTGAAAGTAATGCCACATAACCTGCTAATCCTTCACCACTCTAGTTTGAATCCTTGTACATTTCTGAAAGAAATAGGACTGGGATGCATCCATATAGATGTTAGGTTCTAAAAAGAGTTCACAAGGCAAACATCTCAGTGGAGACATTTACAAAACTTTAGATCACACACACAATACAAGATAAGGGGAGGTCCATCATTGTGTTGCTCGTTTTATCTCCATCATTGTGTCGCTCGTTTTTCCTCCAACATTGGGTCAGGTTGCTCTTTTTTTTTTTGGTTGAACTCCAACTGCAACTGGCTCTCTGTTACAAGCCATTTGCAGGGAAGATACACATCTTAAACACCAGGATTATACTCACTGTGGTGAGCTGGGACACTTAGGATCCACAAAGGATGTGAAAACCAGCTGGCGGAGGGGGCAGTGGTTTCACCCTGTAACCCCAGATTCCCTCAGGGGCTTACACTCATTGACTTAATTTGGACAGGATTGTCAGGCTATTAATTTCTTCCCTTTTTTGCCAAGCAAATTAATTAAACATGCTTTGACAAATCTCTACCATGTCACTTTTTTTTTTTTTTTCCAAAACACCCTTATTTAGGCTGTTTGCTAATTCAGAAAAACCTTTTATTTCACTCCCAAGTGAACAAAATTAGTTCAAATTTGTAAGCATGAATATTAAAACTATATAGAAAACAAATAGAAAATTAAACTCACCAGACTTGTCTAAGTAACTTACCAGTAGCTTTGACAGTCGGCTCCCAAGGTCTCTCATTCCAATAGTGAGCTGCGTCCTGTACTCAAACCCTTTCCCGAATTCAATGTAGAGAAGATCAGCCAGGTCACTTGAATCAGTGGCTCCATCCAGGGCAACAGTTATGAGGGCATTCAGGCCTATCCAACACAGTTTACAATTCTCTGAGGTGGGTTTGGCTAGTTTAATCTTTTTGCATAATGTATCTAAATTGTTATTCTAGGAAAACAGTTGTAAGAGGAACACTCATTTTATTGTCTACTTCCCCCAAGCATGCAATGTAAAAGGGACAAGTGGCTAGACTATCCGCGGAGAACAAAAGAAATTCCATTTTTCAAAGCGAATTAAATTGGAGGCAGGGGCTATTACAACAGAACTCCCAGTTCCTGGAGGATTTCGAAGTGAGATATGGTGATTTTAAAAGGGTCCACAGAGTATACCAAGATGCGGAGGAATGGATATATTGAGAAAGCAAATGTTCTAAATTTTTGCTATTCAAAGGAGGGCCCTTGGACAGCAGCACTTGCATCACTTGGGAACTTCTCAGAAATATAGAATTACCTATAGAATCAGAATCTGTATTTTAATTAAATCACTGCAGGACTTATATGCACATTAAAGCACAGCTATAAGGACCTCATAAGGATTTGGTATTCCAGTTGGAATTATAGTTAAGTAAGAGACCTCTTGTAAGGCAACTGGAAACAAATGACATATAATCATTCAGAGCTGTGGCTCAGAATCTTCGGAATTTTATAGACCAGAATATTTCAAAGAAAACTTTTAGGGACTAACAGAGGGCTTTTGACTACTTAACAAAGTATTAATTGATATGAACATGAAATGATAAAGTACTGATTGATATAAACAGGAAATGATAACAGTAACAACCCTAGCAATCATTATGGTGCAAAAACCAGAGTAACAACTGTGCTCTCATTTATTAATAGTTACTATGTGCTTGGAAGTTGGTAAAGTGCTTTCCATGCATTAACTTACTTGTAAGATACAAATACAATTTTATGGGTGAATAGAATTATAGCTGTATTTTATAGATAAGCGAACTAAGGCTTGGAGAGGTTAAATGACTGGCTCATGTGGTATTTTTAGGTTTTCACAGGAACAGCCTGATAAAGCCTACAATCAAAGGATATTTCCAGAACAAAGATATACTAAGGACATAAACAGGGTAAGGAGCAGTCCTAAAATTGAATAAATTTAGCTTTATAAAAACCTGACTCCATTGGCATAAGTTTTCTCACTTCATTATGGATGAGTGAAGAAATCCTTAGATGGGGGGCTTGGAAGCCAATGGACTAGAATAAAGAAATGTTCACAGACCTAAGAGTTAAGAATGACTTCTAAGTGTATGCATGATTCTGAATGAATGATTTTGGGTGAGAGGAAGAAAAGAATGAAAAAGTTTCAGAGACACACTGAGGAGGCTCAAGGTCTAGGAGAGGAAAACAGAGTGGTTGACTGAAGTGGAATAAAGGAACATCAAAGAATAGAGTGACCAACTCGACCTGATTTACCAGGACTTCCCTGGTTTTAATGCTGTTATCTCTGGCTTGTCTCAAACAAACAAGGCTTTAGTCACTCTTCCAGGAATGACAAGGAGAAAAGGGATGGTGGAGTGGGCTGGGATAGATAATGAGGAATGCTGAGTTCAACAAAGGAGTTTACTGATCAAGAGAAGGCACTCTAATGGATCTATTTAAAAGGGGGGGGGGGGGGGAAATCTTACATCTGATTTTTCTTGTAAGTTCCAGGAAATGTAAAAATTTAAGAGTTAGGAGAACCATGGGATTGTTGATTTGCAGGAAATATGCGTATAACTATTATTTGTAACTGCTTTTCTCAGGATGCAGGACTCCGATCCTGTTCCTTTCAGACTCATCCAACAAGTCAAAATATCTCAAATATAATTCCTAAAAATAAGCTAAAGATTTCAAAAATTGAAATAAAAGAATCACTGAGAAGAATCTACAGCACTAGATTAAAAAAAAAACTCAAACCCCAATCCATATGGATCAGTTATTTTTTAAATTTTTAAAAAAGATTTTATTTATTTATTTATGAGAGACAGAAAGAGAGACAGACAGAGACATAGGCAGAGGGAGAAGCAGGCTCCATACCAGGAACCTGACGCGGGATCTCGGGACTCCAGGATCACACCCCGGGCTGAAGGCAGGCGCTAAACCGCTGAGCCACCCAGGTGTCCCAGTATATGGATTAGTTATCAAGCCACATCTACCACTCAGTATCTTTTTCTCTGGGTCTCCTCTTGTTTCATGATGAGTGCATAGTTTATACATAGATATATCTGGCCTTAAATTAGAGAGGCTCTCCTAGGATAATGAATGATAGGGCCAAGCAGCAACTAAAATTATGTATGTTTAAATATAGTAAGCCAGAGTTAAAGGAATGCCTTGTTCATATAGAGAGCCATTTAACACTTCAAAAAACATTATGGCCATCATCCCTTTATCTCTCCCATTCAAAGATTCTGAATTTTTGAGGATATTAAAAATCCAGCTTCTGGGCAGCCTGGGTGGCTCAGCGGTTTGGCGCCACCTTTGGCCCAGAGTGCGATCCTGGAGTCTGGGGATCGAGTCCCACATCAGGCTCCCTGCATGGAGCCTGCTTCTCCCTCTGCCTGTGTCTCTGCCTCTCTCTCTCTCTCTCTCTCTCTCTCTCTCTCTCTGTCTTTCATGAATAAATAAATAAAATCTTTAAAAAAAAATCCAGTTTCTGAAGTTGAAACTCATATACTAGTTTTTCCTTGGGAGTTGGGAAAAAGAAGGTTGGTCTTAGAAACTGAGTGTTTCAAGGGAAGCTTCCTGGAGAAAATTCTTATGTTGTCTGCAAAAGATATACCTCCCCCCCCCCCCCCCCCACACACACACAAAAGCTGAAATTAAAACAAAACAAAACCCTACCCACCCAAACTGAGTACTCTAGGGTCTTGTTCTCAGTCTCAATATCTCCACTCTAGATTTAAAAAAAAAAAAAAAAGAAAGAAAAAACCAAGACTTGAAAGAATAAAGAGAGCAGGCAAAATAAAAATTTTTGTTTTTCAGCTGTAAATATTGCTAACTTTGCACTTTGAATAAGATTGAGGTGAGAGAACCAAACAGAAAAGACAGATCCACGCAGCTTCTAGTAACTAACCTGGGAGTAGCCTAAGCAACTGTCTTAGGCCAGGTTCCCTAGAAGCAGAGCCTGAGAAGGGATTTGGATGCATAGAATTTATTGAGGAAGCACTCTTAGAAGAAGGGGTAAAGAAAGCAAGATAGGGCAGGGGAAGGAGCTGAGCAAGATAGGGTTTCAGGCAGACTAGCTTCAGCCTAATCTGATGGGGAACTCTGGAACAAAAATTATACCACAGAACTGGTGCCATTTTGAGGTAAAGGTCCAACTCCTTGTACTCCACCTGCTGCCTTGGGGTAGGGAATAACCTTTCAGGTGATGTAGCTTCCACCAGACGACAGCAACTCTTCAGAGAAAGGAGAACCTGTGAATTTCTAGCAGCCAACAGACACAGTAGCTGGAGGATGAGGGAACTTGCTCAGAAAGGGGGTCTTGGTGGGGACACCAATAGCATCCACTTACAGGAAGGTATTTCTATTCTTAGTCAAACCAGAGCATATGGATTCATTTTTCTTCCACTGATTCATATTTTATAGGAACTGACAATAAGTCAGACCGGGCATTGCTTCCTAAAGTGAAAAGCTCAGTGCCAGTGTTTTAAAAACTCCTAAGCACCATAGTTGGTCCATCTGTGGTCTGAAGGAATAACTAATTAGAAAGCTCCAAAACATGAGTAGACTTGTCCAATAATAATGCCTGTGATTCTGGAAACTATAACAGTGTCAGAAGAAAATAGTCCATTTCTCCTATTCCTTAGTCAAGGGGAAATACACTGTTCACTTCTGTAGTGACTAAGTAAGTAGCAATCTTAGATAATGTGGGCCAAGGGAGACAGGAACATTCTCCAGGAAAGCTTAGGAAGAAGAAACAGAGTGATATAAGAGAAAGGGTAGGATCTTGTATTCAGGGCTGTTTCACATACATAGTGTATGAAGAAAAAAAGTAGATGCCAGAATGTTCCGAGAGCTCATTTGCTCTCCCAAGTGCATATTGGTTGACAAATTCAGGGTTATTTAAGTGCTTGAAAACTTATGAGCCAGAATGGAGTTCTGAGGTTATAAAGTCAGTAAACACTCTTTTCCCACTCTTCCCCATGCTCAGTACCTTCTTTTCTAAGTTCATCAGATTTTTGTTCAAGCTTTTCAGTGTCATCATCCAATCCATCTGAAAATAAGAGAACCACCTAGGAAAGTATTTAAACAGAAAAATGAGTAAAAAGGATATCATCACAACCATAAACCAGCAGATAAAATAAAACTAGCTTACCTTTCCTCGAGCAGCTGATTTATTCTGAAATGCATCCCACAGAGAACTCAAGAGATTTGCATTGAGTAGAGATGGTCCTTTAACAGTTACATCCTTCAAGCTGTTCAGTATGTTTTCACTATAGATCTCAAACTTGGGGGAATATTTTTCCACAGCATTCGTCACTTGAAAAGCCACGCTAACTTGAGTCTCTGTGCCCACCTCACAGCTTACCCCATTGAGGGAGCTGATGGCACGTAAAAGGTCTTGAAGGTAGGTTTCTATCCAAGACTGACCTTCGAGCAAAGTTTGCCCATTCTCATGAGTTGACATGTCAAATCCCACCACAACATCGACAAAACAATCTAGGGTTCAAGGGAAAAGTATATCTTATTAAATCAATAAAGACCTTTATTTGGCTTGGATGCCATATTTGAATCAAGATATTTGAAATTCTTATTTCTATCCCAGTTAGAAAGTTGGAAAACAAGGAAGAACATGACTGAATAAAGGAAAAGGCTTAGTATCACTTTTATAACTTATAAAATTTTAAGCATAGTTTTTAACTGGTATAAATCTAGATGATTTTGTAATGGAGTTCTGAAAGACTTTATTGTGGCCCCTGAAAAAGCCATGCAAAATCATTTAAATATCTAAAGTTATATGTGGAAATCTTAAGAGTCTGAAATAGCAAATTCATATCACGCTACCTACCTATTGAGGTCATGTGACAAATACTAAATTACAACTATAAGGAAAATATAAAAATGTTTAAATAGTCATATAGAAAAAATAAATCACAACGGACTTGTCTAAAGGAATGACTATGATGATCTATCTCTCTAAAAACAACCTCTGATTCTTCTTGTTTTCTAATATCCACTCAGAAAAAAAAAAAAAAAAGGAAAAAAGAAAAACTCCAAGAGATCCTTTGGGATCTTGCTTAGTTTATGTCTAAAATGGCATTGCCTTTAGAGCATTTAGGAAGCTGAAGCCATTGCCATATGGAGATTTAAGAAATACCTACAATGTTTTCGCATTTAGAGTGCTTTGCTTTTATCCTTATTAAGGCCAGGGACATGTAAACATTTTTTTTTGGGGGGGGGCATGTAAACATTGGAGAAACTACAGGTGACTTGATAATTTAAGCTGAGTCTCCTAAAGGGGAGATAATCAGAGAAGGATTAAGTGATAGTTCATATGCACTCTTCTTTCCAGAACTTTTAGGTTGGCTAAAAACTTCAACTTTCCCAGCAAATTCAGTTGGATACAACTTCAGCAAATTTAATTAGCTTGCTTGGTGTAAAAAAAACAAAAGTTGGGGGAGGTGGTGGCGGAATGTTTATTTTTAGTTTACTTTGTTCAGATAAGCAGTTTTTCAGATATCTATTGTGCAAATTCCCACCTATACTATCTCCAGATACACTGGATATGTCTGACACATAAATGTCATTGTACATCTGCAAGTCTTTGAAATCAAAATGTCACTTTCAAATTTTAAATTAAGGGCCATTAGCTTGATTCATTTTTCTCCCCCCCCACCACCACCACTTTATCGTGATTCATGTTTAGTGAGAGGGAGAAAAAAAGTTGGGTGAAGGAAAATAAATCCTAATCTGTAACCAATTTTCACCATGACATTTGAGGTAAATCAATGTTATCAAAACATCTGAAAGAGGGGTTTTATTTAGTTTTTCTTTATTATTTTGCTGTAGGTAAAAAAATCTCAAAAAATATATATATCTCCTCTGATATTTGGAAAGGGAAATGAGAAAGAAACTAGTCAGAAGGAAGCATCAGAATATGTCCTTTTTAAAATTCCTCTTGAATCAATATCCCTTCGTTTCTATCTTGAGATTAAAAGTGTCACTCTTGAATGTACATGGTTTTAACCTCTGAACAGAAAACCATTCAGTAACCAAACTTGGTCACAGCCTTCGAGGAAAACAGTCTCTTGTGAAAAACGAACATTGGCAGAAATGCCAAATATGTCATTGAGTGATCCTGGGGACTATCCCCTCAAGTTTTTGTCTAGATTACTAAAATACAAACTCTAGTCAATAATTCTTTGTGTTTATTTAACTGATTCAAATAGACAAATGATTCCATAATAATGTGATCAAATGAATAAATTTGAAGAACAAGTCCAGAGTTGGCAACTATGTGTCTAAATTCAATTAGAGAGATGAGGCCATATTAATCAAGTAGGCTCTCTTGGAGGGAAGAGTCTTACTAACTCTACAGAGACAGCTGCCCTCAAATCAGGAGGCTTTCAGAGCTAACCAGACGTAGGGATGGTATTGAATGTGAGCTGGGGAGAAGGCTAACACTGGATTTCAAAAGAGAAATAATGAAGGATTAACCTAGGATAGCAGGAGGTGTAATAAAAAAGTGGTGATAAATGCAGGACAAATTAAGAAGGGAGTCCACAGGACTGGCTGTAGAGGGTGATAACAAGGAGAAGCAAAACCGGTGTTTTGAGCTTATGACTTATCCTCACAAACCACAGTGTGGAAGTCTGGATGGAGAAGGTCTTTAAGTGGGAAAGCCCAACATTTAATTTTGGTCACGGACTGGCCAAGATGCTGCTGCCGCTAGATAACTTTTGGCAAGTCTCTTACCCTTTCTGGGTATCGATTTTCTTGTTTAGAAGAACAAGGCTATATTTTCCAAAATAAAAATAAGGACAGAGTGAATTGGACTAAACAGGTAGTCTTACAGTTTCCTGCCAGATCTAAAAGTGCATTTTAGTTAACTGACTTATAAAGTTCATAGAGTTGATGATGGCAGAGTCTTAGTATTAAGAAATACTGTCAAGAAGGTAGAATGTAATAGATTAGAAAACAATTCTTAAATACTTTAACAGGAAAGTTGGGCTATTGGCAGTTATTGGTTGGGATAAGAGAAATTTGCTTAGGGCCTTTGAAAGAAGGGGTATCCTAGATGAAAAAAAACAATGATTTAGAAAATATGTGGTGTAAGAGACCCAGTTTATGTATATCCCAGATTTGCTGCCTCCTCCCCACCCAGCTCTGGACTTGGACATTTACCCATTGGATAGCCTCAGCTGCCACCATCATCTGATCTCCCAAAAGTGTGCAGGGAAGCTTTGTCATGGCCTCCATCATCCTCAGGGCAGGAGGGCCATGATGACTCTGCTTCTCATGTCCAACCCAACTGAACTCACAGGAACTCTGGCTGCTTCTACCGCTTCTACCTCTTCTACCACTTCTAGCCCCTGTCTAGTTTTCCCCAAAGTGCTGATTAACACAACACAGTAGGGTAGAAGAACTAATTCTCTAGGAAGGTAAACTCTGATCAATGAGAGGCAGTAGTTGGGAGGAAACTGGCAGATGGATACATCTATGCGGTGGTTCCACACAGCTTCCTTGGTGATATTCTGAATGACTTATGCACAAATTATGCTCTCTCAAGAAGCTGTAGCAAGCCTAGTAACATGTCATCTTGTATTTATTTTTTCTCCTTTCCTGTATCACTTCCCTTACACTCACTCTTTCTTCCCTGGGATTATACTCCCAAAGTATTAGCACCTAAATCATTAGCATATAAGCTTTGTTTTGAGTTCCATTTTCTAGAGAACCCAATTAAGACAGAAACATAAGGAGATCCTTATAAAGGAAAGTTGGAAACGACCATCTATTTTTGCCTTTTTGTTCCCTTACATTCCTTGAATCAAATCCTGAATAAAATCCTCCCCTGGACTAGCCTCTCACTTAACTCTCCTCTTTGATACATCTACCCATGATGATGCAAATGATAAGAGGTACTACTGATTCTTTTGCTACCTAATCATGGCTCCATTAAAAAGGCAGCATTACCATGTCCTGAACACTGCCCACTATCTCCTCTAGATGGTCAGAATAGCCAGGCTCAAAGAAAAATCAGGAAAATAAACATGAATGAAGGTAAAAAAAAGACTTGGACGTTTAGTTGCTTAAGAGAATTTGTTATATGTGAAAATATTAAATTTGAATATAGCCCTCCCTGAACTGTGGCATAAATATTAATGTTCCTAAACCAGGGAGCTCTTGGTAACTTATTCTTCTGTGAACTAACCCCATGACTCCATGTATTTCTGTATTTATAAGATCATTACAAGAAATCCTCTGCAACACTCCATGGTAGTTACTAATAGTCTCTACATACTGATCATGCACTTCCCATTCATTATTTCACTTGTCCTTACAAAAGTGTTAAGTGGAAGTTCTTCTAATCTTCATTTTGCAGAAGAGGAAACTGTGACTTAGAACAACTTGTCAAGGTCTCACAGTTATTATTGTGGATCCCACACTTGGGATAGCAGATCCAGGCTTGTCTGGAGTTCATATGCTGAACGACCTCAATCTTATTTTACCACTGCCTGGGTGGCTAGTGTTGATCATGCAGGTTACAAGTTTTTCTACTAGATCTTGATGTTAGAAGCCATAGCTACTCTTAGCAGCAAGTGGTTGTGGGAACAATTTCAAAATACAAAATTATGATGCCTTAACTTCAGCTATTAATTGGTAAAGCACAACACTTAGGCACTAGTCCTTTATGATATCAGCATCAGATAGCCTAGACAACAACTCTATCGAGAAAGTAAGCAGTTTAATTAAATAACAAAAAAATGGGTTGGAGTCAGACAGACCCAGGTTTCAAAATTTGTTATCTGTTTCTTTCTGTAGGATCTGGGCCATGTTACCAATATTCCTTTGAAACCTAGTTTCCTCATTATAAATTGGAATAAAAATGAAAATCATATAGGGTTTTAAGAGAAATTAATCAAATAATGAATTTAAAATGCTTAGAGCACCATGCTTGACCCTTCACAGATGCTCAAGAAACACTGATTCTTAGTCACTTCCCTCATTTCTCTATGCAGCTGACCATCTTTTCACACACACTGAATCATAGTATACGATCAGGGAAACAGATGATTTAACTTCACAAATGAGAGAAGAAAGGGTAGTCACTTGTCCAGAGTTATACCTATTTTATTTTTTATACCATTTTAATAAGAAGCAAAGCTAGATGTATAAGCTCCAAGTCTGATTTGCTCTGAATCATACCAAACTATTATTGGATTTCCTGGACTTGGGAGTTTATAGTTTAAGAACTGATATTTTCCTATAGGAGGACTGAAGAATCGACCTCTACCTCTGAAACCAACAATACATTATATGTTAGTTAATTGAATTTAAATTAAAAAAAATTCGCTAACATGAAAAAGTACATACACGGGAAGAAAAAAAAAAAAAAGAACTGGTATTTGCTAGGATATCTGCACATGCCTTTAGAGCTTTATCAGCATTCATTCCAGCATCATCAATCCTCAGCCCACAGCTCAGCTACAAAGGCCTCACATTCTTGTTTGCTGCAGTAAAGACTTCAAGTTTATCTTGATATAGAGTACTTTTATTTATTTACTTTTACATTCATGACTATTTTCTTTAAAGAGAACTTACTACTTGGGAGTGCATACTCCTGGTTTTCATTTTCCACATGGTTTTCTTTCACACTCTCAAGTAGAGATTAGATGATTCCAAGATAATTTTCTGCCTAATAAGTGGAGATGGGTATTTCATGTGAAACAGGAAATTAGTGTGGAAGGTTTGGCTTCAGTCACCAGACATTCCAAAGTATGGGGATATCATGAAGCAGGATTTATGAAGACAGTAGTCCTAATCAATGACAGGACTTTTAACCTTTAGCTTATACATTAGGTTCTATAAAGGGTTTGAACTTATAGTTTAGAAGAGCATTTTGGGGGAGAGAACTGTTGATGTGTTGGACGGGGTCTTACTACCTGCACACATACATACACATAAAGTGGAAATTGCCTCCTTTCCTTCTAAGTCAGGTAAGTGGAGCTTAAAAAAAGAGCTCAGAGATAAGACAGGCCTAGAAATTCTAAAGAATGAGCCACAGGATGTACACTGCTCTCTCTGCAAAGAAGAGGTGGCCACTTTGAGGGCTATAACTTATTTACTGGGGCAACTGATAATTGTAATTGTTTCCATGTTGCTGATGCACCCACATGTAAGAAGGAGCTATCATGGACCCCTCTAATCTCCATTCCAAGAAGGCTAACTGGAGGGCCAAAGAGATGGCAGTAGAATGAAGGCATCACCAGATGCTCAGAGGCTGAGGAAGGCATAAGGGACATCTGGAATTGAGACAGGTTTACCTTTCTCAAAGGAACTATAGTTGAGAAATTCTCTGACAAATGTACTTCGCTGGGGATAGAGGTGATGGAAAGCAGGGGGGGAAGTCTTTGGAAGACCCATGAATGGACCCAGATTTAGATATGGACTACGGTCACAGAAAACCGATTCTTGACAAGCATCATCAAGGAAGAACTTTTCTGTACTTCCTTAGCTCTTCTCCCTTCACCAACACATTCTGAAGAGGCCAGAAACCATGGCTAGCAACAAGAGGGCAGGGCCTGAGAGAAGGGGGTAGAAGTGATAGGTGGGTAACAATGGGTAAAATGCCAACCATGTGTGGCCTCCCCTGTCATGCTGGGTGAACTGCCTGTGGGAGGCTAGGAAAGTGGAATAACCTTGAGTGAAGTTTTTAGTTTTAACGGTTACCCTTTGATGGACATACTAATCACCAAGAAAAGGTTCACTTATTTCTTGAAAGTGAGTAGGGGCAAGGGAAGAGCTGGCCTCCATGAATAAATTTAATGGATCAGTGGTAGACAAAAATGAAGTGACTTTACTTTGAGTAAGCATGACACCTGGGATGAAATTATAAAGTTTAAATATTCATTTTCTCATTTAATCTTGACAATGATCCTTTGAACTAGGTGCTGCTATTGCTCACATTTTATAGATGAGAAAATTAAACTTAGAAAAGTTAACTAAGGAACTTGTCCAAGAAAAAAGTGGCCATTGAACAAGGATTTGTAGCCAGGCTCTCTCCAGAGCTGCCTGCTAGAAACCAGATAGCTTTCCTCTTCCTGGTGAAAATCTAGTTTATGTTTACCACAGGTAGTTACACAAAACCACAGGCAACCTACTGGGCACATCTACAAAAATTAGAAAAAAAAAAAAAAACACCCCTCTTTAAAGACCTTTCCTTCATCTGTTAGAAAATGTCAAAATAGATTAACTTTGAGGTATTTTCTAACAGCTGTAGTAAAAAGTTTCCTAATAAAAGATAGAAATCTCTGGGGTGCCTGGATGACTCAGGGGTTGAGCCTCTGCCCTTTAGCTCAGGTCGTGATCCCCGGGTCCTAGGATCGAGTCCTGCATTGGGCTCCCTGCATGGAGACTGCTTCTCCTTCTGCCTATGTCTCTGCCTCTCTCTGTGTGTCTCTCATGAATAAAAAAAAAAAAGCTAGAAATCCTCAGGGTTGTTCTATACCACAGCACTTGGCAGCTTGAAGGCCCTATGGCCGGGCAACCAAAACCTGTCAAGTAGTTTACTTCTTTGAGACATGGTCTCTAACCTCTGAAACCAATGAGGTCGTAAACAACGGCCTTTCTCTTTTGCAAAGGGGGCATGCATTCCCAGAAGTGGGGTGGGGGTGGTGTGTGTGAGACAAAGGCTCACAGCTGTCCTGTTTTTCAATCCACAAGTCACAAAAAATTACTTGATGACTGAAAAGTTCAATCTGAAATCCAGAGGCACAAATCTAAATTCTCCTACCAACCCCTGGGGATGTAAATAGAGCTTGAAGAAAAAGTCAGCAACATAGGGAAAGAAAAAAAATATGAAGGACGCATTAAATACTTACTGCTCTCACCCCCCGAGGTACAGATGTTGCGAACTATCCTTTTCTTGACCTTTGTCAGTTCATCAAAGTTATGAACCGTCAGTTTTTTATCTGCAGTCCCGGTGATCTGAATGAGCTGCTGGTCATCCACATCCCCAATGCCCACAGAATAAATGTCAATACCTTTGTGTCTCAGCTCTTCAGCAGCCTGAGCCACCTCGTCTTGAGACTGGCCATCTGTGAGGACCAGCAATACCTGTGGGGTACCTGCGTTTATCCGGCTGCCCATGTCTGGCCGGAAGTAATCCCCCACCTCTCGGAGTGCGGCACCGATGTGTGTGTATCCAAAGATTTGCTGGATGTTTTCAATCTGAAATGAGATCTCCTTTTTGCCTATGAAAGTTCCTAGTGGAAATTCTGGCCGATAGGTATGGCTAAACTGGGCAGCACCTATACGCACTCTGTTGACACTGACATCAAAGTCTTGAACAACAGATGCCAAGAATTCCTTCATCTTCTTGAAGTCATCTGGATGAATGCTGTTTGAACCATCCATGAGGAAGACAAGATCTACTTTTTCAATTTCACAATCTACAAGAGAGAGGAAAGGGAGTAACAACAACAAAAATCAAGTTATTTTTTCTTTCACCCAGCAAGTGCAGATTATGTGTTTGAGCTATATAGAAGGGATATTTCTGAAGATGGTTTCGTATCATATGCCAACCAATGGTCACATTAATTGAGAGGAAATAAAAACAATCAGTTCATAAAGGCACAAGCAACTCACACATCCTTTTTATGCCTTTCTTGGGATTTCCATTTGGTCTTATACCATTTTTTTCCCCTAAGATGCCAGGGAAATGGGGGTAGTGCCACAGAAAACTTGTTCTTACCTACAATGTAGCAGTAATCCCTCCAGAAAGCCCAGAGATAACAGTAGCAGAGCAAGAAAAAATAAAATAGCACACATCCATTTAGGGACTCAAACAAAAAAGACATGATCTGTATTATTCACTTGGCCTCCCTGGCTAGTTAAGCCAATCAATGATTTTCTGGTTATTATTAGGGTGAACTAAGGTTTTGAAATCATGCTTTCCAGCCTATATCTTGGCTGTTTCCCTCTTTTTCAGCCTCCTTTCTGGCACATATAGGCAAAAATCTCTACTTGAGAAAAATATTTTTGAGCAATGCAATATAGTTTAGAGATGCTTCCTTTTTATTAATACAACAAATACAAAACAAAAAGAATATGAAAGACCACTACCAATGAATGAGTTATACTTGGCACATACTCTTATGTGTTCTTTAGCCTTCTGGTAAACATTATCATTTCCTTGAATTCCCCCAGAGATCTCACCACTGACTTGACTTAATTAATTCTCGTTAGCCTAAGATTAAAGGTATCTGGGATTCCTGCAGTTGAGATAAGCAAGGAAGAGATAAAGAGAAATATGGTAAATAGATCCTTCAGGAACTGGTTAACTCATTAAATTCTTGTTTCAAATAAAGGAAATAAATTCCTCAGTTTCATATAAAGGAAATAAAGCCCTTTAAAACACACACACACACACACCCCCCACACCCAAGGGAGAGCTTTCAATACAAAAATTCAAGTCTACTGCAGAAGCTGACCTTGAAAGGATAGATCAAATTTTAGGCACTGGCAAACTGAGCTAAGAGCTGTCCCAGTTTTCAGTAAAACCCAGACAAATTTCACTGAGAGAAAGAAAAAGGGTAGTAGCTGTCTTCTAAGGGTGCAAGGCACAGGAAAGCCAGAAAAGTTATAAAATTTTTAAAAGGAACTATACCCAAGATGTTAGATTAATAGCAATTCACTTAATAATACTTAGCATTTTTAGTAAAACACACTAAAACACACAGGACAGAAGACTTTAGGTGATGACTGCTGGATCTTGGGAAGAGGCAGAATTTGATTTATGTGAAAAGCAGAAGGAAGAAGTAGTGAGTGAAAAGGATGTGTAAACTTTGTATTCAGAGAAACAAAACCTGTTAAAAAATGATGAATTCCCCATAATTACAAGAGTTTAGGTAACAAGCAGGAAAATTGTAGGAGGTATTCCTCTTTGGGGAGGAGACCAAATGAAACAAACGTCCTTGAGATCCTTCCAACCCTGAGATTCTATAACAGTGGGAAAGTTCTAGGACAATTAGCACTCCTTTTCTCCTCTCTAGAGAACTTGCTCTGAAGGGCTATTGCTTTGGTTTCTCCCTCCCTTGGGCCTCTCATTTAAGAAAAACTTAAATGACAAACCAGGACACCTAGGTGGCTCAGTGGTTGAGCATTTGCCTCCTGCTCAGGGCGTGATCTCAGGTCCAGAGATCAAGTCCCACATCAGGCTCCACATAGGGAGCCCGCTTCTCACTGCCTATACCTTTGCCTCTCTCTTTCACATGAATAAATAAAATCTTAAAAAAAAAAAAAAAAGACAAATCTTACCTACTTTTGAAGAGTTACATACACTGGCTGACACATCTGAAAATATTCCCTTCAGGCCTCCAAACGTCTCCACGAAGAAGTACTTATCACTCGATCCTGCCATAGCTAGCAGCTCCACAGGATTTGCACCGGCGATCCCCACAGCCAGGACAAGGATGCCTTTGTCCCTCAAGGCCTTGGCTGTGTCATTGAGCTTATCCGCATCGTGGGATTCCCCATCAGTGATCACAATGAGGACTTGGGGGACCCCTTTGTGCAGACGGCTGCCACGGGCTTCGGTGAACATGTGGTCTGAGAAGCCTAATGCCTCAGCAGTGTAAGTATTGCCCCCCATGGGCTGGTCCTTCTGAAGCACCGAAATCACCTCCCATTTTGTGCTAAGGTCATCCAGATAAAACAGCACCTCCGGGTCATCTGCATACTTCAGAGCCCCAAATCGGACTTGATTCTTGCCAACATCAGCTTTTTTCACCAAGTCAACCATAAAGTCTTTCATGATATTATATTCATCATGGTCAATGCTTCCAGAACTGTCAATTACAAACACAACATCCAAAACCTCAATCCGCTTGCATTCTAAAAGAGGAGGGAAAAAGGAAAACCACATGAGCTTAGCTTTGGACATCATGGAAGACTCTTCTCCCCACACCTGTGTTTTTAATTGCCAGGGTCTCCTCTCCATAGGATCAAGCTGTACATCAGAATGCCTACTCCTTGGGTAACAGGCACAATACATGTATGTTTGTGCTGCCAGTGTGTAGAAATACTCAGTAAGGTAAGCTTTTAGGACAAGGCAGATATGAAGCCAATTATAGGGGGTGGAGGAAGGGGGCAATAGTCCCAGGATCACAGAAATAAACACTTCAAATACTTTGGACTAAAAAGGAAAAATACAATTCTGTAGAAATTCTCCTGTATAAATAGCTTCTTCAACATGTGCTTTCATTTACACAAATTCATCTTTTTTTTTTCTTTTTTAAGCCCAGAGATGAGATTTTATTCTTAAGATAAACCTTGGAGAAAGGACCACATGAAAATGAATTTGGCAACACTGTATATTTTTTCAGTTTTATGATAGCTGATTCTTCAAGGTTACATTTTTTCCTCTTTTAACTTTCCTGAACATTATCTGTTTTCATTATTGGGCTTCATCACAGAAATCAGCCCATTTCACACTTGGCCTAACTAAGTGGCTCTAGCATGACGCTCCTGTTAACATTTCAAACTTCGGGTCAATGGCATGGAAAAGTAAAGTGGGAAAGACCCAGTTAATACTTAATCCATTTGTGTGCAACATATTCTATCTAAAGGTGCAGAATTCCAAACTCTAACTCATTCATTCTAGAGAAGTGGGATCGTCAGATGGTTAATGATTTAATCCTTATGTAGCACAATCTCTTGACAGGCTTTGGGAAGATAGGTTCCAAATGTTAACTCACCAATTCTGGAGAAATGGAATGGCGACAGAGTAGCCCACCTCCCTAGGGGCTCACCATATTTCCTTCCACTGTCAGCCACCTGCTTGCTATGTGGCAGAGCTGTTGAAAACCTCGAGCCAATGTACTTATCCCACTGACTAGAGACCACGTTTACATAGCCATAAACCAAATTCTCAAGAAAGGCTGGCTCTACAAAAGAAGACGCTATGCCTCTCTGGCTATATGGACTGCCTTGGGGAGCCTGCCTGTATTACCCAAGGGGCTTGGGGGTGGGTAGATTTCTCAGTGTTGGCATGCTTTGAAGAGTTTAAATTTGCTCTGGATAGAATTATCAGGAAATGCAATCCACGGATATTTTCTACAGAGCATGGACCACAATCACCAAACCTTCCAGTGGAAATCGAACAGAACCATTATTTGAAAAACACTGTTCCTCCCTTTCCTCAAAACTCCATTAAGATCCATCTCCTTTAGAGAGACTTTTCAAAATGCCTCTATCATCAAGCCCCATGGATCACAGTGTAAATCAGTCCCTTCCATTTGTTGGACTTGTTTTTTTTTATCACTCACTTGACTCTAGTTTCATGGAAGGAGGAAAGGGACTCAACTATTTACTTCCTTTGAGGCATCCATTGTTCAAGTTCCCATATTATATCTCTCTTTTATAGGATATAACAACAGTGTTTTTACAAACGTTATCTCAGTTTATATAAGTACTGGTTTTCAGATATTGTAAAACAAACAAAACAAAACAAAACAAAAATTTACTTTAGATGTTAGGTCAAAGGGGAGCCATCTTGCCTAGGAGGTTATGCTCCAGCATTGCATGGTTATGTCCTTTGACTACAGTACAGAGGTTATGTCCTGTTCTGTAGCCAAAGGACACAGGTTATAGGAGGCTGACCCCTGGCCTCCAGGTGGACAGACTTCAAGGTAGAATTCATGCTCTAGAGACCCCATGGGATCCGGCTGGAGCGGTGCCCGGAGACCACCTCCTTGCTTAGCTCTTACACATGCCCTCTGTCCTGCTTTCCTTACTCCCCTTCTGAAATGCCTCTTCAATAAATCACTTCCACAAGGATCCCTGACTCAGCTTCTGCTTCCAGGGAACCAGACCTAAGATATCACCCTAATGCTCTCGCTCTACAAATGGGAAACAATCTAGGCAGACCAAAACTGTTCTGTATTAATTCGATAACTCTGCTGAGGAAAGGTGCTTTTCATAGGTAGGTCAAAACCCACTGGGATGAACATTTTAATTAAACAAGTGTATAATGTTCAAACAGTATTTTACTTAATTCCAGGCATAATGGCTAACATGGACATGTGTTTGGATAATCCCACTAGTGTATATACCCACACCTACCTTCACGGGGGCTGCATATTCCAAAAACAAGATCATCTTCAATGTGTTGCAGAATATCAAAATTCTCAACATAAAAAACCATCTCCGGCCTCCCGCTGATTTCCTCGAGCTGAGTGACATTGGAACCAAACACCCCCACAGAGTAGATAATTATGCCTTCTTGTCGAAGTGCTACTGCTGGGTCCTTGACTATGTCCTGAGCTTCACCGTCAGTGATGAGGATGAGAAACCTCCTGACATTGGGCCGGGCACCTTTGGCAGGGCTGAAGTACTGAGAAACGAAGGTCAGGGCACTACCAGTCAAGGTGGTTTCCCCAATGTGAGCCATCCGGTCTATTGCATTTGAAATTTCGTTTTGGGACATATATCTGTTGAGCTGGAATTCCTCCTTATTGATGTCACTGAACTGGACTACGCCGATCTGCACTCGATCTGCCCCAATCTGAGATTTGCTCACCAGGTTTTTCATAAATGTTTTCATTTTGATGAAGTTTTCAAGTCCTATACTGCCAGAACTGTCCACCAGAAACATGATGTCTGCTTTCATCTCTTTGCATGCTGTGTGGGAGAAGGCAAGATGTTTATTCAAGTTGACTTCAGGTCAAAAAGAAAGATTAAGGGTACACAAGAAAATCCAAAACACAAATAATTCTACATTGAAGGTAAGTGTGAGCTTGGTAAGGATTGCTAGCAGGTAAATAAAGACTGCAAGCAATAAAGGTGAGACTATTCTATTTGTTATTTAGAGCTTTAATATATAGTTCAGGATATCTCAACCCAGCACTACTGACAATTTGGCTGGATAATTTTTATCATGGAGGGCAGTCCATGCATTGTTGTATACTGTAGGACATTTGGCAGTGTTCCGACCTCTACCTGTTAGATGCCAGGGGCCCTCACCCAGTAATGACAACCAAAAATTTTCTAGACATTGCAGGTATCCCCCAAGTGGGTGAAAATCACCCCTGGTTGAAGACGACTAATATAGTTCTAAAAGGTTTCATATAAGTTTTATTAAAAAGCAATTTAAATAAACCTGAGATACTCTTTCAAAACCAGAAATCATTTTCAGTGTCTAATTATAGGTCTATCCTAGCAGGGATTTGTGGGAAGAGGCTAATCAATATTTATTAGGGAGAACTCCAAACATCTTTCTTAGTCTTTTTTTTTTTTTTTTTCATCTTTCTTAGTCTTAAGATATTAATTAGAACAACACTATAGTGGGCTCTTAATTTTGTTCTGGAGAACACAGCTACTCAAGTCAACAAACCTTGACTTTGAAATTTATATTGTTTCTCTAAATCTGCGATGTCAAGTACTACAAGAAGGTAATTGATGAGCTAAAGTCAAAAAGTAAAGCCACCATGTCCCCTACCTTCTTCAGCACAGATTTCTTGAACAACTTGGTTTCTTATGTCTTTTAAAGCATCAAAGTCATGCACATAGTACACCCTCTTGTCCTCGCCTGCAATTTCTCGCAGCTGTGTTTGGTTGGCCTCCTTGACCCCGATGGCATAAACGCGAATGAGTTCTTCTCTCAGTCTGTTTGCAGGCTCTAAGATGCTATCCTTGGACATGCCATTCGTCAGGACAACAAGATGACAGGGCACTCTGTTTCCTCGTTGCTTCTTTGCTTTTTGCAACAGCCCTAGTGTGAAATTTAGGGCTGCACCCGTGTTTGTGTTCCCACCCATCTGCCGAATGTTCTCAATGGCCTTTCCCAAGTCATGCTTATTAGTGTATTTATTGATCTCAAATTCCAGGTCCCAGCTGTCCGCATACTGAACAGCCCCAACCCGCACCTTTTGGGGTGCAATGTTGAACATTCCTACAACCTCGGACAGGAAGGTCTTCATTTCGTGGAAGTCTGTGGCCTGGGTGCTTCCAGAGCCATCAATGAGCAGATAGATGTCTGCTTCTTCAGTATCCACACAACCTAAAATGGAACCAGAAAATTGGCTGTGGCCCTTCTTCTGTGAAGAAGGAATGGGAATAGATGGGAATTAAAATAATACAAGAATCTTCAGATGAAAAAATGGAAAACAGCTTCTAGGCACAAAAGACACTCTGCTAGCTTAATGTAGGGAAATCTTAGCAACACTGGGGCCAAATGAATTGCTTCTGACAGTTTAAAACTATTTGGATAGTTCTCTCCCATGAATCAGAGCAAATCTGGATACAATAAAAGATTAGAAAGAATACTTGAAGGTGATTTTTACAAGTCACTTCCCTCATTAGTGAATAACAGCTCAGCAAACAGGCAAGCAGTTTGCTGGGAAACAGAAGTCATTTAACTGGATACTGTGGGCCGAGGAGCTCTTTTTTAAAAACTTGAACTATTTACTCCTCCATCTACTCCTAGACAGTTAACAAAACTACGATTTTGGCCAGTGTCCTTATTTGCATAGAACAATGACACTTTTATAGTAAACATGCTAGAAATCTCTGTTGGAGAATGTATACATATACATGTACACACACGTCTCCAAATTACATAGTAGGCATGTGTATATATGAAATATTGAAAACACATCACTCTCTGTCTCTCCAAACTCACAGATAGCTGAATAGTGCTTCACAACAAATCACTCGGCCCTCAAACCAAATCGCACTTCTGTTTCTTCTCCAAGTTGGAATTCGAGGGTGATGGAAGAAGGAAAGGAGAGAAAAGTACAAAAAGAAAGAAAAAAAAAAAGAAGTAAAGGCAAGAGCAGGGGAACACAAGAGGCAAAGGAGAAAAAGGAAAAGGCAGAAAAAGGACAGCGGCTGGCGTTCTGGGGTGTTTAGGAGTCATGGAGAACCCTGGTAACACCGCACAGAGGAGCAAGTAAAGGGGCAACCCCTGCTCCCCGTTTCAGCCCCTCAGTGGCTTGCATTCTTCCCCAGTTTATCCTCTGTGTGACCAAGTGAAAGTCAGAAGTGGGGAGCTAACTGATCCTCCCTCCGCACAGCATCCTGCCCGCCCGTTCTCTGCACAGCACATGTGAGACCCAGGAGGCAGAAGCGAAGGCTCTGAGCGCGCCTTCTCCCAGCTGAGGCCTTTACCGGATTTGAGCGTTTCAGTGCGTTCCGAGAAGACAGAGACAGTGAGCGTGATCTGGTTCCGCAGCTTCTTCAGGAACGTCTGGTTGTGCGCGGCCAGCTCGGAGAAGGTTTTCAGTTTGGACACGTGCTGCTCGGCAGGGTGAGAGGCGATCTTCTCCAGCTGGCTGTCGCTGGCCCCCTCTATGCCCATGGTGAAGATGGTCACCCCCTCGCGCCGGAGGTTAACAGCTGCCTTGGTCACGTTATCCTCTGAGGGCCTGTGGGTCACCAGCACCGCAATCTGGGGCACCCCCTGATTCTTCCGACTGCCGTTGCGTGCACTGAACACTTCCTTCCTGATTTTTCTGATGGCAGCCCCTGTGTAGGCCTTCCCGGCCCGGGGAGAGAGGTTCTGTATATTCTGGAGAACCTCCGACTTATTTACGCCCCTGCTGAGTGAGTTTATCACCTTCGTCTCATTGCTGTAGGTCACCAGGCCAACCCTCATGCAGTTTTCCTTTATGTCAAGGGCAGATACACTCTCTTCCAGGAATTCCTTAAGATAGTCAAAGTTCTCCTGGCTGCCGTTGACGGACACATCCAACAGGAACACCAAGTCAGCCACAGACGGGCCTTGGCAAACTGTGTGGACAAGGAAGGAACAAGTACAACTTTAGCTGGAGGTTTGGCATCTTGGCTCAGCATTACGAGGCATGGAGAATATCTACCAGAACCCGGTTCCACACTTAAAGAAGGCTGCATGCAAAGTGATCATGAAGCTGAGATCACAAGGTCCTACATTCAAGTACTGGATCTTAGCTCAACTCCCAGCTTTAATTTCCCTATCTGTAAAAACAGTATTTAGCTCATGAAATTGTTATGGGGGATTAAATATCATAATGTGCTTAGCATGGAGCCTAGTACATAAAAGTCACTCCGTGAATAGCTGCCACTGGGATCATATTAAAACATCATTAAAAATCAAGAGGTAGAGTCCAGATATTCCTAAGGTATGGTAATGGACTAGCAATTGCACTTCACGTTATTTTATTTGGGAAAGATGCTAGTAATAGGATTCATATTTTCATAGATTGCCACAAGAAAAGCATTCTCCATTATCAATAGACACTTATGCTGCCTCGTTGAAACGGATTAACTGGCAATCATGTGAGTTTCCTGTGTTACTTATTTACACTTGTACAGTTTGAGCAAATTATTTTTTACTGGCTCTCTCCTGCTCCTCACTTGAATGATGTTCATCAACATCTGGCCATTCTGTTAATACAAGAGGACAGACTAGGACCGCAGGTTGGAGGTAGAACAGAACACAGGGAAGCTCATCTAGAGCAGAGCAACAGAAGGGAGGCAGTGTGGGGATGTAGCTGTGCGGGCCTGGGGAATCCAAGCACCCGATCTACCCGATTTCAAACTACAGCCTGGCCTGGAGCCAGGCCATGTCACCTCAAAGGACTCCTGCCAAGTTTCTTTCTGTAGAAGCAGGGGTTTGGCCTACCTGAAGTTGTTTCTAGGCCTAACATTCTTGATTACATTATGTTGTTTCAGCAGGCAAGGATTTCATTAGGAACAAATTTACCTTTTAAATGAACCAGTAATAAAACTACATAGCAACTGAAGCCCAAGGAGACCAAAAGCTCAGAGGTAAGCTAGGTGGGAGGGAGCTGTTCCTGAATTGTAAGATGCGTCAATGACATGCAACCTGAGAAGTGAAACATAGAAAGCCATGGGGTCACTGGATTTACAATGGCCACCATCATTGGGTCCCCTTGAACACATGAATACTTAACATCTGAAAATGCAGCCCCGCTTTTGGTGAAAAGGGTCTTCATAGCTCAATCCTCTCCCCCTACTGATTTTTCAGAAGCATTTAATCATCATTCCTATCCACATGCCCTAAACCTACCTTCCACAAGAATGTCATCGGTGGCTACCTCCCTGTACTGGGTGGCTTCCTTGATGATCTGCGTCATGTTTGGGGCAAACGCTCCAAGGTCCCTGGCCGACCGCAGGTTGAAATGAAACTGCCCCGTGGCCATGGCCTTCAGCTCCTGCTCAGACGCGCTCTGCAGCCCCACGGAGATGATTCTCACCCCGTCTCCCCGCAGGGCCTTCGAGGCCTCCTCCACGTCATCCTCGGACTCGGCCGAAGCCAGGACCACCAGAATCGGGGGAAACTGCTTCTTGTCCCTCCCGCTGTCGGGCCTGGAGAAGTAGGTCCTGTGGGCCTCCCGGAGGGCTTGGCCTATGCGCAGGGAGCCACCAACGAAGCCGAAGTTCTTCTTGAGGTGGTTCAGCATGGGGTTCCTGCTCTTGAACGTGCCCAGCTGGAACTCACTGTGGAGCTGGTCGCTGTACTGGGCCAGGGCCACGCGGTACTTGTGGGCCTCGATGGGGAGGCTGCTGATCATTCTGTTGATGAATGTTTTCACAAGAGGGAAGGACTTAGCTCCCAGGTGATCGGAGCTGTCCACCAGAAACACGACATCTGCATACTCAGGACCTACGAACCCAGAAACATATAAACAAAGCAAGAACTTTAGAAATGTACTACCCTGTCTAATGCCATCTATATATAGAAAAACTAATTTTCCATGATTTGTATCTTTAATACCTTCCCAATGAACTGAAAATAATAGCCTGAAATTACACATTCTCTCAAGAAATCTGTATATTGGACTGATTCCTCACCCTCTGATTTGAGCTCATCACAAATTAGGCATCACTTTTGCATGGAATTAATTAAAAATAGGTAAATTTAGAGAAGTAAAAACCTTGGGTTTTTATAGCTTTAGTACAAAGCTAAACTTTTATAGTATGTGTGTGTGTATATAATATATATATATATATACGTATATATACGTATTTATATATACACAGTATATATAACTTAACTTTAGTGGCTGATTCACCCTCCCTCCCCCCCTTTTTTTTGCTTTCAGAATTTCACCTCAGTTTATATCAAGAGAATAAAAATTTTAATTGAGAATCACATTGCCTCGAATTTGTTAGAATGGAGAAATCTGAATGACACTCTTCCATTGTGATTCCTCTTTAAGCAATGCAACGGTGATCTAATTTATATACATATTGGTTTTGTATTCCCAAGAGTTAGACTGAAAGTTTAAAAATACCTAAAAATCATAAAAAATGTGACATATTTAAAGTTGTTTACAATATTTTTTGATGAACCAGATAAGTAAGCACTATAATTGGTCAATTTATTCTTACAAAGTAAAACTTGATAGAAACCAGTATGCTAAACCTAGGAAAGGGATTTATAGCTTTAGTTTATATTACAAACAAATAGGAATACAATACTTTGTTGACCTTTTCAGGCTTCATTCAATGCCAGGTTCAATGCTAGGTATATAGAATTAGACTTTTATGTTGATAGGAAATCACTGGGTTTAAGCACAAAATGTCATTCATTGGTAATCTGGTGGTTTGAATTCAGAGTTCTCACCACTTTAGTAGAAGATCTATTTTCTGTCTGGGGAAGGGAGGGAAAGGTCTGTCTGACTGATGGTGTAGATTTAAGAAAATATGGTGTAATGGAACAAAGAACAGAAGTTCTGGCTTTGTTATCAGCTAACTCCACCTGCTCTGTCAAACCATTCAATATACTCGGGCCTCCTGTTCCTCACCTTTAAAATGAGTGGATTCAATTAGAAAATATATACAGTCCTTCCTCACTCTGAGATTCTGATGAGCTGAAGTGGTTATAAGATACATTTCAGTTTAACTTGGGTGGCTCAGCGGTTTAGCACTGCCTTCAGCCCAGGGCCTGATGATCCTGGAGACCCGGGATCGAGTCCCATGTCGGGCTCCCTGCATGAAGCCTGCTTCTCCCTCTGCCTGTGTCTCTGCCCCCTCCCCCCCCCCGTCTCAAATAAATAAATAAATAAATAAATAAATAAATAAATAAATAAGTAAGTAAGTAAGTAAGTAATCTATAAGATAAATTTCAATCAAATTAAAATAACTTCAACCTCTTCCTGTCTACAACCGCTAGGAAACCAGCGTTGGCACCCCACTTGTGGTTTCATTCTCTTGATAGCAATATGATAGAGGCATAGAGGGTAATATTCTTTCCTGTCTTCTAAAGAACCTAATTTCAACCAGTTTGAGACTTCTTTGATGACTATATAGCCAGCATTGACTTCAGAGGAAGAAATACATGAGGGTGAATCAACATTGTTTTCCAAGAGAAGTCTGGAAATCCTACGAGGACTGTCAAGGAAGCCCTGCCCAAGGTGGCTAGACTTGGGATCAAAAGTGACCTTTCTGTTCATGAATGAACAGAAGAAAGGAAATGTATACAATATCTTGTATGAAGAAAGGAAATGTAGACAATTGGCACATGAGATAGATTTGGGTTCTGATATGGCCTGACATTATGTCTGAACCATAGAACAGCAGGGAAAAAGCACTGCCTCTCTTTAAAAAGCTTAATATCAAGCCCAGTGAAACATCAAAAGATGATATTTATAGAATAAAGTCTAGTTTCTCTCTTCAGAAGGTCTTGACTTACTTCCAAGGTCAGAGTCCTTGAGAAAACCATGAAAGCCAACATAGGTGGCCTTGGACATGGAGTGGCCAGTATAAGAACTCCCTATTTAGAGATGGTAGCGGCAGTGATGGGTACACCAGTATTTTGACTTCATGTCCACTGGATAAAGATTACTGACAGTAGACAGCTATGGAGCTTTCTCTTCAGGGCAAAAGCACTTTCTTTACAATAAGCAGACAGTTGAAATTGGAGCAAAATCTAGATACTTAACTAAGACAATATTTTGGCACAAATGAACTAGGAAGAGACAGGCCAAATTTTCCAGGCCTGAATCTAATATTAAGAGACAGAATTTTCATGCAAACTCCCAAAAGACCTAAAAGGGGTTGAAATTGAGGACAAAATAACAGTTCTCATATCTTTGTATCATAACTAAGGAATAACATCCAGAAACAAATGATCTTTAAAGGAACACAGGTTGACATCAAAAAGAAATTGAGCTACCATCCATATCATTAAAATCAAAGCAAAGCAAAATTCTTGATTTTTAAGTATGTCAAACTCATATTATCTATTTTCCCTAGTGAAGATTAAGGAAAAGAATTTTTTTTTTTTTTTTTTTACTTACCAGAATCTTTGTTCATAGAGACAGGAGAACAAATTATTATGAGGAATAAAATCAGCAGCATTTTCATACTATGACCTAAAAAATCTCCAACTTGAAATCTGAAAAGGCAAAAATATAAACACCTAAAATTGTTGTGAATATTATTTTGGAGTCAAGACATGCACATAAAAGCACACAAAATTTTACAGCAAACTGGGTGCCACAGAAGGCAGAATTTCTGAGTTTCTGAGCGGTGTGAAGTGCCCTAGGGAAAAAGATCCACAAACTGGACACAGCCATAGAAGATTTTCCTGGTTCAAGACCCTGTAGAAATATGAAATTTTGAATTGTCAAAGGAGGCAGCCAGCATTCTAGTTCCAACAATATTTTGTGTCTCCATTAGTCATTTTCCCTGTACCCTATGTTACCCTTGGTCCCCTCACTGCCAAAATAACTTAGAGTTCACAGCTGGGACACAGTCTAAGACTTGATTTGTAATTTCTCCATCATGAACATGTAGGTGTGTATCCTATTTGAGAAGTATTCTTAGATCTGGTCAAAATTCCATTTTTCTCTTCCTACACAATTAGAAAGCTAACCATTTTCTTTTATCCTTAAATTTGAGAGAAAGCATAAAAGTGGTGAACCTCCATTTTCCATATAGCTATCTTGCTCCTTGAAATGACTCCATTTGCACCATTTTGCTTCCAACTACCTAGAACTGTGTGAGGCAAGGGTTTTCCAATTCTACTTTGTCCTAAAGCATTTTCATCCACCTACTAGAAGTATTCACTTCATAGAATGAAATAAAATATTAAATATACTAAAAATAAATATTTTCATGAGGCAGGTTGGGCTTTATTCATTCATTCATCCACTCAATGAAAAAAAAAAATCAATGAATCCATATTAATGAACTAGTATCTCTGTTTCTTGCTTAATTCTTGCCCAAACATGAATTTGCAATATTATATATGGCTGTCTCACTGCTTGTCAGGCAGGCTCCTAGTACTTAGTACTTTATCCCTTCAGAAAAGGGACCTGTGCCATGCAAAATTCCATCCCCATTTACTCACCTACTCTATCATCCCTCTGACATTTTGGAATTTGGGACTCTGCTCTGTTCCTTCATAAGAAGCCTAGATGATATAAACTTTTCAGGCTGTAAGTCAATTTATCAATCCTATTCCAAGGTAATTTAGTGAACTGGAAGGGGTTCACAAGAGATTGTTTTTAGTTCAACCCTTTCATTTTTTTTTAAAGATTGATTGATTGATTTAAGACAGAGAGAGAGACAGAGAGAGGTGGGGGCAGAGACACCAGCAAAGGGAGAAGCAGGCTCCATGCAGGGAGCCCAATGTGGGACTCGATCCCGGGACTCCAGGATTGCGCCCTGGTCCAAAGGCAGGCGCCAAACTGCTGAGCCACCCGGGGATCCCCCAACCCTTTCATTTTTAGAGGAATGTTAGTCCTAAGTAGATTGCCCAAAATGAAAACCAAGCTGTGATATCTACAAACTTTCTGTTACTATACATGACAATGAGTTCTAACATTTATTGGGCCTTTGCTATGTGTCATGCCCTGTCTAACTGCTTTACGTTTGTTCTCCTGTTTGGTATTGATAACAAACCTGGTAGCAGGTGATATTATCCTTATTTTGCAGATAAGGAAACCGATTCATAAAAGGAAAGTAGGTAACAGACACAAAGTCACATTGATAAAATGGGCCACAGTTGGGCATAGAGACCACATAAGATCTGTTCTTGCAAACAAACCCTGCATCCCAAACTCAACATTGTGGAGACTACAAGTGTCTCCAAGTTTCTCTCTGAAAGTTAAAACCTGGATAGAAAAGTGAGGATTAGGAAAGGACACAATAATCCCAAAGCAGCATGAAGCATGTGGAAATTTCCCCATGCAGATGATCAATACCAGTGATACAACAAAGGCTGAGTTCTTTGAAATAGGATCTTGCAAAATAATTTTCTCACATCCTTTAAATGGAATACAAAATATGGGATGTTATAAATCTATAAAGTGTAGAATCCTACATGCAAAAGGTTTATCTTGAAGTGCATACATGCCATGTTTGTACAGTAAAACTAGTAGTGGGCTAAGCCTCCAAACTCATACTTAGAAGGTTTGGGATCATTTTGACCATATCAAAATATGGATAAACTGCCTATAATGTGTCTGCTGTTCTATTCCCAGACATGGCCAGGATTTACATAAATTTTTGAGATATCTGAATATTTTTTAAAAATTAAAAATACCTGAAGACATGAGGGGAGAATAAAGGAGAGATACTTATGTAAAGTAACAACATAAAATTTAAATTCATAGTACACTCCATCTTAACAATGAGATTATTATAGAAATACAAAAAAAAATACTCTCAAAGGCACAGTTCTCTTTAAATTTTGTTGTAATTCATTTATTCGGAATCAAACAAGCTAAAGTCAATACACTTCTTCTGGAAATTATATGCTATAAAAAGTTTTTAAAAAATCTGGATCTCTGTAAACTTTCTGTTGAGAGGTAGAATGTTTCTAATTTAAATCACAGCTGCAAAAGCAACACAGCCACCAAACCCTTGGCTTCAAACCCAGAATGTTTAGAACTTGTGCAACACCTCTCTTGAGGCTATTAAGAACCAGGGGTTTCAGGGAGACCTCTGCCCCATGCAAGCCAATTCATAATCTAGGACAGTCTTCAAAAAAAAAAATTATTAACAGCCCAGAGAGGACTGTAAAGAGACTTCAGCAAAATTGAGATAAAGGCCATTTTTTCCTTTAAAATGATTATACAAGATACATCATTTGTAAGCATATGGATTTTATTTTTCTTCAGAAATAAGAATATTGTCAGCTGTTGCACCGTAAGAAATAATACTGGGTCTGTGCTCCAAAGTTCAGGGTAAATTGTCACTTGCCTATTTACCCTCACCCCCATCTCTTCACTATTTCCCTTCCTTGAGCCATTCTACTTCTCAGAAATCAAAAGGTAGAAAGAAAAATATTCAAAGAGGGACTTAATGTACAAGCTGAAATGCTGCAGCACAAATCCTTGGCACATGATAAGAACAAGTAAACAGTGAATCAATGATGGCAAGCAGTACAAAACACACAAGTACTCTTGGGGCAAGCAAGCTGCATAGTTTTACTGCTAAGGTCATGTTTTCCCCCCAACTGTAGTTTCTAGAATCTCAAAAAGAGGCAGTATAGATTGATCATTTTGAACAAGGTCTTTAGGACCTTGCCATTTTGTAAAATGGACACTTGTGTGCAGAGTACACACATACATATATAAGTGCTCCTACACACACACACACACACACACACACACACACACATACACACACACACTCTTTCACACGTTTATACACAATGGAATATTACTCAACCATCAAAAAGAATGAAATCTTGTCATTTGCAAGGACGTGGATAGAGCTAGAGAGTATTATGCTAAATGAAGTCAGTCAGAGAAACACAAATATCACATGATTTCACTCATGTGTGGAATTTAAGAAACAAAACAGGAGAACATGGGGGGAAGAAAAGAGGCAAACCAGAAAATAGAATCTTAACTATAGCAAACAAATTGAGGGTTACTGGAAGGGAGGAGGGGGGAGATAGGTTAAATGGGTGATGGGTATAAGGAGGTCACTTGTGATGAGCACTGGCTGTATGGAAGTGATCAATCACTAGATTCTACACTTGAAACTAACACTACACTGTATGTTAACTAACTGGAATTTAAACAAAAACTTGAAAAATAAGTATTAAAAATCCTAAATTAATCATTAGCAAATCAACTCCTTCAGTATATGAAAAAAGAATATGCCGTTATCAAGTTGGGTTTAGCTCAGGAATACAAGGATTGCATTTCAAAGATATAATCTAAGTCTGTAAATCTAAATACGTATTTACAAAATGCATGAATACAACTTACCACTTTAAGAGACTAAAGAAAATAAAAAGTAAATGCAAAACAAAACCCATTCAAAATCATAATTTTAAGGAAAAAAACCCTCTAACAAACCAGGAATAGAAGTAAACTTAATCTGAAAAGAACAAATTTTAAAAATCTGTAGTATATATCATCCTAATGAGGACATTTTAGAAGTACTCTTTTTTAAAAAAATTAAGTGTAATTTACAGTTTATTAATTTCAGGTGTACAATATGATTCCACAATTCTATACATTACTCAGTGTTCATCATAATAAGTATACTCATCAGTATACTCTTAATCCCCTTTATCTATTTCACTCATCCTCCCACTCACCTCCCCTCTGGCAACCAACAGTTTTTCTCTGCATTTAAGCATCTGGTTTTTGTCTTTTGTTGGTTTCTTAAATTCCACACATGAGTGAAATCATATGGTACTTGTATTTTCTGCCTGCCTTATTTCATTTAGCATGAATACCCTGTAGGTTCATCCATGTTGTTGCAAGTGGCTACATCTCATTCTTCGTTATGGTTAATATTTCATTGTATATATACATATCACATCTTCTTTATCTATAGATGGGTTGTTTCCATATTTTGGCTTTGTAAATAATGCTGCAATAAACATAGGGAGGCATATATTTTTTTAAATTAGTGTTCTCATTTAAAAAATTTTAAAATTTATCTATCTTATTTATTTGAGAGAGAGAGAGAGAGAGAGCAAGAGAAAGAAAGAACATGAGCAGGGTGAGGAGTAAAGGGAGACGCAGACTCCCTGCTGAGCAGGGAGCCTGATGTGGGACTCAATCCTGGACTCTAGGATTATAACCTGAGCCAAAAGCAGACACTAACTGAGCCACCCAGGTTCCTCCTCATTTTTTCTTGTAAAGTTATTTATTTATTTATTTATTTATTTATTTATTTATTTATTTATTTATTTAAGAGAAAGAGAGTAAGTGGGCACGAGTGGGGGAAAGGGCAGAGAGAGAATGTCCAACCAGATTTCTACTAAGCACAGAGCCTAATGTGGAGCTCCATCTCACAACCCGACCCATGAGATCAGGACCAGAGCTGAAATCAAGAGTTGACGCTTAACCAACTGAGTCACCCAGGTGCCCCATAATGGTTTCATTTTCCTTTGGGTAAATACCCAGCAGTGGAATTGCTGGATCATATGGTAGTTCTATTTTTAAGTTTTTGAGGAACCTCCATACTGTTTTCCCCAGTGGCTGCACCAATTTGCAGTCCCACCAACAGTGTACCATAAAACTCCTAGAAGAAAACATAGGCAATAATTTCTTTGACACAGCTGCAGAAACATTTTTCTAGATGATCTCTTCAGGCAAGAGGCAAAATTAAGCTATTGGAAGCACACTAAAATAAAAAGTCTTTGTATAGAAAAGGAAACCAAGAAGGAAACCCAGTGAATGGGAGAAGATATTTGCAAATGATAAATCTCATAAGGAGTTAATATAAAATTAACTTAAATATAAATATAAAATATAAGATGAACTTACACAACTCAACACCAAAAGACTCCAAATGATCAGATTAAAAAATGAGCTGAGGACCCAAATAAACATTTTTCCAAAGAAGACATGCAGATGGCCAACAGACTCATGAAAAGATGCTCAACATCACTCATCATCAGGGAAAGACAAGTCAAAACTACTATGAGCTATCACCTTACACTAGTCAGAATGGCTGAAATAAAAAAAGACAAGAAATAATAAGTGTTGGTGATGATGTGGAGAAAAGGAATCCTCATGACTGTTGGTGGGAAGTACTCCCTTTAAAATGAGGAATCAGAAAAGGTGGCCCTCCTTCACTCCTAGGTTCTAGCAAAATTAAATCCATAAGGATTGAAAAAAAGAACAAGAACACATAAAATTGTCATTGTTTGCAAGTGACATGACTGTTTAAATCTATAGCCAAATTATTAAAAATAGCAAATATTTTAGGTCTCTCCATATAGTATCAAGATATAAAATTCAATTGTATTTCCACATAACTAGAAAACTTAAGTCTTTTTGTAAGAGTCAAGTTAATAAAGCATCAATATAGGGGCACCTGGTTAGCTCAGTCAGTTAAGCATGCAACTCTTGGTTTCAGCTCAGGTCATGATCTCCTAGGTTATGGGATCAAACCCTGCATCAGGCTCCCCACTCAGCAAGGAGTCTATTTGAAGATTCTCTCCCTCCACTTCTCCCCCCACTCTCTTTCTCTCTCTCTCTCTCTCTCAAAAAAAAAGTATCAACATATCAAATATCAAGAAAAACATTAAAGTACACAAAAGATTGACCACAAAATGTATAAAACTTTACTGAAGGATGAGTGACCAAAATAAAGAGACAGAAATGATGTCAACTCTACAATCTCTTTAATAAGATAGAAGCAAATAGAGTAATTCCTAACTCATTTTATGAAGGTAGCATTGCCCTAATACCAAAACCTAATAAACACATTGCAAGAAAGCAATAGACCAATCTGTCTCATGAACATAGATGTGAAAATCTGCAATAAAATTTTAGCAAATCCAATTCAACAATGTATGAAAAGAATTATACACCATGGCCAAATGACATTTATTCCAGTAAGCAAGTCTGGTTCAACATTTGAAAAATCAATGACCATAACCTATCACATCAATGGTCTAAAGAAAAAAAATTACATGATCATGTCAACAAATATAGAGAAATAATTTAACAAAATTTAATACCCACTCATGATAAAAAATCTCAGTAAATTAGGAATACAGGGAAAATTCCTCAACTTGATAAAGAATATCTACAAAAAACCTATAGCTAACATCATAGTTAATGGTGAGAAACAAAGCTTTTTAAGTTTAGGAACAAGGGAAAGTTGTCCTCTTTCACCACTGTCTTTCAACATCACATTGGAAACCCTACCTAATACATTAAGGCAAAGAAAGCATGTGGTGTCAATGCAATCCCTATCAAAATTCTGATAGCATTTTTCACAGAAATAAAACAAACAATTTTAAAATTTGAATAGAACCACAAAAGACCCCAGGTAGACAAAACAATATTAGGAATCACCAAGCTGGAGGCATCACACTTTCTGATTTCAAACTCTATTACGAAGCTATACTAATTAAAACAGTATGGTATTATATTGGCATAAAAAGCAGACCCAGATCAATGGAACAGACAAGAGAGCCCAGAAATAAATCGTGAATTTATGGTTCAATAAATGGTGTTGGAAAAACAATACAGAGACATGCAAAAGAATAAAGCTGGACTTCTATCTCACACCACACACAAAAATGAACTCAAAATGGATTGAATATTTGACACCAAAGACAAAGCAACAAAAAGCAAAAATAAACAAGTGGGACTTCATCAACCAAATACCACAGTGTGGTATTAACAAAATAATCAAGAAATATATCATTGAAACAGGAGAGTGACCCCAGAAGTAGATCCACAAAATATCATCCATTGATCTTTAACAATGGAGCAAACCAATACAGTGGAGACAAGATAATCTTTTTTTTTTTTTTTAAAGATTTTATTTATCCATTCATAATAGACAGAGAGAGGCAGAGAACAGGCAGAGGAAGAAGCAGGCTTCACGCAGGGAGCCCGACGTGGGACCTGATCCCGGGACTCCAGGATGGCGCCCCCCGACCAAAGGCAGGCGCTAAACTGCTGAGCCACCCAGGTATCCCGGAGACAAGATAATCTTTTTAATAAATCATTTTAGAACAACTGGACATTCACAGACGCACACACACACACTAACACACCTAGACACAGACCTTACACTCTTCACAAAAATGTAACTAAGACAGTATCAAGAGAATGAGAAGATAGGTTCCTACACACACTGGCAGAAAATATTTGCAAAAGACACATCTGATAGATGACTGTTGGCCAAGATACACAAAGAACTCTTAAAACTCAAGAAAAAAAAAGAACCCAATTAACAACGGGCCAAAGAACCTTAACAGATACCTCAAAGAACATTTACAGATAAAAATAAGGATAGGAAAAGATGCTCCACATCACATGTCATCAGGGAATTGCAAATGAAAACTAGATACCACTGCACACCTATCAGAATGGCCAAAACCCAAAACTCAGACATCACCAAATGCTGGCAAGAAGCAGAGCAGCAGAAACTCTCTAACTCCTAGTGGGAATGCGAAATGGCATAGCTACTTTAGAAGACAGTTTGGTGGCTTCTGGCAAAACTAAACATACCCTTACCAAGTGGCCTAGCACTTGTGTTCCATGGTATTTACCCAAAGGAGTTAAAAACTTCTGTCTACCCAAAAACGTGCACGTGGATCTTAATGGCAGCTTTATTCATAATTCTCAAAACTTGGAAGCAACCTAGATATCCTTCAGCAGGTGAATGGGTAAATAAACTGGGCAGCCAGACAATGGAAATATTCAGAGCTAAAAAGAAATATGCCACTAAGCCATGAAAGACATAGATAAGGCTTAAGTACATATTACTTGGTAAATGAAACCAATATCTTAAAGGCTACATACTGTATGATTCCAACTATATAACATCCTGAAAAAGGCAAAGCTACGGAGACCATAAAAAGATCAGTGGTTGCCAGGAGTTAGGAGAGAAGGTGGGGTGAATAGACATAGCACAGAGGATTTCTACTCTATATGATACTATAATGGTGGATACAGGTCATTATAAATTTGTCTGAACCCATAGAATATACAAAACCAAGAATGAACCGTAATATAAACTTTGGTTAGTGATGGCGTATCAGTGTAGATTCAGCAATTGTAACAAATGTACCACTGGATGGGGGTGTTGATAATGGTAGAGGCTATGTATATGTAGGGCCCAGGGGTATATAGGAAATCTCTATACCTTCTGCTCAATTTTCCTGTGAACCTAAAGCTGCTCTAAAAAAAAAAAAAAGTTGATTTTTTTTTTTTTTAAGAAAAGAAATAATAAACACAAGATGCAAGATAGAGGTTGCATAGGATGTAGGAGGCAGGGCAATGGGATTGGGAGGAAACATCATAGATATGTTACTGTTAATATTCCAGTTTTCATATGGGTAGAGTTTCATAGGCTTATTATATTACCAGTAAATAAGCAAATAAATTGAAAGTCTTACAAGGACCTATGGATGAAAGCCAACAACGAACTAAGGGTTAGGATTAATCCAATTTTGTACCTGAGATCCAGTAAATCTGTAGAAAAGTTTTAAAAATGTTGGTTAAATACAGCTAGAGTAAAGAAAAAGTATCAGGTTATTAACAAAACAACCTAGTGACATGTTGAGGGTGGATATGGAACGGTTATAGGGATAAATCTGTCCCCCTGTGATTGTTATCTGTGATAAGTCCTGTATTAGTGGAATGGCAAACAGGGAAGCAAAAATATATTTTGACCAAAAAAACTTTTCTCAAGTTCAGAACTCTCCCAGCATCCCACAGGACCCAATAAAAGGAACTCAAATAAAATTTCACCAATGATAAATCACCTAACATAATCATGATTCCAGTAGCAGACATCTCTAGCTGTTCACCAATATTTATGCTGCCCCTTCTGCATTGCAGAGTTGTCACTGTGCCATGTCTGCAAGCTGGGGACGGCCTGTCCCAGACCCACGTGCAATGGCTAAATGATGGCCATTCTGGCCAGGGTAACAGGAACAGAAATGACGTCACCCGCTTCCCAGCCCAGCCTTATACCTCCCACAGGGACTCTTCCATCATCTCTTCCCTTCCAGTTGGCTGCAACGGAGACAACCTCAAATAACAAATGTTGATGATGGCAGAGCCACTCTCGGCCTGGGGACCTGATAACTGTGAGGAAACGGGCTGCTCCATGAATGTGCTTATACACCTACTTCTGTTAAGTCACTGATAATGTAAATTGCTATTGTGTTTTCCAGTATACATTATTGGGTTTCTTTGCTACAAGCCCCCAACACTTGTAAAGGTAGGATAGCACAAAATAGTAGGAGCAGGAAAGAATTTGCGATCAGGGCATAGGAAAATTCCTGAGGCACAAGGAGAATCAGTCCACCAATAATGACTCTGAGGTCACCCTGCAATTACACTATGATCCAGTTGTAGGCTGTGTAGCCTCGTGGCCAAACGCACAGGTTCTGGCATCAGACTACCCGATTAAATCCTGCTTGTGTGGCCCACTAACTGAGCGACCAGGCAAGTAATACAATCCCTTTGAACCTATTTCTCATCTACAAAATGGGGTTAGTAACTGCATCCACTTCAAGGGATTGTTGTAGGGGTTACACAAACTGATGATACATGTAAAGGAGTTGGCATAGCTTCTACCTTGCCGTAGATATTAAATAAATGATAACTGTAATTTTTATAGTTCTTGCCATCTTTACAATGGGACTACTTGTGAGTAAACCCATCTAGAAAAGATCTGGCTAAGGAATACCCTGGAAAGGAACTGTACCCTCAAGCCTTTCCCTGATCGATTTCCCAGCCTTAGCTTTTGTATAACATGTCATGCTTTTCTATACCTCTTCATGACCATCATCTCTGAATCCTGCACCACACTCATGAGGTAGGTGGGAATTATTATTATTTCACAAAAGAAACATCTGAGGCTTAGCAAAACTGTACATTTCTTCAAGCCACACCAAGCCTCAGGGCTCTGAGGTTAGGACTTTTTCCATTACATTATACTGCTTTTCTTGAGGCAAAGCCTTACATCCATGCATCTAGTTTTCTGAGGATGAAGGAATTTTATCTAATGTGTTAGAATACATCAGATAATCTAGGTTTGTAATTATTTTTTTATTGGAAATGATTTCTTTGAATTGTTTTCTTTCTGAATATCAACCGCTATGAATTTTTGCTCTTTACAGCCAATCCTGTTAAGTCTAAATAGAGGTTTCTCACCTCCAAGTTGCCGTTTTTCCTTATTTGGCTGAAGCTACAAAAAGGCAGCCATACTGACACAATTCATAAAAGCCAACAATGACATCAGCTATCCTGAAATTGTCCAGTAATACCCAGAAGGGCCAGGGAGGTAATGAAATATTTTGGGTCATTGATAAAATATTTATTCGTTTTAGCCAAATCAAAAGCATACATGGCTTAGGATGGCAGGAAATAGAAATTAGATCTAAATGGCCCCCTTTAATATCCTGGTAGTTAAGCCCAAAGTAGATATTTGACAAATATCTACTAATTGTTGACCTCTTAAGTTTCAGGTTTAGAAAAGCATAAAGTAATTGAAGAGATTCAGACACAGAGCAGCATTCTAAACTTGGCATGGATTTTCTCTATCAGCTTTGAAAAATATTAGATACCTTTGGAAAATATTCTGACTCGCATTGAGCAAACAAAGTAAAGAGTAACTCATAACATCCCTGGTTTGATGGACTATAATAGGGGTGAGGGGGCAGGGGAGTGTTTCCAAAAAGAATAAGAAAAGCAAATACTTACCGGGTACTTATTATGTACCAGCCATTATTCTAAGGGCTAGACTTGATCCTCTCAACCACACAGTAAGCATCAATAAATACTATTCATTTCATAGATGAGATTGAGTCAGAGGATAAAGTGACTTGCTAAAAGTCACACAGCTATTAATAGAAGTGGAATCAATCAAATGTGAATATAGTATCCCCGTTTGCCTACACTAAGGGACACAGACCTAAATCTAATTTTGAGCTGTAACAAATACACTAAATAACATGCATAATTTAACAGTTAATTGTTGACTATAACCACCATCTCAGTAAAAAAATACTATTATTACAAAGTTGCCCAGGCTAGAAACGTAGGAATTACCATGAATTCCTCATTTTCATACCCCTAAGCAAACACTATTGGTTTGAAGACCTAGATCTCAGATCCAGCCATTTCTCAACACATTGACTTCCACCCTAATCTAAGACGCCATTGTCTCACCTGGATTTTGGCGAAAGTTTCCTAATTGGACTTCCTGCTTTTACTCTCCCCACTACCAATTATTCTAGAATGTTTTAAATTTAAAAAGGAGATAATATCACACATCTATTCAAAATTCCTTACCTTGTCTATCCAGGCCCTACATGTTCTAGATCCTACTAATCCACTAACCTCATCTCCTTATCTTCCTTTCCTTCACCCTACTCTGGCTTCTCCTTGAACAGAACTTGCTGTTCTACCTCAAAGTAGAATATTTGAATTTTCTTCTTCCTTAGTTTGCTTAGATGTTTGTTTAAATATCAGATGCCCTTATACTTTTAGTTAGCATCCTATTGAAAATAATTTCCCCTTATATACCTTCCCCCATCCTCATCATAATATTGACTGTGGAAAAAAATTAACTTGGAATGTTTTAAGATAAAGTGTAACCAAAATATTTGACAACAATATGGAATGTGGAAGGAGGATATTATCCAAGAAAAGTGCATATATTTACTAAGGTTAAACTCTGATAAAGCAAAAAGCTGTCTAAAAGCAGTAGGGAAAAATACAAAATCATTTTGACTCTGGAATAAATCTTAAGGGAGATACAATAAAGTACAGACCAAAAAGGAGTTTAAGTACATTAAAATGTTAAATGTTTGACAAAAAACATCATTTGTAATAAGCAACTAGACCACTAAGCCCACAGAAAAATGGACAATGAATAGGAGCAGGCAGTTCACAGCAGAGGTAATCTGAATGGTCTATAGACAAATGAAAAGATCCTTAACTTCATCCTAATATGAAAAGGGAAATGCATATTAAAACAGTAAGGTACAATGGTACAGTCTCCCTAGGAGACTGGCAAAAATTGAAGACATTGAAAATATTAAGAGTTGACAGGATGTATGAAAATTAGAGCTCATGTACATGGCTGGTAGGAATATAATTTAATACACTCACTTTGGAAAGCAATTTAGCAATTATCTAGTAAAATTAAACATAACCTAGAAACTTCATTTAAAGTGAATATCCTAGGGTGCCTGGGTGCCTCAGTTGGTTAAGCATCTGCCTTTGGTTCAGGTCATGATCCCAAGGTCCTGGGATCAAGCCCTGTGTTGGGCTCCCTGTTCAGCAAGGAGGCTGCTTCTTCCTTTCCTCTGCCTGCTTCTTCCCCTGCTTGTGTTCTGTCTTTCAAATAAATAAATAAAATCTAAAAAAAAAAAAAAAGAATGTCCTAGAGAAACTCTGGTACTGGTGCACAAGAAGATTTCTATGAACATCTGTAAAAATTGCAAATCACTCAAATGTTTGTGAGGAGAAAAATGGAGTAATTAAGCTGGGGCATACTCACCTATGAAAACATTTTTCAGGTTTTTAAATAACTTAGTTCTACATGCCTTAATAGTAATAAGCCTCAACATAGAGTGAGGGTACTAGTTTTAGGTTGGTATGACCCACCCATAGTAGAACTCCCATTCCTGGATGAGAGGATCAGGCAAGAAGTCCTGGAAGAAGTATAACGCCACCCATGTAAAATCATTAAAACATACCAAAATACTATTTTTAAAAAGTCTATATATTAAAGCAAAGTTGGGGATAACACAAAACTGCTTAAGAACAATAGTCCCCTCTGGAAAGGCAAAATGGAAAATAGGATCTGGGAGAGGGGTCAAGGGGACTTCTACCCTATGTGTAATATTTTATTTAACAAAGTCTGAAACAAATACTGGGTGATGTTAAGTGTTAAATCTGGGTAGTAGATTTATTACTTATTATTCTTTCTATTGTATGTTTCATGAAGAAGGAAGGAAGAAGAGAATGCTAAACAATATAATGCAGGAAATAAGAAGGAACCAACCAAGGATCTTGAAGAAGGAGTTTCCATGTCTTATGAAAACCAATCTGGTAAGGAAATTAGGTACCCTAAAATAATGAACAAAAGAATTTCTATTTTCATTCCAATATAGGTTCTTAAAAAAAACCACACACAAACTCCTATGATGTAAGGATACAAAAGAATCATGGACAGAGTCAAGAAACTGTAGCAATGTGGTAGATTAAATATGGCCATAAATTCTTTGCTATTGCTTCCATTGAAAAGGGGGTATAGTTTCCCTCAGTTTGAAGCTAGGTTGCCTTGTGACTTACTTGGTCAATAGGATGTGGCACAAGCAAGGTCCTGAAACGTTTAATGTCATAAGAAGCCATGCAGCTTCCATCCAAGCTCATGGAATTCTTGGAGCATGAGAAGCAGCAATCACCAGGTAAGAATATCACTATTCTGGTATCGCCTTATTATGAAGCCCAAGCTGGCCCCATGAAGGAGCTATGTGGGGGCGAGGGGAAGAGAAAGATGCTTCACTAGACTTCATATGATCTAGCCATTCAGTGCAGGTACCAGACATGTGATTGAAAAAGCTTTCTTAATAACTCCAGCCCCAGCCATCATCTGACAGAGACCTTGAGCAAGAACTACTGGGAGAGACCAACCAACCCACGCAACCATGAGACAAATTATTTTTAGACCACTATGTTTTGGAATGGTTCATTTTGCAAAATTAGATAACTGGTACAGAGAGGAAGGTCCAGGCTTAGTTTTTTCAAATGCTGAGTTTGAGATGTTCACATGTCATGGAAGTGGAGACATCCTGAAGGCGGACATGTAGTATTATGGCTCTACTGATCATCTTCATACTCCTGAGTACAGCCACAAGCTTTGGCCCAACAGTGCATTGGTCCTTAGGAATACAAATCCACTAAAAACAGACTAAAATCATGAACTCAGTCAGATTGGGGAGGAAGGGAAGCAGACCTGTGCTATGATGCCAGTGAAGCAAGTCCAGAGGACTGAAGAGAATCAGAAAAGCAGCATTTTGATGCCTTGAGAGGGAAGGGAGAACAGGGGTACAGAGAGGATTTTTGTGGAAGAGGACTGCTTCAGCCAGTTCTAAAGGACAGGTACTTGATCTCAAGCATGAGTGCTCCTCAAGGAAATAAAGATGTTGACAATAGGGGTAGTAGAGTTATTGATGAATGCCATCATTTTCAGGAACTTGAGGCCAATAACTAGGCAAATTGCATTGCCTTGGCAACTGCCCCATTAAGTAATTTCTATATTAATCTCTGAAGGACACATAAAGGACCCTGCCTGCATTACTTTAAAAGCTATCAGAAAAATAAAATAAATTAAAACAAAATGCAAAATATGGTATGCAAATTCATGTACTTGTTTGTTCATTTAACATTTTCCAAGGTCATATTTCATTCTAAACCCCCCTGTATTGGTTATTCTCTTACAAAAAAAATTACAAAAGCCATGGTTTTGCTTTTGGGAGGAAGGAAAACCTTTATTTTTTTTTAATTTATTTTTTATTGGTGTTCAATTTACTAACATACAGAATAACCCCCAGTGCCGTCACCCATTCACTCCCACCCCCCGCCCTCCTCCCCTTCTACCACCCCTAGTTCGTTTCCCAGAGTTAGCAGTCTTTACGTTCTGTCTCCCTTTCTGATATTTCCCACACATTTCTTCTCCCTTCCCTTATATTCCCTTTCACTATTATTTATATTCCCCAAATGAATGAGAACATATAATGTTTGAAAACCTTTATTTTTATAGTTCAAAAAGTGCTTAGACTTATAACCACTATACGAAGTAGACGCAACTATTCCCATTTTATAGATATTAATACTGAAACTTAGGAAGATCGAGGGATTATCCCAAGGTCCCTAACTGGCAAACAGTAGGATTTGGACTCAAAATTATCTACTCCTCAGAGGGCTGCTCCTTGCTTTAAGGAGGTCCAGTGTAAGTGGGCAAACATACTACACATATGTAAAGCTGTGAAAAGACCATTGGAAAATAGCGTGACTAAGTGAAATGGGCACAAGGGAAAGGCAAGGAAGGAGGATTGTGAGGGCCACCTTTGGTGGCAGCGGGTTTGAGCTAGATTTTGTGTAAAGTGATAAACTTGTTTTTATGGGGAAGGGGGAAATGTGTGGGCCACATAGCAGCAATGCAGTGCTGGTTTAATGAGAGTGAACTAGAAAGAAATGGCTCCTGCATTTTCAGGTATTTACACCAGTGGTTCTCACATGGAGATTTTGTCCTCAGGGGACATTTGGCAATATCTAAAAAGATTTTTTATTTTTACTGCTGGGCGAGAGGACAATACTACAGGCATCTAGTGGGTAGAGGCCAGGGGTGCTGCTAAACATCCTATAACACACAGGACAGTCCTCCACAACAAAGAATTATCTTAACCAAATGTCAGTAGCTGGAAAACTACACAGGTTAAGAAATCCTGACCTATACACATATTTACCACATTGTATTAGGGCTTTCAAGAGAAATATAACCAATAGGGTATAATTATATATATAATATATATATATTATTATATATTATATTATAGGGTATAATTAATTATATATAATTATAATATATTATAGGGTGTAATTATATATTATATATTAATATATATAATTATATGATATATAATATATATTACATATAATATATTATAATATTATATTATATATAATATAATATATAATTATATATAATTATATATTAATATATATGTAATTATATATGTTATAGAATTATACCCTATTATATATATAATTACACCCTATTGGTTATATTTCTATATAACCAATATATTTCTATATATATAATTACACACCTATATTGATCCATATCTATCTATCTATATATATAATATATATAGCCCTATTGGTTATTTTTATATATATATATATATATATATATATATATATATATATATATATATAGTGTATATATGTGTAGCCTTCTATGAAGAGAGAAGGATTTGACTCATGTGAGGCGGGGACTGGAAGTCTGAAGTCTTGAGGGTAAGCTGAGAATTCTGGCCAGAGCTTATGTGCTGCAGTTTTGAGTGGGAAGATAGTTCCCTGGAGAGTTGGGAGTCTCAGTATTCCCTTGTAAAGTCTTCAACTGATTCAGCTGAGGCCACTCAAATTAGGGAGGGTAAGCTTCTTTACCCAAAGTCCATCCATTTAGAGGTTAGTCACTTCTTTAAAATCTCTTCACAGTAACATCTTGATCAGTGTTTGACCAAATATCTTGGCACTAGAGTCTTACCAAATTGACACATATAATTAATCATCATACACATTTAACTTTCAAAATCCTATGAGGCAAAGATTTTATCCTTGTTTTAAAGATAAAGGAAGCACAAAAAAAAAAAAAGCTACCGACGGCCAAGAGACACATGAAAAGACACTCAACATTACTCATCAGAGAAATGCAAATCAAACCTGCAATGATATATCACCTTGCACCTGTCAAAATGGCTAGGCTCAAAAAGACAAGAAACAAGTGTTAAGGATGCAAAGGAAAAGGAACTCTCGTGCACTAATGGTGGGAATGCAAACTGGTGCAGCCAGTGAGGAAAATACTATGGAGATTCCTCAAAAATTAAAAATAGAAGTGCCATATAACCCAGCAATTCTACTACTATCTACCTAAAGAATACAAAAACACTAATTTGAAAAGATACATATGCCCCTATGTGTAGTGCAGCATTATTTACAATAGCCAAGATATGGAAGCAGTCCAAGTTTCTATACATAGATAAATGGATAAAGAAGATGTGGTATACACACAATGGACTACCACTCAGTCATAAAAAAGAATGAAATCTTGCCATTTGTGACAACATGGATGGACCTAGAGGGCATTATGCTAGGTGAAATAAGTAAAAGATAAATATCATGTGATTTCACTTATATGTGGATTCTGAAAAAGAAACAAAAAGCAGAAACAGACCCATAGAACAAACCTATAGAATGATAACCAGAGGGGAGGGGAGGAAGGGATGGGCAAAATGGGTGAAGAGGAGAGGGAGACACAGGCTTCCAATTATAGAATGAATGAGTCATGAGAATAAAAGGTACAGCATAGGAAATATAGTCACTGATACTATAATAGTGTTGTATGGTGACAATGGTAGCTACATTAGTGGTGAGCACAGCATAACATATAGAGATGTGAGATCATTATACTGTACCCCTGAAACTAATGTGACATTGTATATCAGCTAAACTTCCATTAAAAAAACCTATATACAGGGATACCCGGGTGGCCCAACAGTTGAGCGTCTGCCTTTGGCTCAGGGCGTGATCCCGGGTCTGGGGATCAAGTCCCTGCACAGGGCTCTCTGCGAGGAGTCTACTTCTCCCTCTAGATCTCAGCCTCTGTGTCTGTCTCAAAATCTTAAAAGAAAACCCACATATAGACCAAAAAAAAAAAAAAAAAAAGGAAAAAAATAAGATGAAGTTCAGAGAAGTTAATGAATGTTCCTGTATTTGCACAGCTAATACTATTAACAGCTAGCACATTTTGGGCAGTTCCTGTGAGTAGGTGTGGTGCTAACAGCTGTTAATCCAATTAAGGTGGCTGCTATTTTTATTATCTCCATTTTATAGAGGAGAACATGGAGAATGGCAATGTAAATTTCCCAGAGCCAAACAATTTTTAAGCAATAGAGCCAGGATTTGAAGCCAGGCAATTTGGCTTGAGGGCCCATATTCTAACCTGCAGTTCTCACCCAGAATTGCCAGAAGGGCTAATTGAAACAAATTGTAGGGTTCCATTCCCTGAGACTGAATCAGTTAGTCTGGGATGGGCCCACAGATTTGCATTTCTAACAATCTCCCAGGTGGCACTAATGTGACATTCCTAGAGACCTACTTTGGAAACAATCACTGCCAGTCCTATGCTACACTCTGCTTTAGATAAGGACAGCAGTACTGGGCCAAAGTGCACGCATTCCACAAATATTCCTGAGGCCCTGTGTAGCAGTTCTGGTCACCAATTCCAATATGTTGGAGGGTACGCTCCACACCTCCAAACGTTCTTTAATATCAGCTGGGTGTCCTACAACTCAACTCTGAGGTCTCCACTGGGAGATCGTATTGGATCCCACAGGTTACAGGCTCAGTCCCACAAAACTCCCCCTCACCGCCCCTACTTCAGATGCCAATGGCAAGTCCAAATTGTTACCTGTGCTTCTGACCGGCTGGCTATAAATCAGAGGTTCCCATGACCCTCTCTTTGGGATCAATTAATTTGCTAGCATGGCTCACAGAACTCAGAGAAACATTTTACTTACTGGATTATCAGCTTGTTGTGACAAGACAGAACTTAGAAACAGCCAGATGGATGACAAGCACAGGGCAAAGCATGAGGAAAAGGCGAACTTCAATGCCCTCTGTGAGCATGCCATTCCCCCGACTTCTCCGTGAATTCAGTAACCTGGTTGATTAAGTCATTGGCCATTGCTGATTGGTTCAACCTCCAGGCCTCTCCCCTTCCAGAAATCAGGGGGTGGAACTAAAAGGTCCAACCTCTCCTCCTGTTTGGTTTCCCTGGCAATGCCCCTCTTCGGTGCTTTCAGAAAGTCAACTCTTTTTTTTTTTTTTTTTTTTTTAGAAAGTCAACTCATTAACACAAACCCCGTTGTGGTGGAAAGGGACTTATTGGGTAATGAGACACCATTTCACCTTTACAGCTCAGGAACTGAGGACAAGAGACCCAATATTATAAAAAAGATGCTCCTGTCACTCATTGCTCAAGAAAATCCAAAGATCTGGGGAGCTGTGAGCCAGAAACTATAGATGAAGACCAAAATATATCTTTATTATAAATCACAGTATCACATGAACTAACAGAGATGAAACGATGATCATGGTTCCTGCCATCATGACTTCTCTCAGGCTGTGTCGACAGAAAGAGCCCAGGCTTTGATGGAGCATCCTATGATGGGCGGGAGGTGCTCTCAGCAGGGGGCCCTCCTCTGGAGGTGGGGTCAGGGAGGACATCCCAGAAGAGGCACATGGCTAAACTGAGACCTAGCCCACCATAGAAGCAAGATTTAGGAGACTCTAAGGGGGAAGTGAAATGTGTCCAAAGCAGTGGGGGGACTAGCATGCCCCTACAGAGGCCCAGACTGGAAGGAAGGGCTCTCATATTTACAGAGCCAAAGGCAGTTTAGCAAGTCACAGGATTTTTGCCTACATCGCCTTGGCACATTATCCCGTGTGCTTCATTTTCCTCATCTGAATAATAGGGATGAAGATACCGTATTTCTTGGATTCAATGACCTTCCCCCCATTTTAACATTCATAAAATCAGAATATGTGTTACTATAGATTTGTGCATTTCTTGCTACATTTCCCCTTCCTTGAAAGCTTTTGGGCAACTGATGGTGTCTCAGAATTAAAGAAAGGTGAGTTATTTTTACCTTAGCTACCTCCCAGGGCTAAGAGAATACAGACTACCAAGTAAGATTCAGGACTACAGTGGCTCTCACCCCAGGCTGCACCTTAGGAACACCTGAGCAGCTTTTCAACTTTACCCATACCTCTGCTCCATCCCCAGGGATCCTGATTTTTATTGATCCAGAATAGGGGCCTCGTGGAGATTTTTTGAAACCCAGGTGATTCTAATGTACAGTCAAGATTGAAAACTGACAACCACCTTATCTATGACAGGTGTTGGCAAACAACCATCTTCGAGCCAAATGTGACTGTTTTGCTAGTTTTACTGGAACACCATCACACCCATACATTTACATGTTGTCTATGGCTGCTTTTACACCACAAAGGCACAGTAGAATAGTTGCAGCAGAGACAGTGTGACCCACAAAGTCTAAAACGCGTCTTCTGTATCTCTCTACAGAAAAACTTTGCCAATCCTTGTCCTGTTGCTACACAAGGTGTGGTTCTGGGCTTAGAGTCTTCAGCATGGCTGGGAGCTGACTGGAAACGGTGAATCCCAGCCTTAGTGAATTAGTCTGCAGCAGAACAAGATCCCCAGGCGGTTTGCGTGCACAGCAAAGTTTGAGAAGCCCTGCCCCTGCCTGCCCACCTGACTGCTGCCACTCTCTCCAGCCACTTTTTGCTCTGTACCCTTTGCTCCTGCTCAGTCCTTATCCTCCAGGACTTCACTGCAATACTACATCCTCAGGGAGGTCCTCTCCTGTCCTCATAAATTAGATTTCATTTGTGATATTTCTCTCCTGTCATCTTTTTATTTTTCTTCCTAGCATGTCACCTCAAATCTGTGACTAAACATTCATTTGGCCCCTCACTAGACTAGAAGTCTCAGGGGGGTTCTAGCCAGAAGCCTGGCTCCAGGACATGAGAAAGAGCTCTAAAAGGTACAAGGCACACTGAATGCTGCCTCCAAAAGGGAATAATGAAAAGAGGAAAGGTAATGTTGGACGTAGCTTGATGGGAAAGAACAGAACTGATTACTATGCAGACCAGCGAGGGGGCAATCTAGAAGGTCTGGATGATGAGCAGCTAGAGGATTTAATTTCCTCTTTTTGTATTCCAGGGTTAAATATTAGTATTCAATCACACAGAAACACTCAAGTACTTTGGTAAACCTCTGCAGACCAAGGATCCAATTTTACCAGCTGTTCATTAAATGAAATATCCATATATATGTATTGGGAATTTAATTAGAAAGGCAGCGGTCCAAGGATGTGATCATTGCTTGAGAAAGTTATATTTCAGGCAGCTTTTCCCTTCCAAGAGAACTGAGGAAACTCTTAATTGCCTTCTATTCTTTTTTTCCCTATTAATCACAGCTTGCCTCAACTGATTTTTTTTTCCTTCAAAATGCCCTTGGGGAGTGAACATTTTTGAATGGCTAACTTTTTATATGGAGATTATGCACACCAGCTGCTCTTGTCTAAAGCTGTAGTGTCTTTCAAAACAGAGCACAAGTCAGATGGTTTAGAGTGACCAACTTCAGGCCCTAGGCACAACACTCACTAATGGTGGGATAAGATCTATGGTGTACCTGGAGAAGTAAACCAGCCGGAAGGAGGAAAGAAGAAATGTTACACATTCAGGTTGCCCCCAAAGAGCCTCCAAGCTGATTAGAACAATGTCTGCTGCCACTGGTGGGTGCCTGCCTAAAGAGACGAATCACCCGTTATGGATATTATAAGTACATTTTGGTGGCACACGTGGGTGGCTCAGTGTTGAGCATCTGCCTTTGGCTCAGGGTGTGACCCCCAGGGGTCCTGGGATCAAGTCCCACATCAGGCTCCCCATAGGGAGCCTGCTTCTCCCTCTGCCTATGTCTCTGCCTCTCTCTCAGTGTTTCTCATGAATAAATAAATAAAATTAAAAAAAAAAAAAGAACTACATTGTGGTAATCCCTCCCCCCAAATAAAAGAGCACGCTGTTTGGAAGGGGCTCCGCTGCAAGAAGGAAAATAGCCTAAATGAGGAGTGTGGAGACACGGTTTCTAGTCCAAGCTGAGAAAACTTAGGCTAGTCCTTTAACTTAACCTCTCAGAGACCTCATCTGTAAGGTGGTTTTCATATACCTATCTATCCATTCATTTATTTATAGGCATTGTGTTAGGCAGCAGGTAGGCAATGAAAAGTAAAACCAGACATGGCCTTTATCTTCATAGGTCTTATAGTCCATTGAGAGACCAAGTTATTACTGAAAGAATTATATCAAGTGTAAAATTACAACTATGTTATATGCTATAAAGAAGAGATTTTTCTAAGACTCCATAGCCAAACTGTCAGTAAGTCTGCTCAACAGCACCTTTGAAATATATTCCACATCTAACCACTTCTTACCACCTCCCACCATACCCATACCTCCTTTGCTTCTTGCCCAGATTCCTATAGTAACAGAGCTCCATGCTTTTTTTTTTTTTTCAGAGCTCCATGCTTTGATCTTGCCTTTCTTAATGTATTCTTCGCACAGCGAAGACCATACATGAGGTCAATATCCCCTTATTCAAAATTTCCAGTGACTTTCCATCAGGCTTAGATTAAACTCCAATACCACATGTTTGTGGTCCATGGGCTTTCCATGAAATTGGCAATGGCCTACACTCTCCAATCACATCCTCTTCATTGTGCTTCTTGTTCCCTCCACTCCAGGCGAGATCTCCTTGCTTTTCTTGAACGTGCTGAAGTTGTTTCTGCTTGGAAATGTCCTTTTCTTCCCCCCAGGGAGCTTCACTTTACTCCTGTGTTCACTCAGGTCTCTGCCCAAATGTTACCTCCTTAGACAGGCTTCATGACCACCCCCATTAAAAACAACTTCGAGTTAATCACTGACCCCTTAAGTAACTCTGTTTTTTTCCTGGCATTTAATACCACCTGAGAGTTATTTGTGCACCTCTTCATTGTTTATATCCTCCCTGAAAGGGACCTTGTCCATTTTGTTTTCCAACACCTAAAATAAGGCTTATACATGAAAAGGTACTTAATAGATTTGTTGAATTATTAAATACTGTGATGACATATAATAGGGAGAATTAGTAACTCAGGAAAGGCTTCCTTAAGGGACTTTTGTTTAAGCTAGTATCTAGAGGAATGGTGAGAATTGATCTGCCTAAGAGGGATGTGGTATTCCAGAAGGGAGGAAACCTTGTGTAAAGGTCCTGTGGTAGGAAGAACAGAGAGTGATCAAGGAACTAAAGGAAGTCCAGTATGCCAGTATGAACAGGGCACAGAGCAAAGCATGACACTTGATGAGGCTGGAAAAGAAGTGGCCAACACATGGCTTTGCTGGATCTATCAATGATTTCTATGTTTATCCCAAGATCAGTGTGAAATTATTAAAGGATTTTACTTGTGGGAAAGGGTAGGGGAGGAACCAAACACGTTGTTTACAAAAAAAAAAAATACTTGAAATGATTTAAAGACCCATTTTTGCTCTGAAATTTCTAGGACTTTATGAAAAATCAATCAGCAAAATGAGAATGGACTTTTGAAAATACTAACCAAAGTCAATTTCAATGGCAGAGATTCAAGCTACTGAGTTCTGTAGCTACTCAAACATCATCTCTTTGGGATTTTATGTTCATGCTGAGTTTAGCACTCTCCCTTTCTTCCCTCCCCTAAAACAATAGAGTCAAAATTTCCACTTCCCAATGAAACTGTAACTTCTGAACTATTATTCTAACCATGCAGGGATCTAAGTTGAGCATCAGTATTGGAAGTTTCTAGGCTTTTTAAGCACACATTTTTTAGCTTACCTTGCCAAATAGGCAGGTAGGAGTGTCAAGGCCTGGGTTACCACATCCTGAATTCAAATCCTCCCCTGGTCAGCAATTGATGCATCTTGAAACCTCAGACCCTCATCTACGGAAGGGGGATGATGATGGTATTTTCCTCGCTGAATTGTTGTGAGGATCAAGTGTGATGATAAAGTGCTTAATAAGTGCTGAAGTAGTTGACATAACCCCTTTGATTGGAGTATTCAAAGATCCAGTGTGTGGAAGAAACCTGGAGTCAACCATCTCCAACTACCTAGGCTGATTCTAGCCCAGCCACCTCTTGCTTACTTGCTAAAGCCAGTGACATAGCTACAGCTTCAAATGCAGGCTACACATCTCTTTTCTCAGTGGAGAGTTTAGCAGATATGCAATGTATGAAATTGCAACCTCTCTTTCAGTGTCCAATGTACTACCCAACTCAATAATTTTTATTGTTGCTGACTGAGATGACAATGGAACATCTATGCCTAATTGAGATTTTGTCCATGAAGAAATTGAAAGAATTGATAGGGCACTGACAATTAACACAAATGAACAGATAAATGAAAACCTTCAAGCTTTTGGGAGAAAATAGACACCTACCTAAAATATTTTGTATCTAGAGATATAAATTTATGGATTTAGAAGGTAAGTCTCTAACAGACAATACTATCAACTATCAATTTACCTCTCATTCTTAGTACAATGTCTGTTAATTACAAGAGACTACGTGTGCCCCAATCGTTGGGATATCTAGAAACAAAGAGGGATTATAAATTGTGTGTGTCAAAGAGGGACAGAGCACCCCAGTTTGGTGAGCTTTAGAAGCGGATTGCCATAGATTTAATTAAATGTGCCAAAATAGTAATTTACCAAATAATACCTAAAAGTCTTTAAATTGTAGAGATAGCTCCCTGAGGTGCTATTGCTCTAATATCCAACCCACTTATGTATTTGACTCACTCCCCACTAATAAAGTCTAAAAAATTCTTTGCCTTAATCACTGACCAGTGCAAGTCCCTAATTTGTTTAGTACTTGCCTCTACCCAGCTCAATTGCTTATAAATGTGAATTGGGGTTTGTGAACATTTTCTTAACAGGTCCCTGGAGGGCCAACGATTAGGTGTTTACTGGCGCTTTTTCAGGATGGTGACAGTAATCATGGAAAAAGGGGAAATCAAGGAGGAATTGCAGTTGGGAATAGTTTTTTAAGGCACCATTCTTGGAAAAAGCTCCTCCATTTGGAAGCTGGATTCATGGCCTTAATCCAGGGAATGCAGATGTTGAAGCTCAAGAAGGATTGTTTGGAAGACATAAAGTGAAGGAATTAGACGCCATTATATGTTATTATATCAATTTCATTTCCAAAAACACACTCCATGCATGCTTTGAAAGGACATCTGACAAGCAAGATGCTTTTAGCTAAATGACATCTCTTCCCTCTGGGCTCCACCTAAAGCCCTTATAGCAAAGTGCCCTTTTAGCTTATACCTCCTGGAATGTGGCCTCCCACATTCAAGTGGAATGTGGGTCAAGTCCAGCATAGTACCTATCTTGCTGAATCCAAAGGAACTATTATTTCCCGAGTGCCAACTATGCCAAGACCGAAAAATCCACAATCTCATCAAGTTTTCCCATTTATCCTGTGCTTGGATATGGTTTTTACTTTAAATAAATAGGACAGTAAAGTTCAGAGAGTTTATGTGACTTGCCTATGGTCATTAGCTAGTAAGAAACCTAATCTCAGCTCATTTATTCATACAACAGATAGAACTACTAAGTGGTTAGCCCTGAAGATAGCTTACTGAACATGGAAGATGAAATAATCACAGTTTAATGGAAGAGCAATATGACTGGAAGTCTAGGGTACTGTGGGGACCCAGAGTAGGGTACCTTACCTAGTACAGAAGGTCCAATAACACCTTTCTCAGGAATGGACATATTAGTGGAAACTTAAAGGGAGAAAAGGAGTTAGCCAGATTCAGTCTAGAGAACACTGTTCTAGGAATTCTAGGAATTCTAGAAGGAGTTCCAAATGCCAGGAGTAGGAGGTAGGAGAGAGCAAGATTTTTTTTTTTTTTTTTTTCAGAACTGTAGGATTGGGAGTGTTGGCAAAGAAACAGAAAGGCAGGAGGCAGGAGAGGTAGATAAAGTTGGATGGTGGGAGGATTCTCAACCAGGGTAAGGAGTTTGGATTATATCTAAAGGCACTGGAGTAAGCAGAAGAACATACAGGTTCTTGGAAGTTCACTAAGGCTGAAATATGGAGAATCCTAGATGAGGAACAAGATTAGAGGCAGGGAGGTAGACTAGAAGGCAGTTGTTGTCTGGGTGAAAGAAAGGATGGAGTTTGGGAACTAGGAGTACAGATGACAGGGGGATTATTAGGAAATTAAGTTGTTAGGACTTGGAGACTGGTAAGATGGGATTGTTGATGAGGGCTGAGAGCACAGGGCTTGAAGACTACTCCAGAGTCTTGTGGTGGGACCATTGGGTTGTGCCATATGTAGGAAGAGGGGAAGGTGTGTGGGGAAGAAAGTAAATGCCATTTGGCACTTGTTGGGTTTGTAGTGGAAGATGTTCAAGTACCTTCGGGGCAGTGAGATATCTGGGTCTGGAGTTCTGAAGAGAGGTCTGGGGGATGGGTTAGGAAGTACCTGGTAAAGGTGATGGGTAAATTAATGTGTCAACTTGACTGAGTTAAGTGATGATAAAGCATTATTTTTGGGTGTACCTGTGAGGTGTTTCCAGAAGAGTTAAGTATTTGAATTGATAGAATGAGTACAGAAGGTCACCTTCACCAAAGCAAGTGAGCATCATCCAATCCATTGACAGCCTGAATAGAACAAAAAGGCAGAGGGAGGGCAAGTTTGCTCTTTTTGCTTGAATTGGAACATCCATTTATTTCTGCCCACAGGCACTGGCACTCCCAGCTCTCAGGACTTCAGACTTGGACTGAATTATACCATGGGCACTCCTGGTTCTCTGGTTTGCAAACGGCAGATTACGGGACTTCTCAGATTCCATAATCATGTGGGATAGTTCCTATAATAAATCTCCTCATATATTTCTGTATATCTAACTACTGGTCCTGTTTCTCGGAAGATCTCTGACTAACACAGTAGGCAAATGGTGACCAAACCTGAGGGAGAGACCGAAATACAGAAAGACAGAGAGGCAAGTTCCATCTTTCAGAGCATGTGTTTGAGCTGCTTCTCATAACCAGCAGAATATGGTCTTTCTCTAATGAGGGGGTCACCTGAGCCCTTACTAATATCTCCCTCCATGTTCCCACAACATGGTCCTCAAAGGGCTGATGGGAATTCAGGATTGAGTCATGGCCAACAAACTAACTGGCCCAGACACAAGTCAGAAAGCACTGGCTAGGGACAAAATTCTGTTCTTTAGTGTAGAAAGCAAGAATTCCATTCTTGGTTCAATTTTTGGCTAGAGTGGAATCTACAGTATACTTATATGTAAAACGCTGCATTTACTGAAATAGCTAACAAACTTATGATAGGTTGGGTTTCCCCAAAAGCAGATCCTGGACTAGAATTTTTTCAATTACTTTATTTAGGAAGTGATCTCTGAAGCAGGGAGTGAGACAGTGGAGGGACGGAAGCCAATGTGGAACTGTTAGTGGACAGACTGGTTGCCATTCTGGGCAGCTGGAGCTCATTCCCTTGGGCACCTCCGGAAGAATGTTGATCATACCTCAAGAGTTGCCTCTCCCAAGGTGTGAGAAAGCTGGAGTACTCACCAACTTTCATGTGTTATTGGCTGAGGGGTTGCTCTGAGGAATGTTAACTCCTAAGCCCTTCTAGCCTACTCCACATGAGTCAGTCATGCTCCCAAGGCCAGAGAAGGCCCTCAGGCCTTCACAGATGTTTGAAGGAAGAAGCTTACAGTGTGACCAACACAGTGAAAGCAGAGGGAATGTGGGGAGGGCTCTGATGTCTTCTGTTAGCCAGGAGGGAAAAGCTATGAGGGAAATCTGCTACAATGTGTAACATCATCTTCTTAGTACCACAGTTATTCTAACCATCCCAGACAAGTGATTACAGAGTTAACTACACATGCTGGCTATGATGAGGTAGGGTACCCAAAGATGTCATGTGGACCATTTGACACACTGTGGGATTATGTTCCACCAAACTGTAATGGCCAAATGTGACTATGACTTGCTCATGATCTTCAAAGTTCTATTGTATTTGGACTCATATAATGGAGACTTTTAGTCAGAATTTCTTGCCAAACATTAATCAACTTGTTTTTAAAGAACTCAATAAGTGATTAGCTTATGGCTTTTCAAGCCAACGCGAAAGCCTTTGCCAACTAACTCTGGCAATATCTTTCCCCTCTAAAGTCTAGGATACAGTACTTAGAGCATTACAAAAACATTTTAGAGTCAAATCAAGACCCAGTCCTTAATGGTAAATGGTTGAAGAATGGTTAAGTGTATATTTATCATGCCTTTGTGACTTGAGGGGAAAGTTGAGGCTTCCATTCATTATACCAAGTTAGTTTATATGCTGTATCTTTCTTCCCTCTTCTTCACTGCTTAAGCATTTGGGGGAAAACTTTCTATTCATAGCAAAATTAAACCAGTAAATCTCCTTGGACTTGTTATTTGGAACCATAAAAAGTATTACTTTTTAGTTTTATCTCAGTCAATGAAGACGACTCATAAAGGTAAGATTTATAGTCAGCTGTTCTTTGCTTTAGCAAAACCAAGGTCAGAAGCTGAGACACAAGCAGAGGTCACACTGCCTCCTTCATCTTGCCTGAGGTTTCACACAGTAGTGGATTTTCTAAGTGCAGCTGCTCCAGATTTACATGAGAAGCATACTTCAGCCAGACTTTTGAAATTTTAGGCCATTCATTTATCACATATTTATTGAGTACATACTAGTGCCAGGTAGTGTGGAAGCATTAGGGATCTGAAAGACACAAGAGCTCTTTTCTTCTGCACATGGCTTATGTTAGCCAAACAGTATTTGATGTAATCCCTTCCAAATTCCCCTGCCAGGGACTTGGGGTCACCCCAAGAAAAAGCAAGTTTGGAAGGAGGGTGAGGACTCAAGACAAGAAGTGAGACCAAGTCTCTCTAACTATTCTTTCTTCCTTAAAAATTTTGGCCTTCAACTAGCTGCTGTTTTTTGTAATTGATCCTCTATGCCTTTTTAAGCCTCCACTCCCTTGAAGAACTGCAAATTGATCTGGGGTCTTTATTTTAAAATTTTGAAAATGTCATACCTTCCTGCTAAAAGCAGCAAGATACTTTTCTTATCACACAATCATTATCCAGAGAAACTAAAACACCGACTGCGCTTCTCCCAGCCTTCTACCTGCAGGAACAGTTTGCTCCAGAAAAAGTTTCCCGAAATTGTAAAGTATAAGATACAAAGGAATACATAATGAAGTCAGGATAGGTAGCGGCATGCCTGAAGGACAGGTCTTTTCCTTAAATGATCTCTGCAAACTGAAAGGCTTCCAGGGGAAAAGGGAGATTACAATGTTTAGCGAGTTAGGCATATCTGTTCATCATGTGTTATACTCGATGGAAACAAGGTCTATCAGTGAAGTCAAAACATGGAATAAAATTGGACTCAACTTTAACTGGGACCACTTTTTTTTTTTTTTTTTAAACTGGGACCACTTCTAATTGTCCTGAACCATAAGTGTAACCATCACCATCATCGCCGCCTTCATTTATTGAGGACTCATGTCTGGCATTATATAAGGATCTTCTTTTTTCCTCTCACATCCCTGTGAGGTAGGTAGGGATCATCACTCCGTGTGACAGGTGCAAGAAACCTCAGGAAGGTTAATCAGGCTGTCCCCGCTAGTCTGTAACTGGAACCTAGGCCTGTTTCAGAGCAAAGCTAAACCACTTCCTACTTTAAATAACAAGGAAAACAACAAAAAGGTCAGGATGGGAGGGAAAAAAAAAAAAAAAAAAAAACACTGGCCAACATTTGATCACCCTGGAAAAGTTAGTCTTATGTTCACGAAGCTCATAAAAGTGGAAGTACAGAAAATTGAATCTTCATACTTATTTCTTGGGACTATGGAAGTGACCAGTTTTTGGTCACAAAAAAAAAAAATCCTCATTAGTCTGGATTACTTTTATTTATTTACGGATGGTATAGGTAGCAATCACATACTTTTCAGAAATTCCAGCAATGGGAATATTTACTGACAAGAAAGATTTTTCCAGTCATGTTTAAGATTCTTACATTAACGGGATGGTACAGTGTACAGTGTATATAGATGAATAAATAACATATCAACTTTTATTCACAGTTCTAGTGATGTGACCTTCATGTGGTGACTTAATTACCTGCTCTTAACACTGTCTATGCAAATAAATAAGTCTTTTCTTTATAAATATTCCAACGATTCAAACTTTTCTGTAATTCACACTATCTTGAAGGAAATAGGAAGAGTGGAAACTGCAAGGATATAATGTATAACAACAGTCTTTTTAAAGAATTATTTTACAACTTAGTAAAATTAGAAAGCTTTTTTGTTAAAAAAAAAGAAAGAAAGCTGAAGATGGTTCTTTAGTGGGTGTTTCACTTAAAATCTTTTATGTAAATCATAAAATTTGATTTCACAGGGCACAAAGTCTAAAAATCACACGGACTCCTGAGTAGCAGAAAAGCTTCCCTTTCGGAATTTCCTGGGCACTTCTAACATTTTGGAATAAAATGAGGAAGGAAGGAAATTGACAACTTTTATCAGGAAAAAAACCCTTTAAGACCATGTGTTTTAAAACACTTTATTTAGACTTCCTAGGATTTTTACGTAGGTGATCTCATCCATGAGGACCCTAAATCGTTAAGTTTACACTGTAACTTCAAAATGGCATACTTGCAAGTTTCCTACTAAAAATACTGCTCATCAAATAGACCCTTTCTTTAAAAAGAAATGTGACCGCTGATTCTGTAACTATGGATATTCTTGACAAAAGACTTCTAATAGTCTTATATCTCAGGTCTTCATGATTTCCAGCAACGTCTCAGATATTCCTAATCAACATCACCACCCCTCACTCCTACCAAACCTTTTCCTCCCACTGGCAAAGATCACCTTTAAACATCTCCACAGAGTAGACCTCTGAAAAGAGAAATGAGAAGTCTTTTATCAAGAAAGGAAACTGAAGAAATCAGTTTCTTGTTCCAGTGTTTTCCCCTCTTCCAGGCTGCCTCCTCCCTTCATCAAAACTATTTGCACATTTGATACTGAGCCAGGTAGCTGGGGTTGCACTCGTTGCAAGATGTTACTGGGCATTCATAAATGGGTGCATTTTTTTTTTCTGCTTTCTCCTCTCTCTTCAGGCAATAATAAAAACCCAACCGTCTTTAATAAATTTGGGTGAGGTCCAGAAACAAAAGCACAGACTGGGTTTATACAGACTTGGGAGTGACTTTTCTTGCCCCCGGTGCTGGTTGACCTCATTCATCCTTTCCATTAGTCCTAGGTGCCTGCCACAGGCCAAGCCCTGCGCTAAGCTTGGGGACAGCGTGGGGTGAGGCACCCTTCAGCCTCCAAGGCACATGAGTGTGCAGGGGGTGAACGGGAAGCCGGGAGCAGAGAGTGACAACGGGGTGTGCTGTATGTTTGCCAACAGAGGGATGCAGAAAACCAAAAGGCGGGGTGGAGAGGGGCTAACGGCCCCAGGAGGTGAAAAAACCAGGAGGGGTTTGGAGTTTCTGAAATTCACTTCTTTCCTTCAGCGCAGCCTTCACGCAGCCCCCTCCCCGCTCTCTGGCACGTCCCTCCCGTGCAATTGCTGGTCACTTGCAAAGGGCTTCAGGACTTACCTGGGGGCGCTTCCACGCGGCCCTCGGCCCAGCGCTCGCCAAGCCCCGCGGGGGTTTCCTCCGGGCGCGCCCTGAGCGCACCGCCAGGAGCGCAGCGCCGAGCGCGGGGGACGGTGGGGACCTCGCGCGGGGACCTCGGGCACCCGGCGAGGAACCCGGGGCGGCGCGGGCAGCCTCTCGCCTCCCGGTGTCCCGCAGGCGGGCGGCCGCTCCCCCGCCCCTCCTTGCCGCTCTATAAAGGCCTCTCCCCGCCCCGGCCCGACCCTTCCCCGCCCCGGCGGCCCCGGGCCCGGCGCACTCCCCGGGGAGGGGGGCGGGTGACGGAAGCGGGGGCTGGGGGCTCCGGGGGCCGCGACTCCGCGCACGCTCCTCCGCTGCGGGGAGCCCCGGGGCTCAGCTCCACACCCTGGGGGGAGACTGAGGGCGGGGAGGCGGGGGTTCGCCGTGCGCGCCTTCCCTGCGCCCAGGGCGCGGAACCCGACGGGCAGCTCCGCTCCTACTGCTGGAACCGCCGCGGGCGACTGGCCCCGTCCTGGGGTCTTGAAGCAGCAGGGGCTAGCCAGGGAGCTCCGGGGCCCGCGTGGTGGGAGTTTCCTCCTGCTGCGCCCGGAGACCAGCCGCCGCGCGCCCCACGCCTGGGGTCCAGCGCCCCCGGAGGCCCCTCGCTCAGAATTCAGGGTCTGGAGCGTCTCCTTGATTCTTTCCGACTACGGACTTTTTATCGCCCACCGGCCATTCATTCATGTATCCGCTTATTCGTGTCTCAAATATTTGAGCACCTAGTTTATGCTACTTTGAGGTGCTTGGGATACAAAGCTAACTCTGGTTTTTAGCCGCCGGTCTCCATGGGGGCCAGGCGTGGCAACAGGGAATGGGGGGCGGGGGGGGGGGGGTAGCTGCTGGATGGGGCAAATGGTGCCGCCGCGGGAACACAGAAGAAGGGATCCTAACTCAGAGGAAGGGATCCTAACTCAACCGTGGAAGACCAAAAGAAGGTTCTCTGAGAAAATCAAGTCCAAACTGAAATGTACAGAGTGCGCTAGATCTAAAAGCAGAGGGAAGAGGGTCCCAGACAAATGGATCAGCAGCTACAAAGGCTGAGAAGTGAGAGGGGGCGTTGCTCCTCCTTAGTGGAACCAAGAGTGTCTGTTTTTAAAAATCTGCTCTTGGGACGCCTGAGTGGCCTGGTTGAGCGTCTGCCTTTGGCTCCGGGAGTGACCCCGGGGTACCGGGACCGAGAGTCCTGCGTCGGGCTCCCTGCATGGAGCTTGCTTCTCCTTCTGCCTGTGTCTCTCATGGGTAAAAACAAACAAACAAACAAATAAATATATATCTGCTTTTTACAGTCATCCTGAATAAAGAAAACTTTAAAATTAAAAAAGGGGGTGGCGGTAATCTAGTGAGTGGTAGAACTGGTGCCGTGAGCGCAGGCAGTGTAGCTCTGGAGTGTACGTGCCCAGTATGAATTGTCAACTTGGTAAGGGACAAGTTCAAAACAGAGCTGTTCCCAAGGAATGGGGATTCTCTGGAATCCAAGACTTAATTTCAAGTCTCAACTGGACCATCGGGTCGTTAACCTCAATTTCTTCCCCAGTGGAATGTAAACGATAGGACACTCTCATGCGCCTTATTAGGTGCCCTCTGGGGATCATGAGACTTCACGCTCTGGATCATAGACTTGGTTGAGCAGCACCAGGACGGGTGACTTCAAAATGGTGACTCCTCTATGGGTCCTTTGGCTTCGGTGCAAGGGAAGCTGGAAGAACATTAGAACAACAACAGATGGTGGGAATGTGAGCTGGGGCAGCCACTCTGGAAAACTGTGTGGAGATGTGGAGATTCCTCAAAGAGTTAAAAACAGACCCAGCAATTGCACTACTGGGTATTTACCCCAAAGATACTGATGCAGTGAAGCACCAGGACACCTGCTCCCCGATGTTCATAGCAGCAATGTCCACAATAGCCAAACTGTGGAAGGAGCCTCAGTGTCCATTGAAAGATGATGGATAAAGAAGATGTGGTCTATATATATAGTGGAATACTACTCAGCCATTAGAAACAACAAATACCCACTATTTGCTTCGACCTAGATGGAACTGGAGGGTATTATGGTGAGTGAAGTAAGTCAATGGGAGAAGGACAATCATATGGTTTCACTCATACGGGGAATATAAAAAATAGTGAAGGGGATTAAAGGGGAAAGGAGAGAAAATGAGTGGGAAAAATCAGAGAGGGTGACAAACCGTGAGAGACTCCTAACTCTGGGAAACGAACAAGGGGTAGTGGAAGGGGAGGTGGGTGGGGGGAGGGGGTGACTGGGTGATAGCACTGAGGGGGGCACTTGACAGGATGAGCACTGGATGTTACACTATGTGTTGGCAAATCGAACTCCAATAAAAAATATACAAAAATGAAATAAAATAAATAAGCCACAGGAAAAAGAAAGAACAACAGCAGAAACAGCAAAGCTAACATCAGAACATCTCAAATTATTATTGCTTTCACTTAAAATGATGAAAGTAACTCGTTTTTATATTCTCATATAGTGTTCTTATTTTTAATAATATACTTAAAAACATAAGTATACTTTTCTTATCCCAGGTAATTATTGAAAGAGACAGATGTGATTCCGGATGGCAGGGTTCTTAGCCAATTTCCAGCCCACCCAAAGCTCCTTTAAAAGTGTACCACACATGCAAAAAATGCTGATTCTATTAGTCCCATAGCAAACATCAGTCTGATAGAATGGCTTTTGGGAGTCACATGCCTGTGACCTGTGGCCCACCCAGGACCAATGAACATGTCAGTTCAATGAGAAGGCTTGATAGTACTGCCTTAATAACAATCCAAGTACCCCTGACATCTTGTTTTAGGGCATCTTAAATCACTCTATTTTATGTTCTGAATCTTTTGATGTCCAAACCAATTTTCATGACTGGGTCAAGCTTTGACCAGCACTCAAAGAATTAGGCTTCCTTTCACCTAGATTACAGCAGAAAGGCAGAGGAAGAAGAAAGGTCCTTGGATCTTATACATGCAGGTGTTTGCCCGGAGTGACCATAGTTTTTCCCATTATGCAATCCTTGATTTCCAGAGAAATGATAGGTAGCCAGTGTTCTCTGCTAAATTTCTGGAGATTTTTTTAAGGAAATGTGGGTGCCATATGTACTTGAATGGGTTTTTGGACATGACAACTTCATCAAAACTAGACATTAATTATATCAGAAGACAATAGCAACCATTAACCTAAGCCATACATATGAGCTGGTTTGCCATGACAGTGTTGGGACTTTGGGAGCCTTGTCCATTCATAGTTCAGCTTTTGGGAGGAGGTCAGATCCACTTTGACTTCTGAAATGTCTCCAGAGCTCAACCTGGCTAGATCTTCACAGTTCAAACCCTTAAGCTACCAAAGTTGCCTTCCATGCGACCTCCCAAAGTCCAATCTTCCCTTTCACCCACTCCACTCCTGCCAATTTACCCTTCATTCTTTTGACAGAGGATCTTTCTAAACCACAAATCTCATCAATCACTCCACTGACTTACTGCTATAAAGGCTCTCCATTGCTTGTAGAGCAGAGTCCAAATTCAAGGCACTTTATCCCTCTCCCGATTCTTCCTTCTTGCCTCATGTCCTGCCGTCCAACCACACTCCCACCATTAATCATGTACTCGACTGTCCTAGTAATGATTGCATTGATTGATCTCATACTGCTTTCACATGTCTTGCCATTGTCAAGACTGTTTTCTCTGTATTTATGTATTCACTTATTCAGCAAAATATATATTGAATATTTACTATGGACCAGGCACGGTGAAGGATTGGAATTGTTTTTAAGATGTTAATCTATATTTTTTTTGGTCATATGTTAGAATAATATACTTAATCCAGGGATCTTATTTGGTTTACTAGGATCTGCTTATAAAACATATTTTATTTTTTAAAGTATTTTATTTATTTATTCATGAGAGACACACACACACACAGAGGCAGAGATATAGGCAGAGGGAGAAGCAGGCTTCACGTTGGGACCCTGATGTGGGACTCGATCCCGGGACTGCGGGATCACACCCTGAGCTAAAGGCAGATGCTCAACCTCTGAGCCACCCAGGCGTCCCTATAAAATATATTTTAAATATCTATTATGTGGTAGATACTGTATTAGACATCAGAATGCAATCAACCATAATATCTGCTCATAGGACTTCAGAGCCTAGTGTTACAGTTGGATAAATCATCTGATTAATAATGTGTTACAGGTCTGTATGCACTGGGCTCTATGGCAGAAACCCTGGAAAGAAGGTGATGTTCATGATAAACATTGTACCTGCGGTTGAGTGAGGAAGGTTGGGGGGGTGTTGGATAGCAAGGTAGAAGGAGCAGCATGTATGAGAGCAGGGAAGTCAGTGGTGGCTGGACAATGAAGGGGCACACTGTGAAATGAAGTTAGAGAAGGAGGTAGGGGCAGGTGGTGGATTGGATGTGAATGAGTGACTAGGTGAGCCAGAGAGTCCAGAACTCCCAGGCCTCTGGCTTGCCCATCTGCAGTAACATTATTTCCTGAGCTAGAGAACATAGGAGGAGAAGGTTTGAGGAGGAAGGTGGAAGAAAATAGTTCTATTTTGGCTATTTTGAGTTGGAGATGCTTGGGAGCTGTCCAAATAGTGATGCTTAGTGGCCAGATGGATACATATAGGTCTGGGCCCTGGGACTGAGGCCTCAACTGGAGATGTGATTTTGGATTCATCATAAAATTGATAGCTGAAGCCACAGATGTGTATGAGGTAGTACGGGGAAAGTTCATTTAATCATCATTCACTGAGGAAGTATTCATTGGGCACTTACCATTTGGGAGGCACTCTCCTAGACCTTGGTGATGCATCAGGAACAAAACAAGAAAGATTCCTTCTCTTCTGGTAGTTGAGAACAGAATAGAAAGAGGACCATGCCGAAGATGTCCACATAATAGGAGTCAGAGGATTGCCATCATTTTTATCTTTCCAAAGGAGTTCTAAGAATCTCAAGGTTTGCCATCTTTCTTATCTTTCAAAGGGAGATCTAAGAATAAGGACACACTAAATAGGCTGAGAGTCAACAGTCAGGAAATAGGAAGAACTCTAGGATAATTTCCAATTGTATCTTGGGGATTTTAAAGTAGTACAGTAAAACCCCAGGTAGGGTAGGTAAATTTGGGTGTATCACCATTGGCCATTGGCTTTTAAAAACCAATCCATCCTCCTCAGACTTAGGTGGCCTCAAGTTTTTATCATGGATGGTAGGAGTTTTGCACAGTGGCAGTATTATAGCCAAAGAGATTTATCCGAGGTGCAATTATTGCTATCATGGATGGTAGGGAGAGACCAGTTAGGAAAGGACTGCCTTGTGGTCACTGGGGAGTTTCCAATTACATGGTGAGTCACAGATAGTATAAATTTCATTATCTTTGCTATTTACCCTCTGAGGCCAGAAACATTGATTATCATTAACCTGGTCCTACTACAACCCTAAATGTTGTGCAATTGATTTTCAGATGCTTTTTTTTTAATTTATTTTTTATTGGTGTTCAATTTACTAACATACAGAATAACCCCCAGTGCCCGTCACCCATCCACTCCCACCCCCCGCCCTCCTCCCCTTCCACCACCCCTAGTTCGTTTCCCAGAGTTAGCAGTCTTTACGTTCTGTCTCCCTTTCTGATATTTCCCACACATTTCTTCTCCCTTCCCTTATATTCCCTTTCACTATTATTTATATTCCCCAAATGAATGAGAACATATATCATATTGTGGGAGGTGTTTAATGGTACAATTACTTGCTTATGGAATATGTTGAACTAGTCAAAGAGAGATTTTTTCAAGCCCTGAGATTTGAATCAGCTGTAAAGTCAGAGAGATGACCCCCCGCTGCCCATTGAGTCAAATAAATAATAAGAAACTGAAGGCATTGAGCCAGATTCTTTCATCGTTTGGTTCATTTCTCTGGTGCAATTCTATGAGAGGTCAAATCACTTTTATAGCCCATTAGGGTATAATTAGGATTCAGCAGCAAACATTTTCTAAATCCTCTTCTCAAGACTAAATGGTATGTACTCCATTTTTAAAGGGACCAAAAAAGAAAAAAAAAAGTTAAACCCACCATGGAGTGAAATTTCTCTTATCTTCCATAAGAATATCCATTAGTCCTATAATCAAACCAAACCATAATCCTCCAAAGATGGCAAGGGAGGAGCAGCTGGACTTTATGAACCTGGCCATGACCCCGAGATTTATCCTGTTTATGGGAACTTTCACTCATGAATGTTGTTATCACTTTGAAGTATCTCACCTTAACCATTTGACCCAGGAGGAGGTTCATATTCTTTCCCTTAATTTCTGGACCACAATCAGGAAAGGCTAAAGCAGCCCTATAGGACTGCCTAAAGATTTAAGAGAACAGCAGAGAAATACTAACAATGACAACAACAATTAGTCAACTCCATGAGGTAGGCAGGTGTCATTTACAGAAGAGGAAGCAGGCACAGAAAGTCAAGGAGGCTGTCCAAGCTAATTTGCTCAATTACTAACTGTTGAAGCCAAGATTGAAACCCAGGAAATGAATCAGAGAGTGAAAACAGGGGTAACAGATAAACAACCAAGCAACCTGATGTACAAGGTACGCGTGGTAGATTGTGTTTCTAAAGATGGTTATAGCAATCTCACTCATGGTTTTGTCTCTGCCATTTGAGTAAACACAATTTCACAGTCTTCTCTATGCTGGGCATGGAGAATGTCTTAGTTTTCCTAGTTTTCCCTCTTATTCCCACTCAAAAGGCGGCCTCTAAAACAAGGATTCATGTACAAGTAGTTTATTTAGGAGATGATTCTAGGAAACACTGCTATGGGAGTGAGACAGGAAAGGGAAGCTGTCAATGAAGGGAGTGTTACTAAGCAAGTGACCACAGTGGACAACTGTGTCTCAGTCCTGCTGCAGACTGCTGGGAAACAATACAGAACACACCTTCATTTTTTATCCACCAAATCTCTGCGTGTTACTGGCTAAGAGATGCTCCCAGAAGGACTAACTCTCTGGCACAGGCAAAGAAGCCTTTAGCATATAGGATGGAGTGAGGCGGGTTGGGGAGGGGCAGTGAATCTGCTGGAGAGACCTTTCCAGTCTGTGTGCTTGAGTCTCTGTATAAGCTCCCAGCAACAGCAAGAAAATTAAAACATAATCAAGGCTCACATTACCCAACTCAAACAGAATAAAAAATCCTCTTGCAATTGTGGGCAAGCATGCTCCCATACTGTCTCCTGTCACTCTTTTCTCTAAGTCTTTCCAAATTGTTCTTCTACTTGGTTCCCATCTGCCCCTGCCTGTCTCTGGTACTCATGGTGGAGGTGGGTGAACACGTGTATGCCCACAAGAATGTTACTTTAGAAGCATTTGCGTCTGCAACATCAACATGGAAGAAATGTGATGCATTGGCCAAAGAGGCACTTTGTGCAACATGGGGCTTATTGGGGTTATTAACTCTAGCTAAGTTTAACTGAAAATTATTGAAAAAGCACGCATTAAAAGCTACTTATATATGTGATTTGCCTTTATCTAACAAGAATTGTTCTTGGTTATATGGAAAATAATTCAGTGTTGACTGAGTCCCCAATGGAGATGACCAATTCTTTCCAAATTGGAAATTGCATAAAAGCCCTGAAAAAGGTTTAAACTCATAATCCGAGTGCCTTAATATATTTTCTTTTCACAAAGAAGTGGATTTATCTATCATACTGCATTTTCCAAAGTTCTTTATTTTTAAATGAAAATGCCAAGAATTTTCTTCTATTTAAATTTTATGACATGACTCCAAGATCCTCAGAGTTTGTGAGGAAATCCCTTAGGAAGATACGTGTTGCTTTTTGGCGGCAAGTTTGCTTCATCTGAGGTTCCTTATCACTTTCCAACTACTTAGAAATTTAAGCTAAGGCAGATTGTGTTTTATATACTGACCACAAAAACAGAATTTTCCAAGGCTACAGTTTTGGATTATTAATAATGAGAATTTCGGATTTCAGACAAATATTGAATGACTAGCAAGTGTAATCTCTTCCTGCCAGCATGTCTTTTAAGCATTATTTAAGGACACTGAGGACAGTGGTTACAGTACGTCATGTAGGCAGCGCAGCCAACTCTACTGGAAAGCTGTGCCCCTGCTCTTCATTCATAAGGAGCTTATAGTTATTTCAGAAGCCTGTAAAGGGGCCTGTTGAATTTTGAGGGAATCACATAGTAAGTACATAGTAAAAAGAGTTAAGTTTTAACTAAAATTTTATCTCAGTTTCTTATGAAAGTAGGGATGGACACCCTACTCTGTAGAAGCCCTACTCTGAACTTTGGTCCATTTTAGGCATCTGGAGAAGCAGCCAATCACTTTTGTAAAAAATCAATAAGTCAAGGCTTTCAGCAGAGCATGATTTATCCACTTAAGAACAATGAACTAGATAGCATTTTGGTGTTAACTTTTACTATTAAAAATATATATAGCAATTCTGTTTCTAGCAGCTTTTAGTAGTCTTATAATAGGCTGGAATAAAACCAAGAAATATAAGTAAATTAGAAACTTCAGTGAACTTTGTTTTAGAGCAAGAGCAACTGACATTACTGCAACTGGTACTTTTTCGGTAAGAAAGATTATTGAATAAATATGTGTAAACATCTTAGTTTTTTAATTTATTTCAGGGAAACCCTTATAAGAAATAATTTATATTTTCCTTCAAAGTCTCACAAAACCCACCCTTTCTTGTATATTATTTCCATCCAAGGTCTCTCATGTTGGAGTTTGTTGTTATTAAATATTGGAGATGATATTCTTCTCCCACGCTTTCCCCCCAAAAGCTATGAAGATGTTCAGATTTATTATGATTAGTCACCCATCCTCTGCGATCTTGGTGCTGAATGATACATATTCACACACATGCACATGTACACACACACTTCCTGTAGAAATGTATACATTCATATTTCCAATCTGCAGAGGCTGCAGTTTCTGAGGACACACTCCAAATTCCACTGTACAGTTGTTGCAGAAGTGGTGGGAAAAGTAGTTATGGATATGTATGTAATAAATTTTTTCCTGAAGAAATGGAACACTTTGTAAATGCATCCAAGGGGCAAAGATTTATTTCCTATGAAGTAAGCTTGGGGCTTATCTGGTCAGCATTTTGCTGAGAGCAGGGCCTCAGAGCACTATCTCTTCTTAATTAGAACTTTGAGAACAGATGAGAACTTGCTTGCATAAGTGCCCTCCTACACAGGCAATATGCCCTTCATACTTTTGTAACGGATCCCTTCCAGTTAAAATTTGGGCGAAGAGGAAGAAATGATACAGGTACATTTTCCTGCTGACATTGTAGGCCTCTATGAATTCGAAGCTGGGAATAATTCTCTGTTCCTGGGAAAGAATTCTAAGACATGTCTTTTATTTATCCTTACTAAGATTCAGAGCAGTTTCTGTTGTTGTTGTTGCTAAGGGAACACTATGAAAAGTAGAAAAATTCATGGTTTCCATGCTAGCTTTTTTGAGGAGTATAGCATTTAATAGGGGAGAATAGTAATTAACAATCAGAAGTATACATCATGGCATTATTTCTGTCTTTCCAGGAGTGCAGCTTTTTCTGTATTTGGCTCAGCCTCACAGGTGATGAATTAAAAAACAAACAAACAAACAAAAATACTTCAAGATGATCTAGTCCAACCTCTTCCTTTCTCACCAGAAGTAATGGAGGTACAGGGAGGGCAAGCAAGGTGCATGGCAGTTGGTGGCAGAGCCAAGCCCCAAACAATTGTTCCTTTCATCTCTTCTCTATGACCTGCTGTTTCTTACTTCATGATCTGCTATGCTTCAAAGTATATAACCCAAACCAGTTTTTCTTTCCTGGGTCATTTCCTTCTACATTTGCTTGACTTCTTATTGGGAAATCACTTAATTTTCCATAAGCCAATTTAGAGCCCAGAAAGGTATAGATTTTACTATTTAGTTTAAAAACAATGTGTCACACTGGGCTTCAGTTTTCATACATTTTGTCCAAATATACGCTACCCAAAGTGAACTATGAGATTCTTCTAACAGAAATAACTGGGTCTCTTATTTTGTTGGTGTCCGAAAAGAATATGGTTCAATTTGTTTGCTAGGTTAGTGTGTCATAAAGCTGTTTTTTTCCACCAAAGATCTGTGTTCCACCTTCCAGAGTGTGAAGTTTTGACTGGGAAGTTAAGAATCACAATTTACAGGCTCCTTTTGCATCTATATGTGGGTATATGGCTAGTTTTGGCCAATTGAAATGCAAGTGAAAGTGATGGTTTCTTTCTCCAGACCAAGGAGCATAACCAGCAAATTTTCCTTCCCCATTTACTTTTTCACTTACTCTTCCCTCATAAAACAATGGAACCCATAAGAGGAGGGTACAGTCTGATGATGGAGGAGGTGAGTATCTTTGAAATCTCAGATTTCCCATGCAGAAGCCTCCTTGCTAACCCTAACACCAGTACTAGATCATGAACAAGAAATAAATGTCTGAGGTACTATGCTCTATCAAGTTATCTTCTGCTGTGCAATAAACCACTCCAGAACTTAGAGGCTTAAAATGAGAGCAATCATTTATTTTACTCACAAAACTAATTTGGATAGGGCTCTGAGGAACAGCAGTCCTCTGTTGCACATAGCATCTGCTAGAGTAGGGCCATTGGGGGCTGGAGGACCTACTTTCAAGATGTGTTCCTCACATGACTTGTAAGTAAGTGCTGGGTGTTGGCTAAAGCTCAGCTGAGGCTGAGGACAGGTGGCTCCCAGTTCCTCTTCATAGTGGCCTTTCCACTAGCTGGTTGCCATCCTTGTGGTACAGTGTCTAGATTCTAAGAGCAAATGTCTCAAGAGAGAGAGAGTAGAAACTGAAATTTTGAAGTTTGGGCTCAGAAATGGACACAATATCCCTTATGCCATAATTAATTGATCGAGCAGTCATATAGCCTAGATTTAAGGTCATGGAACATAGATCCCACTTTCTAATGGGAAGAATGTCAAAGAATTTGGGGGCCATGTCTTAAAATAATCACTTAAACCATTGTGATTTTGAAGTTTATATATTAAGGCAGCTAGTGTTACAGTTAGAACCACTACACGTAAGAGAGAAGGAAAGTGCCAGCTCCTTAACAGTCTTATATATTTTTATTATAGGTCACCAACCAACCAACAGCAAAGCCTGCAGAGGAGGGCCCATTAACTCTTGTGAATTACAAAATGAAGAGGACTTTACAGGACTTCTACAAAGCCCTACTTGGTTCAGCTTTAAAATATAATTGCAGATCTCTTGTATGTCAGCAAAAACCAAAACAACAGCAACAAAAACACTGCAGAAGAAAAATGGCAAAGAACATGAATAAATGGTTCATAGAAGGGGGAAATAAACAGCCGATATAGATGAAAGCTATTATGGTCATTTATTGGGTTGCCTGCCCAAGGTCCATTTCCCAATCAGATTTCCCTTGAGAAGTTACCACTTTCCCTCTGGTTATGATTCAGTAGGGTTGTGATCAGGGCACTGCCCATTCCTAGCCTGAGGGCAGGACTGTAGCCCGGGGGTCAATTGGAACTTGAATGTTAAGAGAGGAATAGGGACCAAAGCTATTGGGGTTCCATTTTGTTCTTGCCCTGGTGTTTTGAGCAGCCCTGACCCAGTGATGCCCTTCATACTGAGTCCAGTGATGGCTTGGGATGACTGCTTCCTAACCTCCAGACACACTGGTGTCCCATCCATTCCTAAGCCTGGTCTTCTAGCCTCCCATTAATCCTGTGGGCCTCTGCTGTCCCTGTGCATGACTCTCATGTGAACCCATGCAGAACTACTTTTTGTTGCTCACAATGAAAGAACACTAATCTATACAAATGTTCACTCACAACAGTAATGGAGTATGTTAAAGCAATGAAATACAATTTCACTTATCAAACTGGCAAAAATCTTAAAAAATAAATAGTACTACCAGTTTTGTTAGGGTTTGGGGAAAAAATGACTCTGTTCATAATTGCTTGTGGGAGTGTATATTGGTATGATTCTTCTGGAAGGTAGGGCAGTATATATGAAGAAGTTTAAAATGTGCATATGTTTTGATTGAGTCACAAAAATTCTGTAATAAAGAGCTGCTAGGATATTTATTAAAGTATTATTAAATATTAAATATTAAAGTATTATTTATAATTAGGCAAATTAGAAATGATATATATAACTTGGGTGTCCATATAATGTATCATCTATGAGGGGACAGTTTTAAGATTGAAAGAAGAAACTATTGATAATTATGCCAAGATAAGAGGCATAAACCTGCTTCAGGCAAATCCAGATGATCATAGTCACCTTATACATGAGCCAACGATCAAGGGTTGTACCATCCTTATGGTACATCCTTCCTGTCCTATGCATCCAAACAACAGAATTCAGTCAACCTATTAAAAATGGTAGTAGAGTAAAATTCTATATTTATTTAGGTCCGTTTCTGGAACTTTGTTTCACTCCATTGATTCACTTATGTCTTTTTGCACTCATTTAAAAAATATTATGGCTTAGTGGTATGTTTCAATATATAGTAAAGATAATCACCCAGTTTTGTTTTGTTTTTTAATTCTTTCAGATAAAATTTACAATTTTCTCCAGTTCTGTGCCCACCCTCCCCAACATGTTAAATTATATAATACTTTGGGGAGACATGACATTTTAAAATATTATCTTTTAAGAGAATATCTACTTTTGCTTTCTCTGACGTTATTCAGTGGAATTTATAGTTTTTCTACATTTCTTATTATGTTTATGCCTAGGTATTTTGCATTCTTGTCATAAATACTTCCCCTCATTATTGCTATATTAAAAAAATACAGAGTTTTGTATATATGTATAACCAACCATCCTACTGAAAGTCCTTTCCAATATAATAGTATTTAATTACATTCTGGGAGGGGGGATTTTTCTAGATAGATTATGATATCTGAAAATAATAACAATTTTGCCTCTTCATTTCCCGTTTTGTTTTATTGTCCCATTGTATTTGTTAGTATTTCCTGAATGGAGTTAATAATAGTAGTGTTAACAGGTATTACTGTTCATTTCTGACCTTAATGGGAAGGTACCCCATTCCATCTTCCATACATTGTTCTTTCACCAACTCACCTACTTAATGTCTCAGATCTCAATTCATTACTTCTGCCAGGATAACCAGCCCTCTAGGTCCTTATTAAACCAATCTTCCTATTACTTTCTCTTGCTGTATCATCTCCCTTTACTTCATTGCATTCACCTCAGTTGCAATTTCAGATTTAGTTGTGTGGTTAAATGACAAATGACTGTCTCCCTCACTTACCTATAAACTTCATGAAATCTGAGAACTCACCTGATTTTGCTCACAATAGTATATCTAGCACTTAGTAAAGAGCCAACCTGGTTGGTAAACTTAAAAACTACTGGAATTAAATAGTTATAGCATCTTGTCATTAAGCATGATGCTGCTCACTTTTCAATTGCATATTCTTTGTATTTTGTTATTTTCTGTTGAAAATAGACTTTGAGATTTAGAAACTTTGTGTTTTTCTTTACTAACTGTCCAGAATTGGAGTAATCCCCTTTAATCATGGCAAGTCAGAGCTGCATTCAAAAGTCAGACTGGAGGCTTGGAAGCTTTCCTTTCAAGATCTGCAATCTAGAGGACAACTTTGCATGCACTGAACTGTGGGGTGGAAGGTGCTCACATTTGAAGGTTTCATCTCTCCTTCACCTCCCTCTTTGTCCCACTCTGTCCCTCTGAGATCATTTTTGCCAGAATTTCCTCCTTTTGTTTCTGCATTATTTCTTTAAGAAAGGAAATTCAGTGTTGGTTCTTCTTGGAACCTGAAAAAAGTCCTTGAAGTCCAGGATATCAGTTGGCATGGCTTTCTAATTTGAGCTCTTATCAGGAATGCTTCTCCCTCCCTTTTACTTTTTTGTGCTGATCTCAGTGCTTTGAAATGATGTTTGTTCAATTTTGCTTTTAAACATCTTTTTTGGATGTTTGTGAAAGTCATCCCATAGTTTCCTGAGAATTTGAGAATAAACAAACACATAACTAGCCAACTGGGTGGAAACAACAACACAAGTGGACACCAGTAATGTGTCACTTCTGTAACTGATTAGTAAATAATTTAGCCTGAAATATCCATCTCATTCTTTAGCACAAGATCTCTTTCTAATAATAATAGCCAGGCCCTCTTCTAATCTCTTTACATACTCACTTAATCCTCACAAATGCTTTATTAAGTAGGTACTACTATAATCTCCACTTTGGAGATGAGAAAACTGAAGCCCAGCAAATGATTTACAGTCAAGGTCGTCAATTAAAAAGACCTCTGTTGGGACACCTGGGTGTCTCAGGCAGTTAAGTGTCTGACACTTGATTTCGTCACAGATCATGATCTCAGGATTGCACCGTGCTAGGCATGGAGCCTAATGTTTAAGATTCTTTCCCTTTTCCACTACCCTACCCCTTCCCCCCAAAATACAAAAATAAAAATAAAAAGACCTTTTGTGAGGAGAACATTTCCCACAGCAGGTGATCAGAGTGGTACATTTCCATGACCATTACACTATCCTGCCCCACCTCAAAAGAAATCTTTTTTCTTTTTTCATTTGTCTAATTCTTTGGACAAATGACCAATTCCAGATCTAAGCAGGAAAGTGAGAAAGTAAAGCTGGAATATTTTATATCAAAAAATAAGGAAATACTCAAAGACTATGGAGGTCATGTATGAAAGGGCTCAGGAACTATCCTGAAGGGGTTACCACTGGCCAAATTTGGGACAATGTGTGCATTGCATCAAAAAGAATATTAAAACAACTGATGGTTACCAGAGGGGAGGTGAATGGGGGTATGGGCTAAATAGGTGATGGGGATTAAGGAGGGCTCTTGTTGTGATGAGCACTGGTTATTGTATGGAAGTATTGAATCACTAAATTGTACACCTGAAACTAATATTAGTTTCTAATATTACACTGTATTTAGCTGGAATTTAAATAACGTCAAAGAGAGAGAGAGAGAGAGAGAGAGAGAGCAAGCTCTCTTAAAGAAGAGAGATTTCCACCAGAAGACTACCATAAGACTCAAACAGCAGCATTTCCTTGAGTCTCCAGTCTACTGCCCAACCTTGCAGATTTTTGCCTTGCCAGCATCCACAATTGCATGAGCCAATTCCTTAAAATAAATTCTCTCCCTATCTATGTATATATCCATTAGTTCTCTTCCTAATACACTTAGTAATACTCAACTTGAACTCAGTAATACCATTTCTAGCAATCTATCACAGGGAAAGAATAAAAAATATAGTAGAAATTTATATATAAAATATATAAAATCTTATAATTAAATAGGTATACTGCGCCATATATACCCATAGAAGGAATGATATAGTCTGTAATCACTGAAAGTCATGTACTGGAATAATATTTATTGGTATGGGAAAATGTTCATTTATGGCATATTCACATTCCTATCCCTATATCTATGTATCTATGTACCTATCCATCTAGATCTGTCCAATATGGTAGCTAGCCAGCAGCCATATGTGGCTGTCAAGCACTTGAAATATGGCTAACGAGAATGAGAAAATAAATTTTTAGTTTAATTTTGATTACTTTAAATTTAAAAGAACTTATGCTTAACTGAGGTATTAGAAAATTTTTAAGTATGGAACAACTTAGATATTTTGATCTACTCTTTTTTTTAAATTAAGACTTCTTTTTTTTTTTTTAAGTGGCTTTAGGTTTACAGCAAAATTAAGAGGAGGGTACAGAGATTTCCCATATACCTCCTGCCCCTACAGATGGATGCCCACCCCCATTATAAACATTCCCTAATAGAGTATCCCATTTGTTACAACTGATGAACCTACTTTCACATATTATGATCACCCAAAGTCCACAGCTTAAATCATGGTTCATTCTTGATATTGTACATTCCAGAGCTTTGAACAAACGTATACTATGGATCCATCATTATGGTATCCCACAGATTATTTTTATTGCCCTAAAAATCTGCTGTGCTCTATCTATTCATCCCTCTCCCACTTAATATACTTTTTTCTATTTTTTAAACTTTGAATTTTATGAAATCTAAATACATATTTAATACTTATGATGGAAATAGAAATAAGCTTCAATTATACTGTCAGATTGTCCTGTGAATTGTATTTTTGGACTTTTCTATAATGGACACATTATTTTATTATTATTTTTAAATATTTTATTTAAATTCAATTTGTCAACATATACTATAACACCCAGTGCTCATCTCATCATATACTTTCCTTAATGCCTATCACCCAGTTCCCCATCCCTTCACCCATCTCCCCTCCAGCAACCCTTTGTTTGTTTTCCAGGGTTAGGAGTTTCCAATGGTTTGTCTTCCTCTCTAATTTTTCCCCACTCAGTTTCCCTCCTTTCCCTTATGGCTCCTTTTACTATTTCTTATATTCCACATATGGGTAAAAGCATATGATGATTGTCTTTCTCCAATTGACTAATTTCACTCAGTATAATACCGTCCAGTTGCATCCACGTCAAAGTAAATAGGTAAGTATACATCCTTTCTGATGGCTGAGTAATATTCCACTGTGTGTGTGTGTGTGTGTGTGTGTGTGTGTGTATCACATCTTTTTTATCCATTCATCTATTGAAGGACATTGTGGCTCCTTTTGGCTATTGTGGACATTGCTGCTATGAACGTTGAGGTGCAGTGGACACATTATTTTTATAATCAGAAAACTGTTAGTTCAAAAAGAAAGTATAAGGTTATTTTTAGCAGCAAGAAATGATGAAAATATTTCCAAATGTGACTTTCATGACACTCATAATATAAGTATCCTACTTTTCAGGAACAAGAGTTTCTAGGCTGTGGGAGAAAATATTTTGAGCAGTACCTAAAATTGGAGGAAATCAGTCAGTCTGGATCTACACGTGGGAATTTGAGAACATTTGTTATTATTTCAAATACAACTATTCAACACATTTTATGAAAACTCTTTTCTTGAGCCATGAAGAATTTGTTAGTATCTTTCTGAACTCTGGCTCTGAGTTAATGCTTTTGACTTCCTGAGGGATTTTATTATTAGATTTTGAAAAAGATAAACTGTCTCTGGAAACTATGTAAAAGACTAATTTCTTTTCTCTCTCTCTTTTTAAAAACATTTTATTCATTAATTCATTAATTCATTCACTCATTCATGAGAGACACACAGAGGCAGAGACAGGCAGAGGGAGAAGCAGGCTCCTTGCAGGGACCTCGATCCCAGACCCGTGGGATCATGCCCTGAGCCAAAGGCAAACTCTCAACCACTGAGCCACCCAGGTGCCCCAAAAGACTAATTTTTGAACAGTTTTATTTTTGTGGAGATGTCACAACACCAGTGTTCTTGTTTAACTGCAGGTTTCTCACTAGACAGAATGTTGCAATACAGATATTTACTGTTTGTTGTGCATTAGAAAATAAAGGAAACTTCAGTTCAACATGGTGGATTGTCACACACATCTATCTCTTCCCAGAAACCCTTTCAATGACAACAACAACAGCAACAAAAATACGAATGCACAAGAACAAAAGAGAATTAGAGGACATTCAGTCATAAATTAAAGTTAACGTGCTTTTTAATAGTGAAATCTCTCAGAGTGGTGACTTCCTTAGCAGAGTGGAAAAAGCTACAAACTATGGGTATCCAAGAGAGACATACATGACACAATTTGATTCTTCCCTCAGAACCTTGGAAAACTTACAATTTAAAGCAGGTACAGTAAAAGATATGGAGAAACATGAAGCCTCTGTGGGAGTGACTGAAATAATTCATGCAGAGTGGCTGGAGCCTTAGTTCTCTTCCTGTCTCCAGATTTGGTTGACAAGCTTCTCTCCTTCACAGAGAGTTTCAAATCAGCTATTTGCTGCTGACTCTTTTTTTTTTTTTTTGCTGCTGACTCTTAAATAGAAACAGACAAACATCACTGGGCAGTTGAGGAAAGTTTCTAACATGAGAAAGACTCAAACAGAAAAAGTAACATGGAGAAAATAGAGAACCCAGAGCCAAGGAAATTGCTAAGAAAGTAGAACAAAAGAGAAATAGAGAATGAGAAACAGGATAAGAAATTTGGAAAGGTCAATCTGAGAGCTTTTAACTTGCAACAAATAGAGGAGAGGGAATTTTCAAAGAAAAAAACAAGAAAGTTCCCCAGAACTGAGAACTTGACTTTCTAGATTGGAAAGGCTTTCTAGATTGGATTGTCCATGTACTCATCTCAATTAATAAAAAAGAAACACACTCAGATATTTATGAATTTAAGTTCTGGGGAGTAAAGAAATATCCTATAAGCGTTGTGGGAGAGGCACTTCACATATAAAGAAACGGAGATTTAAGTAACATTTTACTTCTCCAACCAAAACAGGAAGCTACAATGCCATGGAGCAGAGCTGTCATAATTTGGAGGCAAATAATACTCAATTCTATGCTCAACATAGCATTTTATACACAGATAAACCACATGGTAGTTTCCTAGGGCTGCCAAGACAAGTACCGCAACTGGGGTAACTTAACACAATAGAAAATTCTCTCTGTGTTGAAGACCAGAAGTCGGAAATCAAGGTGTTGGCAGGGCTTATTCCTTTCACAGACTGAGAGAGAATGTTTCCTGTCTCTCTCCTGGCTTCTGTGGTGGTCAGTAAACCTGAGTATTCCATAGCTTATGCACCACCCCAGTCTCTGCCGTCATTATCATGTAGACTTCTTTCCTTTGTGTGTCTGTCTTCACAGAGCCTTCTTTTTTTAAAAAAAATTTTTATTTATTTATGATAGTCACAGAGAGAGAGAGAGAGAGAGAGAGAGAGAGATATAGGCAGAGGGAGAAGCAGGCTCCATGCACCAGGAGCACGATGTGGGATTCGATCCCGGGTCTCCAGGATCATGCCCTGGGCCAAAGGCAGGCGCCAAAGCGCTGCGCCACCAAGGGATCCCTTCACAGAGCCTTCTTATAAGGACACCAGTCATTGGATTTAGGGCTCACTCTAACCCAGTATGAGCCCATCTTAACTAATTACATCTATGAAGAACCTATATCCAAATAAGGTCACATTCTGAGGTTCCAGGTGGACACATATTTTAATGAGAACTGTTCAACCCAGTACAAACCATCAACCAAGAATAAAAACTTTGGGGGGAAAGTCAGGACTGAAAAATTATATCTCCAAGTACTCTTTCTTAGGGAAGTTACTGGAGGATATATTTTGCCAAAATAAGTAAGCCTCTTTAAGCCTAAAAAAGAGAGCATGGGGCAGCCTGGGTGGCTCAGTGGTTTAGCGCTGCCTTCGGCCCAGGGTGTGATCCTGGAATCCTGGAATCGAGTCCCATGTCGGGCTCCCTGCATGGAGCCTGCTTCTCCCTCTGCCTGTGTCTGTGCCTCTCTATCTCTCTGTGTCTCTCATGAATAAATGAATAAAATCTTTTTTTTTTAAAAAGGGGAGCATGGAATGAGGTAATGGGAAATCTAATGGGAATTCCTCACAGAGCAGAATAGGGTACTCTAGGAATGAGTCTCCTAGGGTGAGGGAAATAATATGCTAAATATTTTATATATTTGAGTATTTGGAAAATAAAATTGCCAGTTGTTTGACAGAGCTGAACTTCCAGGATAAGATAGAAGTTGAATAAGAAAGAGAACATATGCATAGTCTCTCTTTTGGCTCACTATTAGACAATCTTTACATAGTCATAAATAGTAACACTAATCCTTGGTCTAATAAAAACTTAAGAGACTATATCAAGAAGGTGATTCTAAATAATTATGTTAATTAAATTGCTAAATATTCGTTAGTCATAATGGGAAGACAGTAGATGATGTGTAAAATTAATAGGACATAAAACTACAATGTTAGCATGTTATTTAGAAACAAAGCAATAAAAACCAGAGGAAGAAAGTGACAAAAGTTTATATGGTAACCTCTAGGAAATAGATCTGGGCAGAGGATAGGAGGTAACTGTTGTCTTTTAAGTATGCCTTTTAGGGTTATTTGATTTTTAAAAATTTGAGCAAATAATACTTTTATAGTAACTCAAATTAAAAGAGAAAAGCATGGGATCCCTGGGTAGCTCAGTGGTTTAGCGCTTACCTTAGGGCCAGGGCATGATTCTGGAGTTCTGGGGTTGGGTCCCCACATCAGGCTCCCTGCATGGAGTCTGCTTCTCCCTCTGCTTGTATCTCTCTGCCCCTCTCTCTGTGTCTCTCATGAATAAATAAATAAAATCTTAAAAAAGAGAAAAGTATAATATAATATGATTAATAATTATCTGATCAGTGTGTTAAAAATACAACTTCTGTGTTAATACTCAGGGGCCTTAATTTAATAGGGAGGGGAGCCTGGAACTCTGCACTTTAACAAGGCCTATGAGACTCTGATAGAAGTGGTTTCTGGACCCACTTTGAGAAACACTGGTCTGGATATATCTGCACATTTCGAGGACATCAGCTCCAGTCAGTTTCTGGTAGAGACCAAGTCAGCCTGGTCCTATGTGGTCATGTCCATCCCCTTATTGACAAGTGCTGAAGTGAGAGACCTAGATGTTGAGCTCAGGAACTATGTTGAGGCAGTTGGAAAGTCCTCTAGCCAGGCAGATTGTGAACATTGGCAGAAGCTCTCTCAACAGTTGCTCCTATGTTTACCAGAGGCTGAGGCAGTCTGCTGGGTCCTAGGAGGCACATACAAAATGCAATGCGATTGATTCCACCTTGCCATTGCTAGGGAATGGCTGAGTCTGAAGGTGCCTGAGGTTCTGTCCCAGCCTGTGTTCAGGAGGACCTAAGAGGTGTACCCAGTGGGAATGCTGAAGTGAAAGCTAATGCAGAAATTTGCTACTTAAACGGTGACAGAAAGTCAAAGCGATAGCAAATCCATTGTAAAAGTCTTATAAAACCATAATCGGCCATCTCTAGAGTTCTACACAACTCCGCTCCTTGGTCACTAGCCCTCAGATAAAATCATAAGGGATAGTTCCTAACTTCTGTTGAGGAGCTGCTGTGAGCCAGACACTTTTTGCTGCACTTTATATCTTACAAAACCAATTTCACAGATGAGAAAAATGCAGATTCCAAGAAGTTAAGCCACAAGCCCAGCATTACATAACCAGTATGTGATAGAACAAATCTTACTTTTTCCACAATTCCAGATTACATCCTGGACCATCTTTAAGCCTACAGGCTATCAAATAACAGAACTAGATCATTCATGTTGAAGCTGTGGAGTGATCCATTTGTCACTGCAAATATATTCCCTGGACAGAAATCCTGCTGGTCTGGCATGAGACTTCCACACAGGTGCTAGAGAGGGGGGCCAAACAGAGCAGTGCAGCACGTGAGACCCAATGGAACGCCTGCAAGGGTTATCAAAACACTGCCACAGCTCTCTGTCACAGCTGTGGGTGACCAGCAAACATCCATAGCTGGCTGGACATGCCGGGGACGATAAAAAGTGGGAGGGTTACAGGAAGGGAGTGGCTGATTGTAAGCAAAGACCAATTCTCAAGATGAGGTCACTTGAAGAGTTTCAGAAAGTTGCTGCTGATACCAGAGAAAGTAAATTCTTAATCTCAGAATTTATAAACCAAAGGAATCTTTTGGAAAGATTGTATGGATAATGATGATGAAGAGAAGAAAGACAGTAACTGCTAACATTACTTGAGTAATTTCCATACACCAGACATCGTGCTGAATATTATCTCGTTTAATCTAATGAACTACAGTTTGTATCCCCATTTATTGGTGAAAAAAAAATCAAGGACTAAAAAAAAAAAAAAACAAAAACAAAAAACAAAACAAAACAAAACAAAAAACAAAAAAAAAACAACAACAAAAAAAATCAAGGCCCACAGAGATGGGGATTCACTCACAGTGCTACCACCAGTTAAGGACAGAGTTAGAACTAGAGTTCTATCATGTGATGCCTAACTCTGGCTATTTTTTTTCCCTCTGTACCATATAGCCAATATATCTTCCTGTGAGAATGTGTGAAAAGAGTACAGCCTTCAGAAGAACCAGGAAGACCCAGATCTGAATCCTGCTTTTCCTTGAACTATGTGACCCTCTCTTTCTGAGTCTCAGATCCCTCATTTGTGAAATGGAGATAATATCTTACTCTTCCTTTTGTTGTCAGCATTAAGTGAAATAATGTATATGAAGTACCTACTACTAAGGCATCTGGTACCCAGTAAGAACGCAACACATGTGGGTTTTTTTTTCTTTTCCCTCTTCCTCTTGCCATGGGTGTGGAAATAACATCTATTTAGTCTTTTCAGTTATCTCTCCTCTTTGATGGTAATCAGCATATATCATATTGACCTTCCAAATGGATAAACTATGTATTCGTACACATAAAGACACACAAAATGAAGTATTTGGAGGGAACAAGAAAATAAGAATTTAAAAAACAATTTAAATTCATTTAAGAAACATTAAGATGGCTCCTTTGTCTGTTGCTAATATAATTAAGTGGTATTTAGCTGGTGTTCAGCTTGCAAGAGAATTGCCTGGAGTTTTAAAAATGCCCAGTGTTTAGGTTGTACCTCATATCAATTTAATCAAGATCCCTATGGTGAGAGTCAGGCATCAATAGTTTAAAAAGCTCCTCAGATACTCCCAATAAACAGCTAAAAGTGAGAACCACTGGAGAAGAGTTAAGATGGCAAAGGAACAAGGGGCCCTAAGCTTGCTTCAGCCCACAAAAACAGCTAGATAAATATCATTTTGAACATCCAAGAAATTGATCTGAGAACTGAGAGAACAAAACTGTACAACTAGAGATTGAAAAAACTGCCACATCATGGAATGTAGGAGCTGTAGAGAGTTGATTTGGGAAGAGAAGAGCTGTAGGTCCTGTGAAGGGGAGGGAGTTCTGATCACGGAAAGAGGAGCAAGAGAGAAAGAGAGAGAGAGAGAAAGAGTGAATGCCCGTGAAGAGAATTGCACAAGAAAAACTCTTTCCCCAAAACCATTGACTGGGAAAGGGACAGAGGCCAAATATCGCAAGTTTTTATAAACAGTGGAGCACAGAATCTGAAGTTTGGAGGTCCGTGCCTTGCCAGGGTCATACCTGGTGGGCTTAGTGGTGCTCTGGTGGGGAGGTCAGACACTTGAGAGTGGTTAGCATGGCCTGAGGATCCCTTGGGTCCCAGGGGAGAAGCAGTTCCCCTGCTTGAAGTGCATTTGGAAGTGGAACAAAACATTTGCAGATGCCACTGACCTGCCCCATTCCCTAGCTCAGGAAAAGACACCAACTGAGGGCAGCAAACCTTGGTGCTGGCTTTTAGCTGCTCTTTACTGTAGACTCTGAACTGCTGCATGGTCTCACAACAGATTTCTGTGGCAAGCTGACACTGACCACAGGGCACTGAGACCCTCCCCCAGAGGATTAGCACAGATTTCTAAAACTTGGAGTTTTGAAACCTAGCCACATGCCTGAGATTAAACACAGGAGTGCTGAGCTGCCTAGCAAGTGGACAGCTAAAATGCAGGCAAGGGGAAGGCAGGGATCTGGTGGAGGTGATTGCTCTTCTGGGAGGGCTTCCTGAACAGTGGTGGGTGCAAGCTCCCTGCTCCAGGGACTAGAGAGCAGACATGCTATTCTCACCCGGCCCATCAGCGCTAACCAACAAGGAGCAAAGCAGCACCACCTTGTGGAGGCACCCTGAAGGTGCATCTCCCCTACAGCAAGGGGGCCTGAGAATCAGAGCAGCAGTGACTTCCCCCAGAAGACCCACACAAATCCTTTGCATTCACCTAGCCTGATTATGGAGTGTTGCAAAGCTTCAGCTATAATGGAAATAAGATCTAGTTTCTTTTTATTTAAGTTAAATTAAATTAAATTAAGTAAAGTTAATTAATTTGGATCTAGCTTCTTTGAGCAGACGAACACACCTAGGATCTAGCTTCCTTTTTTTTTTTTTTTTCTAGCTTCCTTTTGTTTTGTGTTGCTGTTGTTCTTTTTGTTTTGTTTTTGTTTCGGATTGGCTTTGGTGTTGTTGTTTTTAGATCTAGCTTCTTTTAAAGAGCAGACGAAAACACACCTAGGATATCTAGGATCTAACTTCTTTTCTTTTATTTTTCTTTAACCTCTTCTTAATAAAGCCATTACTCTCAAGATCAGGAATATAATAGGCTTTCCTAACACTTGCATACAAAAAACAGTGACCCAGACATAATGACAACATAGAGGAATTTAACCCAAAGGAAAGAACAGTAAGAAGTGATAGCCAGGGATTTAATCAATACAGATTTAATCAAGTAAGATGTCAGAACCAGAATTTAAAACAATAACCATAAGGGTCCTAGCTGGGCTTAAGAAAAGCATTGAAGACACTAGAGAATTCCTTACTGCAGAGATAAAAGAAAAACAAAAAAAAAAACCCTAAGAACTAGTCAGACTGAAATTTAAAAATGCCATAATCGGGATCCCTGGGTGGCGCAGTGGTTTGGCGCCTGCCTTTGGCCCAGGGCGTGGTCCTGGAGACCCGGGATCAAATCCCACATCGGGCTCCTGGTGCATGGAGCCTGCTTCTCCCTCTGCCTGTGTCTCTGCCTCTCTCTCTCTTTCACTGTGTGCCTATCATAAATAAATAAAATAAAATAAAAATTAAAAATGCCATAATCAAGATGCAAGCCTGAATGGATGCAATGACAATGAGGATGGATGAAGCAAAGGAATAAATCAGTGCTATAAAAGATAAAATTATGAAAATAACAAAGCTGAAAAAAGAAGAAAGAAAGGTACTGGATCATGAATGTGGACTTAGAGAACTCAGGGACTCCTTAAAGCATAATATTTGTATCATAGGAGTCCCAGAAGAAGAAAAGAAAAAGAAGGTTTATTTGAGCAATTTTAGCTGAAAACTTCCCTAACCTGCAGATGGAAACAGACATCAAAATCCAAGAAGCACAGAGAACTCCCATTCAATTCAACAAAAGCCAGCCATCACCAACACATATCATAGTCAAATTCACAAAATACAGACAAGGAAAGAATCCTGAAAGCAGCAAGGGAAAATAGTTAACCTACCAGGGAAGACAGATAAGGTTTGCAGAAGATCTGTCTACAGAAACTTAGTGGGCCAGAAGAGAGTGGCAGGATATATTCAATCCACTGAATGGGAAACATATGCTGCCAAGAATACTTTATCCAGCAAGGCTGTCATTCAGAATAGGAGAGATAGAGTTTCCAAGGAGAACAAAAACTAAGGAGTTCATGATCATTAAACCAGTCCTCCAAGAAATATTAAAGAGAGCTTTGAGTAGGGTAAAAAATATCAAAAGTAACAAAGACTAGAAAGGAACAGAGAACATCACCAGAACATTAACTTTACAGGTAACACAATGGCTCTAAATTCATATCTTTCAGTAATCACTCTGAATATAAATAGACTAAATTTTCCAATCAAAAGACATAGGATATAAAAATGGATTACAAAAACCAAAACCAAAACAAAAAAACAAGACCCATCGATGTGCTGCCTTCAAGAGACTCATTTTTTAAAAATTAATTAATTTATTAATTTATTGAGACTCATTTTAGATCTAAAGACACCTGTAGATTGAAAGTGAGGAGGTGGAGAACCATCTATCATGTGAATGGACATCAAAAAAAAGCCAAGGTAGCTACACTTATATCAAACAAACTAGACTTTGAAACAAAGACTGTAACAAGAGATGAAGAAGGGGTCTATCCATCAAGAAGATCTAATAATTATAAATATTTATATCACCAACTTGGAAGCACCCAAATATATAAATTAATTAATAACAAACATAAGGAAACCCGTTGATAATAGTAGGGAACTTTCACACCCTACTTAAAGTAATGGGCAGATCATCTAAACAGAAAATCAACAAGGAAACAATGGCTTTGAATGACATACTAGACCAGATGGACTTAACAGATATATATTCAGAACATTTCACCCTAAAGCAGTGGAATATACATTCCTTTTGAGTGGCATAAGGAACATTCTCCAGAATAGATCACACACAAGGTCACAAATCAGCCCTTGACAAGTACAAAAAGATTGAGATCATACTATGCATATTTTCTGACCATAGTGCTATGAAACTTGAAGTCAACTGCAAGAAGAAATTTGGAAAGACCACAAATACGTGGAAGCTAAAGAACACTCTACTAAAGAATGAATGGGTTAACCAGGAAGTTAAAGAAGAAATTTTAAAAAATACATGGAAGCAAATGAAAATGAAAATACATCAGTCCAAAACCTTGGGGATGCAGCAAAGGCGTTTCTAAGAGGGAAGTATATTGCAATACAGGCCTACCTCAGAAAGCAAGAAAAGTCTCAAATACACAACCTAACCTTACACCTAAAGGAGCTAGAATGAAATAGAAAATAAAGCCTAAAGCCAGCAGGAGAAGGCAAATAATAAGATTAGAGCAGAAATAAACAATATAGAAACAAAAAAGACAGTAGAACAGATCAACGAATCTAAGAGCTGGTTCTTTGAAAGAATCAACAAAATGAATAATCCTCTATCCAGCCTTATAAAAAGAAAAGAGAAAGGACCTAAATAAGTAAAATAATGAATGAAAGAGGAGAGATCACAACCAACACAACAGAAATACAAATAATTATAAGAGAATATTATGAAAAATTATATGCCAATAAATTGGGCAAATGGTCAAAATCCTAAAACATATAATCTACCAAAACTGAAAGAGGTAGAAATAGAAAATTTGAACAGACCCATAACCAGCAAAGAAATTGAATTAGTAATAAAAAATCTCCCAAAAAAACAAAGTCCAGGGCCAGATGGCTTCCCAGGGGATTCTACTAGACATTTAAAGAAAAGTTTATAACTATTCTTCCAAAACTATTCTAAAAAACAGAAATGGAAAGAAAGCTTCCATACTCATTCTATGAGGCCAGCATTACCTTGATTCCAAAACCAGACAAAGACCTCACTAAAAAGACTTAGAGGTCAATATCCCTGATGGACATGGATGCAAAAATCCTCAACAAAATACTAGCAAATTGAATCCAACAGTACATTAAAAGAATTATTCACCATGATCAGGTGGGATTTATTCCTGGGTTGCAGGGGTGGCTCAATATTTGGAAGTCAATCAAGTTAATAAGGAAATGAATCAATTAATCACATTAATAAAAGAAAGGATAAGAACCATATGATCCTCTCAATAGATTCAGAAAAAGAATTTGACAAAGCACAGCATCCATTATTGATAAAAATCCTAAACAATGTAGGTAGATGGATCATACCTCAATATCGTAAAAACCATATATGAGAGACCCATAGCTAACATCATCCTCAATAGGGGAAAACTGAGAGCGTTTTTTCTATAGTCAGGAACAAGGCAGGGATGTCCACTCTCAACAGTACTATTTAACATACTACTAGAAGTCATAGCCTCAGCATCAGACAATAAAAAGAAATAAAAGGCATCCATACTGGCAAGGAAGAAGTCAAACTGTCACTCTTCACAGATGACATGATACTCTATGCAAAAAACCTGAAAGACCCTACCAAGAAATTGCTGGAACTAATACATGAATTCAGCAAAATGGCAGGATGTAAAATCAATGTACAGAAATATGTTGTATTACTATACACCAATAATGGAGCAGGGAAAGAAATCAAGTAATCGATTCCATTTACAATTGCACCAGAAACAATAAGATACCTAGGAAAAAAATCTAACCAAAAAAGATAAAATATCTGTACTCTTAAACTATAGAACATTTATGAAAGAAATTGAGGAGGACACAAGGAATGGGAAAAAATTCCATGCTCATGGACTGGAAGAACAAATATTGTTAAATGTTTGCTATGCTCCCCAAAGAAGTCTACACATTTAATGTAATCTCTATCAAAATACTCCCAGCATTTTTCACAGAGCTAGAACAAACAATCTTAAAGTTTGTATGGAACCACAAAAGATCCCAAATAGCCAAAGCAATCCTGAAAAAGAAAAGCAAAAAGCAAAGCTGGAGGCATCATGATTTTGGACTTCAAGCTATATTACAAAACATCAGTTGTCACGACAGCATAGTGTTGGCACAAAAACAGACACATAGATCAACAGAATAGTAACCCAGAAATGGACCCACAACTCTATGTTCAACTAATCTTCAACAAAGCAGGAAAGAATATCCAATGCAAAAAAAGCTCTTCAACAATGATGTTAGGAAAACTGGACAGCAACATGCAGAAGAATGAAACTGGACCACTTTCTTATATCATACACAAAAATAAAATCAAAATGGATGAAGACCTAAATGTGAAACGGGAAACTGTCAAAATCCAAGAGGAGACACAGGTAGAAACTGCTTTGACTTCAGCCATAGCAACTTACTAGAAACATCTCTGGAGGCGAAGAAACAAAAGCAAAAGTGAACTATTGGGACTTCATCAAGATTAAAACCTTCTGCACAGTGAAAAAAATAATCAACAAAACTAAAAGCAGCCTGCAGAATGGGAGAAGATATCTTCAAATGACATATCTGATAAAAAGTATCCAAAATCTATAAAGAACTTATCAAATTCAACACCCCCCAAAAAAAACCCAAATAACCCAGAAATGGGCAAAAGGCATGAATAGACATCTTTCCAAAGAAGACATGCAGATGGCTGATAGACATATGAAAAGATGCTCAACATTACTCACCATTAGAGAAATATAAATCAAAACCACGAGATACCACCTCATACTTGTCAGAATGGCTAAAATTAACAACACAGGAAACAACAGGTGTTGGCGAGGATGTAGAGAAAGGGGAACCCTCCCACACTGTTGGTGAGAATGCAAATTCGTGCAGCCACTCTGCAAAACAGTATGGAGGTTCCTCAAAAAGCTAAAAATAGAATAATCCTACAACTCAGCAATTGTGCTACCAGATATTTACTCAAAGGATACAAAAACACATATTCAAAGGGTACATGCACCTTGATGTTTATAGCATCATTATCAAAAATAGCCAAATTTTGGAAAGAGCCCAAATGTCCATCAACTGATGAATGGATAAAGATGATGTGCCATATATACACAATGGAATATTAGCCATCAAAAAGAATGAAATCTTGCCCTTGCAACAACATGGATAGAACTAGAAGGTATTATGCTAAGTGAAATAAGTCAGTAAGTGAAAGACAAACACTATATGTTTTCACTTAGGTGTGGAATATAGGAAACAAAACAGATGAACATGTGGGAAGGGAAAAAAAAGAGGAGACGAGGGAGGCAAACCATAAGAGACCCTTAAGAATAGTGAACAAACTGAATGAGGTGGGTGGAGGTACGCTAGATGGAAGATGAGTATTAAAGAGGGCATTTGTTGTGATGAACATTGGGTGTTATACGTAAGTGATGAATCGCTAAATTCTATCCCTTAAACCAATTTTACGCTTTCTATTAACTGAGTAGGATTTAAATAAAAATTTGGAAGAAAAAAAAGAGAGAACCTTTGAACTACACTATAGCACTTCAGTTCCTGAAGTGTGGCCCCAGGATGAACAGTGTCAAGACCAGCTGAAAACTTGTTAGAAATGCACATTCTCCTTCACTCATACGGGGAATATAAGAAATAATGAAAGGGATTATAAGGGAAAGGAGGAGAACTGAGTGGGAAAAATTAGAGAGGAAGATAAAACCATGAGAGATTCCTAACTCTGGGAAACAAAGGGTTGTGGAAGGGGAGGTGGGTGGGGGGAAGGGATAACTGGATGACAGGCACTGAGGGGGGCACTTGATGGAATGAGCACTGGGTGTTATACTATATGTTGGCAAATTGAATTAAAATTTTTAAAATAAAAAAAATAAGAAATGCACATTCTTGGGCCTCAGTCCAGGGCTGCTGAAAGAGAAACTCTGGGGGTGGAGTTCTTCAGGGGATTCTCATGCATACTCAAATTTGAGAACCAATGGCTTAGATATCTAGTTCTCTCCCTTATTTTGTCTGAACTAATGGATTTCCATGTCCCAGTCATTGTACCTTTTTTTTAAAAAAGACTTTACTTACTTATTCATGAGAGACATGGAGAGAGAGGACAGAGACATAGGCAGAGGGAGAAGCAAGCTTCCTGGGAGGAGCCTGATGTGGGACTCAATCCCAGGACCCCAGGATCATGACCTAAGCTAAAGGCAGACGCTCAACCACTGAGCCACCCAGGCATCCCCATTGTACCTTTTAGATATTTCCATTTTATGTCCACACATCTCTAGCCTGAGCACCCTGGTCCATTTTCCCTAGAAAACTGGTTATCCTGTGACTGGTTCTATTTCCTTTTAATCACCTCCTCCCTCTGCAGCCATTACCAGCTGTAATAAAGTCTAACTACACTCCTTCTCAGGTGCCTCCGAGTAGAATCTAAACTCTAACATGGCATACAAGCTCCTTTCTGGTTGGCCTGTACCAACTTCTTTACACCCATCTCCCATCACTCCTAGACTCAGGTTAGCAATACCAAATCCATACAGTCAATCCCTTCCCCATGAAGACAATGGAGTTTATGGTTTAAACAAAAACCTATTTTAAGAACAAAGGGTTGGGAGAGACCATTGCTTTTTGCTGGATTACTTACCTAGTTTTTGCTTGACTAAACTGTATGTAATTACTTTCATTCAGATCAAAGAACTTCTTGAAGTAACCTTCTCTGGATTCCCAGTCTGGGTTAAAGAATCCTCCATATCACAGTGCTCTCTACAAACCTTCACATTAGCATGACTACATTACATTGAAATGATCTTTTTCTGGGTCAGTCTTCCCAGCTAGCAGACCATGGGCTCAAGGCATATGCTGCCTTTTATTTATCTTTATATTTTCCATCTCTGGCATAAGGCATACTATGTGGTAGATGGCATATATGATACCAAGCTAAGCTGCAAGTCTGCAAAATGCATCTACTTGTTTGCAGAGCTTCAAGCAAGTGAGTTCTAAGCCAGTACTTCTTGAACTTAGATGTGCATATGAATCACCTGGAGATGTTAACATGTAGCTTCTGACTCAATTGACTTGAGGAGGAACCCAGGAATTCTGCATTTCTAATAGGTTCCCAGATGATGTTGCTGGTTCATGGTCCATCAGCTAGCTATGCCTTGAGTAGTTAAGATTGTGGCCCCCCAAAACATGAAACACAGGGCTCTTGTAGATAAGTTTATGTAATACTAGGAAAAAAACTTTTTTAGTTTGTAGAAGTGTTAGAAACTGAGAGGATAAAGGATGATTTATGCTGTTTACTAAACTATTCACTAATCTGTTCTCATGATACCTCGCCATCCTGGAGTTGTATATACTCTTGTAAGAAACTTTAAACAGGCATCTTGTGAGCCAGGCCCCTATACAGCTGTTGTTCTCATCATAGGGACTGAGAGCTTCTTATCAGCAGCAATTGTGGAGAGGACAACTCCTAGCTGTGATGGGAATTTTTCTCAACACACAATCCAAATTCAATTTGAGAAGTCTAAACTTGGAAGAAGAAGTGAGGGAGGCCAACAGGATATTAGCCAGGAACAGCAAGATAGGGCTTATTCATTCATCCCTTCCCTGAAAAAAGAAAAATAGTTATTGAATACCTACTACCATAATGTGCATAACGTGCAACGAGGTGAGATATTCTGGAGTCAAGGTAGATGATGGAGGGCTGGAGAAGATGTTTAGTCAAAGTAAATTCCAGAGTTTGGGTCAAAAATGGAAAGATGTTTCCATTTATGGAGTCCTGTAAGAGCTGCACAAATTTTCAACCAGGATCATTCAAATTCTCAACCCCACTGCTCACTCAGATAAAAGATTTAGGAATCAGATTCAAGATGTTAAATGTAGTTGTTCAGAGATATCACAGGATTCTTAGTCATCTGTAATTCTGACCAGCTGTTCTGCAGGGCATTGTTCATGTCATATAAGGCTGCAGTGCTCAGCTATGGGTTGTTTCTGTACAGAAGCTCTAGGAAAGTATGTACTTTCTCCATAAACCATAGCTCCGTTTGGAGTACATGAAATTTTGTTTATAGGTCACTCCATATTCAGATAGATTGGCTATTTTTTCCCACAGCACACATTCAAGTACTATATTTTGTGCTGGAATATCCAAAATACATAACATGTTTCTTTAAAAGCTCCTTATATTTACAGTGTAATTGTTCCTCCAGTGAAATGATGTCACTTTCCATCACCCCTCTCACTTCTGTTGTGCATCAACTTATGCTGTCACCCCATGTGACCACTCAGACACAAGATTCACATAAAAGTAGATGTACACTCAGTGGTAATATAAACTGTGCTTACATATTAATAACTTATGCAGCATACCAGTGATGGGGACAAGTTTCCCTGGTGTTTGTGCTCAAGGAGAACCATTTTTTTTAGGATGTTACCTAACTCTAGGGACTCTGACTTAATGCAAGTTCATCAAGACCAAGGACAATTATTCATATTTTTAAATACCTCACAATTCTTAACACAATGTTGGATGTAGCATAAGGATTTACTTGAATTGGACTCCTGATTTACCCCTCCCCACTGAAAGATAACCAGTCTTGAATTTGGTGTTATATAGGTGGTGTTATATATGCTTTTACTAAAGTTGTGGGCATTCATAAACAGTGGGTAATATTGCTTCTCAGGTTTTAAAATGTTGTATAAATGATCTCAAAATGTATCCTTCTGCAACTTCTTTAGTTTTAATATTTTCTTCCTTATTTGCCCACTGTTAATAGTTGCAGCTCTAGTGTACAATGTACCACATTTAGGATATTTCAGTTGGTTTCAACTCTTCACTGAAACACACAATGTTGTGGTGAACATGTTTTCACTCAATTTGTTGTGTACATGTGTGAGAGCTTTTATGGCATATAGATCTAGTAATGGGACAGCTAGTTTGTAGAATATGTGCATCATCAACCTAACTAGGTATTGCTAACATGCTGTTCAAAGGTGGAACAATCTACACTCCCATAAGCAGACTGTGAGTTCCTCTGGCTTCAAATTCTTGGTAACCCATATTATCTTCATATTTAGGGATCTGATGTATTCCTTATGCCTACATTTATACGCATGTGCACATATCAGGATTCTTAGGGAAAAACAGAACTTTATTAAAGAGTAGAATCTGCTTTAGAACTTCCCAGAGAGCAATATGTGGGTACTTTAAAATTTTTGACAGCCTAGCTTTAATTTATTGGGTTATTTTTAAATTATTCAAACAAAAAGAATATGGTAAGGAAAATTATATGGGAAAAGTACAAAACAGCCAGTAGTATTATCCTATTACCATAGTCACTTTAAAAATATGCAAAATATACTCACTTGGCAATTATTAGTTGCCTTAACCAAATTGAAAGATTTAAAAAATGAATTCACTATTGGCTTATTTTACACTATATGTATATATTTTCCAAATATTGTTAATCCTATACTGGTGTTTCAGTGGGCCTGGGTTAGACTACACATAAATAAAAATGAACAGAATAAGCTTCCAGTCAGACTTGCTTTTATTTTAGAACTTGTCTCTTGTTCCATTGAAATTCCCAAGAACAGCTCTGGTCAAATAGAATATTCATGTTTTTCCATAATTCTTTTCCCCAGCAAAAATCAAGTACATATAAAGCAAAGCATGCTAAAATGTAAAACAAATGATCACAGCACAAAACAGCCATTCATAAAATTAGCCTCATCTCACTTTTTTCTTTCTCACGAATTCCATTATTTTCCAAGTGTTCTGGTAAACAGTAAGCATTCTGGTAGCAGCTTGCCAGGTGGATTTCACAGGGCGCTCAGGGCTGGATCCACCATGAGGGTTGTAGCAGAATTGAAGAGATGAACATGAGTTTCTCATTCTATGAAGAGATAGGAGACTTTCCTAGGAAATTCTAACTCTGACTGCTTTTGTTTCAACTGCCCAATTTGAGATGTAGATGTGATGAAAATTATGATAAAAATATTCTCTAAGCAGATATATCATCAGAATTGCTGTCTGAACTGTACAGAGCTGTCAAGAAAAAAATTCAGTTAACTTTTCCTGGTCATTTTTCCCAATTCTCAGAAGAAATGAAATCATTCCTAGTTTCTCAGTTCTGCTTGTTGGTGTCTTCACTCAAAAGTCTCCCTTTCAGACTTGAAACAGCACAAATTTAGCACATTACTAGCCAATTGGTTTCATGAAAAAATTTCTGCCCCTCACCACTCTACTTCTAACAGATGATTTATAGTTTCTGGCTAGAACCACATGGAGTCACACATTGCCAACAGAGCAATCTTCCTTTTTTTGCTATGATCATCTTGTGTCCTCACCATCTGCAAAACATAAAAACATTAATGTTCTTAATGTCACTGGATTTGTTTAAAATGTTCCCTCTAGACTTGACTCCTCTTTGCCACATATGAAATGAACACACATAGTTTTGCCATTTTCAATAGTCAAAATAAAAGGGTGATGTGATAATAGATACAAATGAGCAACATATAAGTAGAACTACAGATACGCTTCTTCCTGGGGAAATGTTGGTACATTCATCATCTGAAATTCCACACTTAGTACATTCAGTGTTATTGATTTGAACTAGAAGGAATGTGCAGAGCTAGGACTCTGCTTAGAATCCTTTTAATCTTCATTTTTAGCATTAATTTCTAGGACAACATTCCTTCCTCTCCTATTCTTCATCCCCTTTCATCCCTAACCACCCTCGTGTGAACTTTTGCTTCTAGCATCAGCACCTACTGTTCTTAGGAGGACTGGTGTCCGGCCACTGAAGTGGCTTGTCTTCAGACATTTGTTACATAACCATCTCAAAGGAAAACAATCATGTACTCTTGCCTTGCATATTTTAAAGTTAACATCTAATTATTTTTTCATAATGAGTTTAAGTATTTGAAAAGGATGTAATTTGTGACATATTTTAAAAGCTCACATTTAGAAATAGAGCTGTCACATTTTTAAAAATTTACCTAATAGAATCTAAATAGCACAGTGATTTGACAGCACCATTTTCTATTTAAATTATATGTAAATATGCTCATGGTTCAAAGTCAGATGTTTTGCAGTGTTCATTTTTCTCCTTAAACATGTACTTCCATTCCACTTCCCCATAGAATTTCATTTAACTGTAATATATTTAAATGCTTTAAAATCTTTTATTGGTTGCCTAATTATAATCCTCCACAGCAAAAAATATATTTTAATGCATGTCTTTTTATTTCCCAAGGCTATAACCTTCTATGTGTTAACATATTTTTTTCTGATGGATTACCATTACAATTTATCAGAAGAGCATATATATTTTATATGTTATTATTTATATTATATAAATTTTGGTTATTCTTTCAAAACAAAAAGTAAAAGTTTTATTGGAAATGAATTTCTTCTCGAGATGGGTAGTTTATCCCTATTGTTTTTACTTACTATTACAATTTATTGTTAGCATGAGGCAGAGTTTAATATTAATTCTATTAATATTTATTGTTATAGATTTAAGCACTGATAAATATTGTTGATGGGTTTTGAAGGAGTTTTACTATAGCAATACCAAACAATTCTTTGAATTCTGAGTTATGTGCCAAAAACTGCCCACTAATCTTTCAAAAGCTTTTATTTACAAAAGATTATGTTACCCGGTGATTGGATGACAATTCCTCACTTCTGGGAAATGTACCTGAAAACACTTCACAAACTTATTGAATGGCTATTAATAATACCAGTTACTCTTTCACTTAGAAGTATGGTGTTTAACCTAGGAAACTAAAATATGACTGGAAAGTTTTAATATTGCTAAATAAAGCACACTTCACAAGTATGCTATTACTAAATTTTTTTTTATAAAATAATAATGTGTTTTACATATTTTTTCTTCAGAATTTTTAAACTCCAACTTAGCTTATTCACTTAATGGGACATATCCCATATAGCCTAATTGGTGGAACTAGTCCTTAAAGTAAAACCAATCCACACCTCTTTCAGTTGGAAGATCTGGTCTTCCAACTGTAAGTATGTTACTGAGGGTCTCTGTGATGATGTCTTACTTATGATTCCACTCTAAGATAGGTAAATGGTTAAGGCTTTTGCTGTGATTTTTTTTTGACCTAATGAAACAATGCTCGCTCTCCATTGGTACTTCACTTATAGGCTCTTTGCTTTGTTCTCAAGGATTTTTCACTTTAAAAAGATGTATCTTTTGTGAAAAGTCAGGTAATGGAACAGGCCAGATTACTAAATGAAACTTATCATAACTACCATCCTCACTCTATAGTATACCTGAATTCAGATCATCCAAACATGAGTTCAAATACATTTCTAACAATACATTTCTTAACAGAAACATGTACAGGATGGGAAAAACCTGAAGCCTTACTGGGCTTAAAGGAGACCTACAGATCCAGTATTTAAAATGACTCCTTGTTTGACAACATGCTCCCAACTCCCTATCCTGTGCCTTCCTGGGAGGGTTTACATTTGGGCAAAGCACATAATCAGATTTAGAATGGCTGAGAAAGGGAAACTTAGCTGGCTCAGTTGGAAGAAGATGCAACTCTTGATCTTGGGGTTGTGAGTTTGAGCCCCATGTTGGTTGTAAAGATTACTTAAAAATAAAATCTTTTAAAAAAGGATGGCTGAGAGGTATGTCATTTTTTTTTTTTTTGCATGAAGTGGGGGGCTTTTGTAAAAGAGGATGCTGAAAAGGAGACCCTCCATGATTCCTCAGATAGAGACATTCTCTAGAATGTTTTTAGATTTTAGTTTTTAGAAATTTAGATGTAGTTTTTAGAAATCTATGCACTAGGAAGTCTTTGTGTGTCCCTTAGTATGAAAAACACTGGCCTTGCCCAAGCTCCTCATTACACAAACAAGAAAATTGAAGACCAAGGCAATCAGGTGACTATTTGAGATCACAAAGCCAGTTAGTGACAGAACCAAAATTAGCATCTAGATCTCCTCATTCCCAGTCTGGCATTCTTTCCACCATGGCCATCAACTCTAATGCCATTTTGTCATCATAACCATCATCATCACCATCACCATCATCATAATTTTAAATAATAGCTAACATGTATTGTTTTCACTCAATGCAAAGTGCGTGCTGTTTGAAGCACTTTATATTCAGTGATCACATTACCCTACAATGTAGGCTCTACTATTATGCCCATTTTACAGCTAGAGAAATGGAAGCTCAGAAAAGCAAAGTAATGTGCCTAAGATCACATGACCAGTAACTGCACAAATTGGAGCCAAATCCATGTCCCCATCCAGTGATCCTTGGATTCAGTCTTTCAACTACTATTTCCCAAAGTGGTTTCTATAGAACACGAGCCCAAAAAGATGCCCCCTGATACAATGATTCTGTGGTCATAGTGGTTTGACCATAGCCCCTCTCTCAGAATCACAATAAACTTTAGCCCAATAAAGTCATTGAGAAGTCCTGCAAAAATCATGCCTATTTATCAGTGTTTTACAGGAAAAATTTTTTCTCCCGATTACCTATTAATATTTAGTGAAAGGACTTCTTTTTTTTTTTTAAAGATTTTATTTATTTATTCATGAAAGACAGAGAAAGAGAGAGAGAGAGAGAGAGAGAGAGAGAGAGGCAGAGGGAGAAGCAGGCTCCATGCAGGGAGCCTGACATGGGACTCGATCCCGGGTCTCCAGGATCAGGCCCTGGGCTGAAGGCAACGCTAAGCTGCTGAGCCACCCAGGCTGCCCCAAGGACTTCTACTAAAGGAGACTAATTTAGGCTCAATATTTGTAACACTAGGTCAGTGGTTCTCAAACTCTAGCCTGCATCAGAATCATCTGGAGGACCCCAACCCCAGAGTTTCTGATTCAGCAAGTCTTTGGCAGGATTCAAGGATCTGCATTTCCAGTGACTTCCTAGATGATGCTGATGTTGATGGTCCAGGGACCACACTTTGAGAAATATTGAACTTGATGTTAGAAAAATAAAGACTAAGAAATAAGCCCTAAATTGGCATAATGGGAAAAGGAATACACTTATGCTTTTTAAAACTCCAGATTAAAACCTTGCAAATGTACATTATAATAAGCAAAATAATCTATATGTTAAGTAGATGGATACAATCAAAACATTAGAAAAATGAGGTAAAAAGAAAAGCCCATTCTCTTTGAAAAAACAAGATAAGCACAGCAAAGATAAGTATGTAAGGGCTGATCATTCTTCACAATGGATTTTTATTTTTAATTGTCAAATATATTACCAGACTTAGATCATTCATGTAACATAATACTAGCTGATTATGTACCAAACAAGGTGTGCATTTGACCTTCATATGTATTATCTCCAGCCTTTCAAAAAACCAGATAAAGATTTTTTTCAGATAAAGATTTGTCTTGTTTCATAGATTAACTTTAAATTGAATTTGTGTTCTAGAAACATAATACAATATAAATCTTTGTGACAAAATGGTACTGAACTAGATACTGTGAATATTCTTTAGTAAGACACTTAGATGTCTACAGCTTCTGTAGAAAAGATACAGGACACCTCAGTGGTTTCTAAAGTCATTCTAGTTTCAAATTCTAATCCCACATGATTCCAAGAAAGAAGCCAAACTGACATTTCTTGAAGAGACTCAGACTGACTTCATGGAACAGAGCTGGCCAAATGTCACCAAATTAAGTTGCTGTCTAGAACTCTCAGAAGGCAATGAGTAAGGACATGATCAACTTCGAGATGTAGGATATACAATTAAGTAGAAAAATGGTGAAAACTTCTGGAGGAAAGAAATTATGAAGAATAATAACAATCAAGAAAGTTCTCAGTAATGCTCACTTGGTAATCTTCTTTGAGTTACCAACCTTATCATTTTCAGCAGCAACCTCACCTTGAAATACCTAACAGGACTAATTCAATTGAAATTTATAGCAGTGTTTTTCAAACTTGTATGCACACTGGAATTGCTCTGGGGTTTCAAAAACAATGAATGCCTATGTCTCACTGACAGAGAATATGACTTAAGGGATGTGGAGTGTGGGTTGGACTATGGAATCATCAACAAATACCCAGGTCATTATAATGCATAGACAACTTGATCAATACTGATTTATAGGGTTCTTTCCTGTGTATGTTGTTAATTATATCGCCTGAAATGGATTGCATTGTGTCTCCCCAATTTCATATGCCTTAAGGATGGAGATATAATCTGATAAAAAGTGATGCCCTTAGAAGAGGAAGGGACACCAGGACTGTCTCCACTATGTGAAAACAGAGCAAGAAGATGGCTGTCTGCAAGCCAGAAAGAGAGTTCTCATTAGAAACCAAATTTGTTGGTCCCTTGATCTTGGACTTCTCAGCCTTCAGAACCATGAGAAAATAAATTATTGTCTTTAAGCCCCTCAATCTATGGCTTGAGGTGACTAGGATATCCCCTCCTAACACCCACCCTTTTCTATCTCAGATCTATTTCCTTCCTCCGATATTGGGAAAGCACACTGAATTAGGAGTTGCCAGACCAGGGCCTAGTTTCAGAAAGGCACTAAACCTATTTGAGCTTCCGTTTCTCCATCCAAATAGAAGGGTATTAATTCCTGTCTCCTACACAGGGTTTTGGAGGGAACTCAATGGGATCATGTACATGAAATTACCTTACAGACAGTATGGCTCTGTACATGGGTGAGCTGCAGCTGGTACCTGCCACTTTGTTTTACTCAACCACCCTCCCTTTTGAATCCCCTTCTTGATTTCCCTTTGGGGTTCCCTCAGCCATCTGGTCCTCAGTCATTTGGCCTCACCCCAACTCCCTGGTTCTCCCACCACTGCTTTCCTTTAGCCCATGCCTGTTAGCAATAAATCCTCTTAGTTTTCCTTTATCTGGAAATATCTTTCTTTTGTTTTCATTCCAGAGGGCTATGCACATTGGATATAAAATTTTGTGTTCTAAGTTCTTTGATTCTAGGATGTGAAAGAAAAAAATGTTTCACTGTCTTTCAGCTTCCAAGGTTTGTTTGTTTGTTTATATTTATTTTTAACTTCCATGGTTTCTGATGAGAAATTTACCATCATTTGAAGAGTTGTTCTTTTCTTTTGTAATATGCAGATTTTTCTCTAGCTGCTTCAAAATTTTTATCTTTTGTTTTCAGCTGTTAATGATGTGTCTTGAGTGGGGTTTTAAAATCTGTAGAGTTATATTTTCTGCTAGTTTGGGAATTTTTTTGTCCATGATTGAGAGTCCAAGGCTGATGCAGCTCCCATAATTAGAATCAGAGGATCCCCTGCTCCAGTTCTCTTCCTCTGGGGCTACCCCTACATGCTGGCAAGCAGGACCTCTCTTTCTAGTTCCTCTGGCCAGAAAAACAGAGTTTTTCTTTAATTTTAGTTAGCTAGCCTTCCACTCAGATGCAAACTGTGCCCACCTTCAGAGCAAAACAGTGCACAAAACAGTGAGAAGAGAGGCACCTGGGTGGTTCAATTGGTTAAGTGTCTATCTTTGGCTCGGGTCATTATCTTGGGGTTCTAGGATTAAGCCCCACATTGGGCTCCCTGCTCAGCAGGGACCCTACTTCTTCCTTTCCCTCTGCCTCTCCTCCTGCTTGTGCACTTTCTCTGTCAAATAAATAAATGAAATCTTAAACAAAACAAAACAAAACAGGAGAGGAAAGAGAGGGAAAAATGGGCATTTCTACCACCACCTCTGACAAACAGGAGCTCCTTTTCCTAGTTCTTCTGCCCAGAAATATGAGGTTTCCACTGAATTTTATCTTCCTGCCCCACTGCCATCAAACAACTCCAGGACTGAGATCTGCCCTCAGGACAAAGCTACAAAAGAAAACAGAAAAGGAAATGGGAAACTTCACAATATATCTACTTTTTATTTTCAGAGCTCTTTGGGGAATTGCCTTTTTTTTGTCTTCTCCACAGTTTCCAGTTGTGATCAGTGCAAGAGAGACAGTATGGGCTTAGTCCATCTTGAGGCTAAAGTAGGCTTAGTCCATCTTGATTGGAACCAGATACTTCATTGTATTTTTATTTGATTTTCCTTTTCTTACACTTCTCTTCCCTCTCTATATTTTTCTATATTTTCTCTATCCTCATCTCTCCTATTTTCCATCATTTTTCTGATTTTGTTCAGTGTCTATATATTTGTTATATCTATACTTATATCTAATATTGTATAGGTGTACATATGAAGTACTGATACATACTACATATTTATATAGTATCGTACATATATGCTGCATGCATATATGGTATTTTATTATATAATCATACCTAAATTTATTTATCATACCTGCTATTGGGTATTTTTGTTTCTACTTCAGGGCTACTAAAAATAGTGCCATTATGAACATTCTAGTACATGACTTTTGGTGAATATATATTTTTCTGTTGGGCATATACATTTGAGTAAATTTGCTAGTTAAAGTGTATGCTTACTTCCAGCTTTAGTAGACACACAAGAATATTAATTTTAAAATAATTTCCCATATAGTTTTGGTACACAGCAAAAATTATGAATAGTTGCTCTGGTGCCTACTATAGTTTCATTCTCCATCTTCCATTTTTCCCTTTAGCTGTAGGTCCTGAACCATCTCCTCACATAGCCTAAGAAGCTGCTCTCAGCCTCCAAAGAAATCTCAAAACCACAGGCACCAGCTAGAAGCTCACATCTCAGAGCAGGCAAGCCAGGGTTGCTAAGGGAGAAGGTAGACCTTCAAACCCTGGAGGCTTGTTGCATAGCTCCTCACTCACATTTTGCACAAGATATCTGGGGCTCTGTTTGCTTACTCAGGACCTGTGTGGTCCTTGTTCTCATCCTTCTCCTGTCTCTATTCCCTGACCTCACACTGAGTATTTACAACTATTTCCAGTTCTGGTTTTGTCAACATCATTGACTCCCTTTTTTGCCTTTCTAGAGTTATATATTGTTTGCTTCCTCATTGTGGGAACCTCCTGCAGCCCTAAGCTTCTCTATCTTGTCATTTCTACCTGTCCCAGTGAGTTCTCCTTGCTCATCCTTGCTCATCTTCCACCAGGGGAAAAATCCAAACAAAGGTACTTCAGGGGCTTCAATTCTATTGTACCCAAGGTTACCTTTTTTATCTTGTTGTTTACCATCTGCTAGAGCTGGCATTTCTTCTGAATGTGCCTCTTCCTTATCGTTCATCACCAGTTCTCCAGTTGAAAAGAGCATGTATAACTTCTGGATCAAATCAATAGCGGTGTCAGAACCATTACTAGGATTGTTCCCTAATACAAAGGAATGATGCTCCTGGGAACCAAATTCACCAAACAGCTCACTGTTTCCTGTCTCTATTTTATACACCTCAGGAATAAGGCTGAGGTGACAGAGAAAAGAGATGAAAAATATGTTAGCCAAGCCCCTTGCAGAATTAAATGTAAACACAGGATATAGAATAGCAGATGTAGAATAGCAATCAACTTTATGCATGTGATTGGAACAGTCCAAGTGTAGTTTGTAGATGAAATCTGACTCAGGCAACTTTTTAACATTCCAAAGAGAAATCATAGCATTTTATCAGTGGTTTAGGACTCCAAAGCAAAATTATGTTCAGCACTGAATTTTTATTGAGTACTTATGGTTGTACTTTGCAAAATCAAACATAAAAGAATCCTTCCTATCAGTCTTCATATGAGTTCTGTTTTTCAAATGGCAAATATTTTTGCTGCTTTTGCATTTTTTCTTTTTGTTTTTCTTCTGCTGTAAAATTGTTATATCTAACATTTGATGTTATAAGTTTTCTGTTATGGCAGTACCCAATATTAGTGGTGTTATATTAGGTATTAATAGGAGTCTCTCTTTTTTTTCATAAAAGCAACAGAAATGGAAACATGGCTCTTTCCAATATGGGTGCTATTCTATCTGCTATTAACTCCAGATCTGTGCAGTCTTCACAAACCAAGAGTATTTAACAGACACACAAACACATACCCTATATCCCAACCAAACTTGCATCCTGAAAACTAAAGCGCCATTCATTTCAAATTATTTTTGGAAGGACTGCTTCCAGCTGTAGTATTACCCAAACTGTGAATTTGTCAACTCACACTACAGTGTTTCCTGAGCCAACGTTCTCTGGGTTGGGAGAGGTGATGTTAACACACTTGGGTCTCAGATCTGCAGGGGGATATTTGTTGATGGCACCTGGAGAAAGAGTGGGCTGGTTAATCTAAAATTTACCATTTTATATTCTATCGCCCAAAGTCAGTCCATCTTTTCCTGTGGTTGGAAGTGTTTTTAAGAACAAATTAATTTATAAGGCATTCAACAAAGTAGGCACCCTCTGACATTGCAATACCTCATTGGCAAAGTCAGTGAGATATAGCAGTGATTGAGCCTAAAATTGTCAAGCTCTGTATGTCACCGACTTGTGATACAATTCAAGGACATCTCTCAATCCCTTCTAACATCTGTTTCTCTCCCTCTAAAAGGAAAATCTTTCCAGAAGACACACTGAGCTACTGAAATTGTCTGACCTATTTATCTTAGGGTTGGAAGAAGGCAAGTGACAAGCCTGCTACTGTATATGAATCCTGAATTCCAAGATTCCTGAGGGTTACAAACCTGGGGCTTTTGAGAGGCAGCAAATCTGCATCTCTGCTATTCTCTGATAAACTTGCAGGAGCTGCAGATAACTATTCAATGTGGCCTCTGCCTCATTTTTAATCCCAGCACAGGCCAGGATTTGCTTGATGCTGAAAGCTCTTGGGTATACTACTATACCCATGTCTAAAATTGCAACACATGGACAGAGGCTGCGGCAGTCATTATCAAAGCCTCACCATAAAAGGACACCCTTAGAACCCTACTTGGCTATGCCTGAGCTAGTTATCTGGGACAGAGGCTCTAGAAGAGATTCATGTCCATGGCTCAAAAGAATTAAAGTCATAACCAAAGGTAATTTACAATAAAAGAGAAAACAGAAGTCCTTGGAGTAAATAGAGGGTATTGGTAGTAGGATATTACTGATTACAGCAGTATCCTTCCTTCCTTCCTTAAGAGTATAGGAATTGAAATATAGTTTAAAGAACAGGAGCACAGCTCTGGGGTCAAAATGCATACAGCTGAGTCTAGAATTTGCCAACTATTAAACTATAAGCTTTTGAACAATTTATTTTTTTAAAGATTATTTATTTATTTATTTATTTATTTATTTATTTATTTATTTATGATAGAGAGAGAGAGAGGGAGAGAGGGAGAGAGAGAGGCAGATACACAGGAGGAGGGAGAAGCAGGCTCCATGCTGGGAGCCTGATGCAGGACTCGATCCCAGGACTCTAGGATCGCGCCCTGGGCCAAAGGCAGACGCTAAACTGCTGAGCCACCCAGGGATCCCCTTGAACAATTTATTTAATGTCTCTGAGCCTTAGTTTCCTCACTTGTGAAATGGAGATATTAGTGCTTTTCTTTGAGGGCTATACTGATGATTCAATGATATAATCTATTTAAAGAATTCGTTACATGGTATCAAGTACATAGTAAACAGATTAGGGTTAAAAAAATACTTTTTACCTATATGGGGGTTTTCTGGCAAATACCTTGATAGTGCAGTATTAAAGTTCAAGGTCAATAAGACCTGATATTTTTCTCTGGTTTTCTCACTGCCTTCTTTTGACACCTGAGACTTTACCACTCTCCACTGAAGTAAGGAGTTATTCCTAAGTCAGCTGGTGGATTGTACACAGAGACATTAAATCTATTGCAAAAGCAATAGAAGAGAAAAGGTTTAATGACTTACGTCTGATTAAATGAACAAATGGCTTGACAAACTTGGTGATATAGTTCAAATCTGGCTTGTGGGTTCGGCCAAGCTGGACTAAGTGATGATCCAGTGGGTGGCTGGCTAATTCTTCTAATTCCTTGTCATTGTGTATAGGACCAAAGGAAAACACAAATATAGTATAGCCCTGACACTTGGCTCTCAGAGCTACGTTTCTTAAGACTTCCTTTTCTAAGGGATTGGTTTCACCAGCAGATATAACAAAGATAACTTTGTTTTTCCTCAGGTTGGGAGTTCCTACAAAGACATTGTCAATTGTCCACTGCAGGGCATGGCCAATAAAAACATCTCCATTGAGCTGTTGAAAAGAGTCTTGGAGATGATGTTTCATTTGGTATATACTGTTGTAAGTAATCAAATCAAATTCCAGGTAGACAGGGCATTCTTCACTGTTTGGCATATAGCCTGGAGGAGAATAGCTCAGGACTGCAACTCTGTCTCCTAACATGGAGGTCAGTGGGTCTGGGGCAATGTGAAAGTAATCAAGCACTGAGATAAGAAAAGCTTTCACTTCCCTAAACTCATCATTTCCTATTCTTTGGGAAGCATCTATGAGGAAAGCCACATCCATGTAATATTCTTGAAGAGAGGTATCTCCAGGTATATTAATAACACCTGGTTCTTCTTTTCTGCCATGGTTTTCATGTCCTGCAATAGAATAGCTCAAGTCACTCTTTTTAGTAGAAGACTAAACTTGGAACTCCTAGCCAAGGATGACCAATACACATCATGTGATTTGCCATGGTTTATTCCCAAACCCACAGCAGACATCATAAATCAATTATAGTACTTGCTCCCAGATGCATTCTCCAAATATGTCTCCACACACTGCATAGGAAACCATTGGCATTCGACAGGTGTTGTCATGTGAAAAGAAATGTATCTGCTAGCCTATCTCAGATCCTTGTCCAAGGGTTGATAGATCCTCTACTATTTTCATATGTAAGATGAGAGATATATAATATTTTTAGGGTACTCCACATGATCACAAAATTTGAAGTACACATTTACATGAAATCTAACTATTTATTTTGCAGTGACCCTAAGAGAAAAGTATATATGTCAGTCATATTGATTGGTGTCACAAACATATATAGCTTTATACACATGTTCAAAATATGTACTAAAGTGTGATGTTATGAGAACAAGTATAAATGTTGATTTTAGAAACCAAACTCTGTGTGAGACCTTAAATACTCTAAGATGTTAGTATTTAAAGTGCCAGTTTGCAAACAGTTTATCAGCCCAAGACAAAATAAGGAGCTTGCATCATGTTGTAAGTCTTTTACATTACTAAGCACACAATTTAATTCAGTTGACTATTTTTTTTGTAGCAAAACTTTTTCAGTGAAGGAAATAGTGCCTTGATTTACATTCTGATGCTAATGTAATATCTTGCTATAGATCAGCACTTCAAGTATTTGCTCTAAGGCTCAGGGATCATAAAACCATATCCACAATGATGTGGGTGCTGACTGGTCAGTGAAGGCACAAGAGGAAATGCTAGTTCAGAAAAATAGGAAGTAGGTGGCCAATGTTCTTTCTTCTATGAAAGAAGTGTGTCTATAAACCTAATCAAGCAAGAAGTTGGTTTCTAACTGGCAAAAATTTATTGATACCCATTTGTGCTCAACCCCATTATTAATGCTTTATATTACTTTATTTACTCCTCACAACAATCCTCACAAATGATTCAATTAACCTGCATTAATGCCATAAAAGCTTAATAATAGAAATAGAATGCCAAAAACAATACCTTGGAGAATGTTATTAACAGGGCAAATGAGCTATTAGATGTTTGTAGCTTAAGTAACTGAATTTCTAGGGTAAACTTCACATTATCTTTTTTTTTTTATCTATCATTAGAAATTTTGATGAATAAAAATTATATAAAAATTGTAAGGTGTACAATGTAGTGTTTTGATATCACTACACCTTGTGTAATAATTATGACAATCAAGCTAATATTATTGGATTTAATTTACTTAAAATTTTGTTTAGAATTTTTGCAGCTATGTTTATGAGGAATTTTGGTGTGTAGTTTCATTTTCATGTAGTCTTTGTCTAATTTTGCTATCATGGTAATCTAACCTTAAAGAATGAGCTAAAAAGAATTCCTTCCTCTTTAGTTTTCTGCATGTTTGTTTAGAATTGGCATTATTTCTTCCTTAGATGTTTTGTTGAATTGACCAGTAAAGTCATTTTGGCTTGGAGTTTTCTGTATGGGAAAATTTAAACTACAAAATCAATTTCTTTAATAGGTTTAGGGCTATTTAAATTACTTCTTGAATGAAGTCTGGTAATTTGTGATTTGCAAGAAATTTATCTATTTTACCTGAGCTAATTTACAGGCAAAAGTTATTTATCATATTCTATGATTATCTTTTTATTATCAGTGGAATATATTTCCTTTTTCATTCCTGATATTAGTATTCTTTTCTTCTTTTTTTCCTGGTGAGCTAGACTATAGGTTTATTAATTTTTTGATATTCTCAAAGAAACAGCTTTTGGTTTTACTAATTTTCTCTTTTCTATTTCATTGAGTTCTACTTTAATTTTATTACTTCCTTTCTTTCGCTGCTTACCATGGGTTCTTCTTCTGATTTCTTTCTTTCTTTTTTTTTTTATTTATGATAGTCACAGAGAGAGGAAGAGAGGCAGAGACATAGGCAGAGGGAGAAGCAGGCTCCATGCACCGGGAGCCCGACGTGGGATTTGATCCCGGGTCTCCAGGATCGCGCCCTGGGTCAAAGGCAGGCGCCAAACCGCTGCACCACCCAGGGATCCCTCTTCTTCTGATTTCTTAAGATGAAAGTTGAAGTTGAAGTCATTGATTTGAAAACTTTTTTTTTTTTTTTTCCAACACAGGTATTTAATGCCTTCTAAGTACTGCATTAGTGGAATCTCAGAAATTCTGGTATATTATGATTTTATTTTCATTCATTTCAAAATATGTTCTAATTTTCCTTTGGATTTCTTTGTGAATTATTTAGAAGCACTTTATTTTTTTTTTAATTTTTTTTTTTTAATTTATTTATGATAGTCACAGAGAGAGAAAGAGAGAGGCAGAGACATAGGCAGAGGGAGAAGCAGGCTCCATGCACCGGAAGCCCGACGTGGGATTCGATCCCGGGTCTCCAGGATCGCGCCCTGGGCCAAAGGCAGGCGCCAAACCGCTGCGCCACCCAGGGATCCCTAGAAGCACTTTATTTAGTTTCCAAATACTTAGGGATTTTTTGAAGATCTTTCTGCTACTTATTTTAAAATTTTAATTCTGTTTTAGTTAGAGAATACAGTTGGTATGACTTCAATCTCTTAAAATTTTGATAATTGCTTTATGGTCCACAACATAGTCTATCTTGGTAAGTATTGCATGTGTGTTGAAAAGAATATATATTCTATTGTTGTGTGGAGTGTTCTATAAATATCCATTAGGTGAGATTAGTTGCTAGTATCACTCAAGACTACTGTCTTTCTGCTGATTTCCTACCAAATATTGAGAAAGGATATTGAAACTCTGATGCTCTTCTCATTTTTAAAAAATCTTTTTTCTCTCTGAGTTTTATTTTGGGTAATTCCATTGCTACATCTTCAAGTTCACTGATGTTTTCTTTTATCAAATCTAATTTGTTATTAACCCCATCAAGTATATTGTTCATCCTAGACATTACAACTTTTATCTCTACAAATTCTATTTGAATCTTTTTTTTTGTATCTTCCATGTCTCTACTTTTTCACATATGAAATATAGTTATATTAGCTATTTTAATATCTTTGTTAATTCTAACATCTGTGTCAGTTTTGGTTTGTTTTAGAGTTATTATGCTCTTGATTATGGTCATGTTTTCATGTTTCTTTTTGTGCCAGATATTTTGAAATTTTCCTTTTTGGATGTGGAATATTTTTCTATTCCTACAAATATTCATGTTACATGCAAACTATTTGATCCTTTTGGGTTGTGCTATTATAATTTGTTTGGTGAGTTCAGAGCAGTGCTTAATTTGAGGCTAATTATTCCCCACTACTGAGACAAGACCTTCCTAGGTTTTCTCCCCAATATTCTATAAGTTATGAGTTTTTCCAGGCTTGCTGGCAGGAAAAGGCATTGTTCCTGGACTGCTATGAGCAACTGGCACTATTCTGTAATCTTTTCTGATGGTTCTTCCCTTAGGTTCAGGGCATTTCCTCACATGCATGTGCACTCACCAATCAACATAATTTGTTAAAGCATGAGGAAAAGTATTTCATAAATGTTCTGATAGAAGAGGATGGTTGACCTATGTTAGTGAAATATTTGTTCATGCATGCCCATATCAAAAAGATTACTGCTTTTCCCCAATTTTCTCTTTATAGTTGAGCAAAATCTCAATCCTTTTCCAAAGTACCCAGCAGAATTATTTTCTAAGGAGGTATATTTTCACTCACAAAAATCTGTAAAAAATATGCTCTCTTCCTACTTGCAGGATTAGCATGAGAATCAAGAAGCCAAATGTAGATGCTTATGTTTCAAAAACTCTAAAATAGCCAAACATAAAGTATGATTATTCTACTTTGAGTCTAAATTCATCTTACTTAGGGAGAGTGGGCCTTCAAAACTATTTTCTCTCAAGAAAACCTGGCAGGAGTGTGGATACAATATATCCATAGCTCATAGCAATACTGTGTATTTTCTGGAAATGTCATGGAGCCAAAGTCCCGTCTTCAAGTCTATGGAAGAATTTCCACAGAATGGCAGAGGAGGAAGGGCTGGCTCACTTTATTATGGAGGAGGCTTGGAAGGAATGAGGGATCCAGCTAGATTTCTAGGGAAGCGGCCCCAGAGATTAGCCTAACTTTGGCTGACATTTAAGCCACAATACCATGTGTGCTCCAGTAACTTTAGGAAGAAGCAGAAGTGGAAAGGGAATTTAGAGAGAAGGGAGAATTTACAGGACACGAGCCATTTGGACTGGGATTAAGTATGCTGTGAAGTAGCTATGCTGTCTTTCATGGCATTTGTGGGAAACCTCAAGATATGCATGAATTATCCAGTGATCTGATCTGGAGTTTCTCCAGAGGCCAAAATTAGCCATGTGTTCTTCACAGGCAAGTCACATGTATAACTGAGGCTACCTTACATGTATATTTCTGTCCACATGAACTTCAGCAATATTTTTTAAGGTAACATTGTTTTAGAAGACTTCCCATGAGGTTGGCAATGTTTTCTTTCCTGCTTTTATACTGAGTATTTGATTGAGCATTCCGTTCACTTCAGGTCTTATGCTCAGCTCTGTGCATGTCTTCTCTCATGCATCATGAGGGTGCAGTTACCATCATTCCCCTTTTACAGATGAGCAAGCAGAGGCTTGGAGAGAGTAAATTATTTGGCCAAGAAATGACAGCTTCTAAGTGGTAGAGGCAGGATTTAAGCTCCACTCACATAAATCCTTCGAAGAAATGGTCATCAGATATGAGGGTAGAGCAGACATTTTAACCACTTCGCCAAAAGCCCTGGAGCTGATATGAAAAATGAGGTTCTTGGTCAACTGCTATTCCTTCTAAGTGAAACCACTAGAGGAAGTTTTCTTCCAAAAGTAGGTAACTATATGAATTAAATAAAAATTTCAATTTTTTCTTCTCTAGGCATTATAGGGCAGTGGTTATGAGCAGAAACTTGTGGTTTGAGTCCTGTTTCTGCTGTTTGTTACCTCTGTGACTGAGTCCCTCCATACCTCAGTTTCATTATGTAAAAAATAGCAATAATAAACTATAATCTTATAAAGTTTTTTAGAGAGTTAAATTAAGTTTGCACAGTGCCTAACATATCCTAAGTACTCCACAGATATAATTTTTAGAGGGAAATAAATAGAAAAGCTGCAAAGACCTGAAAATCCTGCCCATGTTACTATATTTCGTAAATCAGAATTTCCATAAGAAAAAATGCATAATCAACTGGTATTAGTGGAAGACAACTTGCACATGCACATATGTATGCATGTTCTCAGAAATGAGAAGGCTCATTCTGCTGTTTGTGAATGTTTAACTACAGAGGAGTTGGCAATAATTTATGTACCTCTCCATTTAACAATGCCAGCTTAGGCCTGTCTTCCCTCCTTAGGTCAGTGGCCAAGTTCTAAGCCGGAGCAGCAAGGAAGGGAGGCGCAAGAGTGTGTGTGACTGTGTATCATTGATTTTATGCCAAAGGGAAATATAGATACATTTAAAATTCCCTTGGTTTATTGTATGTGATCCTCTTTCCCACATTTACCTGAACAAGTAGAAGTGACTGTCTTAAAATAGATTTCATCCTTTTCCCCCAAAGACAGAATAAATATCTTTCTTGACCTAGACCTTTCTAGGTGGCACTTAGTCTGACAGACTCACTCATGCAGTCAACTTCACACTCTGAAACAAGTCTGCAGAATGTACCAGCATACTGAGAAAAAGCAATGCATGCCTTAGGAATTATTTAGACCCAAACAACCCAGATCTAGCATTTTTGGTGTTTATGGTATTATTCTGTGCTCTAGACTCTAGGTGAATTTATAAGCAGTTTATAAAGCAAATTTATTCTGGCATTAGGGCCTCTGGATGAGTTTATAACCAGGAATTATTTTTAATGAAATTATGTTTTAAAAATAAAATGGGGGCAGCCCCAGTGGCTCAGTGGTTTAGCGCTACCTTCAGCCCCGGGCGTGGTCCTAGAGACCCAGGATCGAGTCCCACGTTGGGCTCCCTGCATGGAGCCTGCTCCTCCCTCTGCCTGTGTCTCTGCATCTCTCTCTCTCTCTCTCTCTCTCTCTCTGTCTCTGTCTCTCATGAATAAATAAATAAAATCTTTAAAAAAATAAAAAAATAAAATGGCACTACAAAAATTATTTTAAGATAATTTTCCCAAATGATGATGTGATCGAACTTATTCTCAAATTTGGCAATTGGATTTATTTCCTTATCTGTAAATACAGACAAAGCCATCGCCAAGCCACATGGCACACATGGTTAAAAGTTAGTGGGCATGGGTATGAATCCTGGTTCTGCTACTTAAAGCTAAGTACTTGAAGCTCTTATTCAGTGTCTTCATCTGTAAAATACAAAGTGCAGGGGTACTGGGATGGCTTAGTCAGTTGAGCATCTGACTCTTGATATTGGCTCAGGTCATGGTTTCAGAGTTGTGAGATTGAGCTCCATCTTGGGCTCTACACTCATCGAGGAGTTTACTTGAGATACTTTCTTTCCCTCTCCCTCTTCCTTTGCCCTTCCCTCTGCTTGCATGTGCATGCTCTAAATAAACAAACAAACAAACTTTAAAAATACAAAATGTAATAATAATAATAATGATGATAGACTTTTTGGTAAAGATGAAATGTAATCATGTGTCTACAGTGCCTAGCACTGTGCCTGGCACACAGTTGTGCTAAGTAAGCAGTAGCTTCTGTGGTTATGACTATTCTTCGTGCATTGTTCAATCATCAAGTGAGACAGTGCAGAGAAATAGTTCTCTGAGAATTGTACTGCAGTGAATAAACATTAGTCCTCAGAGCATTCCATCTGTACTTTTAGTTAAATGGAATATGTTCTGACTTGTGTTACACATTTTTTTTGTACACACAGAATATATTCTGTCAAACCCAAGCTCCTTGAAGATAGGGCCTCTGTCTGAGTCTTTAAAAAAAAAACAAACAAACAAACCAAACAAAACAACTTCTCTAAGTCCCCAAAGAGAATAACTCAGGGCTTAACTCAGAACAGGAGCCAATATGTATTTGCTACATGAAAGGACATCTGAATAATCATGGAAAATCCACATAAATCCTTAGTGCTTAATGAGGGCTGTCACTGTTACCTTCACCTCCACCACCACCACCACCACTACTGCCATCCCACCTTCACACTTCCACCACTGCTCTCACCACCATCATTTCCCCACCACTACCACTATTACCACCACAATCATCACCCCACTTTCCTAGCCCTACCTCCATCTCCACCATCAACATCTCTACCACCCACCTCTACCACCACCATCAGCAACAGCTAACACCTTCACCACCACTGTCTTTCCTATCTCTGCAACCAGCGCCAACTCTGTCATCACAACCCCCTCTACCACCACCACTATCACCCAATTACTATTTCCAAGTTTTATTCCATAAGAAAGGGGTCTGCATGAAAAAAAATGTCACTAGTATTCTAGAACATTGCTTTATTACTTGCAATAAATGATTGCATGAGACATACAGAAGCAACCTCAGTGTACATTTGAATTCAAACAGTCCACATATCCTGAACAATCAGTTCACATTAGTTTTGTCCACATTCAAAACCTTCATGGAAGACACTCAAAACTGTAATGACAACATAATAAATTCCCAAGCAAAAGTAAACGCAACCACCTCAGCCTACAGTTTAATATGATCAGGAAAATCAGTTTATTCCCCAAAGAACATCAAGATGGTTGAAATTTCCTAAAGCATTTGTGAAACACATCATTAAAATTCAGATATGACCACAATTTTATTACTGACCTCCTCTTTAGAATGTGTACTGAAATGAAAGTAGGACATTCAGCTGGTGTTCCAGAGGTGACTTAGAAGCCAATTCTGCTGCATTTTTAAGTCCAGTATGGATTTAAGTTCAGCAGAAGTCAAGATAATATATTCAAGTTCAATACATAACAGCAAAAATTAGAAATGAACTAAGTGTTCAATAAGAGATAAATTCATTCATTGAAAGTAACATAAGATACAGAAAAATCAGTATGAAGCTTGCAGCAACATGCAAAATGTATGACATTAATATGATGTGAAAAGCAGGATATCCAATTGGATGAAATGATGTAAAACTATATACCTATGGAAAAAACAAAGAATATACTCTACACTATGAATAATTTTTGCTAAATTATTTGAGATTCTTTGTATTCAAATCTTATATGATATGATAGTACTTTCATAATTTTTTAGATTTTTTTTTTAGCAGAATCTTGAGAGTGTAACAGGGAAACCGTTGACAGGGTGTAGGAATTGTGAGTCCCTACTCTGAGAACTTGGGGCATGAAGTTTCTTCTAAAACTAGGTTTCTCCCACTATTGACAGTTTGACTAAATAGTTCTTTGTTGTGAGGGGAGGTTCTGGGCATTGTAAAATATTTAGCAGCGTCTGTGGCCTCTGTCCATTAGATGCCAGTAGCACCTTCCAGTTGGGACAACAAAAACCATCTCCAGACATTGCAATGTCTCCCAGGGTGGATAAAGTGCAATCACCCCCAGGTGAATTTGCAAGAGGTGATTACTAAATACCTTTCCAGCTCTAATACCCTATGACTGAGTAGAAGTCAAAAGACATATTGACTTAAAAAAAAAAAAAAAAAGCTGGTTTGTAGTTCAGAATCAGATTAATGTTCGAAAAATAAAAAATGTAAAATGGAGCCTATGCAAATTCCCTAAAACAGAATTCCAGTCTAGTTCTAAGGGAGAAGTGTTATTTCTCATTTCTCAGTGAAATTCATTGAAAAGAACATTAGTTGAAGTTATCCTATGGCCTATGACCTCTTAAAGCTGTGAGCGAGCCCCAGCCTCAGTTTGGGTTGTATTTAACATTTCATTACAAATTATCCTGTCCTTTAATCTTGAAAATCAACTAACTATATCTTAAATATTGGTTAGCACAGTATCTTTGATGAAAGTACTGGCTTGCCCCTGGGTCACAGTTGCAACTTAATTAGAATTAAACCACCCATTTTTCATTTCACAATTCCTAAGTACTGTGTGTATTCCTTTGGTAAGTAATTAAGAAAGACTGAATTTTCCAAAGAATTTTTATATTGCACATATTGTGGTCAAAATGCATGATATCATCTCTACATTATCTTTATATTATTTAGATCTTAAAAAGTGTTTTTTTAGATGTTGAGTGGATGGAGGGAGACATGAACGTTCAGTGGTCTTAGAGGAGTAAAATAAAATTATTATGCAGTTCATGGGGATTCCTTTGGAAACAGGAATTCCCACCTCTGTTTTGTGGTTCAGATACTCAATTGGTTTCAGCTCCATTGAGAATGCAGAGCAAATCTGGCCCACCAAAGTAGTAGGATGAACAGCGGTTCTTAAAATACCACCTGTATTAGAGCCATCTGCTCTGCTTCTTAAAACTCAGATTCCTGAGCCCCAGCCCCAGAGTTTCTGATTTGGTAGGTCTGGGTGAGTGCTGAAAAGCTGCATTTTTAAAAAATATTTTATTTTTTTATTCATTCATGAAAGACAGAGAGAGAGAGAGAGAGAGAGAGAGAGAGAGAGGCAGAGACACAGGCAGAGGGAGAAGCAGGCTCCATGCCGGGAACGTGATGCGGGACTCGATCCTGGGACTCCAGGACCACATCCTGGGCCAAAGGCAGGCGCTGAACCGCTGAGCCCCCCAGGGATCCCCGAAAAGCTGCATTTCTAATGAGTTCCCAGGTGCTGCTGGTGCTGCTGGTTTAGGGACCACACTTTGAGAATCCTTGGGATAGTGGATCTCAAGCTTGTGGACATAGAAAAATTACCTCTGGTGGTTTTAAAGTTTCTAGACTATTCTCCACCACTCATACCCCTAAATATGAAGGAGTAGTTCTGAGGAGGGCTTAGCAATCTGTGGCTATGAAGGACTTCCAGGTGATTCTGATACAAACTGTCCTTCAGCTGTTGTAAGGATTAGAGAGGGCCAGGAAAGGTGATGAAACTGAAGATGAACTTGGAAATCAGAGGGAGAGGCATAGGTAGAGAAATAGTGATTGTGCTTCTCAAGGAAAATACACAACTCATTACCAGCCCACAGGACTCTGGAAACTATACATATCTTAAGTGGTTCAGATTCCTGACTTTCCCCCAAGACTGTCAGTTCAAGGGCAGAAAGATCAGCCATCAGCCATAAGAATCACATTACAAATGAGTAACAAGCACAGCATATGAGGGTGTTTATGCAAGTTATCAACCTTCTATCTGTACAATACATCTGGAACTAATCAAAGCTCATCTCTTAGCAACTGAATAAAATATCAAACCCACAATGTACTCTTCATGAGGACGGCGCATTATATAGAAAGTCCTCAGCAGGTTTTGGCAACTGGCTAAAGATGATCAAAGAAAGGAAGGAAGAAATAGCACAAAATCCCTAGGCAACACTTATGATCTGAAACTCAGATTTAGTTTACTGGATAAAAAAATATATATTATCCTTAGATCTGAGGCTCATACTGTTTGCAGGCTACCACAACATGACATAATCCTCCACGGAACTCCCAGCACACTTCAACCCACTGCAGGAGAAATGAAGTGGGGAGGGGCAGCTAATAATCTACATTTTTTCCTAGTAGAGCCATGTACAATGATTTCTTTGGCCAAAATGAACCTTCCACTAGCTACAAGTATCTTGATTCCTCAACATCTAATAAACCAAATAAAGTCTTTCTGTTATTACTGAACAATGGTTGTTAAAAATGGCAACAAAGATGAGTTCTTTTTCTCTTTTTTCCCCTAAATATCCAGTTATATCTATCCTTTCCTGAAAAGATTCACATTTCTGAATTATTAGACTTTAGAATGCTTACCTCTAACAAAATGATCACAATTGATAGTTTGGTATTCTAATCCTGCCAAACAACTCCCCCCCCTCCTTTTCTTCTTTTTTAAACCAAACCATAATAAATTCCTGTACCTTATCATTGAAATGAACACCCAAAATTAATTCTATCCATTAAAAAGAAGAAATATCTATCCTCTTCTGTAAGCTAGGTCTATATGATAATAAAAATTGTTTAACTAAAAAATATACATAGTTAAATGCCTTGATGACATGGCACTATAGACATTTAGTTTTACTGCATTATGTTTTTAAGCCTTATTTTTCAACTAATGATTGACCTTTTCTTTTTTTAAAAAGATTTGATTTATTTATTCATGAGAGACAGAGAGACAGAGAGAGAGAGAGGTAGAGACACAGGCAGAGGGAGAAGCAGGTTCCATGCAGGGAGCCCCACGTGGGACTGGATCCCGGGTCTCCAGGATCACACCCTGGGCTGAAGGCAGCGCTAAACCACTGAGCCACCCAGGGATCCCCCCTGACCTTTTTATTCTTAATCCTAGCTTCAAAAAGGAAAGTTTGGTTGTTTTAAAGGTGAGTGCAAATATTTATATTTCATAAATAGGGGGACACTGTGGAGACGTGAGTGTTGAACCCAAGGAAAAGAAAAAGTATTTATCCAAGCAAGTTACTGAGAATGAATGTGATTCATTCTTAGGAATAACTGACCTCAGATTGGCTCCCTTTTTTTAAAACTTGCATTGTCTAACAACATACATGATACTTATGACTTACTGCTTTAAATGCTGGTATTCTGGCCAAATGAATGTTTTGGAAGCCTCTACATGCACAGCTGAAAATGGCTGAAGTCTGTTTAAAATGCTCCCCCCCCGCCTTTTCATGAAAACACAGACAAAAACCCTATGCATCTGATTTATTTGAAACTATTAAATCCTGCCAGAAGGTATTCTTGCTTTGCCACTCAAATGTATAAAGTAGGCAATGGGAAAGTCTGTGCTCTGTCATTTCTAAGTACCTCAAAAATAACATACCTTCTCATGCAATCACAGAGTCCAAAGTGCTGGCCAGGCCAGCTTTTATAGTGATTTTAATCTTTCCTCTACTCCGATGTTCTCTTATCACTTCCTTCTACATCACACTATCCTTCTAGAGAAATCTTAAGTCTGATGAGGATAGCAGGGACATCTCTCAGAGCTCATATCAGTGGCGCTTGTCATCTTTTAAACCTTAATTTTCAACCAAAGCAGTGGCTGTAGCTACCATCTTGAACTTGAAAAACAGTTGTCTAAGAGAACAGCCTTCGTTTACTTGATTTTCTGCTCGTGTTAAAAGATGAGGACCCCCATAATTTAAAAATTCCATTGTAACTTTTCATTTCCTTACCAGAAGTAAAACTTGCAATTCCTTCAGAATCCTGACCTTTTTCATATGTGATCATTAATCCTTGTGGCTTAACCCTGTCGTTTATGTAAGCCACATGGGCACTTCCACCATTCTCCCACACAAAAGATGTGTCTGATTTAGCACTTAATTCCTGGCCAATGAAGCTGTCCTCTCCTGAAGAAAACTCCTGTGTCTCAGGAGTAAATCTAGCAGATAAAAATGAAAGTGTTAGATGGTAGCTTTGAGGAATGCAAATAAAATATTCCAGTGATTTGATATAGTTACTTAATCATTTCTTAGAAGAAAAATGAGTGGTAAAAATCTAAATTCATTTCAGTAAATTATTCATTATGATTTTTTATTATTAAAAAGTATAAACTGATAAACAATTCCCATTTATCCTTCATTTTCCCCCATCTGCTTATAGCCTAGTACCTACTAGTTTGGAATAAACCGAGTCTGATTTGCCACAGAGTTTTAGGTAAATAAGAAGAAACTCAATCATAGGTTATTTGGAACAAGCATATAATCTCTCAGATTGATGTCACTCCCCATAGAAAACAAAGAAAACAGATATTTAATTTTCCAAGAACTGCTCTGAAAAGAATAAGACTATATAAAACTTATCTCATCAACATCATATTTCTTAAAATGGTGTCTACATTTATATTCTTAGGAGTTTAAGAATTCTCTATGATAATTTGAGGATGTGTTTTTTAGATGACGATAGAAAACACATTTGATATAAGTTGATATGCACCTTTATGTAATTTCAATGTCTTCATGTTCACATTTGTATTTGATACTACTGTTTGGCACTTGGGAATACTACTTTAACTGTTGGGAGTTAATGAGGAAAGGCAAAAAAACTCAAACATAATATGTGAATAATACATTCACACTTAAAGCCAAGTGATATGACAACATATGATATGAATGACAATTCTGTAATAGTACAGGTGAAGACAGCAGTGAGGAATTAAGGTGTCATGTACAGAGTAGGCAAGCCAAAAGCAGGTGTACCTCTGCAACATGCATCATGTTTTACTTTTTTTTTCTTTTTTTTTACCAATAGGAACCATAATTTTTGTTTTTAGGAATTCTATCTTGGCAAAGCAGAATCATCCATTATATTAAATTAGCACTTTAAATTTGTGTTTTACTGAGTTTGCTTGGATTCTATGCACGTTTGTTTTAGTCTGATAGTTGCACAAGAACTATAAATACAGTATTTGCAGCTAGGTTTATGTTTGTGTATGTTTGAATAACATATATTTTATCTGCAGTTCTCTAAGAATTGATTTGCCTTTAAATGAATTTATGTCTTATTCAATGCTGGGAAATATTGCTTCACATGACATCAGTGCCATAGTGTTCTTCAGGTGTTGGCTACTGGACATTTCCTTGCTAAACTACCAAGTGAATGAAATCTGACATTATAGGAATATGTACTTGTATGAATTCTGAGCATGCATCATCTTGTCATTGTGCTTCTGGATATGTGTGAGATACCTTATCTGTTCTGAGAAACTCTTTCCTTAACTGCAATCTGAGAGGAAGAAAGTAATTATGGGCTTAAATTTGGGCTTTTGCAAGGCTGCAGTTAGGGATCCAAGCTTGGTGAAATACAGAGAAACAGAGAGAAACCAAAGGGCCACTCATTCTGTTTGAGGTTCAAGATTCATTCAGATTAATTATTTATATTGTTATTTAGGATACAATTTTAAGGAAAAAAATGCTTATATGTGCAATTATATTGTGGGGTCTTTTTATGTTATCTTTTGGGGGGATGAAACAATGGATTGTTTGCAACCCCAGGCTTCAGGGAAATAAGACATTGTGATAAACTGTTATAAGTGCTTCCACAGAAGTATAAGAAGATACAAGAAAGTAAGGACTTTGAAAGTAAAAACGGGCCTCTAAGAGGAGGCATCTTCCATCAGGGCCATAGACAATGGGTAAGATTTCACTGGAAGGAACAGAGTTCCAGGCAGTGTAACCCGAGACCCAGGAGGGTGAAGCAACCATTCACACAAGGCAGGTGAGTCCACTATGGCCAGAACTCAGTGCTGATGCTGGGGAAGGGTGGGAAGTGAGGTTGCAGTGGCTAAGGCTATATTGTGGGTTCTATTCTGGGGTAGATCTCAATGTGGGAATTTCTCAGGAAACCATGAACTGAAAGGAAAAATTGTAATACAGCTCATGAGGAAGTTACAGAAACATCAATCCAGAAAGCATGCTTGCTGTGTAGCTTCTGCTCTAGAAAATGGAATATATGGGGAAGCCTTTAGAGACCTTATTAGCTTTCTCAACCTAATAACCTGCCATCAGTCAATTAACAGTCTCTTATAAATAGAAGAGATTTCTAACTCACAGGAGATCACTGTTTTGATTATCTTCTTCTTCTGAATTGATGAGTCTACAGGTATTCTCAAGCACTGGTGGTGGATACTGATTGAATCCTCCTATTGAGAGAGCAAAGTTATAGTTAGGTTTTTAAATCAGAAATTACATTTGCTAAGGAAAAAAAATCCCAACAGGAATCTTCTTGAAGCAATCAATGTCACTAAGATATTTTAGCCAAACTTGGGGGGAGTGGAAACAGAAAACAGTAGTAACTAGAAACAACCTTCAAAGCTTGGTTTTAGAGTGTTTTGCAGCCAAAGAATTACTAGGCTCATAGAAAACAAGCCTCATCAAATTGTTCATTTAAGGGTTAACTGTACCACAGGATTTCCACATGCTCAGGCTAATGGACTCTAAGGGAAATTTTATTCTGAATCTGTCAAGCTTATTTATTCTAGTTTATGCTAATGGATCAAACATAGAAAAGGTAGCATTTTATAATATGATGCTATTTCTGTGCTTCTGTACCCATTAACACTGGTTTCCTAGGAGGAAAATGATCAAAGAAAAAATTTTAGCTTACTGACATAAATAATATGCCACATTGTGCCCTTCCCACTGTTGCTCTATGTTAAAAAGTGTATCATTATTTCTCCTCATTCAGGAAAATAGTTTTTAATTAAAGGAGGCTTTGGGCCACTGAATGATCCACAATTCCATGAAAATATCTTGGAGAATGTTTAGGGTTTTATAATAATTGTACTTTTCTCTAGTTCTAAGATGAGCATTTTTTCCCCATTCCCTTGAAATGAGATTAAGTCTTCTAATCAATTGCATTTGACAGCTGCCATTAGTAAAGTGGGAACTGTTATACTAGTGACATTGCCTGTGTATGTGGGAATATCAAATATGCCAGCAATAAAGCTGATAGAATAAGGGTCAATAGTTTAGAAACAATTCCCAGAAGTGTTAGTAGAGAAATCTTTTAATCCCTATGAAACAAGTGGTTATGGGAAGGCACTGAACTAGGTGTATTTACCAACATTGTTCAGGTGGCAATCAAAAGCTAGCTCTAATCATCGCAACGCCTAACTTAGGAGCCCAGCAAGACCAGCTTTGAATTGTTTTTATAGAGTCCTTTAAAAGTGCTGTGTCACCATCTATCTTGACAACATAAAGAATAATGTTGCACTGAACAAGATAGATCTCAGTGAATTGGAGTCAAGAAATAGCTCACAGGAGTCCAGTTTTGAGTGTAAAGAAGTTTTAGGAATGCCCCCACTAGTCTATTTCATACATATGCCCTGTTTATGCATGCACAAGAGTGACATTTGCTAGTGTAAAAGAATTCTCAGTTACTATAAAATACAAAACTCTAATAGGCAAGTTGGTAACAACATTAAATTGGAAGCACTTTTCTTTCTTTTTATATAATATAATGGTGTATCATACAATAGAAGGCATTTAAAGAAATAACATGATATTCCCAAGAATATTGGACTCTGCAATCAAATATGATTTACAGCAAAAAGATCGAGCTTTCTCTGCAACGGAGAGGGAACTCTCAAGATACTGTCATGATGGTGCTATTGGAGATTCCTCAAACACCAGGGCAACTTTGGAATTCAAAGAGTGGTGAGACTGGCTCCTACAGAACTTAGGTCTGAACATGGTAGAGTCCCAGAAGGAACAGGTTCAGCCATGATTCTGTGGGATGCCTTAGAGTCAGGGTTTCTCAAATTCAGTGCTACTGACAATTTGGGCTGTATCTTTTTTTTTTTTTTCCTTCGGGTGGTATCCTGTGCTTTAGAGAGATGTTTAGCAGCATCCCTGGTCTCTATGCACTAGATGCTAGAATCCTCTCCCTCAGTTGTGACAAAAAAAAAGTATCTCCAGACATTTCCAAATGTTTGGGAGGTAAAATCATCCTTAGTCAAGAACTACTGCTCTAGAGAGTTTCTCAAATCATTTGTGGGGAAGGTATTTTATTTCTAATCCTTTGCAGACTGATCCTTGTGGATTCCATCTTGTCATATGAGACAGAGTACACTTTCATGCTGAGGCAATGTCAAATTGCTTTAAAGGTTTATAGCTGCTTATTCTCAATCTCTGTATTTCTTGCTTGCAGATCAGTTTGTGGACTCTTGCCCATCCAACAGGTGACATTTTGTAGTGCATTGGCCTCAAGCCTTCCTACTCAAAGTGTCATTCTTGGACCAGAAGCATTGACATCACTGTTAGAAATGCAGAGTCTCAGGCTCCACCCTCTACAGACTGAACCAGGATTTGAGTTTTAACAAGATTCCTATATGATTTGTATGCTTAAACTCTTTGGACTTTGGACTGTGCCATCTTTAAGCCTTCATACAGGTCTCCAGGGTGTACCAAGGTTGAAAATAAACCAGGTGCAGTAGGGCAAACTTTTAATGTAAATGCTTATCAAAGAAGTGCTAAAACTTCTTTAGGTTAGCAGATGTGGCTCTAGAGACCTCCAATCACTCCATGATTTTAGTGCTGAGATTTTGTGTAAAAGACACTCTCTCATGAAAAAAGTCTCACCAGATTATGGTAAAAATGGGGTATAATCAGGGTATGTCCCAACTCTCTCTCCCTCTCACCATCTAATTTGTATATTTGGGTTAGCTAGAGATTCAAAGATGTGTTAGGCTATCAATACTATTAACATATACCAATTTATTAAAACAAAAAAGGAAAACAAAACAATGACTTACGTCTGATATAGTAAACAAGTGGCTTTACAAACTTCGTAACATAATCCAGATCTGGTTTATGAATTCTCCCAAGCTGTATCAGATGGTGATCAAGTGGGTAGCTGGCTAACTCTTCCATGTCATCCATATGTGTAAAGCCCAGGGAAACCACAAATATGACATAGCCTTGGCACTTGGCCTTCAGAGCTACCTTCTTCAAGAATTCCTTTCTCTCATGATACTCTCCAGCTAAGATCACAAAAATGACCTTGTGTTTTCTCAAGTTGGGTGTTTGTGGGAAGAGGTTCTCCACAGTCCACAGTAGGGTATGGCCAATGGTAGCTTCTCCTTTTAGCTGTTGGAGGGAAGTCTGGATATGCCTCTTCATTAGGACTCTGTCATTATAAGTTGTAAATCCAAACTCTGTTTTTACCACACCCTTCTTTCTCCTAGAAGTATCCCAAGGAGAATAGCTCAACAAGGCAATCCTATCACCAAAGTCTGAGATTCTTGGATCTGATGAAATGTTGAAGTTGTCAATCATAGAGCTCACCAAGGTTTTCACAGCCTTAAACTCATCATTTGCTATAGTCTGAGAATTGTCTAAGAGGAAAGCCACATCCATGTATGAATTTTCAGGTAGAAAAATCTCTTTGATGCAAACATTTGGAAAACATTTGTCTGAAAACACATAGAGAGATTCATGATTGATTCAATGTCTGCACAACAAGACACTGTTGTTTGAGATATTTTTCAAGTGCTTTAGTGACTTATTACCAATAATTAATAAACTATTTAAGTTAATGAAGAATTTTCAATGTCCCAATATTTCTGTGGCCACTAGAAGGCAATCTGGGAAAGTCTTTGTTGAAAGCAGATGTAGGTAGCATGTATGCTTGAAGTCTGTAAGTAATATATAAACTCATTTAGAAAATATTTTCAATATTTTAGAGGTTTTTGATACACACTACCAAAATGTTCCCCAAAGAAAAGCCATATCAATTAGGATAGTATTTTAAACCAACTTTCACATTCTCTGGAAGCTCTAAATATTACAGAAATTGAAACCCTAACGTATGGTGTTAAAAGACTAGGAAACTTAAAATAAATCTACAATCAACACTAGAAATATCTGATAAAGCCAGATTTAATAACTCACCCAGAAGGCACTTAATTGTTTCAGCACAATAAATTCTCATGGGTCTTACCGTAGCAAAGTGTACAGTGTTGAAATTTTTCTAATGGCTCATACTTCCCATTTGGAGAAACTGGGATCACCTGAAATGTTCCAGTATTGTCAAACTGTAACGAAAAACAAGTATATTTGCTCATTTTCTTTCACCATTATCAGGGAGCCGTTGTGAACTCACTTTAAGGATTGGCTTGAAAAACGCCTAGCTAATCACCATTATCTTGCATTATAGCCCTTTGCTCTATTGAGTACATCTTTTTTGTCTCTCTCTCTCTCTCTCTCTCTCTCACACACACACACACACACACACACAATCCTCCTTTTAAACAACACAAGGAAGTAATTCAACTATCAGCATCTTTATTTTATGATGAGAAAACTATCACACAATAACCATTAGATTCACCCACTGAGGCAAGCACTAAAATCTCACACTTATTTCCAATTCTGAAATTCTCACTGAATTTTATGTGCTTCTTTTTTTTTAAGATTTTATTTTTAAGTACCCATGTGTGTGCTCACTTCGGCAGCACATATAATAATAAGTACCCATGTGTACTTAAGTACCCCATGTGTGAACTCAAACTCACAACCCCAAGATCAAGCCTCATGCCCTACTGACTGAGCCAGCCAGGTACCCCTATACGCTTCTGATTATGCACCAGCTGATAATGTGCCACACATCAGCTTCTGAAGTTGGATTCTGGAGAAATTTTATTTACGTACAAGTTTCCCTTGGCTTCTTTAAGCAGTGATCCCAACTATTTCCACCCCCGATAATCCTATTTAGAAGAAGGTACATCTTTCAGATGTCAAGTAGATTTCCTCAGTCACAAATTCTAATTTAAAAGTTTATTTCCAAAGATAGTAGACAAAAGATACTAAGTCTATTCAAAATTCTTGGTAGCACACAGTCTCATTTCGTCTGTCTCTTGGTTGCTTTTCTTGCTTCAATACTTACTGAGAGGTACAATATAGGGCATTCATTTATTCTTTTTTTTTTTTTTTATGATAGTCACACAGAGAGAGAGAGAGGCAGAGACACAGGCAGAGGGAGAAGCAGGCTCCATGCACCGGGAGCCCAACGTGGGATTCGATCCCGGGTCTCCAGGATCGCGCCCTGGGCCAAAGGCAGGCGCTAAACCGCTGTGCCACCCAGGGATCCCCATTCATTTATTCTTAATTCACTCATTCATTCAGTGAGTCAATAACTACTTATTGGCCATTTACTCTGTGTGAGGCACCATGGAAAGCAGATACCTTTATTACAATGAAAGAAATCTATCATTCCTGGGTGGTGATGCGGTATCTCTCAATCCACAGGGATATTTATGCTTTTCCCCCTTCTTCCTTGGGAAGGTAAAGGGTTAGAAAAGTTACACCCTGTTTTTCTGTAAAACACTGAGTGAGCATTTGAAAATATTTATAATTACTCCAGCCTTTTAGTCAAAAAGTATTTACTACATTCCTTACTATTTTTTTTATGAAATTGGATGCTTTGGGTATTATTTTGTATTTGACCTTGTTTGTCTCCCATAGAAAGACCAAATGCTGCCTTGGTAAATCAAGGAAGTTTGTTCACAGGAATAAACCATATGCTCTTCATTCATCCATTCACTCATTCATTCATTCAATACATATTTATTGAATGCCTATAATGTTATAGGTAGTATTCTAGATGCTGGAGATACAGAAATGAACAAAGCAGATAAAATCTCTACCTTATAGTCTAGTGCAATAGGGACATATACCATAATACAACAAATAAGTAAATAATCTAGTATGTTGGGAGGTAGTCATTTTTGTAGACAAAACTTTGACTTCCTACAATCCTTTTTATCAGTTTATATTGTGACTTTCCCTGTGGCTCCTATATCCAAAAACTTCTTGGATGTGTCATGAGCAGATTGATTCTCTTCGTGTCATAAAGGGCTTCCATTTTGATTTTATTTTTTACAGTAGAAAGATATGTATTTGTGTATATATTTAGACCTTTGTAATCTCTTGGACAACACAATAGCTTTACCCAGCTCCAGGAGCATGTAGTTCATGGCTAATCTGAATACATTTAAAAACAGTAAAACAGTAGATGGAGAAATTCTTCAGTTTTGGGGGGAGAGGAGGAAATATAGACTCCCATAAGAATCTGTTGATCCAAACCTCTCTTGTGTTCTTTTTTTTTTTTTAAGATTTTATTTATTTTATTCATGAGAGACACAGAGAGGCAGAGACACAGGCAGATGGAAGAGAAGCAGGCTCCCTGCAGGGAGCCCAATGCGGGACTCAATCCTGGGACTCTGAGATCATGCCCTGAGCCAAAGGCAGACGCCTCTGTTGTGTTCATATGTTCATTTACATTAAATGTTTTATACAACATTAGGGGTTCAAAGATCTCCTAAACTTCATCTATCATAAGTGAAAACCAGCTATTCAATGAGATATAGCAAGCAGAGGACAGGTGTTAGAAACACCTGATCTGCAGGGGGGGCTGATAGAGTACCATATTTAAGTCCCCTTCAATCAGAAAAACCTTAGTTCAAATTTTGATTTAGTCATTTATTAGCTGTACAAAATTGGAGAAGTCACTCAAACTCTCTGGGCCTCAGTTTCCCTATTTTTTTAAATAGGGATAACAACATTCACTTCAGCAGTGGGTTATGAGTATGTATATAAAATTCTAGGGACAGTGCCTGGCACACAGTAGGAGCTGAGCAAATGGGCTGCTATTATTACTGACTACTGTTGTTATTAGACATTGGATTTCATGGACTTTGGCAACAATATAGCTGGGAAAATTGCAGATGGGGTCAAGAGACCACATATCCTGCCCCCCTCCCCCCCCACTGCCTACTATCCTTAACAGTACCACTATGTTAAACATAAAGAAGTTGCCAAGAGAAGTTCATACCTCAAAAGCCTCAAGGAAAATCCTTTCACTAAAAGCAAAGACTGCCGGACTGATATCTAGGGCATTAAATTCCATGGTGGCTGTGATGATGGATGACTGACTGGCTGCTTGTCCACTGCTGAAAAACACAGCAACTTTCCTCACATTGGCTCCCCCGTATGTGCGCTTGAAAATGTTCCGGGCCACAAACCTCATTGCATTACCAATGTCTTGGGCTTCTGTGGGGGGTCGATATTTTATTTGGGAAATAAGCTGGAGGAGCTGCTTCTTGCTATGGTAGTCTGACCAGCGGATGAGGTAGCTGGTGCCTGTGTCATAGGAAACCACAACAACTCTTGCTCCCACAGGGCAGTTACTTTCCCTGATGTTAAGGTCATTGACGATGGACGTGATGATGTCCCTCATTTCATTAAATCTCTGTTCAGAGACACTGTTGGACTGGTCCAGGGCAAATACCAGCTCCGTTGGGTACACTGGACACTTTTCTGCAAACATAAAAAGCAGAAGTATGAAGTTATTTCACATGATCAAAAGTCCTTCCCCTTCCTTTTACTCCAGGGTTGAGGCTGGTTCACACCAAAGGGAGCTGCAGGTGTTGCCTTTGGCTCTAGAACTAGAGGTAGGCACAAGTAATGCTTTGTTCGTGTGAAGGTGTTGTAGAAGTCTAGAGCATTCATATGTGGTGGTATGACACTCAGACTTCACAGCCCTCAATCAGTCTGCTATTTAAAAGAAATTGAGGGGAGTATCTGTGCTGCTAGAACAGCTCTGAATCTTGATTGTGGTGGTAGTTATGTGAATCTTTGCAGGTGATGAAACTGAACTCACACACAAAAAAATGAGTTTTACTCTAAGTAAATTAAGAAATGAATAAAAGGATATTATGGCTTATTGAGGGTTTTGAAAGTTTACAGTCTTTAAAAATCTTCAGAAATGATCTACTAATAATGATAGAATATTTTCATCCACTTATGCAAAAAATAATTCACTGAGTAGCATGCAGGGTGACATGCAGGGTGATGTACACTGAGATACATGCAAAGATGACCCAAATTCAAGCCTGCCCTCAAGGAATCTATGCTGGGGAGGATCACTCCATGGAAAGGTACAGAGTGACTATTATTCTTTGTAAGCATTCAGAGGACAAAGAGGCTATTTCCCAAGAAAGGGGCCCCCATGGAAGCTAGCTGTTAAATGAAAGCAAGGGCGGCTGGAAGAAGGGCGCAGCAGGACCACAGCAGGCTTGTAATGAGCTGTTATAAAAACGGAGCTGTCTGCAATTGTCTTCTGATGATTGAACTTTAGGAATCTCACAGGGATTGACCTATGTATCAAACCTAACTTTTCAAAGTGCTATTAAAGTCTGAACACAGGAAGAGAAAAAGGGATTATTTTAAAAAACAAACACTCCCATATACAGAGGCTGCTCTACTATTCTCAATCTGGCTAACTCCCAAAGCACATCTGACTCTAAATATCCCACACCCCAAACCACTGTTCTCAGCAATAGGAGAGGAAGGGTTGATTTAGAGATATTTTGAATTGAGGAATTTTACAGTGAAGAAAAAATATCAAAGCTAATGATGAACAACAAAATATGAAAAATTAAGTATTTTTTCCATCTTAGCCCTAGTACTAAAAATTTTTGAAGAAGTGATAGGTAAGTATCTTCAAAACTGACCTATTGCTACAGATTTTCCCAGAAAGCAGAACCAGTTTCTATTTATTTTTTCCTTTTCCTAGTGCCCAGCAGGATACCTGATAAATGTAATTCAAATCCAATTAAGTTTTATTGGGCACTTACATGTAAAAGGGTTTTTGGTGGGGTTTTTTTGTTTGTTTGTTTGTTTATTTTTCAGAATTGAAATTAATGATGCCGAACTTTAGGATAAGCTCAAACTTTTGGGATAGGTCTCTATGGGTCTACTACAGCAGGCTTCTGGAAGACCAGGAGTTCTTGATGTTGACAACTGGCTTCAGAGGCAATGGAGTCCAAGAGACCTAAGGTGCTATGTGACACCCACTGTGGTCGAGGCCCCCAGAAGACCATCCACAGCAAGGTCAGCTTATTAGTGGTAGGCACTTGGTGAGATGAATGATGAGTGTGGGGGTCAGAGACAGGAAAGGAAACATCACCCATCCAAGAAGCCATTGTCCATAGGGTCAGCAAAGAGCAAGAAAATGGGGTCATTCAGAGCCCCATTCCTGAATTCCCCAGCAAAGAGGGCCTATTCCATAAAGAAACTGAATTGTGAATGGAGATAGGACGTAGAAAGCACAACAGTGTAAAGGGGCTTAGGGCTGGGTGTCACTATTTCACAATCAGGTAGAAGCATGATATTGACAATTATAATCCCAAGATGGCCGTGTCTGCATAGAAGGAAGAAGTCCTTTCTTCCATGGGACTGAGAGTTTCTTTCAAATTGGTCTTGTCAGAATGCAGTTAATTACTTCAGCAAGAATCACAGTATTGTAAGAATACTCACCTTTCCAACAGGCTATTAAAAAAGAGAGAGAAAGAGAGAGAAGAGTCTGTTACATTTTGGCACACAGGCTAAAAATAATCCCCCAGAACAAAATTTCAGCAAAGCTTAATATTTTATTTGACCCTACTTGCAAATAAGGCTAATTCCTAAATTATAGGAAGCCAAGGTTGGAGGCCTGGGGAACACGTACACAGAATTTTATTAATGGGTGAACCTTCCTGACCTTCTGTCCTTGTGAGCCATGACCAGCAGACTTCAGCACAATCCCAGTTGAAATCTGAAACACTGATCACTTGTTTTAGAAGCAGAATAGATGAGCCTCTGATTAAAAGGCAAGATAGCTCAAATTCGATTTGTTTTGTCTCTCTTCCTACAGCCTTGAGAGTCATTCAGCAAGGCAAGGCTAAAATATGAGGGCTTATTTTCCTCCCAGATGAACACCTTGGGAACCTCTCTTTTCCTGCAGAAATATGGGGTTTTCCAAATAAACTTGGTCTTTGCTAAAAAATACAGCTCCTGTGTTTGAGTGATATCCTATCTAGAGAGAGGAGGGAAAGCCCCCAAGGATTTCTCCTGAGCAAAACAGCATCTGGTTTTTCTAAGTGATTTACTCTGTAAGCAGGGGACCAATCAGAGGGAGATGTTGGTAAATCTTTAGAAAGCACTGGCCTGACAGTTTCCTTGCTCATTTTTCTCAGTTCTTAAAAAGCAAATGAGTCACTCTGATATAATAAAATATTTTATTAGCACTGGCAACAACCTAGCCTCCACCCTGCTGTCCCACAGCTCATGCTTTCTCATGTCACCCCTATTAACACCTTTTGATTGTTTTAACACTGTGGCTGCTGAGATGCTAACCACCACAGATGGGACTCAGAACCCACAGCCTTCTCTGCATCTCAAGGGCTGCAAAGGATCCCTTTTCTCTGAGAACCTACATTTGTTAACCTTCAACCCAGCTGTGAGGCTAGAAACACAGGCTCTAGAAACAGACACCTCTGTCTGGGTTTCAGTGTGACAAAGCTGCTTGACATCAGGGGAAACTACTTGATCTCTTTTAGTATGTTTATTTTTCCTAAAAATCTTCTTTACTTATGCCCCCTCCTTCCAAAATTCTAATCATTTGGGTCCTCCTATTTTATTTACAACTGATGGATCGGCTCCTAAGGTGTGCCAATCAGGGCTTTGATCATGCACCTATTTACCTATCTGGTTACTGATCACATGTTGATGGTCTTTTGGGCTGACATTTGAAGACTTAACTGCTTCAACTGGTGAAAGTGACCAATGTTTTAGGGTTAATTGTTTTGTTTCGAGATGTTTTGTGAAAGTCACTTCTGCAGAAGCTGCTAGACAGGATGCTAAGCTGTAAAACAGGATGCTAGTGAGTTTTCCCCTTAGCTGTTCTAACTCCCTGTTTTCTTGTTGGAGACCCTGGCCCTGACTACCTACATGTCCAACTGACTCCTAACACAACCACCTCTACTCCACATTCCTCTCAGCTCCCTAGAGCTCTTGTTTTATTCTGGGGGTAGGGTCTCAGTCACTGGCCTTAGTGCAGTGTTATAGGACTGAAGAGCAAACGTGTTAGACCAGGAGCCCAACCCCACAGGGCCTCCATGAAAGCACCTATAAAATGAGGCCCTCTGAATTAGCTCTAAAGACATGTCACCCAAATTCCATCTGGGTTCTGCATTCTGGAGTTTTGTTCTTATCAATCAGCACCCTGTCTGGTCACAGAACCCACATTCCCCTGGCCCCCTAATTTCCCAGCTAACTCCTTTCATTCAGGGTTGGAAAACTGTCTTCAAATCCCTAATCCTCAACAGGCCAGTGTTTATCTCCCTCACCACTTCCTCATCCTTCATTCTTCCTTGGGAAGATACTTGTTGATTTCCTGAGAACTTCCTTCCCCTACAATGGTTTTCCCTCTGTCCTATGCCCTGCACCTGGGGCCCCAGACCCTGGTTCTCACTTCCTCTGGGTGCTGGAGAGCCTGTCTATTTCTTGAGCAATGTCTTTCCCTCTAAGTCTCTTCCCTTTGAATCTTCTGTCCATTGACCTTTTCTTGCTTCTTTTCAAGTTCCCCATATTTGTGGGACTTTCTCATCTCTGTAATGCCACTGCTGTCCTTTGGCTCCACTTTTTCTGCTAAGATGTCTTCCTGGGTTCATCCTTTGGCTTTCTGTTTCCTTTTCTGTATTTCACATCCTTAGGACCTCACTTATCCCTGTGACCTTAAGGAGTGAAATGACTTCAACATCCCAGTCTCCTTTCTTGACCCTCACTTTTATTTCAGTCCATTTATTTAGCTGCCTGCTGATCATTTAATTTAGGGCCCACACAGCATTTCCCTGCCTCTAAAATGTTTAGAGTCATCCTATTTTCCTACCAAGAGATTCTCTTTCCCAGTTCCTCCTGCCTTCTCTTCCACAGTGGCACTAAGCCTCTCCTGCTCTGGCCTTACACATATCTCAAACTTGTTTTTGTTGTTGTTCTTTCTTGCCTCACACTTGCAATGCCTACATTGTTATCCAGTCTCCTTAGGTTAGGTCTCTCCAGTTTTCCCATCTTACATTCTTCTGATTGTGATTGTATAAGCCTCATTATAAGTCAAAATGGAAGCATGAAAAAAGACAAATCACCTAAAACTCTACCATTCTAATAAAGTAAGCTGTTACATTTCTCTACTTTTGCTTCTAGAACTTATTTTATGTACATATTTACCTATATGTAAAAATCCTAAGGATCCAATATAATTTTCTCCTTTTAATGACAGTATTATTCATACTCTGATTGAATCTTAAAAAAAAACATCTGCTTGGTATTTGATCAGAAGATGATACACCATAGCCTAACTAGTCTCTAAGTGCAAACAGTCTAAAGGTATATTCATTCACTTTGTTCTAATGAATAATATTTCAACAACTTATTTGCCTATCATTTTTCTTTCTTTTACTTTATGTCCTTGGGATAAGTTTTCACAAATGAAATCACTTGGCTTTTTCTACCTCATTTCCCTTCTTCATAACCAAAGACAATCTGTTGACTCCTGCTTTATTCCTCTTCTGAAATTATTCTCTTGCCTCTCCCCATCACTTTCCTATAACTGGACTCAAGTAATCCCATCCAAGGAGACTTCATTGACTCAGTAACTAACTCAACTGAAATCCCCACGCTCATCCCTTTAACACTATCCCTCACAGACCTTTGTACAAAATTGTTGTATTCATGAGAGCTAATTCACACAACTTTTGAGTTGGTTTCTAATTGTTTCCCATAAGCACATTTTCTTTCATATATGAATCACACTTCATGAGTCTTTTACTTATACCCTTTTCCTTCCCACCTTTGATGTGAGCTGTTCCTACAGCAAGTACTTGGGACAAGCCTGTTGTAGAGGACGCATGCCACCAGTGGATTCAGTTTACTGATTCTGCATACCCACACCACATCTCCTAAGGGCCCTCACCAATACACCGACTCCCTTGTTCCATGACACACAGATACTCACGACTATGGTTCCCGCATGAACTGGATCAGATCACATTGCTGTAAATAAAAAAAGAAAAAGAGAACAGAAACATGAGCACAGCGACCTCTGAGTTGCCATATTTATTTGCTATTGGACTGGTTAGGTTTTCATTTGTGAATAAGGAATACGTACAGAATATACAGGCTTCCCTGCCATGCCTTTCATGCCCTAGGAAAACAAAACCAGAGCAAGTTATTGGTATGTAAATTTGAGTGACAGAACAAGAGTAAAGAAAAAAAACCTTCATTCTTAAAAACACAGCTGGCAGAGAGCAATTAAATTATTCCTGAACTGGTAGATTATAATGCTATATCCCTACTTAATCAAGGTGCAAACTTCTTTGTTTCAGTGTTAGATCAGTTAAGCTAATGTCTGCTCAGAGTGAACTGAATTACTTTTGTAGGTGAAAAGTAAAGAAACAAGTATTTCTTTCTTTTTTCTTTTTAAAGATTTTATTTATTTATGAGAGATACAGAGAGAAAGAGGCAGAGACATAGGTAGAGGGAGAAACAGGCTCCCTGCAGGGAGCCTGAGTGGGACTTGATCCCAGGACTCTGTGATCATGACCTGTCCCAAGGGCAGATGCTCAACCACTGAGCCACCCAGGTGCCCCAAAAGTATTTTTTAAAGATGTTTGTACTAAAGATATAACACTTAGAAGGTACTTCTCATGAGAAAACTTGAAATGTAAACAACAGGCTTCCCAAAGCATGCCACAAGGAGAGGAATTTATTGAGAATTCAGAGGTACAGATGTATTACAAATCAAGCCATTTAAAATGCAGGTGGTAGCATACAACCTCTACATATGTGAAAGAACCAGAGACATTTTACAGGGCAAAATAGGCATTACACAAAAGAAGAGCATTACACCAAAGAGTAAGCTCATAAATGTGAGAGGTTATAAACAAAGGAGTACACATAATTGCCTGAAATGAATCAAGGAAGCTTCCTAAAAAAAATGGCAATGCTTTTTTTCACAGCTTGAAATTTTCTCTTTTCCCCTTATTACTTCCTTTATCAGGATCAGCCTTCTCCTTGGCAGCGGTTCTTAACATGTTCAATGCACATAGGTCTCTTTGGGCAGCTGGTGAATGCTAGTATGCTGGCTCCAGAAAATGCTATTACAAGCTTACACTTATACAATTTCACTGGCCTCAGAAGCTCAACCAGGGATGTCAGTCTAAGAACCCCTATTCTGAATGACAGCTGGGTCATCTGTACATCTAACCATCATCTATCAATCCATCCGTTGATCCATCCATCCATCCATCCATCCATCCATCCATCCAACCATCCATGCATTAATCCACCTAATAAACAGTTAAATGTCTGCTGAATGCTGAGATGGCCCATTGTGCGCTGCTGGTGCTATCCAGAAGTGTGGCATCTATAATTCTACCCACTGGGAGCCCAGGTTCTTCCTGACCAGAATCAGGAAATTACATGTCTCACTAAGAGATGCAGAGTTTCATCCTTCCTTTTGTAGGCTATTGCAGAAGACAGAAAAGAATGCACAGACATTTAAACAGAGAGAGGAAGTTTCTGACTAATAAATAGATAAGCAGCCCACATCTTACAGAGGATCAGAGCTCAGAGCATCTGTCCTAAAGGACAGAGTTGGAGAAGAATTTGAGCAAGCTCTTAAACAGAGGCTGAGGATTGAGAGCTCAAGACAAAGAAGCTAATCTGATTCCAGCAGACCAGCAGGGTCCAAGTCAGAGAAGCTGTGTTCTGGCAGACCAGCAAGCTCAAGACAGTGAAACCATACTCTAGTGGACCAGTAGTGCCAAGCACTAGGCTGGGAAGATGCAGGACCCCCACATAGGAGCTCCAGAATCTGGAAAGGAGAGAAATCCAGACCAGATCAGTATGACTCAGAGACTAGGTTCTCACCCAGGAGGCTACATATTCACTAGTTCCTTAATGTTAAAGAAAAAGGATGTATTAGAGTATCCTTTACAGCCAGTTGACTCTCATTCTATTGTCATCCACAAAACATCCATGCTTTAGTTTTCTCTAGAAGATCCCAAGTCAAAGAACCCCTGCAGGTAGTCATAAAACATTCAGAATGCACAAAACAAGATAAACTGTTTCTCCACACTGTATACAATGCTTCCTGCACCTCCTACACAAACCCAGGTGTTGGCAACTTTTAGTTCTTACCCGATTATGTTCATCAGGGGAGAGAGGTGTGTAAATAAATCATTATGATAACATGAGAGGCACTAAAATAGAGATATGGATGTTTCATCACTGGGAGATGTGCCTGACTCTGCCTGGGAATGCTTCCAGAGGTGACATTTCTCTTGCAGTGGAAGCATAGCGGGAAGCTGCAGTTATATTTCCAAATCTCTCTGGAGTCTACATTTTGAAGATGGGAAGGCAACAAGAGTGATTTGGGAAACCACCAACTTGTCATGCATGATGGAACTTTGCCAGGACACCTTTATGAAGCTTATGCTTTCCCATCCCTATTTTTAAGCTTTAGCAAAAACAAACAAACAAACAAAAAAACCAGTAACAGCTAATATTTGCATTGAGCTTTATCATTCACAAAGAGTGCTCACATTTGAGAACCTGATCTTCAGCTACCTTCTGAGGTGGTAGGACAGGATATGTCGTCTCCATTTTGGAAGTAAACTGAGAGACCAGGTGACTGGCCCAAGGGCACACAGCTAGCAAGAAGCAGAATTTGGACTTGAACCCAGCGGTCTGACTTTAAATTCTGTACCCCTTCCAGGGAACATCCTAGAGACCAGTATAGGCTACTTAGTTCTCATGGTGTACTTACTCTTCGTCCAGGAGGGCCTGGGGGTCCTGGAGATCCCTCCTCACCTTTCCGGCCAACAGTGAGCTGCAGATAGGAACATGATTTAGTTTTTACACTGTCTATCGAACTCTCTCAGTTTTAATGAGACTTTACAATTAAAAAACATTTTTTAAGGATTTTATTTATTTATCTAGAGAGCCCCATGAGCAGGGGTAGGGGTAGGGGGAGAGGAAGAGAGAGAATTTCAAGCAGACTCCAGGCTGAGCACAGGCCCGATGTGGGGCTTGATCCCAAAACCCTGAGATCATGACCTGAGCTGAAATCAAGAGCCGGACACTTAACCCATGGAGCCATCCAGGCACTCCTTAGAAAAAAAATGTTTTTAAAGAAAGCAACTATTAATTGAAGTCAAGTAAATGCCTTACTTATAATATAAATAGCCATTCTTAACCATTGGAAAACATCCATTTCCCTCTTAGCCTCTCCATTTAGTGACATACTTTGCTCTGGCACTGGTTGTGCATTGGAATGTAAATTAGTCATAAACTAGGATTGGTACTAAAAAAACAAACAAACAAACAAACAAATATACTAGGGCACACAGAGATCTAATTAAAAACCTCCCATCTGCAAAGGATCAAATACAAAAAATAATTCTCCCCATACATAAAAGGATATGGGTGGGTGGTGCCATTCTCATGCTTCTGGGTGTTGGATACGGATGCTAATGAAATTTATCCAGCCAGATGGAAAATATCTGGTGAATTGCATTTCTTTCATGCTGATAATGACCACTGATATCATACCCACACTTCAAAATGAAAAGATGCTTGGCTCAGCGTTTTGTTTTTTAAAAAAACTGTAACATTCTACTCTATGATAATTAGAAGATCTCAACAGCCTTCCTTAAAATGAATACCCTAGATGACCTTGGTTATGGGTAGTGGAATTGTCAGAAAACTCTCAGGGACACAGTGGGAAGAAGTCCGCTGCATTTCCATTCAGGGTTAATATTCTGGGCTTTAATGTGTCTTAGAAAATACTAAAGGCACTGACAGTTCTTGGAACAGCCAGTTATCAATCTATAAATCTTTAAAATAGTTCAGATTCATGGAACCATAGAGAATTTTAGAGCTGAAAGTGATCTTTGGTGTCAAGTTCAAGTCTCATGTTATAGAAATAGGGACCCTGAAAAGGTGTGGTGAAGGTCACACAGTCAGGGAATAGCATTTCAGTGGCCCTAGGTTAGATCAATAATCCACATTTATTATTACAACACAAAAGCCAGAGTCTTCCAAGGAAACATCTATTATTTCTGCAATTATAGGTCACTTACTGTTAATCCCCTATATCCTTTGGGTCCAGGACCTCCAGGAACTCCAGGATCACCAACATCACCCTAAAAATTCAGATATAAGAAATCAAGATATTAAAATATTTACTATGAAAGAATAAAAATAATTTTCTCTAATATAATATTGAATTGATCTTATAACTATACTATATATTAAACAGTAAATGTCAACTTCTCCTGTCTCTTGGAACAAAGTCATCAATACACTTAAATATTCCCCAAACTATTTTTAATTTTCTAAGAATACAAATATTTATGCATAAATATCAAGGCAATGGCTACCCAATCAGTTACTAAAAGTATCTAAAGAAAAAAATCCTTGAAAAACATATGAGTATTAGAGAAAACATATGGAGTATTAACTACAGAAAATACTAAATCATTAATTACTTCCTAAATTCATGAATCATTTCTGAAAAAGCTGAAGGTTAAAAAAATTTACTCTGATATTGGTGAGAAATGAATTTTAGCACCTGTTTATCAAAAAACTAATTTCACATTTATCCCTAAATTGAAATATGCAAATTTTCTCCCTTTATTAGAAAATTGGTGTTCTATAATGAGAACTCTTATCCTAATAGTTTTTTATATAGTTCCTTTTTGCACTCTTCTTTAGCTAAAGAAAGAATCTCTTCTGGTAATTCATCCATTAAAAGCATTTTTTAAAAAGATTTTATTTATTTATTCATGAGAGATACAGAGAGAGAGGCAGAGACATGGGCAAAGGGAGAAGCAGGCTCTCTGCAGGGAGCCCAGTGTGGGACTCTATCCCAGAACTCCTGGATCATGCCCTAAGCCAAAGGCAGACCCTCAACCACTGAGCCACCCAGGTGTCCCTAAAAGCACTTTTAAGAGGATTCAAAAATTGACTGTTTTCCTATAGTTGATTTGATTTGTTTAGACATTCAATTTTTTGTAATCCATATTTTGTATTTTAATTTGAGCACCAACTATTGGAAGACACTCTTCTAGATAGGACACGTTAAAAAAAAAAAAAAGGAAATCTTATCCCAGAATTCCAGTGTATAAGAACAGACATAACAGGACCCACTCGGACTGAAATGGAAGGTATGTCTGGTTGTAGAGCATGGAGGTGGATTTCAATCTGGGAGGCAACGAGGAATTCTGAAAACTGCTCCGGAGAGGAACATGAGTAGGTTACACTGTGGAAGATACCGAGTGACAGTGGTGTTTGGGACTAACCGATGCAGTGAGAAGGTGGAAGTGGAGACCAATGAGAAGACTGTTGTCACCTTCCAGGTGAAGGGCAGTGAAGGCTACAATGATAAAGAACAGATAGCAATAGCAGAAGCCAAGAGTTTGGAATGAGACTCCCTGAGGCAGAGAAATCAAGAGGACAGAAGGACTAAACTTGAGAGGATGTATAGAGGTAGAGTTTCAAGACCAGGGATATCCAGCCATGAAGGACAGGACAATCTTTTCCAATTTAAAGATCCATAGTAGTTAAGTATGGTCCTTTGTTGGTGAAGCCCTGGCAAAACGATTGCCCTGCTTTTTGTTTTTGTTTTGTTTTGTTTTTTCTTTAATCTTAATTCTCAAGTAGAAAGTTAAGATAATGGAAAATTTTTTTTGAAGATTTTATTTATTTATTCAGAGAGAGAGGCAGAGACATAGGCAGAGGGAGAAGCAGATTCCCTGTGGGGAGCCTGACATGGGACTCAATCCCAGGAAACTGGGATCATGACCTGAGCCAAAGGCAGATGCTCAACCACTGGGCCATGCAGGCCCCAAAATCATGGTCATTTCGAAAGAAAGTCATACGTACAGTACCTTTTGCCCCATATCTCCAGTGAATCCTCTTGGGCCCTACAATTTGCAGCAGAAAACATAAATAAATCAATAGACCACTTCTGCAGTATGATTGTTTCTTCTTGTATTACTTATTGCATCAATTGTTCCATCAATTAAAGAAATAATTGCTTTCCATATTTACCTTTACGCCCTTTCTTCCCATATGACCATAGCCTGGGATGCCATCATCTCCCTGTGAAAATATCAGTTCATTTTAATCTCTCAAAAGTGAAACTTAGCCGCAATCTATGCTGGTATCAGAAGAGAAGCACTGGGGACTTCCAGGTAGGGGGGCCTTATCAGTGACCTTGAACTCTAGGGCCATGCACATTGCTAAGTTCTCCTCATTTCCTGGTATGTACCCTGCCTGGTACTTTGGCCAGCTCTAGTCCGCAAACACTGTGGGGGCAGAGGAATCCTCAGTCAGGACCAAAGGAGTCAGTAGCAGTTACTTCCCTGGAATATTAGGAGCTGATTCAAAGGGCATAGATAAGGAATTTCCCCAAAGAAGAATTGCAAATGGCTGATAGACATATGGAAAAATGTCATCTTCACTAATAACCAAAGAAATGCAATTTGAAATAGTGATGAGATAATATTTTTTGTTAATAAAACTGGTAAAGATAAAAAAAAAAGAAAGTGACAAACCCACTATGGGTGTGGATGCCCCGAAGCGTGCCTTCTCCTGCATAACACATGGTACATACATCATTTGAATATTCCTTTTTTTTTTCTTTTTTTTTTTCATTTGAATATTCCTGAGGGCACTTTGTAAAAGAGTTCAACTTTACTTAAATAGGCATACATTCTTTGAACCAGTTATGCTACTTCTAGAAATTTCTACATAGAAATTATGATTTTGTCTAAAAATTTAGATTCAAGAATGTTCATTGCTGTGCTGTTTATGGCAGTAAAAAATTGAAAATAAATCAGGTATTCAATAGCAAGAGGTTGGTCAAATGAACTAAGGTATACATATTCAGTAGGCTATTTTGAAGCTATTAAAAATAACGCTTAGGGGGAAATATAATAACAGAAATATAATCATGATACACTTTTAAGAGGGGAAAATGGAGTAATTTTTTTTGGTATCTCTAGGATGTTAATAAGAAATATGTCAAGAGTGAGATTATGGGTAATTTTTCTTCCCCATTTCTCATCTTCTATGCCTAGTCATTTTTCTACAATATCTCTATATAACATTTATAATAAACATTATTTTTGAAAAGAAATGAAAAAATATCCTATATTGGCTGCTCCATGGACAGATATGCTGGTACAGCCAAAGTTACTAGAACAGATGGCTCATTTCTTGGCTCTACTCCCCTCTTCTTGTTGCTGCCCTAGAGATTTGCAAGACAGGGAGAGAAATGGGCAGTGCTATTTTTCAGCTGACATGCATATATATGGCCATACTGGTTGTGAAAATATTGAAATATCCTACTGTAACTTATCCATTATCCTCTCTGCATGCCCCCTTTTCCACTGGCTTTAACAGACACACTAGCTGTAGAATGAGAGCTGCAGGGCGTGGGAGGATGTCCCAGTATCTTCTTAGGAGGTCCTAAAATACCTCTCAATACCGCAGGTGTTTAGGCTGATGGCATCAGTCCCCCTCTCTTTGCCACAGAACTGAGTCTTTAGAATAGCAAAAAAGCAAGGTTCCTAAAACCTCATACCTGTCTTCCTCTCTGTCCAGCTTGCCCCATTGGCCCTGGATCTCCAAGAATTCCAGATTCTCCCTAGTAAGTGAGACAAGAAAAGCTCAAGATCAGTAAAATCGAACTAAGACTTTCAAGATGGTGAAAGCAGAGCATTAAATCAAGCATGAGGCCCTTCTTTCTGAGCTCAGCCCCAGGGTGACTGCACAGGTGCCAGGTTCACCAAGCTGGAGAAGAGAGCCACTGAAAGGTTTTAAGCAGGTGAGTGGGATTCTGAATGGACCAATAGTCTGCTGTCTGACTTTCTCCAACAGAGCCACTTCAGAGACAGTAGGGTGAATTAGAGAACTGTATGCACAAATAGATTTCAGTCTGGACACCCTTTCTCTCCCTGTCAGACTCTGCCATCACATATATTCATGCATTCAGGAAATCGGGAAGTGAAGAGATTTTTCAAGTTATTTTATGATGTTTGAGATCACTGTGTCTCTTTGTGAAATGGAGCAGTTTCAGGGAAGAGATAAGCAGTTAGAAATTCTTTCCTCAATGGAAGGGAAAGAATGAATCAGCAGAAAGCCGGTAGGTGGTTGATGGTGTCTAGATCACGTGAGGAATTAACATGGAAATCAAGAAAAGAAGGGAGGTACTTTTTTCTCAGTATTTGAAATCTTAAAGAGATAACACTTACTTTTTTCCCTGGAGGCCCAGGACTTCCAACATTCCCTTTAGCTCCCACTGGCCCAGAAGAGCCCTGAATGAAATTGGGAGACACATATGTTGTCACTGTAGGAATTCTTAGAAAAGGCATTAGATTAGGTTTGCTTTCTTCATGTCATTTCCAAAAGCTCCTTTTTTTTTTTTTTAAGATTTTAAAAACAATTTGTTTATTCATGAGAGACAGAGAGAGAGAGAGAGAGAGAGAGGCGGAGACACAGGCAGGAGAAGCAGGCTCCCTGCAGGGAGCCCGAAGTGGGACTCGATCAGAGTCTCCAAGATCAGGACTTGGGCTGAAGGTGGTGCTAAACCACTGAGCCACCCAGGCTGCCCTTCAACAGCTCCTTGATGCCTCCTTAATTAGAGACCCAGCTACCCAGGGGAGAGAGACATCTGCACTCAAAGCAGGTGACTCAGGGTATAGACCCGATTAGAAGACCACAAGTCTGCATAAGCAGGGATTCCACTAGTTCATATGGGGCCTTAGTGAGAAATAAAAAAAGGTGCTCTTGTCATGACAAATGTTATTTCTAAATGCAGCAAATTTGTTGTGATGAACTGATTTTGTGAGAACAAGACATTGCCATGTGTGTGCACTGCACCATGCGTACATCCAAAACAGAATGTGTTTCAGTCCCAGTATGCAAATGGCCAAAGATATCTTCCACAAACATGCTACAATAATAACTGGGCAAACACATGTATTCCTTGCCTTCTGAGTCTTGCTATGGAGAGCTAAAGAAGTGAACAAATTCAGAACATTTTTCATAGGACTCCCTCACCATCCCAACTCTTATTACTCACTGCCAGAAACTCAAGGACCAAAGAGATTCAGAGGGTGAATTCAAAGCTGAACTGAGGAATCAAATCAATTTGGGTAGCGAGGCATCTTTGTAGACTCAATTTCAAATATCTACCATCGATGGAGATACACATGACACAGCTAGATTTTTTAAAGTCAGAAAAACCTGAATAGTGTATCAGGTTTTGAAATGTCCGCAAGTCAGCAAGATTCATATTCTTCTAAATGCTTTCCTCAGGCTGATGTGATGGGTCTGTGCCCTCTCAGTAAACCTCCAGTGAAGTAGAGAGAGGATGGCTTAAGAGACATGCAAGGAATCAAGGCTATGTTAAAAATTTGTCCCCAATTTTTTGACCCAAGTTGATTGAAAAATAAAATGCCCCATATGTAGATAACATAAAAATAAACTATATATTACAATGTTTTTGAAATAAGAGGAAATGGTCTCACTGGAGATGGCTGACTCTAAGGTTCCTGAGTCACTTACCTGAGGTCCTTTATGCCCCTCGCTTCCCTTCTCTCCTTTCCTGCCAGGAATTCCATTTAATCCCTTTGGTTATAACAAAAGAAACATAGTGCAGTGAAGCAATGAAAATATACTTTTGAAACACGTCCACAGAAAAGCACTGTTCCAATCCTTCAAGTAGACCTTTAAATCTGAGTTTAAGCATATCTTACAATAGGAATGGCGAGGAGACCCCGACTCAATGGCATAGATCTTATCAAGGAATCCTTCCCTGGGTCTAAGACTCCATCCCCTCTGACAGGAAGAAATGGATAGGAGACCAAAAGAAGAAATAAAACCCTTAGAAGAAGGAAGTAAGACGTAAACAACAGTCAGATGGATTCCTTTGTTGGGGCAGGTTACCTGGGCCAGAATGCTCATCATCAATGTGTAAAATAGAGAGAAAATTTGTTTCAAGTTAACACAAAAGGACATTTTAGCAAGGGAATTTAATCATATTTTCTACTATATTTACCATCAAACATGGTTCTCGTATAGATCTCTCACATGGAAGAAAAAACTAGAAGTGTTAGTAGTTTTCCACCATCAAAGCACCAGCTATAAAATGACCCCGGCTGCCAGTGCAAAATGGTGGCTGCATCCACTGGACTAGCCTTGGTTCACTCTCTAAGTATCAAAGGGACCCCGGAGTAGCCGAGGTAATATCACCCCTCTCCCTACAAAGCCTGGGGATGGATCTAGGCTGGTTCCATGGTTATTCAATTTAAAGGATTTGCTAGCTGGTGGCTTGATTCAGGGACCTTGGAACCCTCAAGAGAAAGCAAATTCCACCTTAGTGTGAATCATCTGAAACTTGCTAAAAGAAAAATGAATTCTTGAGAAGGTCTTAGGGCTATGAACACCTTCCAGACAAGTTGTGGCTTAAAGTGAGTTCCATAAGATAACTAAATACCATGTGTTACAAAGCCATTATCTAGGGATGACCCCAGCATCTTTCTAACATGAAAGACAGAGATATCCTGACTCCAATGTCCATATCAGTAATGGTATGACCAAGAAAAAAAATGGCTCAAGTAAAGCCCTATCAGTAATATCCTAAAAGCACACTCACTCCCTGTGAATTAGCTTTAGATGAGTTGAATAACAATTTCCAATTCCTAACTTTCCTTTGTGGGATCTGTGTGCAGGGCTTCGGTTAGGGAAAACCAATCTGTTGATCCTGATACTGATTACTAATATTATATTAAGGCCTTAATAATTCATTACTAACAAATTGATACAATACTAGGTGAACACAAGAGCATCCATTTCCTCTATTCAATGGAGGAAAATGCAAAACAGGAGCAGGTTTGATGGAGCGAAATCACTCTCCCATGATGGGAAATGTAGAATTCCAGAAGCATGAACCATGGAGGAGAGCAAGAGCATATTAAACACTTCTCAGTTATTTGTTTTTATACAGAACTACCCACAGGCTCCCCATCCGAATAACTCAGCATTATTTATGAATATTTATGAAATTCTTCAACGTACCTGTGGGCCTTGTAATCCGTCAGCTCCCTGGGTACCTTGAGGTCCAGGATTTCCCGGCTCCCCCTAATGAATGAATTTTCAGTGTTAACACTTTCTCTACACAGTTTCCATACAGATTCTCCCTTTATACTGTCTAGGGCCGTAATACATACTACACGGGTACTATTTTGACTGAATCTTGGCTCCCCCTTTACTTTGCCTAGGATTTTATTCATTTCCATACTGAAAAATGAATACAAGATTATTTCTGACTCTAGTAAAGAATTTCACTCTCATGCAGTCGATTCCTTGCGTGCATGTGAAAAGCAGTCAAATGGCCCTCAGGTCCTCTTGTCTATGAGGTGTCCGTGAAGGGGGCTCTGCCTTAGGTCAGGCCTGTCGAGTTCCTAGCAGCTGAACTGAGGGGCCCTTGTGTTGCCCAGCTTTGGTGGGGCCATGCCTAATGTTCTGCACTTCCTACAAAGTCCCTGTCAAATGCTCTTACATTCCCAGTGCCATCGGCATATGAGGAATCTCCTTGGAACCATCTACCATGGAGGGCAGAAAGAATAGGGTACTTACCAAGGCCCCTGGGGACCCCCTTCGGCCTTCCCTTCCCTGGAACAGAAAAGGCAAAAGTGTTAGGGTTGTGTATGTATCCAGATGGAGGGGCCTTTAGAGGCAAACCAGCCTGTTTCATTCTCTGACAGACATAAGTAATGAGTAGCTCACAGAAATGGCTTCCCTGAGGCACTTTCCAAAGACAAGTTTTCACCCTGGGCATTTCATTACAGGCTAACATTTGGGGGATTGATTGAAAGCCAGTGTGAAAGTCATTACAGATTCAGCTCCAGTCGAACAATCTCTGACAATTATTTGGGAGGCTGTTTGGGAAATCAGATCATTCTGAAGAACTTGTCTTGCCTCTTTCCCTCTTCAGCAAATCCCACAAAGCACTGCCTGCTAATCAGAGGCTTCCTACAGGAGAACAAGCTGTGTCCAATCATCTTTCTGTATACTACGCCCTGAACGTATCTTAGAGGAGAGTAAAAATTGTTAGATTCAGGGCTTCACATGGGCCCATGGAAGTTTTGGCCTCTTCTCCACACAAGAGAATTAAAATTAACCAGAGGAAGCAGGAAAGCAACAAGATGTACTACATGCAATAAATTTTATTTTATTTTATTTTATTTTATTTTATTTTATTTTATTTTATTTATTTTATTTTTTTAAAGATTTTATTTATTTATTCATGAGAGACACACACACACAGAGAGAGAGAGAGAGAGAGAGAGAGAGAGAGAGAGAGGCAGAGACACAGGCAGAGGGAGAGACAGGCTCCATGCAGGGAGCCCGACGTGGACTCGATCCCAGGTCTCCAGGATCAGGCCTTGGGCTGAAGGCGGCACTAAACCACTGAGCCACTCAGGCTTCCCCATGCAATAAATTTTAAAGGAAAATAGATATTTTTGTTGGCTTGTCCATGGAATTCTACAGGAAGGAAGTGGCTGATGGGGTCTGCTCCATCCATACAGTGTTCCAACAGCACTGCGTGCTTATCTGAGAAACGGCTGATCCTCCGGAGGCAGAAATCTGTCTACACTTAACCAGAGGTGATTTCCATTTTGCCAGCTCAGGCCCTCCCCCTCGTGGCTGCTTTGCCACACTCTGTCCTTTCCAGAGAACAATCAGGCGGATGATTCAGACCCCACACCCTAACTTCCTTCCTAAACAGCAACAATAAAATCTGTACCCGTGTGCCCCCCTCATCCCTGCCCCTTTGAGTGAGCTTGGGAACATCCCAACCGTTAATTTACTTTGTGTTGTGATAAACAACTATGATTACTTTAGCAATAAGACAAAGACTTTTAAAAAATTCTATTCATGCATCAGAAAGGTAGTCATGGGCATTATTTCAGAATCAGTTTTCTTTCAACTGCCTACCTTCTGGAATTCCTTCAAATGAATTACCTGACCAAGTATCATCTCTCCCAGGTTAGCTGATGATTGGAATTCCTCCACTGGGGTTCTAGCCCTGATTCAGGGGCTCTCCTTTCAAAATGCAAATACCCTTTGGGAGAAGTTACCCCTTGTACCTTAGCAGCTGTTTGTACCCTGATGTGACTAATAAAAAAGCAGTGAAAAAACAGCAAACAGATGTTGAGGCCACCGTTACCCTGTGATGTCATAATTCCATTAAAAAAGACAAAAGAGGGAATCCCTGGGTGGCTCAGTGGTTTAGCGCCTGCCTTGAGCCCAGGGTGTGATCCTGGAGACCCGGGATCCCTGCGTGGAGCCTGCTTCTCCCTCTGCCTGTGTCTCTGCCTCTCTCTCTCTCTCTCTCTCTCTGTCTATCATGAATAAATAAATAAAATCTTTAAAAAAGACAAAAGAACATTTATTCTACATACAAACAATATGTTAGGGATGTGTCTTTAGAAGTCAGGTGCTTTGCTTTTTTTTTTTTTTTTTTTTTTTTTAAGATTTATTTAGTGAACCCCAGGTGGCTCAGTGGTTTAGCACCACCTTCAGCCCAGGGCATGATCCTGGAGACCTGGGATTGAGTCCCATGTCAGGCTCCCTGCATGGAGCCTGCGTCTCCCTCAGCCTGTTTCTTTGCCTCTCTTTCTCTCTCTCTGTCTCTCATGAATAAATAAATAAAATCTTTTTAAAAATATTAAAAAAAATAAAGATTTATTTATTCATGAGAGACACAGACTGAGAGAGAGAGAGAGAGAGAGGGAGAGGCAGAGACACAGGAAGAGGGAGACGCAGGCTCCTCACAGGGAGCCTGATATGGGACTCAATCCCGAAACCCAGGATCACGACCTGAGCCGAAGGCAGGTGCCCAACCGCTGAGCCACCCAGGAATCCCTAGAAGTCAGGCTCTCTTGACTTGACGCTGACCTTTAAAGCCTGTGTGGCATAGGGCAGTTGGGCAAAAAGCCTTAGCCAGAAGGTTAGGACCCCAGACTCTGGAGTAAGTAGGTCTGGGTTCAAACTCCCGTTCTGCCACTTGGTACCTATCCTGATCCTGGGCAAGTTGCCCAAGGGTCCTTGATTAGTTTCATCCATAAAATGGATATAATAACAGTATCTATCTAGTAGGCTTGTTATGAGGATTTAATATTTGAAAGTGATCTGATCAGGACTTGGCACAAAATAAACTCTATAAAAGTATAAACACAATTATTAGTAAGTACTTGTGTGTGGCAGGCTAAAAACAAGAGGTCTGGAATGTTGTTTCCAGTGTTCTGGTTCTGAGCACATCAATCCACTGTTTGGGCAACAGCTAGTACAATTCACTTGCCTAAGTTGGAATTCTATCACACAGGAGGCAGTGTCTTATGCTTGCCTGCGTTCTTCAAATCTGTCATCTACTTAAGATCTTCTGACCCTTATAGAGAATTCTGGTCTTCACTGGAAAGGTAAGGAAGAGGTAGAAAATCTTGGTGCTCTTTTATATTTACATTACCTTTTTTTTAAAAAAAGATTTTATTTATTTATTCATGAGAGACACACGGGGGGGAGGGGCAGGGGCAGAGACACAGGCAGAGGGAGAAGCAAGCTCCCTACAAGGAGCTCAATGTGGCACTCGATCCCAGGACCCTGGGATCATGACCTGAGCCAAAGGCAGATGCTCAACCACTGAGCCACTCAGGCATTGCCTTGTTCAATTCAGATGAAAAGAAGTTACAAAGGTAGGAGCTGGGCAAGAAAGTAGGTGAAGATGGGAGAAGAAGGCTGAGAGCCTGCTGTGTCTGAAGTGACTTAAAGTCATTGGCTGGTTTATCCAAGTAGTAATCCCCAACCTCATCCCTAGCATCTCTTTCAAAAAGTGCTTGATTGATGGTGACAGATATAAAGCTATCTCAAACTAAGAGCATTTTCTCTTAAACCAACAAAAATATCTATTTATCTTTAAATTTTATTGCATGTAGTACATCTTGCTGCTTTCCTGCTTCCTCTGGTTAATTTTAATTCTCTTGTGTGGAGAAGAGGGCAAAGTCCCAGAGAATTTTTACCAGAAGCACCAGCAAGCCTAAGCCATCTGACTGTAGATCCTATCCCTTAAGTTCTATGATTCAAGATAAATAAAGGCAAGAGGAATTAAAACACATTTCTCTGCTATCTATTCCAGAGAGAAAGGCAATCAGCCACAGCCGTCAAAGTGATGAGAAGACTCCAAGTCTATAATAGAAAAGGAAGCCAAGCACTTTCAGTTCCTTCTTGAACAAAGCTCAGGGCCAAATCTAGGATGCTCTGCATTATTGTCTTTTTATAATCTCCGTTCTTAGTGCATGGTAAAAGGGTTTCTAACACGTTGGAAATGTCCCCTCTCACTTCAGCCATCCACAAAAAGAAAAGCGATTTTTTGGTTGTTCCTTAAAAAGAAGAGGAGATCCCATATCCCTGTTTTAGGCTTGATATCACAAAAGATGCTATAAAGACGCCCAGGGGCCTTGAGGTTGCTACAGGTTTGGCTCTAGTCACCAGTGTTTTGATTTATTTGGGAAGAATTTACCTGTGACTCTTCTTTCCTATTGGAGACATTTGAAGAGAAAGAGAGTATATTTACCCAATTCATATTCTTATAGAAGCCCAAAGGTGCTAAGCTACTGGAGGAGGGCTTTCATGTTAAAGGCACTCTCTCCAAAGACATTCAAAAGCTTCTGGAAGGTGGAAAGAGGAAGGCAGACTGTTACAGAGGTTTTCAACAAGGAGTAATTTTCCCCACCCCCAAACCCCCACCGCCACCATCTGTCTTCACTCCTCACTACCCTCACCCCAGACATTTGGCAAAATGTGCAGATATTTTTGTCTGTCACAACTTGGGGGGAGTGAGTGCTACTGACATCTAGTGGGTGGAGAATGGGATGCTCTGAAACATCCTATAAAGCACATGATAGTCCCTCATAACATTGTCTGGGCCCAAATGACAGTAGTACCAATGTATCAGCCCTGGGTCAGCCAACTCTGCAGCGGCAAGTATTGTGAATGCCTCTGTGGCAACTTTAAGTGATACAAAGGGGAAAATAAATGTTCATGAAAATACTTACCCTACTTCCTCTGGAATTAGGATCACCTGGTGTCCCTTTCTGTCCAGTTCTACCCTAGAAATACAATTGGTTCCCCAAAATGTTAAGGCAAAAGATTCGGAATAACTCCATTAGCATAGAAACCCTAATAGGTACTATTAAAACAGCAGAACAAATGTGTCATGCTAGAATCTTTCTGCATATCAACACTACTGAGTATATATATCTTTTAAAGAGGAAAATGATATATCAACATGTACTGCTGATTATCAGTTTCCCCATATAATATCACCTGCCAGAAACCTAGTAATTTTATTGATAGAAGTGTAACCTACAAATTATAGAAGGGTTACATATTTTACTAAATAATTAATTTAGAATTTATGAAAATCTCAGCTCAGTAACAGAATTAATCATTCATACATTGTAAATAGATCTATAGAATCTATGTATATAAAACAGATCCAATTACTTGTCTTCCTTGTTCTCCTTTGGAGCCCTTTTGTCCTTTGATGTTACTGTTTTGTCCTGGATTACCCTAGAGGAAGATTTCAAAAGTATTTTAGAACCAAGAAATATCAGTGCTTTTTTTTTTTTTTTTTCAAATACCATGGAACAATGTTCAAGTAGTGAGCTAATTCAGGTTAAGTGAGGAGGGGTGAGAGAAAATTCTCCATATTTGAAGTTCATACAATTTTGAAAGAAATGGAAATATTTTCCCAAGTTTGAAGAGAGTTTGGTGACAGATGAAGTGATAAGAGTGCTTGCTAAAGACTGCCTGCCGAAGTGATGATGATTTTCTCTTCTCTGTATTGGCAGCTTCACTGATGCACTAGTCCAAACATGTTTACAACACTTCCTTAGAGGTATAACAAGGTTCCCTTTTAATCAAGTCTGCACATAGGGACTCTGTAAGTTTAGACGCCCAATAAGCAAAATCATGAAAATTTCTCCCCCAAAAGAAACTTGAAAGTCTCAACATAACATTAAGGATGATTAGGATGGAACCTTAGTTCCCAGCTCCAAATTTCCAATATATTCAGCCAAGATCAGATGCACACAGATTTTTTTCCCAAGCAACGAAGTCTCAGTCAACACCTCCTACCCTGACTCTCAAGACCAGCCTTTGCCTATGAGTTAGCAGGAAACAAAGATAAAGGAGATGGGAACTTGGAGCAACTACATAATTCACAGCCAATTAGACCCAAGTAACTTACAGGATCTCCTGGGAAGCCCTTCTCTCCATATCCCCCAGGGGGGCCTCTGGAACCTGGACTGCCCTGAAAAAAATAAAATGAGCTTCTGAGTTAGCTTGTAGGAAGGTTTTATAATGATGTTAAAATGTCAAATGTGTGTTTTGGATGCAAGAAAATCAATCAGACAAAATGATCCATGTTCCTCTCTCTTAGCCAGACTTCTGAAGCAGTCCTCAGTACAGTTTTAAGCCTAAGGTTAGGATTATCTGTAGTGAGGCTGAGCAATGGGAAAACTCTCATGACCTAGCATAGTTAGGTCTAGTTCCAACAGAACTTTCTACAGTAATAGAAATGTTCTATATTTGCATTGCCCAATACGGTAGCAACTAGCCTTACATGGATACTGAGCACATGAAATGTGACTAGGACAACTGAAGAACAGAATTTTTCATGTTCACTCATTGGAATTTAAACAGTCATATACTGCTAATGAGTATTATAGTGGACATCCCAGCCCGCCTAGGAACTTTTGATATTTACAATTAAATTACCCACTGGAAACCTCCACAGGAATGTTCCACCTGTCACCTCAAGCTCAAGTGTTCACAACTTAGCTTGTCCAAACCAGGGTCCTTGAAGGCATTTTGACTCCTCCTTTCCTGCTTCTCTGGTCACCTAGATCCAGAACTCTTATGTCCCAGAGCCAGAACCAGGGTAAGAGAAGCAAGTAACCTAAGGTGCGAAATTTAGGGAGACACTCACACTTTGCATGACTCTGAGAATGAGTACTTACTTAAATCCTGCACTCTTGCTGCTCATTCCAGCCCAGGCCTGCTATGTCCTTAGTATGTCTTGTCTCTGTTCTCACTGATGTTGCTTTACTTGAAGGCTTCATCACTTCTCACCTTGATTATTCCAAATCCTCTCATCTTTGCCTTGCAATTGTGTCATCTCTGACACATCCTCCATACCACTGTCAAGTAATATTTCTAACATGCAAAAATTCAGTTTTGCTCTCCATACTTAGAATCTTTCAAAGGCTCATGATTGCCTAATAATCAAAAGCCTAACTCCCCCACACGGCACATCATTGCCCTCCCGATCTCTTCCCCCCACCTCTAGAATCTCACATCCCTCTACCTGTACTCTAACGCTCAACTTGCAGTGCCCTCAAATCTCCACATCTTTGTTTATGCTGTTCCCTCTGTCTGGAATGCCTTTCTTCCATGCTTGCTAATGCCCATCATCTTCAGCTTAGGGATTGCTTCTTCTAGGAAGACTTCCTGAACTCCCTCTCCACCTTGCTGAGTTAGGTACCCTTCTCTGGGCTCTCATGTAGTTGCCTACAACATGGCTTCAATCATGTACTGCACTATCATTAGCTGTCATTAATATGTCTGTCTTTCTATGTCTGGGGATCCTTGAGGACAAGGACAGTGTGGTTCATTTCTCAATCTTCAGTACATAACTCAGTGGTTGGCACATGCCAGGCATTAAAATATATTGAATAAATAAACGGATCAGAACATAAAAGCATAGTTGCTTGGAGCCAAGTAGGTACATATTAATAAGTATTGAAATGAATTTAAGGTAAAAAATGTTTCACTGTCATTTGCTACACCAAAGTCACCAAAATAATTTTATATTTTTCTTTTGCTTTTTATGTTTTCCCCCTCTGATGCAATAAAGAGAACATGGAAGCAAAACATTCACTTTCAGACTTCTGAGGAACATGCCCATGGAAGAACCTTGCATGCCTTGACTCCCTCTCACTGGAATTCTTGAAAATTCCCAAGTGAGAATGTGGCATCTATTCAGTAGTAACAGGACTTCTTCGTGTGGTCAAGTCAGCTGTCACTGTTTTCCGTACTGAGCACTGGCTTACAGCAGTTAAGACTGTCTCTTTACCAAATTCTCCTTCTTTGATATACTGAAAGTGTTACCTGAGATCCTGGATCACCTTTTTCTCCCTTTGCCCCAGGAAATCCATGAATGCCCTAAAAGAAGTCAAGGAAAACAAAATTCCCATTTAAAGAGAAGTACATCAACCTCGTGACCATGTTATAGTGCCTTAAAGATGGCTTACCTCTTCCCCATCCAGTCCATCAATCCCATCCTCTCCATGTTCTCCCTGAGGGACAATAAGGAGTACAGTCAGGTCAGAGGAGGTCTCTGCCACACGCTTACTGGGAAACTAATTCCATCAGGAAATCAAATTGGACTGAGAAGACACTACAGTACCTTACTTCCAGAAAATCCTTTGGCTCCCTGTAAAAGATCAAATGTCTCTCACTGACACATCAAAGACAGACAGCAGGTAGACTCACGGAGTGTTGGAGCAGGAAGCAGCTGCCTCCCTAAAGAGGTGCTTCTGGCTCTCCAACCACAAAGAAGTGATAGGTGGGATTGAATGAATGCTCCAAACTCATTGAGATGTCTAAGAAGCAGAATTAGTCCGCAGGAGAAGACACTGACATGTAATTGGAGAAAGACAAAGGGAGGCTGGGGATGGAAGAGAGAAAAGGAGGGAGGGAAGGAGGAAGGGCAGGAAGGAGGAGAAAAGCAGATCATGTTGTAGGGAATTAAAAATCACATTTCAAAAAAAAAAAATAAAAATAAAAAATAAAAATCACATTTCTAGCAGAGACTTACCTTTTGACCCTGCTCTCCTGGACATCCTGCAGTCCCGCTATCTCCTGTGGGTCCAATATCTCCTCGTCTTCCCTAAAAAAAGGCACCCAGACAGATATCCAAAGTGACTCTTTTGCCAGAAGTCACCAGCAGTTTATTTTTTAAGAGTAAAGCTAGAGCACAGGAGCACTCTGGGCTTCACACAAAGCAAATCCTTCCCCAAATGCTTTCCTTTAACTCTGGTTTTCCCCTCTATGCTAACATCTTCCCTGTTGCCCTTCGGGGCTTCCTTACAGACCCAAGATGACACAGGAGTGCAGGATGAGCCCAGGTGCTTCCCGGTCCTCATCAGCACAGCCAAAGGTTTGGAAGTCGCTTCACCTGCCAGCCACCTTTCAAACACTCCAGTAATACATGTTGGCGCTGACGTTGTGCCCAGGGAGCCAGTGCTGCCCTGGAAAAGTCATTAGTGCTGATGGTACTGAAGCAAGCTGGTCCCAGGGGACTGGAGCTAAGTAGAAGCAGTTGATGGGCTGGGCTACTGCTATAAGAACTCGAAGATAGGAAGTGCTAGTGATCATGGAAAGGACCACCAGGTGAAAAAGCCCCCAAATCAGACCAGCCACTGGGAGAAGAGCGCTCAAGGTCAATGATGTGTACACCTCCCATCAATCCTTTTTCTCCCAGGAAATATTTAAACACAGGTAAATGCTAGAATAAAATGAATTTCAAGAGAAAAGCAATATGGTCCTCCTTGAGGGCAGGAACCCCCAACTCTCTCTCTCTACCCAATTATGTCCCTTGTGCCTGGTACAATCAGATCTGGAAGCAAAGTGGGTGCTCATGGTTTGTTGTTTGGATAAATAATTATTTAGCAATGGGCTTGATTCTTTCCTTCCTGGTAACTGAGGGGGAAAGGGATTTTTCCTTCCTCTTGCTTTGCTTTCTTTATTCTGAAGATTATTCCCGGGAAAGCAGGAGGCCTCCCTTGTGGCCATAGGTCACTGAGAGGTACCAATACATCATGGCTTCCCGTTGACTGGACTGTCTGCCAGATGCATGCTCATGGCCAGATACCCACACTTGAAGCCCTCCATGCTGCCTGGGTGAGCTCTAAGACCCCTCTACAGACCCATGGTGAGTGGGTGAGTATTCCCCATAGTGGTCATTTTGTAAAGCAGATCAGCACTAGAGTCTTAGAGGAATATATCGGTTTATGGATCAGAAGACTGAGGGTCAAGAAGTTAAGTGTCTTACTAAGGTTTCTTGTCTAGGTCAGCCCTTGGCTGACTCGAGAGCCTGTGCTTTTAATCATACCTGCCCAGGCGAAGAGCTAGCTTGATTCTAAGGGGATGGAGATGCAGGCTGGATGCTTCCTGAATTTTCCTCATCCCACTCAAGTGTTTCAATTCCTTCAAATCTATTCTCATAATTTGATTGATGAACCAAGTGAGAGTTCTGGTTTTAGGGTCAAAGATTGAGATGAGAAGACCTCTGTGTTTCATGGAACCATGAAGCTGTGCCTTTCCATGTACTAAGCACTGAGCTCTGGATCCCAAGACAGCCCCTCACAGAGAGCCCTACTTCAGCCCTGTATAGGGGAGACAGGAGCATGCCCCACTGATAAAAACATGCCAGGCAACATGTATGTAAGCCTGCTCCCTCCTCCCCTCAAAAGTAGATTTGGTGAGTGCTCATAATCCAGACAAAAAGGGGGGGGGGGGTAGAGAGCAACCCAGTCCTGCAAAGCCACCCAAAACCTCCATATAAACATAACCCTTTCTGTGGGAGGATAAAGCTGTCCATGCAAAAGGAAATCATTGCTTCTGTTTGGTGCGTGGGGCGGGGGGTTGGGGAGTGGGGGGTGGTAAGGGAGGATCAGAAAAACTTACGGGGTCTCCATCTTCTCCCCGGTGTCCTCTGGTACCTTTCAAGCCCGGAGAACCCTGGCGGAAAGAGAGAAAATACATTTTAGGCAGCTTCCTTCTATTTGAACTTGTGAAATCATGAGCCATTGTAGACATGCCCCTCTCTTCAACTTGGTCACAGTGTCTGCAGGGGTGGCTATAGGTCTGGGGAGAGTCTGACAACCTCTGACTCCTACAGGAATCTGACCTATGGAGCCCACTTTGCAGCTCAGGGCATCCAGGCCAGTCCCATGCCTAAGGGGCTGTGGGTAGGCAACTGTTGTCACCACAACTCTTCTAGAAGGCAAATCCATCACATTTCCAAAAAGATAATTTTATTTCCTTTTACTTTTCTGAGAGCTCAGGGAAGAAGAAGCACTTCTCTCAATAACGAGATTACTTATATATAAATTGTGATCATCTCTCCCTCTGCCCAGTGTGGTTTAACTGCCTCGTGGCTTATTTGTGCTAAAGATTTAATCAGAGGTTTGCTTTCCTCACCATGTAACACGGGTCCTGACTGTCTGCTCAGTACACCTGGGGGCTGTACTCTTGGATTGTAACTCTGAAACTGACCAAAGCAAAGCGATGAGAGAGGAAACTGCTGAACAAAGCATCAAACTCAGTAAACAGGCCAGATCACATACCCACAAGGATGGACAATGTGGGACTCATGAGCAAGTATTATATTTGCTCTCTTAAAAAAATACTCCTTTTATTATGATGTCTAAAACTCTTTTAAAAAGTGCATAAAAGTAAATAAAATATAAAGGCACAGCTTAATTATTGTAAAGTGAACATCCACGGAACCACCAGCCAGGCAGGACATCACTAGCCCCAGACGCAGCCTCCATCCCAATGCTGAAACACTCCCCCCACCCCCACCCCAGGGAGCACACCCCTGGCTTTCATGACAATACATTTTTGCCTTTTTTAATACTTCACTACTGAATTATTCATCCCTAGATATGACAGATTAGTTTTGCCTGCTTTCAAACTTTTTATAAGTGGAATCATATTGTATGTATTCTTCTGCATTTTGCTTTTTATTTTTTGGCCATTACTGTGTTTGTAAACTTATTCATGTTGTCATATGTATCTGTAGCTCATTCATCTTCATCATCTTAGAGTATTCCATTAATGAAGACACTGACATTTATTTATTTGTGTAATAAAATTATTATATAATTGTGTAATTGGACTTCTAGAATTCATTTTTTAAAGGGCTATTAATCTACAATGCTTTGCTTTTTTTGCAGTTCAATTTCACTCATTGCTGATGAAGTACAATCTTCTCCATTATTTCTAATACCGCCTGCACCCTTCAAACTGTTTAAAGCAGGTGTGAAAGTATAAATTGCAAAGCCAAGGAGCAACATCACAAAGGATAGGTAAGAAAAATGGGAGTTATTCTTAAGAGCAGTATCAAAAGTGAGCCCTTCTGAACTGGCTCCTACACCACAGAAGTCACATGAAATAAATGTCCAAAGCAATCACACTAGCATTGAGTAAAGGCTGCAGAGTCCACCTTGTGGCCTAAGTCCCATACCCAAATCAAGGAACATTGGGTAAAATAGTTTCACAACTGAATGGCACCTTCATGGCTCGTAGTCCTCGGGACCCATAAAGACCTGGAGCCCCTGAACACTTGCAAAATGTGCAGCAGCAAGTCTTCTCTGCAATGTTTCCCTGGAAAAAGCAAACTTGAGTGAGCAACAATTGTCAGGAACTTCATGGCATGAGAACTGTTTTTGTACAGATCATAATGCACCACCTACAAGACCATCCTCTGTCCTTGAAGGAGGGGCTGCAGAGAATCAGAGGTGCTTTTTGACTCACTACTGAAGCCAGGGACTAGCAATTGGGATACAGTCTACCCTCTCCCAGGAAATGACCTCTCTATAAAAAGGGCACCTGCCACACAGTTAATCATAGGCCAAGTTTGCGCAAGAATGGTTGACTCTTCACTAACAGACTCCTGTTTTCTGGGGATTTCTGCAGTATCATCTGCTGGGAGATTTTCTTTTTTCTTTTCCTTTTTTTTTTTTTTACTGTATAAATTTTTTTTATAAATTTATTTTTTATTGGTGTTCAATCTGCCAACATATAGAATAACACCCAGTGCTCATCCCATCAAGTGCCCCCCTCAGTGCCCGTCACCCAGTCACCCCCACCCCCCACCCACCTCCCTTTCCACCACCCCTAGTTCATTTCCCAGAGTTAGGAGTCTCTCATGTTCTGTCTCCCTTTCTGATATTTCCCACTCATTTTTCTCCTTTCCCCTTTATTCCCTGTCACTATTTTTTATATTCCCCAAATGAATGAGACCATATAATGTTTGTCCTTCTCCGATTGACTTTTTTCACTCGGCATAATACCCTCCAGTTCCATCCACGTCGAAGAAAATGGTGGGTATTTGTTGTTTCTAATGGCTGAGTAATATTCCATTGTATACATAGACCACATCTTCTTTATCCATTCATCTTTCGATGGACACTGAGGCTCCTTCCACATTTGACTATTGTGGACATTGCTGCTATAAACATTGGGGTGCAGGTGTCCCGGCATTTCACTGCATCTGTATCTTTGGGGTAAATCCGCTGGGAGCTTTTCTATTTGACTAGGGGATGGTTGTTTTTTTCAGTTTCCCATGCATTCATTTGGTAGGATGATAAAGGAGGGAAGGATACACAAAAACAAAAATACCCTGCTCTGGTCTTTCACACTTTTTCATCTGCTAAAGATCATGCACTTCATTTAGTGGGGCAAGCAAGGCAGTCTATGGAAATAATGATCAAAATTCCAATTTCATTCTGATGGCCTTTTAGCTGCATTTCTGCTCTACAACTCACCAGGTACTGTGATAGCTTCTTGCCCAGCTCTCTCATGCCAATGGTCAAGTGAGTCCTGTAATCAAATCCCTTTCCAAATTCAAAGCTGGAAAACTCATCATGGGCAGTCGTGTTTAGGGACACCACCAGCAGAGCATCAAGTCCTAGTCAGGAAATGTAACAGATTCAAAACCAAAGAAGAAAAGCCCATCGTATTGCTACTCAGTGAATGGTGTTTGCAGAATCATAAAGGGGAAAAGGAAACATAAGAAGAAGCAAGACCTTTGATATATGAAGAACCCAACAGCCTTGTCTGCTTGTTCAGGCTTCAGCAGGAAAACCCCCAGGAAAAAGTATTCCAGGGCAACTGTGTACAAATACTAACAGAAAACTATGTTTAATGCCTCACCACCAAGTTTTGATGCAATTCTTGGGCACTTGAAAGGAATTTCTAGGAAAGGGCATTATTGATATTTGCAGTTTTTCTGAATGTAAATTAATAATAGTTCTCAAAGTCATCTCCATGGCCAAATACTCCTGGGGTGCAGGTCCTGAAAGCCTGAGGAAAACCCAGGGTAGCCATAGCCAGGACTCCATTTATTCATTCATCCACTCACTCATTAATTCATTCATTAGTCCATTTACTCTCTATTCCTTCATTAAACAAATCTTTGCTTATGAGGAGCTAATTATGTATCAATCATTGTACCAAGGACACAAGATGAATAAGACCCGTCCCTTCACAGAAGTACAGTCAATGGAAAAGGTGGACAGGAATCAGATGGTTGTTCTGAGAAGTGGTAAATATCCTGAGAGGGAATGGCAGGGTGCTCTGAAAGCCTAGAGGAGAAGCTCCTAACTTAGCCTTAGAAAGTCATGGAAGGTTTCTGTGAAGACCTGATGTCTAAGCTGATCCTGAAGGATGAATGGAAGCTGGTCAAGGCAGAGAACCAGAGACAGAAGATGGAGAGGAACTGGGGAGGAGCTGGAGATGGGAATTGCTCTAGGCAGAAGAAAAAGTATATGCTGGGACTGGGGGACTGAGGCGTGAGGTGCACTACAGGAAGAAGGGGATAGCTCTGTGTGCCTGGGACGCTGAGTGTGGGAAATGAGGGAAGGTTACAGTGGGGAGTGGGAGCCAGACCCTGTAAAGTGCCAGAGGCTGTACAAGGAACATGATGTGGGAACAGTGGCAAAGGAGGGTGACACAACGCAGCAATCAAACAGGAAATTTTGTGGTCTCTAGGGAGGTTGCTCATGGGAGCTAAACCCCAGAAGTACATGTGGGTCTAAACCCAGGAAGTCTCAAACAATGTATCCCATCTGACAATCAGTGGACCTTCATGTCACTGCATAAGACTCTCAACTTGTGCATTTAGGTTCCAGCACAGTCTGAAACTATGACATGGAGAGAGGTTGTATACTAAGAAGTATACATGTGGCTGTCTTTCACATGGATAATCAGAAACAGTATGGAGTGTCCTCAGTCAGGAAGGAGCCCTGGAAGCAGAATCAAAGAGAGGAAATTGTGTGTATATGGTTTATGGAGGGAGAGAGAGGTGGCAGAAAGGGAGGGGAAGTTGTAAGCAAGGATGTGTCTCAGTAAAGACTTCACCTCGGTAGGTCTCTGGAGTGTAAACTGTGTCAGAGTTGACCCACTTGAGGCAAGGGTGCTAGAATTTTTATTCCTATATCAATTGTCCCTCTTCCACTTCCAGGTGAGATATGATACAACCCACCCCCACTCCAAGGTAATTATTCAGGTCAGTCAAGGACACATGTAGAAGGTCACAGGTGTAAGCACTTGGCCATGGCATTTGCAACATTTGGGGGATGAGCATGCAGGCTGGGCAAGGGGATTCAGGGAGGCACCAACAGCATCTGCTACCAGTGGCCAGACAGATCCCAAGATATACAGCACCTGAGTAAGAAGGGGCTCATTCAGCATGTTCTATGTTTCACCACTTAAATTTGCAACTCATTACCTGCTTTTCTGAGCCTGTCTGATTGATTTTCAAGCATTATCTCACTTTCACCCCCAAGACCATCTGAAAAGATGAGTAGCACCTAGAGGAAGAGGAAAGCAGAGAATGGGATGATGTGAAAATGAAATATATATATCTGGGGAGGAAGGAACAAATGAAAGAACATGGTGATAGGAGATTGAAAGTGACATACCTGTCCTTGGGATTTGGATTTAGCCTCAAATGTATCCCACAGTGACAGCAAGAACTGTGCATTCAGATGAGTTGGCCCATCAACGGTGACTTGCAGCAGGCTGTCAAACATTGCTCTCTGGTAGATTTGGAACTTGGCAGGGAATTCTTGGTCATTGTTCACCTTGAAGGCCACATTCACCTGTACCTCTGTGCCTGCCCCGCAGCTTACCCTCCTGATGGAAGTGATGTCCTCTAAGATGTCTGGGAGGTAGATCTCAGCCGGGGGTGGTCATGGAACAACGGCTGCCCCGGCAAGTGAGTGGAAATGTCAAACCCGACCACTATGTCCATAAAGCAATCTGGAGACCAAGGGAAATGAGGCCAGATTAATGAGTAGACAGAAGCAAGGAAGAGCAGGAGAGCAGTCATGGCATGACCCAGGGCTGGAGGGTCTCTACAGAAGGAAGATATTGGCTGCTTGACTGACACAGGTATTTCCTCTCTCCTCTTTTAAATATTTCAAGTTCCTTTAGGTATTTGCAGTTCCAATCACTGGTTTAGCCTCATTTTCAAAGGCTGGCTGTATGTGTGTGTGCAAACACACAGTCCATTTCTTTTTTTAATGGTATTTGAAATGTCGGTAGAGATTGTTTAATTCAGAGGTCACAAACTCAAAGGGCTACAAAAGCCAGGAGGATGATGTAAATGAGTTAGATGGGCAGGGAGCAAAGATAGTAAATGGAGAACAGTGGCCCATCTGTTCAAGGCTCAATACCAGCTGAGAGTAGCCATGTGGGAAAAGGGGCCCAGGGTTGTCAGATTGCCTTATTTTTCCAAGGGAACCCTAAAATCCCCACTTTTCATGTGAAATCTTCAGTTTGTAAAAGCTGTCAACTAATTTCAGCAAGTTGTCAACACTGCACAGGACAAACACAATTTAGCTGCAAGTGGCCATTTGGTCACTTCGGACCCTGCCCAGTTGCTCATTTTACATATGAGGAAATGGTGATTCATGCAGGTTGCTGCCACTGAACCAGAGAAAGAACTTTGGCTTTCGGATTTCAGTGCCAGGGCCCTTTCCACCACTGTAATCTGCTTCCAGAGGAGCACCCCAAATGGGGCATAGAGAATGGAAAGCTTGGAGAGCTTGGAAAGGCCAACCCATTTTGTGAACGAAGTGGCTTCAGTTGTAACCCTAGAAACAGAAGCAAGCAGAGCAATTTCTGCATGTTGTACAAATTTCACAAAATGTTACATTTGCTGCTTCCTGAGGTGCTATCCTCCCAACTCCCAGCCCAAATGTACGGAACCTGAGTCCTACATGGTGACTCTCAGCTGGAGTGAACAGTGACCTCCCCATTAGATGGGTCATTGCTGTTCATTCATTTCCTTCCCTCCCTGCCCTCTTGACTCATTTACATTGCCCTCTTGGCCTTTGCAGCCATTTGTGTATGTGACCTCTGAGAATTAAATAATCACTAAGGACAATTCAAATCATTATATGATTATACAAAGGCTATCATTAAAAGAAGAAGAAAACATGCACACACATAGGCTCATGTGGACATACACACAGAGACACACACAAGAACACCAAATCCCTTACAAGATGGTTTAACAAAGTTAAAATAGTAAAGCTGTCAACCAGCACAGGTCTGTTTTACCTACTTCCCACTGGATGCAAGGCATTGTTCTAGGACTTCCACAAGTCCAAAGGGAAGAAATAGGAGACTGACTTTCGGTGCTAAGAGGGGCACAAACAGAGGCTTGCAGTGAGGGGAGCAGAGAACACAACCCAGGGCCTGCTCCAGCCTCTGCACCTTTTTCCTCATCTCTCAGGGAGGCTGAGTGATCCCAAGCTTCCTGGAAACAGAGGAAAGGTCTATTCTCATTGCACACTATTTGAAAAATATGTTCAGCTAGAACTAGTCCCGGGAACACCTTGGGAAATGAAGCCCCAGGAAGGTGACGATTCAATTAAAAACAAGAGCAAGGGGAGTACGTACTCGTTTTCCCACAGCTCTGGCAGATTTCACGGACCATTCTTTTTTTCACATCCACATTGTTTAATTTATTAAAGTTATGGAGAGTGATTATTTTTTCAGAATTGCCTGTTATCGGCAGAAATTGCTCCTTATGAACATTTCCTATGCCCCAAACCAGGACACAAATTCCGAGGTTTCTCAAGATCTTCACTTCATTCGCCACATCATAGTAGGGATCCCCGGATGTGAGAACAACCAAAGTTTGAGGGACACCAGCATTTCTTCTCCCACCAGAAGATGAATCAAACATAGCTTTCACTTCTTTAAGGGCCAGATCGATTCGTGGAAACCCTTTGCTCTTGGTGATCGTTTGAATTTGAGTCTTCAATTCCTGTATAGTCAGAGAGTTTTTCAACTCGATAATTTTTTGGAAGCGACTCCCAAATTGAGCCAACCCAATTTTTATTCTCTGATTCTGAATGTTAAAATTATCAATTAAGTCTGACACGAAAGTTGTCATGGTAGCAAACTCGGAATTGGATACCATGTCAGAGCCATCACAAAAGAAAATCACATCAGCTTCTTGAATGTCACACGCTGCAATTGGAAAAAATGAGACAATTATTTTCCTCATGAATTATTCTAAATTTTGTCTTTCCTTGAGTACTTAAACTGCTTTACTAAATTCCCACCTTAGTAGCAAATTGAGATAAGTTAGCAGAGGAGAGAATCACCAATTGGCCTTCAAGAAGGAAAAATGATGGGAAGGAGAAAGATAATAAGCTTGGTTTCAAATTTTAATTTTGTGTGATTCATTTGAAAAGACACTGAAAGTTGCTTAAAGAAGGAAGTTTGAATAGATTGAACATGGTCATTAAAAGGTAAATTGCAAGGGCTAGAAATCCCTTCGACACACCCAAATTGGAAGGTTCACCCAAGTCAAGGTAATGGTACTCTTATTCTACGGCTAGTATTCCTGTTTCTATTAATGCTACCACTTTACATTTGTGTTGAGAATTATCATTTTAAAAAATGTTTTTGGCATACAATTGCTGCTAATATTCATGACCATGTTATAAGGAATTAACTAATTTTATAGATACAGAAGTGGAGTTCAGAGGTTAAGAAACTTGACTAAGAATACACAATTGCTGCGCCACCGTGGGTACCTCAACCGCCTCATTCTTTTTATCTTTAAATCCAGTACTTTTTTTCTACTTCAGCTTTTTAAAATATCATAATCCAAATATTAAAATGTAATGGGATAAGTGTTAATGGCTAGTAAAACAGGGCAAGGGGTCATCTCCCTGAAATCCAATGTGAAAAGCCTCATAACCCAGGGATAATCTTCTACACTCAGTTCCAATCAAATGCAATGGCTGGAACAGGGGCATCACTAAAGTGGTTACTAAAGGCATTTGAGACAAAAGAATGCCCATTGTCACACTATGATGGGCTGTTCAGATAGACCTTTGAGGAAGGATTTGCTGCCCGGCTGTGGGAGTGTGGTCAATGGGGGGCCTCTGGCTGTCAGCTCCTTCAGGGTCAACCTTACTGCAGGGAGATGTCTTGCAAAAGCCGATGCCAAAAAAAAAAAAAAAAAAAAAAAGCTGATGCCCTTCTCCGGGCGGCCCACGTCTGGGGACTAAGTAGGAAGGGCATATAACCACCCAGTCATTTTAGTCTACTGTCGACAGCACTGATGGGCAATACATGCTCCAAAGCTCTTTGCAAGGTTTGGAGCTTTGTCAAGCATGCATCACTGTGTGACTTCTTCCACCTATCCTACTTTCCCACTTTCTTTCACAGGTATGGATCCCTAATAAACACCTTGTATCCTAGACTCTGCCTCAGTGTCTGCCTCCAAAAGGTAGGCATGGGAGATGATAATAAAATAGACTCTACCTTTGTAGGAAAAGACTGTAGTCCTTGTGATGTACTAGATTTGGTGGGGACCCTATGATAAAAAAGAGGCCGTGCCTGTCCAAGGAGGTCACAGTCTTGTGACAGATACAGATAAGGAAATAGCAAATATGTGTTCAGTGCTACCACCAGGAGAAATAGAAGGTGCAGGAGAGGGGAGACACACCTGGGATAACTGTCGGGTATTGGGTCAGGAAATTGGCACAGGCAGAAAAATGACAGACAATTTTGACGTAGTGAGGGAAAATGGGCTGGCATGTTCATGATGGATAGAATGCTGCATACAAAAATGCAGAAGTATTTCAGATTGACAGGAGATATTGTGAAGTAAGGAGGGGCAACAGATGAGGTTGGAGATGTGGGCAAGGTTAGATGGAACTCAGGAGTTCAGAAATTGTAAACTGTAAGCAGAGCAGTGACATAGTCCAGTGTGTGTTAGGAAGATCACTCAGTGTTCAGAATAGACTGGAAAGAGGCAAGGAGATCAAATTTCAGAGTGGGGGTCCAGGGACAGGCTAGAATGGGTAGAAGTGAGAAGGTCCTACAGACATGGGGAAAAGTCACAATTTTTTTTTTAAAAGATAAAACCACCATCCAATATCTGAAACCAAGAAGATGAATTCATTGCTCACTTTGAGCTCAGGTGGCAACTCTTACACTTTCCTCAAGTGTGATGCTTCCAGTCTATCCTACCCCAGTGGTATCTCATGGTATCAGCTTAGGTCCCTTCCCTCTCTGTTCCTACCTGCCAACCTCCATTACTCCATATTGAACTCCTCTCTTCTTCCATCTGTATTGGTGGTCCTTATCCAGAAGAACACATTAGTCTACTTGAACTTCCCATGGCCCTAGAGAACATCTATAATTCCAATTAGACAGTCCTGGATCTTTGAAGAGAAAAGTCTGTCAAACCATGCAATTCTCCACCTGAGTCTGGCCTGCAACTGGTGCTCAGTGATCACATTAAAATCATTAATGGAATGGCACAAGTGGCCCTGAAATGGGTAATATGGATAAGGTGAATATGATGCTAGGTAGAATTCCTTTAGGCCAGATAAAAAAAAAAAAAAAAAAAAGCAACATAGTGGCAAGAATTCAAAGAATGTTTCTGAAATCTTCCATAGGCTCTTCAGTGCATACTGTGGTGGGAAGGGAACTTTCAGATCCTGATTGAGCAAGAGATAAGAAAACATAGGCAGAGCAGAGCAATGTTCAGCCCATGACGTCCAGGTAATTGGAAACCAAGACTTAATTTATTTTTTGCTTAACCTTCTGTTGCTACCCCCACAGAAACTTAAAAATCACAACTTACGCTCATGTGCATTGGTACACATTTTTTCTTGTAGAGGCAGGTAAATGTCTTTCAGGTTACTGAAATTATCTACATGGAAAGTATTGCTTTTATTCCCTGCCATAGTCTCAAGTTCAAGTTGGTTGGCCTGTCCTACACCCACTGCGTAGATATTGATGCCTTTGTTTCTTAATTTCGATGCTGTGTCACTGAGGTTATCTCGATCATGGGACACCCCATCGGTGATGATGATCAGCATCTGCTTCACATTTTGCTGGATGCGGCTGCCATATTCCTCTGTGAACATTATGTTTGCGTGCTCAAGAGCCCTGGCAGTATAGGTATGCCCGCTAGTGTACCTGCGCCTCCTCAGATGCTCAATGACTGCAGATTTATTTCCACTAAGGTAGAAAAGAACCTCAGGATAGTCCGAGTATTTGAGAGCTCCAACCCGAACTCGGTCGCTGTCAACATCTGCTTTCTTCACCAAATGGATAGTTAGGTTCATCATGCTTTCTTGTTCTTGTGTGCCTATGCTGCCTGAATGATCCAGCACAAACACAATGTCCAACACTTTAATATTTTTACAATCTGAAAGAAGAAGAAAGCAGGCATCATGATCTTTCTGCAGCATATTCTACACAGACAACTGAGAAGGGGGAGCAAACTAACATTTGCCTTGAACCTACTATGTGCCAGACACTGCATCTCACTTGTTAGAGGTAGCTGTTGCCATTTTCCACAGTAAGAAACTGAGGCTCAGTCATGTACAACTTGCCCAGATCATGATTCTCCAGGTGTTGTACTCAACAATGACTCTGCAATGTTCTTAAGGCACATCACTCTGTTCTGCTACATCTCATTAAGACACATGATGCATTTTGCTAGTCAGGCTTTTAATCAAAAGGAAACATTAGAAGGTAGTTCAATATCACTATAATAGTGAGATATGACTGGTATTTGTCAAGTTGGTCTGCTGTCTTAAAGAACTCAGAGGTTCACTATATTAACTGGGATTTTTATCCTACTACCTCTCATTCCAGCTGTCTTTTCAGCTTCTGGTAGGCAAACGTTCCCATGTGCACCATGCCTCTCTGCATTCATTTGTATTCCTTCCCTGACCTCCTAAATTAGAACCCAGCAAGCCCCCAAGGAGGGGGACAGCTAAGGCCCTATCACCTCCCCTCAGCCTCAAACTCTCCTCCACATTGGAAGTCAAGTGATCATTCTGGATAGGTCTCCAAAGTGTGAGGTTTCTCTCCCCTCTTTCTCTTCCCTAACTAAAGCACATGCCTTCCAGTGTTTCACTTTCTCCACTTTCTATCTGTGCATGGTAACTCCAATCCTTATTTCTGGCAACGAGGTCTCAAATTCTCAAGTCTAAGATGCCAGATCCTAGACTATATCTCCAGAAACCTGAAGCAATGACATGACTTGATGTTTATGAGTCAATCGGATGTGTGAATCAGCTGAAATTTCACCTTAGGTGATATACAAGGCCTCCACAAACATTACACTTATCAAAATGAAGAAATACCAGGAAGAGCTCCATGGATTTCAAAGGTAGGGATGTGGCCTTAAGGCCAGCCTATCTTAGAATGTCTCAATATTACCAAGAGTTTGAGAATCATTGCCATTTTAACTAAGCTGTTATGAGAGAAATTGCAGTGCCACTGTCTAAAACTCAGAGCTTACACTAAGATATTTTGTTAATTTTGTAAAAATTTATCACACATAATTCTGAATGATACAGTCCAAGAAAGGTCTCTATGTTGCAAGGGGAACAACATAAAACAAATTTATCAGTACTTCAGTGTGTTCTCTCAGTTGTATCCAAAACACAGGTAATGACATGTGGTAGATTTAAAAGCACAGGTGCTTTTAGTCTTACATGTGGATTTATAGCAAATTCTCATTCAAGGGCCATTAAAGTTGATGGACTCAAACTGAAGATTTCCTCAACACAATTTGAAAAGCACTACATTTTGTGTGAGATAAAAATGATGATCCCAAGCAATCATTTTTAAAAAGTAACAAATTAAAATTTTCCAAAGGGATAGATACATGAACAGACAAATGTAAAATACCTCACTGATGGAGGTGAAGAAAAATAATGTGAAGGAATTAAAATACACACCACATCTTTAAAATAAAGAGGATTTTTTTGAGAGTATGTTTAGGATATTGGATTTGAATTAACTAAGAGGAAGATAAATTTGTATTTCTGGCTATTTACTACTTGACAATGATTACAGGTAGGCAAGAAAAAAATCTGGGGAACCATTTGGGATTAAACATTGGCTATGAAAAATCTAGGTATGCAGATAGTAAAGACTTAGTAGCTCATCAGAAAATTCTGAGAACTTGTTGGAATAGATTGGATGTCTCCAGAGCCGGACTACTTTGTTGCCAAACTGGCTGACAAAATTGTTAAACTGGAATATCCCTAGAGCTCACAGGTGTTTTAATACCAGATAGACAAGACCAAAACTTAATACCAAAGTCCAGATAGAGTCCAAGCCCATGGTACAACCCACTCTTCACCCTGTAAGGCCAAGAGCTCACATTCCGGAGTCCTGAAGGATGACAGTGTCACTCACCATGGAGAGCACATACACGAAAAACGAGTTTGCTTTCTACTGTCTTTAGATCATCAAAGTTCTCAACTTGGAAGACCAGGCTGCTATCCCCACTGATCTCCTCCAGCTGTGTCCTGTTGGCACCGTACACCCCCACAGAGAAGATGACCACACCTTTGTCCCGAAGAGCTTTAGCAGGGTCTCTCACAGGATCTTGGGCTTCTCCATCCGTGATGAGGATAAGAAACTTTTTGACCTTAGTCCGGGCCCCCTTGGTGGGGGTGAAGTATTGACCTACAAAGGTTAGTGCACTTCCAGTCAAAGTGCCTCTGTTGATGAGAGACATCCTGTCTATTGCATCAGAAGTCTCATTTTGCGTAAAATATTTATTAAGCTGGAATTCTTCCTGATTTATATCACTGAACTGAACGACACCAATCTGAGTGCTGTCTGGACCAATCTGAATCTTCGCTAATAGGTTTTTCATGAAGGTTTTCATTTTTCCAAAATTGTCATGTCCTATGCTGCCAGAACTGTCCACCAGAAACATGATGTCGGCCTTCATGTCTTCACATCCTGCATGTTGTCAGAAAGACAGGAAATGAATCGGGTTGACACGATTTTCAGAATATAGAGAAGCGGTAACACAGAAACAAATGCAGTAGTCAGAAAATATCAAAAATTAACTCAAGCATCTGCTGTTTGAAAAATCTGGCAAATCTGGCATTTGAAAATTTTATCTGCTGGTATAGTAGAGGCCTGCTGACTATCACTCTGAGTCAGAAATCCACTGAATTGTTATTCAATTAGTTTTACAGAGAAAATGCAACTTGTGAAGTGTATATTCACTTATGCGTGCATCATTCATTTATCCATAACTAATTCCTTCATGATTCGTGAGGCGTATGAAATGCCAAGTATCAGGTTATGTGTTAAAAGATGCACTGATGATCAAAAAAGGAATCAGAGAAAACAATCAATTTCCTACACTCATAGGATTTATATTCTAGGGTTTTATATATAATGTAGAAACACAAAATTCTAAGCAATCTTTATATAGCACTATTTTCTTGAGTAATTAAAGTGCTTTGATAAACACTGTTAATCGATATTAAAAATTGGGGTACTGGGCAGCCCCGGTGGCGCAGTGGTTTAGTGCCGCCTACAGCCCAGGGTGTGATCCTGGAGACCTGGGATGGAGTCCCACGTCGGGCTCCCTGCATGGAGCCTGCTTCTCCCTCTGCCTGTGTCTCTGCCTCTCTCTCTGTGTGTCTCTCATGAATAAATAAATAAAATCTTTTTAAAAAATTGGGGCACTTTTACATGTCAGTGTTTTTCTAGGTCCTCAGGCTTTGGTTCCTTAGTTTTCCTGCCTCTGCTCGCCATCTTATGACTTATTTCATTGCCCTTGTCTGTGGCCTGTCTCCTCTTTCAGGGATGCCAGTGTTCATGCACCTGCACTGCAACAAGACATGTGCTACACCTCCTCACATTGGCTCAGGATTGTCTCCTTTGAAAGGACTGAGATGCAATCTACTTTATGTTTCCTGGAACCCTTTTACTTTTCTTTGCACCAACCACAGGAAACATTAGGGAACTTCTACTCTTGTACTCTTTCTAGAACATTCTAAAGACCCAACTCTATTACTGTCTGTAACAGAGAGAACAATGAACAATATTGTGACTTAGGATTTTGCTGTGAGCTCCACTTATTTGCTTATCTGTTTTTCTTTTGATTTTAGTGACTCCAAAAATCCCCAAACTTCTACATTTTTAAGTTAAAATAAGTGAAAATTATTTTATTTTTCTCATTAGTGACCACCTTAGCCAACTTCTACAACAGATCATTTTTATGTAGCGGTTACTATGTGCCCACATGCATTATTTTAAGTGTTTCACATGCATTATCACTTTTAAGCTTCACTATAGGCCTGCACACAGGGCTCAAGACAGGTAAACAGTAAATATTCTATTCAAGGTCCACAGCTAATTAAGCTGGGATTTGAACATTGACTCCAGCATCCTTTATCTTAACCAATAAGTTAACAATTCTCTCAGCACCCAAAATTTTCATGTGCTAATACTAGCAATCAACACAAATCATCTTCAATTAGTAAGTGACTGTTACTAATAAGAGAAATCACAATCAGGTACAGGAGTTTGCAAATTGTTCTTTCTAATTTTTGTTACGTGATTTTTAGTTGGAACAAAAATGCAAATATGTGTTTTTGTCACAAATAAAAATAAGTAATTGTTATATGTGCAGATATATATGTATGCATTCATAATAGAGAAAGGATGGGTGATGTTTATTATGCTAAACTTATAAGGACTCTGTGATGTAGGCATTATCCTTGCTTTATAGATGCAGAAGTTTGAAGGTCAAGTAGGAAAGTGAATTGAATACTCAGAGCCCATTTTCTTTCTGCTGAGCTCATCTGCTTCAATTAATGCGTGTGCATACACATATACACACATACATGCAAACACACAGAATAGAGTTTCTTACATGCCCCACCAGTGGGCATTGTCAAGGACACAATATTCCTAGCAACCTTCCTACTTTAGATTTTCAACATGCCCTCATGGTTATCTGTCTACCAAGGGATTTTCCCATCTTGCCAGTTGGTTTAAAGTAAGGAGTTGACTCTGGAAAACAGTGTGAAGGTTCCTCAAGAAGTTAAAAATAGAGCTACCCAATGACCCAGCAATTATACTACTGGTATTTACTTCAAAGATACAGATGTAGTGAAACGATGGGACGCCTGCACTCCAATGTTCATAGCAGCAATGTTCACAATAGCGAAACTGTGGAAGGAGCTACGATGTCTTTTGACAGATGAATGGACAAACAATATGTGATTATATATATATATATCATATACATATATATGTATATTGTACATATATATGTATATTGTATATATATACATATATATATACAATATGTGTATATATATATATATACACACAATGGAATGTTACTCAGCCATCAGATAGGATAAATACCTACCATTTACTGTGACATGAATGGACTGGAGGGTATTATGTGGAGTGAAATAAGTTAATCAGAGAAAGACAATTATCACATGGTTTCACTCATATGTGGAATATAAGAAAAAGTGAAAGGGACCATAAGGAAAAGAGGGAAACTGAGTGGGGGAAAAACCATGGTAATATTTCTCTTTTTTAAAAAATTTACCTATTCATGAGAGACAAAGAGAGAGAGAGAGGAAGAGACACAGGCAGAGGGAGAAGTAGGCTCCATGCAGGGAGCCCGATGTGGGACTCGATTCCAGGACCCCGGGATCACGCCCTGAACCAAAGGCAGACGCTCAACCACTGAGCCACCCAGGCATCCCAGTAATATTTCTTAATGTAAAAAATTACTGTTAATATATTTGGGTAGATCAATTGTATTGTGGGTTTTTAAAAAATAAGTCTTATCTTCAGGCTATACTCTTGAGATGTTTGCTGATGAAATAAAAGGGTATTTGGGGGAAAATAAATAAAGTAAGGGCCTGAATCCCCCTCTGGTGGATAGAGAAAGTTAACAAAGTGTTAACAACTGGTCACATCACTTCTTGTCTCAGCCCAGCTATTAGTCTGCCTGAAGCTTAATGAAGTATGGAGAATAAAGCCTTTTTGGTTTGCTTACCTTTTTCAGTGCAGATTCTGTGAACAACTTCATTTTTAATGTTTCTTAAAGAATCGAAGTTCTGCCCAAAGTTAACCCTTTCTTCTTCCCCAGCAATTTGTTGGAGTTGTATTTTATCAGCCTCCCCAATGCCAACTGCATGAATGGTGATTTGTTCATCCCTTAATCTCTCAGCAGGCTTCAGCACTTCATCTTGGGATTTCCCATCAGTCAGCACAATGAGGTGACAGGGAATCTCGCTTATCCTATGCTTCCTATCCTTCTTTATTATTGACAGCATGAAATCCAGGGCTTTCCCAGTATGAGTATTTCCTTGGAGTTGCTCAATGTTCAAAATAGCCTTTCTTAAGTCCATATCATTAGAACTGGCATTGATATAAAATTCCACTCTTATTTTATCTGAATACTGCACAGCTCCAGCTTGGACTTTGTCTGAGCCAATGCTGAACATTCCTGTCACCGCCAACATAAATTGCTTGATTTGCTCAAACCCTTCTGTATTTATGCTGGTTGAGCCATCAATGAGGAAATAGATATCAGCTTCTTTTGTATCTATACAGCCTGTAATAGAAAAAGTGGAAAATGCATTTTTTGTTAATTAGAATCTGGAGAGAACTTTGCAAGAGGGTAGAGGAATACGAGGCCATGAAGGTTCTAGAGAATGAGAACTCTTCATCATTTGCACCGAGTCGGTTTGCTTCATCAAATCTGTCCACGCTCATTTTCTCTATTGAAATTCATAATGACATGATGGGGGAATTGAAACAGAGTAGTGCACAGTGCTTTGTCTAAGGTCACACAGCCAGTTAATTAAAAGGAAGAACCAGTTTCCCAAGTCTCCAGGCTGTAAGTTAAATTGTTTTTCTTGTATTGACACATGACTTCTCAGACAGTTTATGGCTTATCACTTCTTGAGAAATGGAATGGAGGAGATGACCTACTGCCCTTACTTCTTTGATAACTTCTTTTTCCCAGAGCAACTACAACATCATATGTAAAACTAGAACCAGACCAAATTATTTTTTTTACTTATGTGGTTTATCATTGCATTCAGAATCCAAAATTTAAAAATTGGACTGAACTTTCTCCTTGCTCTCCTCTTGGACCCTATTTTCAGTAATTCTTCATCTTTTTTTTTTAATCTTTTTTTTTTAAAGGAGAGAGATTTTTAAAAATTTTTTTATTTATTTATGATAGTCACACAGAGAGAGAAAGAGAGGCAGAGACATAGGCAGAGGGAGAAGCAGGCTCCATGCACCAGGAGCCCGACGTGGGAGTCGATCCCGGGTCTCCAGGATCACGCCCTGGGCCAAAGGCAGGCGCCAAACCGCTGCGCCACCCAGGGATCCCAGTAATTCTTCATCTTACTGTGCTCCAGTCACACTAGGCTGCTTTCTGTACTTTGAAAGTACCACAGGGCTTTTGCAATTACCCTTCTCTCTTCCTGGAATAGTCTGCCCCTTAAATATTCACATAGTTGGTTCCTTCTTATCTCATCATGGATATGCCAACTCAAATGCCAGTTCTTCAAAAAGGCCCTCTCTTCCCCTCTAGTCAAAGCACTCAATCATTGCCTTTCCTATTACCTTATTTTCTCTATTATACCCATACTTTTTGAAGTTATCTTATTCATTTGTTCATGAGCACAGACTACATCCTGCCACAAAGTGTCAGCCCTGTGAGAGCAGAAACTGCCTACTTCTCTGTTTCTACCCAGTACACCTGGTACATCACAAGATTTCAACAAAAATTTTTTTTAAAAAAAGAGCTCTCAATGTCCCCTACTTTGTTGAATAGAGTCTCTGAAAGCATGCTTTAACTTTATTAATTGTCTATTTACAACTCTATCAATGACTCACTGAATTTGGGTAGGAGAAAGAACATACTTTTAACATTTAAGTTTTTTTGTGCAATTATCTGGTTGAATATGTGAAAAAATCTTTAAAATACAAGATAATTCAGTCATTGTGTGATATTTTCTTTCTTGATAGCTTTTTGGCAATTTGTAACTCTTGGCACTACTTCAGGCTATGGAGACTTGGTCTTTTTTTTTTTTTTTTTTTGAGACTTGGTCCTTAAGAAATCAGAAATACTGGAAGTTTGGACCTGAGAATTTAACTATGAAATCAATACATAAAATATTAGGGCAAAGATAAGTAGTTATCTGCAAAAGACAGGATTAATCCCCAGCCAGCAAAACGTAATAGCCACCAGAATGGATTGATTTATATACCTAATGAAGAAGAATCGGGTGTTTTTCAGAAAAAAGACAGTGGTGGTCAGCAATGAAGGAGAGAAAAAAATGTAAGTCACAGTGGATAACTAAGGCAATGCCCATTCAACCTACCTGGAGCTGTACTAATATACTAGTCACCAGTCACACATTGCTATTAAAAGGTAAACTTAAACTACTTAAAATTAAATAAAATTCAAAAATCAGCTCTTTAGTTTCTCTAGCTACACATTCCAAGTGATTAACAGCCCCATGTAGGTAGTGACTATCCTATCCAACATTGTAAATATGAAACATTGCCATCACCACAAAATGTTCAATTGGACAATGCTGAAGAAGAAGAATGTGTTTCCTGGCCCAAAGGTCTCACTTGTACAGTTTTATAGATAGATAAATTTAGATAGATAGAATTTATAGATAAATTCACTATCTATCTTTCTATCTATCTGGAGAGATAGATAGATATTTTGACTTTAATATAGAGTCATCTACCTGCTTGAATGCTACTAAACATTTTAATCATAAAACTTATTCCATTGCTCTGATTCTGCAACCTCCAGCAATCTCTTGATTTCAATTTAGCTTCTCAGTAGGTATGCCTATAGGGAGATAATGTACTTCTCAGAGGACGTGAAGGTCCAGGCCTGGGTACTGGTAGTTCTTATCATAAATATAATTGTCAGTCTTTTCCCATATATCAGTCTCTTGGTTTGATTAATGTGATTCCCTCCTTGATTTAATGAAATCTGACTTTTCAGACTGGGTACCTACTCTGTGACAGATGCAGATACCATGACTAAGTCCATGTAAATTGGTTCTCTGTGTTTGACCATTCTGAAACTACAAAGCTGGCCATCACACTCTAGACCATGGCAAACTCACTAAGGTAGAGGTTCTCAAACATTGCTAACAGGAGTTCATAGGGGAGCTTACTAAAGTGCAAGTGCCTAGACTGTACTCTGAGACTGATTCATTAGGTTTTGGTGGGGGTAGGGGGGCTGGGCCAATGAATTAGTAATAAACTCCCCAGGAAACTCTGATAAGTTTACAGCAGATGCTGTTGGTGCTTAGCCTGTACCCCCCTCAAACCCTTTACCATTTCTGTATATGCTGGCTCCCGGTGCTCTCACTCCGAGGGCTCGCACCTATGTCTATTTGTGGGTGGGCTACACTCAGGGTGCTGGAACGCTCTTTGCCTAGGCCTTGAGGAAGCGCCTGGAAATTTACATTCTATCATGTGCTAGAATATAAATTCTCAAGCTATACTGTCCCTGACCGGGACAATTCTAAGGTTTAGCCTACACTGTCTCTAGAATGGCCCTGTGTAATTGAACCTCCATAGGACTTGGCTTATCATCCTTCCCTTCCTGGTCCCAACCCTCACCTTCCTACCAATCTCTAGTTTTCCCTGGGTATATTTTCTAATATCTCAATTTCACATGAATCCTTCTCTGGCATCTACTTCTGAGGAACCCAACCTAAGTCAGGTACCAATTTTTTGAGAGCCACTGAATTAATAAGAAGCCACCACCTACTGAGGCCTCCTGAAGAACAGCTATCCATCCCCCTTGGGTGGGTCTTGCCCCTAGCCTTGGTCCCATGACTTCCCATTTAGAATTTCTATAATGAAAATAATCATTTTTGTCACCTCATTGCAAATTCTTTAAGAGAGACCCCAGTATATATCCCTCCTATGCCCTAATAGTTGGTACTAGACCAATGTGGCTGCCACTCTGAGGAACTGCACCACATGTCACTCGGGAGGTAACAGAGGACTTATTTCTTGCTGCTGTGTGTAATGTATATGCACCACAGGAAATCCAGGGCTGGCCCAGGATGCATTCTTAAACCTTCAATTGATGGGTCTGAGTTTAAAATTAGCCTTTAATATCATTGGAAGATTACAATTCTTTTCCATGTGAGTGCTGCCAAATTCCAGGTCCAATTGTTCAGAAACATTTTATCTGCAAAGGAAATGTGTGAAGACAGCAGTTTTCTCAGAATTAGGTAAACACAAAGTCATGTCAAGTATCTCTTGGCATATATCTTTGAAAAGAGCTTATTAAAACTACAGCAGATTCACAGGGCATCTTAAATAGGATATCTTCACTAGAATGATGGAAGATAAAAATAATAGAAAAGATTAAAAAGTGCAAAAATACTCATGGTTGTGTGTAAAGATATAGGTGCAAGGATGATAATATCCAAAAAGAAGGGCAAAACATAATTATTCATAATTACTTTTATAATAAGAAAAGTATTTTTTTAAACATACCAGTTCTGTCAAGGTCCATTTGCCCAGCACGAACAGAAATTTGAGACCAAATTTCATTCTGAAGCTTTTTCTGGAAGTTATTACTGTAAGCTTCTAAGTCTGCATAGGACTTGAGCATGGAAACCATTTGTCTCGGAGGGTAAGACACTATTTCTTCTAACTGGGTGTCATTAGCCCCTTGGATGTTCATGGCAAACACAGTCACATCCTGCAGCCGAAGTTGTAGTGCGGCATCACGCACCTCATCAGTTGATGGTCTGTGAGTGACCAAGACTGCGATCTGAGGCACTCCTTGTGCCCTTCTGCTGCCACTTGACTCTGAGAAGGCTTCTAGCCTCATCTTCTCAATGGCAGCCCCAGCATGGGATTTCCCAGCCTGGAAAGAAAGCTTCTGGATTTGCTCCTGAAATTCATACTGGCTTGTGCTTGAATTTAGAAGGGAAATCGTCTTGGCTCCATCACTATAACTCATAAGTCCAAGGCGTGTGCAGTTGTACCTCATATCCATGGAGGCAGTAATGTTCCTCAGGAAATTCTGCAAGTTCCTTAAATCTTGTCTGGTGCCAACAGACTCATCCACTAGGAACATGAGGTCAGCTAATGAATCTCTCTGACAGGCCATTGGGAGAGGAACTATGGAGTGAAAAAAGTATGAGGATTAGTACAAACCACTGGCCCAGAGTCAGAAAGACACTTTACAGATTGTCAAAAGGCATTAGTGAAAATAGAGGCAGTCATGACAAATGTAGTTAGCATTGCTTTCTTTTAATAAAAAACAGATAAAAATTTTTAACAAGACTTACAAGGTCACTGACTTTAGAGTCTTTACAACAATGTTCCTTCTATCTGAAGAGTGCTTCTTACCAACTTTTATATCCACCACCACCACGATGATCTTCATGACCATCATCACCACCAATATGACCAACCCACCACCAACCACCACTCACCTCTACTACTCTTACCTCCACCACCATCACCACCCACCAATTCCCCCACATCCACTTCCACTATCATCACCAACATCAGTAAAAACTAACAGCCACCTGTATCTTCACCTTCACTTCACTATCACCATTGCCATCTCTACATCTACCTCTGCTACTACTAACAATTACCAACCACCATCACTATCACCAACTATCACCATCACCACCATCTCCATGTCCACCACCACCTCTGTGTCCTCCACCACTAGTATGACTACCGCCACAATCACCACCACCACCACTCTCAAGTGCTATGATGCAGGGATGCAGAAATATCTCTGACCTCAGGAAGCTGACATTCTATAGGGAGGGCAGATAGTTAAATTAGATTATTTCAGTGCTCACAAGGAAATAAAACAAGTAAGTCAATTGAGTTATTATTATGGGGATGTGGGATGATGACTAATTTACTTGAGATATAAAAAAGTCAGGAAAGGCCCCTCCAAGAGCATCACATTAGGCTGAGGCATTTAGAGACAGATTTAGCCACATGTTCTGAAGGAAGAATAATTCTGGCAGAAGGGACAGGAGGAGGTAGGAACAAGCAAGAAGAACAGAGTGGCTGGTGACAGTGAGTGAGGGGAGCAATGATGGATGAGGCCAGAGAAAAGCAGTGCCTAAGTCATATGGGAGTCACACGATCTTATTTAAATCTTTAAAATATCACCCCAGTTGCTGAGGGGAGATAACAACTTCAAGGATGTCCAGTAAGAAATACTTGCCCTAGTCCAGGAAAGAAATAATGTTTCTTGGACAAGAATAATAGCAAGTAAGATGAAACAACAGGGTAGTTTTGATACATGAATTAGATGTAGAACAGAGATGGTCTGGATAGTAAACTGGATGTCAGTGTGAAGAGACAAAGAAGAAGTGGTGAAAACTAGGTTTTGGCATGAACTATGAGTTGATATTGGTGGTACCTTTTTTCAAGATAGGGAAGATAGTAAGAACAAGTTGCAAGAGGGATCGAGTTCCATTTCAAACATGCTAAGTTTGGGATATTATTGAAGATGCCAGGTAAGCAGTTGGTGGTATAAATCTGGAATCCCGAGAACAGTACACCATATGCACAGAAAATGCCTACTCCAGGCACAGGTGGAGGAACTACATCTGTGGAAAGCGTAGCCAAGAAATAAGCTCAATCTTGCCAAGAGCAGCCCGTTAGGATTGTGAGTTCTAGAAGCCAGAAGATATGCCTTACTTATCCTTACCATTGCAGTACGTGATGCCTAGTGAGAACTCAAATGAAAAATACTTCTCATAAATCTACCAATGTACTCTGCACCCACACAGTTGGCTGAAACAAACTCCCAGCATGACCTACTTGGGTTAGTATTTATTTGCAAATAGCAATTACTGTGAATAATAGTAAACTGTGTGCCAAATGCCATACAAGCCATCTCATCCATATCAAGGTAGGCATTATTATCCTCATGTTATGGTAAGGAAATTGAAACTCAGAGGTTAAGTAACTTACTCAAGGCCATTAGTAGCCAATCCATGGTTTGAATCTAGACCTTACTTACTCTGAAGTTCTTACTCCTAACTTCTAAAGGCAAGGATAGTTGTCCTATCAAGCAAAACCTTGTTGCGCTACGTTGCTGTGAAGTAAATTAGAAGGAGAGAAGCACAATAGTGCACAGAACCCTCTAAGAAGGTGGAAAAACAAAGCAGCCACCTATAGGGTTGGAGGATCCCAGGTCCCCAGGGTGGAAGGTTACAGGATGGTTTCTCCTCTGAAGGAAGAATGTAAACCATAAGAACTTGCTATTTCCCCAAGGCAGCAGGAGTGAGAAATCAGGAAAATGGAAGGAAAGGGATTCCCTGGTGTCTGGTGTCTCAGGAGCAACACTAACTGTGGCAGAGCCTTGTAAATACTCACTAAAACCCATTTCCTCTTCTTGGGCATAGAGCTAGACCTGACATCCCTGTCTCACTTGCAGTTAGGTGTGACCTTGGGATTATGACCTGGATAATGAAATGTGAGCAAAAATAGTGTCTGTCTCTTCCAAACTTATCCCATAAAACTCTCCCATTAGTGATCTTTCATCTTTTTTCCCACTCACCAGCTGTATAACAATCCCCAGGGCACCTTGGAAGTCATACATGAAGATAGAAGACCCTCCACCAACCCAAGTATCTGAATAGAGGAGAGGCAACTGGTCACCTTGAGCACAAGACCTATAATGTTACAAGGGAAATAAACTTCCTATTATTCAGGGAATCTATTGGTTGCTAAGGCTTGAACTGGCTCTACTACAAAATCAAGCCATAGCTATAGCCATGGAATCGGTAATGGTGGGGCAGAAAGGAAGTTTGAAGGTCATCTCAGCTCCCATGATTTACAAATGAGAAGACTGATGCAAGGCTCAGAGATGACATCACTTCCCCAAGTTCACACAGCCACCTAGTGGCAGCGTCTGGGGCTTCTGACCTGGTGTTCAAAGAGCTTTGTACCACAGCAGGACTTCCTTAAGTCTTGGAACCAGATAGTACCTGCTCAGAATGGCCCATCATTGCCTGCAGAGTGCAGAGGCAGCCAGGAAATCCATTCTGCCAGGAAGTCTTTCCACCTTAGTCTGGAGAGAATGGTGGAAGCCTCTCATGAATATGGCACACTTATTGAGTGCCTCGCTGGGGTTGTGCACTGGCTCATCCTGCCTGCCCATCAACACCTCATGGGCAGCTTCCTGTCTCAGTTTATCCATTCCTTCCTAATGCTGTCTGGGATCACCTGCCAAGTAAACTATTTGTACTCAAAAATCTTCTGTTTTGAGGTCTTTGTGGAAAACTCGCTTAAGACACAAAGCATTTTTCATGTGAGACATTGTAAGTCATGGGAATGGGATTATAAATATTCCTCCTTTTGGCCTAGGGGATCAAGAATAAAATCAGATGAGAAGGAGAACTTTCACATTTCTGTGTGAAATACGGGGATTTCCAGGGACCGGCAGGAAGGCAGATATGGGACCTGGTGGTTCTGGTGAGTGGCTGCTTAGGGAAAAAGCTGAGAAACAGCCCTCCCTTGACCTCCCCACCAGGGAAACCAGCTGCAGTGACTGAAGTAAGATGTTGCTGTCAAGCTGCTATGTACATACAACAGGCATCAACATGGATGATGGAGCCTGAGAGGAATGGTCTGTACTGCCATATGAAAAACTCTCAGTGGCTCTCAGAAAATAAGTTGGGGAAAATTTTATGTTGGGAGATGTGATAGTTAAGGTGCTAAACTATACAAGAAACGGCACTGAATCAGTTCAATCTGAGCTAGTAATTTGTCTCATTCATACCCATAAACTTGTCAGAAATATTTCTAATATTTCTTCAATTCAAAGTCCAGGCTACTGCCAAGGATACTATTATTTAATGGCAGCTCTTAGAAACAAAAAAAAAAAAAAAAAAAAAAAGCATCACTGCAAGACACATCCTAATATCAAAATGTTAAAATGTGGGGGGAAAGTGTGTCTTCAATGCAAAAGAAAAAAATAAGAGCACAAAATGATTGCATAATTGAGAAGGGGAATGAGTCAAACTCCAGGGTTTAGCAGGTGCTGACACTCATTAGAGTGATTTTACCTATAAAGAGAATAAAACAGTGCAGGAGGGGATAAGCCAACAGAGCAGATGGTAGGCTCAAAACTGCAGCCCGCTGCATGGCTCTACTCTATAACTGAGGGGAGATATAGTCTTCTCTGCCTGGTCTTACTGGAAAGCTATCCTTCGCATTTAGGGGAAGCCTAACATGCTTCAGGGAAGCCCTGCATCAGCTGACAGGCATTTACGGAATATTCACCAGGTGCCCCATGCTTGTGCCAGGACTGTGAGGGCCAGAGAACAGACTTGGAACTTTTTTCTTTTTTTAAGATTTTAATTTATTTGCCCTTTCATGAAAATGGTGCTGAAGGCGAAGAAGGAAGCCCCTGTCCCTCCCAAAGCCAGAGCCAAAGCCAAAGCAAAGGCTTTGAAAGCTGAGAAAGCGGTGCTGAAAGGCGTGCACAGTCACAAAAAAACAAGATCCACATGTCACCTACATTCCGATGACCCAAGACCCTGCGTCTCCAAAGGCAGCCCAAATATCCTTGAAAGAGCGCCCCCAGGAGAAACAAGCTTGATCACTATGCCATCATCAAGTTCCCCTTAACTACTGAGTCAGCCATGAAGAAAATAGAAGACAACAACACACTTGTGTTCATTGTGGATGTCAAGGCCAATAAGCACCAGATCAAACAGGCTGTGAAGAAGCTCTATGACATTGATGTGGCCAAGGTCAACACCTTGATCAGGCCTGATGCCGGAGAGAAGAAAGCATATGTTCGACTGGCTCCTGACTATGATGCTTTGGATATTGCCAACAAAATTGGGATCATCTAAACTGAGTCCAGCCGGCTATAAATCTAAATATAAATTTTTTCACCATAAAAAAAGATTTTAATTTATTTGACCGAGAGCACACAAGCAGGGGGAGCAGCAGAGGGAGAAGGAGAAGCAGGGAGCTGAGCATGGAACCCGAAGCAGGGCTGGAGCTGGCAGCAGGGCTCGATCCCGGGACCCCGAGATCATGACCTGAATGGAAGGCAGATGCTTAACTGACTGAGCCACCCAGGCGTCCCTCTGAACTTCTTTCTTTATCCATAAGACTTTTTCACTCACTAAGAAATAGAATACTAGCTCATTGTCAAGCACCGTGTAGGCCCGAAGAATACAGAGATACACATGGATGTTCCCAATTTTGCCTTCAATGTGCGACCAACAATGTGCATTGGTGGAGGGCACCAACACAGGAATGAGTAATTTTTCACTCTGGGAAGTGCTTCTGTCATCAAGCGTGCACAGGGAACTGGGAGACACAAAAAAGAAATTTGAAAGGAAAGCCTTGCAACAGGATAGGACTATTGGGCCGAGATTTAAATGATGTCAGGAGGCATCCAAGCTGTAAGAAGACAAAGGAGTGGTGCAAGAGGATGCCTGTCAGAGAAAAGGCACAAGCAAACACGGCCGTAAGAGTTGACAGGGATGTGCAGAAGTGTCCAGGACCTCAGCATGGGGGATCGTGGACACCAGAAGGTGAGCTGCAGGCAATGAGGGAGGAATGCGCAGAGCCGCCTGCCCCAGACTGGTGCCTCCTTAACCCGGCCTTCCTTACCTTTTACATCGTCCAGGGCCGCTACCTCCCTGTACTGGGTGGCTTCCTTGATGATCTGCGTCATGTTTGGGGCAAACGCTCCAAGGTCCCTGGCCGACCGCAGGTTGAAATGAAACTGCCCCGTGGCCATGGCCTTCAGCTCCTGCTCAGACGCGCTCTGCAGCCCCACGGAGATGATTCTCACTCCGTCTCCCCGCAGGGCCTTCGAGGGCTCCTCCACGTCATCCTCGGACTCGGCCGAAGCCAGGACCACCAGAATCGGGGGAAACTGCTTCTTGTCCCTCCCGCTGTCGGGCCTGGAGAAGTAGGTCCTGTGGGCCTCCCGGAGGGCTTGGCCTATGCGCAGGGAGCCACCAACGAAGCCGAAGTTCTTCTTGAGGTGGTTCAGCATGGGGTTCCTGCTCTTGAACGTGCCCAGCTGGAACTCACTGTGGAGCTGGTCGCTGTACTGGGCCAGGGCCACGCGGTACTTGTGGGCCTCGATGGGGAGGCTGTTGATGATTTTGCTGATGAACGTTTTCACAAAGGGGAAGGACTTAGTTCCCAGGTGATTGGAGCTGTCCACCAGAAACACGACATCTGCATACTCAGGGCCTGGCCCTATCAAAATAAGATGACCACAAACCTAAATAAAGTGATTGATTGTTCAGCCTTTACATTTGAGACCACAATACTCATTTGATACTATGCCCTAGGTCAAGAGTAACTCAGAATGCCAAGCACAGTGTCTTCTGGAAGTCAAACAGAAGAAGTTATACTGTGTTTTGTGAAGATATCAAACAAGAGGACTTTTGTAAAGTTAAGCAATAATTTTCTTTTTCTTTCTCAACTCTATACCAGAGATGTTTTTTTCTTCCTTCCTTCCTTCCTTCCTTCCTTCCTTCCTTCCTTCCTTCCTTCCTTCCTTCCTTCCTTCCTTCCTTTCAACCGAAAACTCTGACATTATACTAAATAATAAACAAGAAAGCCCCCAAAGTGGTGTTTGGACTAAGAGTAACTTTGAGAAACCATATCAAGCAAGCAGGTGTCTTGGGTTGGAGAGTTTAGAAGCAGATCCTGGGACAGGGACTGGAGGCGAGGCTTTGCCAAGGGGAAGCAGTGTAAGGGAAGTAGGAGAGAGGCAAAGCAACATGTTTTCCTGATCTGAGAGGACTGTGGAGCATGCCTCTCTCTAAGGCAAGAGGGCCAACTTGTTATACTCATCACTCACTCAGTTGTTGGCTGCAGACCATCTCCAGAAATTGCAGGAAAGAAGCACAGGGCTATGGGCACAATGTCCTGCATAAGCTGACTCTAGAAAAGCCAAGAGCAATTCTCCTGAGAAAGTGGACCATGTCTGTGTGCTGTTACAGGCAATATTTATAGCAGCTGGATGAGGGGGTGGGGGACCACGAGCCGGGTTCTGGCCTAATAAAAGAGTCGGGCCCAGGGGAGGCACCACCAGCATCCACTTTAGCAGTCAGCCACCTCCACACTAGAAATCAGTGATGTGCTTAACAATTGCTCTCTCTTTCAAAATAACTCAGAAATTTGTCAGGAATCCTAGGATGCAGACTGACCTACAAAACAAAGGCATTGGTTCTATTCACAGAGACATGGAACACTGGGACCTGAGCAAATCAATGAATAATTAAAGCTTTTTTAGCCAGGTGTAGCATAATTCATGCCTTTTGCCCATGGCTTTCTCTTTCTGTCATCTTTGAAAGATTAAGTTTGCTTGATCCAACTACAAGTCAATGCTGTCTGCTTTGATTGTTTTGATTGTTAAAGAAATAAATCCTTTGTTTCTATGCATTAAAATGAATGTTAGTTAAGACATAAAAATGTTTATTTTCCTAAATGATGATAAAATATACTGGTACCTGGACTCTGATCTGCCAATGTTTCAGTCCAAAGGATTAAGACAAATATAATTAGTAGGATCTTCATTTTGTTAGTGACGTTTTCTTGCCTTTATTCTGAAAAAAGAAAAAAGGAGTGTTATTTACAATATGAAAAATCTCACTGTATAACAAATAACTACTAGGGAATCTGGGTTACAAGACAATTCATTGGAAACAAGTACTTGTCAAGTAATGCCAGGTGTGTTTAAAATGCTCATTAAGCATTTGGAGTATTTACTGGAAACCGAGAATGCTAACGTTGCCATGGCTTAGATATTTTTCTCAGCGCTTTATGAGTATCATCTAATTTAATCTTCACAACTGTCTTATGGGAAAGGACAAATACTATGTGGTATTGTTAATTGTTGAGGAAAACAGGTACAGGTGGCTTGGTAAGGGATAGATCCAGGATCTCAACCTAGACAGGTGACTGCACAGCCCAAGCTCTTTTTTTTTTTTTGTATATTTTTTTATTGGAGTTCGATTTGCCAACATATAGAATGACACCCAGTGCTCATCCCGTCAAGTGCCCCACCCCTCAGTGCCCGTCACCCAGTCACCCCATCCCCCCCGCCCACCTCCATTTCCATTACCCCTTGTTCGTTTCTCAGAATTAGGAGTTTCTCATGGTTTGTCACCCTCACTGATATTTCCCACTCATTTTCTCTTCTTTCCCCTATAATCCCTTTCACTATTTTTTATATTCCCCGAATGAATGAAACCATATAATGTCTGTCCTTCTCTGATTGACTTACTTCACTCAGCATAATACCCTCCAGTTCCGTCCACATCAAAGCAAATGGTGGGTATTTGTCGTTTCTAATGGCTGAGTAATATTCCATTGTATACATAAACCACATCTTTATCCACTCATCTTTCGATGGACACCGAGGATCCTTCCACAGTTTGGCTATTGTGGCCATTGCTGCTATAAACATTGAGGTGCAGGTGTCTCGGCGTTTCACTGCATCTGTATCTTTGGGGTAAATCCCCAGCAGTGCAATTGCTGGGTCGTAGGGCAGGTCTATTTTTAACTCTTTGAGGAACCTCCACACAGTTTTCCAGAGTGGCTGCACCAGTTCACATTCCCAACAGTGCAAGAGGGTTCCCTTTTCTCCGCATCCTCTCCAACATTTGTGGTTTCCTGTCTTGTTAATGTTCACCATTCTCACTGGTGTAAGGTGGTATCTCATTGTGGTTTTGATTTGTATTTCCCTGATGGCAAGTGATGCAGAGCATTTTCTCATGTGCTTGTTGGCCATGTGTATGTCTTCTTTGGTGAAATTTCTGTTCGTGTCTTTTGTCTTTCTGTTTTGTCTTTTTCCCATTTCATGATTGGATTGTTTCTTTACTGTTGAGTTTAATAAGTTCTTTATAGATCTTGGGTACTAGCCATTTATCTGATATGTCATTTGCAAATATCTTCTCCCATTCTGTAGGTTGTCTTTGAGTTTTGTTGACTGTTTCTTTTGCTGTGCAGAAGCTTTTTATCTTCATTAAGTCCCATTAGTTCATTTTTGCTTTTGTTTCCCTTGCCTTCATAGATGTATCTTGCAAGAAGTTGCTGTGAGAGCCCAAGCTCTTAACCACTATACGTATGCCTCATACGAGGTCTGTGTCCTTACAAATCACGTATAATTTATATTTAAAAATATTTATCTATTTTATTTTTTAAAAGATTTTATTTATTTATTCATGAGAGACACAGAGAGAGAGACACAGGCAGAGGGAGAAGCAGGCTCCATGCAGGGAGCCTGACGCAGAACTCGATCCCGGGTCTCCAGGATCAGGCCCTGGACTGAAGGCAGCGCTAAACCGCTGAGCCACCCAGGCTGCCCCAAGATATATCTATTTATTTTAGAGAGAAAGTGTGTGTGTTGGGGAAGAGGCAGAGAGAGAATCTTCAAGCTGACTTCTCGATGAGCATGAAGCCCGATGCTAAGCTCGATCCCATGACCCAAGAGAGCATGACCTGAACTGAGCCACCCAGGCACCCCCTTTACCTTTTACTTTTATGTCAACAATGGCTATGCTCATTGACATTTATGTCAACAATGAACATGACAATGCATGTTCACACCTTGGCTCAAAAAAGCCAACAGCTACCCATTTCTCTTTCTTCATGAAACCCTTACGAAAACTGTTCTTGAACTTACAGAGATACTCAGTTTTACAAATTACTTTAGCTCAGCATTTCTCTCCATGCAGCTCACAATCAATCAGAAATCTTCAGGGGATATTATAGTCTTTTAGATTCGTAGTCACTTTTTATAAACAGGAAAAGAGATTAAGAGATTAATGCCCAATATGCAAAAATAGAGCTGCCTTAAGTGAGATACCAAAGATGTAAAGGCTGGGTTTTTTTCTAGAGTTGACTTTTCCAGCAGTTCTTTTGAACTTCTTGATTATGAAGATTGAGAGAGTCATTGGAAGCTAGATTTGGAAGAGACTCAATAAATCATTTAGACTAAACCCTTATTTTGCTACGGATGGCCACTAACAATGCCCCTCCCTAGTTAGTGGCTGACTAGTGCCAATAATGACTTTTAAATCTATATTCATCATGTTCTAACATGCCACATATTTCACTTATTCATTAATTTTTTTATTGAGATATAATTTGCATATTCTAAGGTTTATTCTTTTGAAGTGTTCAATATGTTTTAGTATCACAGAATTTGTATCCTTTGTCACTAATTATAGAACATTTTCATGACCCCAAAAGAAACCCCATACCAATTAGTGGTTACTCCCCAATTTTTCCCTCCCACTGACTCTGGAAAACACTGATCTACTGTCTTCTCTATCGATTTGCCTGTTCTGGACATTAATACAAATGAAAACACATAAAGTATGGACTTTTGTGTTTGAAAATGTTCATTTAACATAATGTTTTCAAGATTTATCTATGTTGTGACATGTACCAGTGCTTCATTCTTTTTTATGGCTAATATTCTATTGCATGGATGATATACAACATTTAAAAAGTCTGTTCTGTTGTTGGGACACTTGTTTCTACTATTATGAATATTGCTGCTACGAACATTTGTGTACACATTTTTGCGTAGATACATGTTTTCATTTCTTGAGGAAATACTTTGAGTAGATTCCTAGGAGTGGAATTTTTGGTCTTATGGTAGCTTTATGTTTAACATTTTGAGAAACTGCCAAATTGTTTTCCTAAATGGTTGCATCATTTTGCATTCCCACCAGCAGTGAGTAAAGTTCCCTCTTTCTCTACAACACTTTTCACCAACACTTGTTATTTTCTGTTTTTTTTTTTTTTTATTATTCTAGTGGGTATAGATGGGTATCTTACTGTGGTTTTGATTGGCATTTCCCTAATGATGAACGACATTGAGTATTTTTCATTTATTTATTGGTCATTTCTAAATTTTGTTTAGAGAAATACCCATTCAAATACTTTGCCAATTTTTAACTGGGTTACTCATCTTTTATTAGTGTGTAATAAGAGTTCATTATATATACTGGATACTAGATAGTTATTAGATATATGATTTGCAAATATGTGTCTCCCACTCTGTGGGTTTTATTTTCACTTTCTTAAGGGTGTCCTTAAGTCACAAATAATTTTTAAATTTGATTAATTCCAATTTATCTATTTTTTTCCTTTGTTTCTAGTGTTTTTGATGTTATAGCTAAATAACCATTACTGGGTATCTGGGTAGCTCAGTCGGTTAAATGTGTGCCTTCAGCTCAGGTCATGATCCCAGGGTCTTGGAATCGAGTCCTGCATTGGGCTACCTGCTCAGTGGGGAGTCTGCTTCTCCCCTCGCCCCGCCCCCCCCACCCATGCTTGTGCTCTCTGAAACAAAATCTTTAAAAAAAATAAATAAATCACCATTACCTACTTCACAGTCATGAAGATTTACTCTGATGTTTTCTTCTAAGAGTTTTATAGTTTAAGCTTTTACATTTAGGTCTTCAAATCATTTTGAATTAATTTTGTATGTGGTATGAAGTAGGGATATGATTCCATGCTTCTTTATGTAGATATTCAATTGTCCTAGCACCATTTGTTGAAAGGACTTTGTTTTTACCATTGAGTTGTCTTGGTACGCAAATCAAGAACAAATTTACCATAAGTAAATGGGTTTATTTTTGGAATTTCAATTCTATTTCATTTATATCTGTATGTCTATTCTTATGCCAATACCACACAGTCTTGACTATTCTACATTTGTAGGAAGTTTCGGAGTCAGGAAATGTGAGTCCTGTGACTTTGTTTTTTTTCAAAGTTGTTTTGGCTGTTCTGAGCCCCACGTATTTCTAAATGATTTTTAGGATACCCTTGTGAATTCATGCAAAAAAAGACAGCTGGGATTTTTATAGAGATTGGATTGAACATGTAGATAAATTTGTGCACTGTGGCCATTTTTAAAAAGATTTATTCTTTTTTAAATAAGATTTTATTTATTTATTCATGAGAGACACAGAGAGAGAGAGAGAGAGGCACAGACACAGGCAGAGGGAGAAGCAGGCTCCATTCCATGCAGGGAGCCTGACATGAGACTCAATCCCCGGTCTCCAGGACCACACCCTGAGCTGAAGGCGGCGCTAAACCGCTGAGTGACCTGGGCTGCCCTATTTATTCATTTTAGAGAGAGAAAGAAAGAGAGCATGAGAGAGCATGAGTAGGAGGTGAGGGAGAGGAAGAATCTCCACCAGACTCCCTGCTGAGCATGGAGCCTGATGTGAGGATGGATCATAACCTGAGCTGAAATTAAGAGTTGAATGCTTAGCCAACTGAGCCACGCAGGCACCCCCGGGATTGCTATTTTAATGATGTTAAACTTTCCAATCAATTAATACAGGCTATCTATGGAGGAGAGAATTTAACTCTCTATATTTCAGTAATGTTTTTCAAGAACAGGAAATTAACTCAGGGATGAAAGGAAGTCCTCTCTAAAAAACCATGCTGATTCAGGAATCAATAAATATTCAGAGCTGTGTATATATCCTTCCTCAGGTTGGATGTATATTTGGAAAGTGAGACTGGGCTGAACCCAGCCAGGGCTTGACTCAGTTGCCTTATTTTCCTGTAGGTGCTAGAGCCTCGAAGAAGATATCCTGAGAGGCCATCATGTGCAGCTTCACTCCAGCCTACATCTCTTGGCTTGGCTCCACTCTGGTTTCCTTTTTAGCTCAGGTCCCCACTCTGCATGTCTTGGCACTAAAATGGTGGAGCAGCAGCAAGTGAGTTAGGGACGCATGTCTTGTTCATTTATTTTTATTAGCTTTCTCTCCCTAGAGCTTGGAATCTAAGAAAATAAGGACTTCTGTCTGTCTTGCTCATCATTATAAAAGAATAGGGATTTCTGTCTTGTTGTCATTATATCTCTAGTTCCTGGCACACAGTAGGCACTTAATAAACACTATAAATATTGCAACTTTGCATATACACTATTTCATAAATATATGCATATATCTATAGCTTAATTTTGTAGAGGTGGAATCACTATGTCAAAGGTATGTTTATTTTAAGATTTTATAAGTATTGCCAAACTGCTATCTATTGGGTTATACCATGTAATATTCTAATACCCGCCTTCCCCCAAATAGCATGTTCCATAATTTTCAATTGTCTTTTTTTCCAATTTACTGAGATATAATTGACAAATTTCATTGTCTAAGGAATACAGGTGATTATTTGATATATGCATATATTGCAAAATGATTATCACAATGAGTTAGTTAACAAATACATCACCTGGGGGGTGGGGTGAGGGGTGGGTGTGTGCTGAGAACTTTTAAGATTTATATTCTTGGCAGCTCTAAAGTATACAACACAGTATTGTTAACTATAGTAACCATACTATACTGTAGTTAATGTAACTACTGATGTAATCATACCCCAGATTTATTCATCTTATAACTGGAAGTACATATCCTTCAACTGCCTTCACACATTCTTCCCCCCACCACCCTGAAGACTACTATTCTTCTCTGCCTCTATGAATGTGGTTATTTTAGATTCTACATATAAGTGAGACTGTTCAACATATGCACTCTCTAACTTACGTAATTTATTGTAATACCCTCCAGATTCACCCATGTTGCAAATAACAAGATTATCTTCTTTTATGTGTAAATAATATTCTTGTGTGTGTATGTATCACATTTCTTTATCCATTTATCTGTCAATGACATGTTGTTTCCATGTCTTTGATACTGTAAACAATGCTGCAAGGAACATGAAGATGCAGACAGCTCTTCACAATAGTGATTTCATTTCCTTTGGATACATATCTGGAGTGGAATTGCTGGAACATATGGTAGTTCTATTTTTAATTTTTTGAGAAACCTCTATACTGTTTTCCATAGTGGCTGCACCAATTTACATTCCCACCAACAGTGTACAGCAGTTTTTTTCTCCACATTCTCACCAACATTTGTTATCTTTTGTCTTTTGGGTAATAGCTATTCTAACAAATGTGAGGTGTGGTTTTTGATTTGCATTTCACTGATAATGTTGAGCATCTCTTCATGCACCTGTTGGCCACTTGTACATCTTTTTTGGGAGAATGTCTATTCAAGTCCTTTGTCCATTTTTTAACTAGATTATTTGCAGGGTGTTTGGCGGGGGGAGCTATCAGGTTGTATGAGTACCTTGTATATTTTAGATATTAATTCCTTATCAGATAGGTTTGCAAATATTTTCTCCCATTCCATAGGTTGCCTTTTCATTTTGTTGATTTCTTTTGCTGTACAGAAAAGCTTTTTAGTTTGATGGAGCCCTGATTATTTATTTTTGCTTTCATTGCCTGAGCTTTTGGTGTAATATACAAAAAATCATTGACAAGACCAGTGCCAAGGAGGCTCTTTCCCTTTTGCTCTCTTCTAGAAGTTTTATGATTTGCAGTCTTATATTTTTAAATCTTTAATCCATTTGGAATTAATTTTTCTCAGTGGTGAAAGACAGGGATCCAGTTTCATTCCTTTGTAAATGACTGTTCTCTTTTCCAGATACCATTTATTAGGAAGACTTCCCTTTTTACCATTGAATATTCTTGGTTCCTTTGTTGTAAATTAATTGACCATATATGAATGAGTTTATTTCCAGGGATTCTATTCTGTTCCATTAGTCTATGTATCTGTTTTTATGTCAGTACCAGACTGTTTTGATTACTACAGCTTTCTAGAGTACTTTGAAATCAAGGAATATAATGCTTTCAGCTTAGTTCTTTCTCAGGATTGCTTTGATTATTTGGATCTTTGATTATTCCCATATGAATTTTAGGGTTTTTAAAAAATATTTCTGTGAAAAATGCCATTTGACTCTTGATAGAGATTGCATTGTATCTGTAGGTGTTTTGGGTAGTATGGATATTGTAATAATATTGAACTTCCAATCCATAAACACAAGTATCTTTCCACTTATTTGTGTCTTCTTCAATTTCTTTCATTAATGTCTTCTAGTTTTCAGCATATAGATCCCTCACTTTCTTGGTTAAATTTATTCCAAGTATTTTATAGCTGTTGATACTATTCAAATGGGATTTTTTCTTTTATTTTCCTGATAGTTTATTGTTAGTATATATAAATGCAACTGATTTTTGCATGTTTATTTTGTATCATGCACTTTGCTGAATTTTTTCATTAATCCTAAGTTTTTTGGTAGTCTTCAGGATTTTCTATATATAAGATCATATCTTATGCAAAGACAATTTTTCTTCTTTTCTAATTTAGATGACTATATTTCTTTTCTTGTTTGATGGCTCTGGCAATAGGACTTATAGTAGTAGGTCTCCTGGTTCACCAAGTGGCCTCTATATACAGAGTGCAAGGAGAAACCAAGAAAAGAGGCAGGCCACTCCAGACTGGTAGGTGGCAGGTTTAATAAGCAAGGGAAATTACTCATGAGGTTCTTCCTGTGTGGTTGCAAGATATGTAGATCTCCACACCTGCCCACCAGAATCTTAAAAGTTTATGTAGAGGCCTTAATGGGGTTCAGTCACATATGTTGTCTAGATGGTCTCAACAACACCTTATTCTCTTGAGGTGATGTCTTTGGACAATTACTAATATGGGAATGGTAGGTACAGCATACATACCAAGGACCAGCTAGAGGTGAGGGGCTTCTGAATGCCTAAGTCCAACTTGAGGGTCAACTGGCAGTCATGTTCTCTTGATTACCTACTCCAACAATGTTGAATAGGATGGTAATAGTGGGTCCCCCTGTCTTGTTCTTGATCTTAGAAGAAAAACCTCCAACCTTTCACCATCGAGTATGATATGTCATACTTGTCATATATTGCCTTTGTTACGGTTGAGGCATGTTTGTTCTACCCAATTTGTGGAGAGGTTTGTCTTATTAGTAAAGATGTTAAATTTTGTCAAATATCTATTTGACCTATTGAAATAATCATAAGACTTTTATCTTTCATTCTACTAATGTGAGACATTAGTAGATTTGTTGTATTTGTATTTGTTAAATCATCCTTGCATCCCAGGGATGAATCCCACTTGATCATGGCATATGATCCTTTCAATGTACCATTGAATTCAGTTTGCTAGTATTTTGTTAAGAATCTTGCTCTTGTGAAGAGCACCAGGTATAGTATATGTAAGTGTTGAATCACTAAATTGTATACCTGAAACTGATATTATGCTGTATGTTAAATAACTGGAATTTAAATAAAAACTTTTTAAAAAGAAAGAGTTTTGCATATCTATTCATCAGATACAGTGGCTTATAGTTTTCTCATAGTGTCCTTATCTGGCCTTGGTCTCAGGTTAATGTTAGCCTTCTAAAATGAGTTAGGGGGTGGTCCCTCCTCTTCAATTTTTCAGAAAAGTCTGAGAATTCTTCTCTAAGTGTTTGATACAATTCACCAGTGAAGCCATCTGGTCCTACACTTTTCAGTGTTGGGAGGTTTTTGATTATTAATTCAGTATCCTTACCCATTGGTCCATTCTCTGTATTTTCTATTTCTCCTTGATTTAGTCTTGGTAGGTTTTTTGTTTCTAGGGATTTATCCATCTCTCCTGGGTTATCCAATTGTTGGCATAGTTATTCATAGTAGTCTCTTGTTATCCTCTGTATTTCTGTGGTTTTAGTTGTAATGTCTCTTCTTTCATTTATAATTTCACTCATAATTTCATTATTTGAGTCTTATCTCTTGGTGACTCTAGCTCAAGTTTTGCAAATTTTGTTTCTCTCTTCAAAGAATCAACTCCTATTTTTGTTAGTCTTTTCTACTGTTTTCCTATTCTCTGTTCCATTTATTTCTGCTCTAATCTTTATTTTCCTCTTTGTGCTAACTTTGGGCTAAGTTTTCCTTCATTTTCTAGTTCCTGGGATGTAAAGTTAGGTTATTTAATCGAGATCTTTCTTTTTTTCTTAATGTACGCATTGATATTACTAAACTTTCATCTTATAAATGCTTTTGCTACAACCCAGAAGTTTGACTATGTTGTGTTTCCATTTTTGTAGAGCCACTAGCTGGGCTCTGTAATCACCTCTGGTCCAGCAAGCTCACAGGCTGTGTTCCCTGGCAGGACAGTGTCCATGAACTGGAGGGTATTATGCTGAGTGAAGTAAGTCAGTCGGAGAAGGACAAACATTATATGTTCTCATTCATTTGGGGAATATAAATAATAGTGAAAGGGAAAATAAGGGAAGGGAGAAGAAATGTGTGGGAAATATCAGAAAGGGAGACAGAACGTAAAGACTGCTAACTCTGGGAAACGAACTAGGGGTGGTAGAAGGGGAGGAGGGCGGGGGGTGGGAGTGAATGGGTGACGGGCACTGGGTGTTATTCTGTATGTTAGTAAATTGAACACCAATAAAAAAAAAAAAAAAAAAAAAAAAAAAGGACAGTGTCCATGGACTCTGCGACTGGGCAGTGCTGTGGGACAGGCTCTGCAATTGCTCTTGGTCTGGTGGAATCTTAGGCTGTGCTCCGTGACTAGATGGTGCCATTAGCTGTTTTAGGTGGGGCCACAGTCTGGGCTTTGTTAAAATCCAGGACAGATAAAGCCTAGCCCTGAAGGTTCCCTGAGCAAACAGAACAAGTTTAGTCATGCAGAAAAGCTTAATTTGGCTTATGTTAGGAGGCTAACTTGACCTGGATGACTTCTTGCTTATGTTTCTAGAAATTACAAGTGAATTTGAGCTGTTTCTTAAAATTGATAAGAGACAACAACTGAAAATTGTAATATTGTAACCAATCTTTGTGAGGAATAAACAGTTACTGCTTTCTCACTATATAAGCTTCTTAGAGCGGTATACCCCTGAGACGCATTCCATGTTCTGGTTTGAGTCCTCCTGTTTTGCAAACTGTCTTTTTGCAAATTGTCTCTTTGTGATGTAAAATTTTGCGAATTACCATTGATTCATTGGTTTTGTGTTGACTGTTTTGAACTTTTGATACTTTATGGAGTTAGAGGTGGGATCCATGAAAGACTTTCAACAACTCCAATGCCAATGAGCAACCAAGAGCTGGTAGCCAGAGAGCCCACAGAGCTCACAGCCTTTTCCTGTCCCTGGAGCTTGAGGGGGAGTCTCTCTTGGGTCTGAGCTCCACTCTCTACATTCTGAGTTCTCCAACTGTATTGTGCACACTTGTTTCTGTTTCTGTTTCGCTTTCTTGTTTCCGTGTTTGTTTGTTGATGGGTAAGTCACCCATCCTGTTCAAAATCAGGAAAAACACGTGATTCTAGATGTTTTAGAACAATTGTTAGGACATTTTAGGATATATCCAAAGGCAAGATTGATTCTATCTGGTTCTTGGACCAGGATCTTGAGCCTTTCTGGAAAAATGGTTGAACTTTTTTTTAAGATATTTATTTACTTATTCATGAGAGACACAGAGGGAGAGGCAGAGACAAAGGCAGAGGGAGAAGCAGATTCCATGCAGGGAGCCTGATGCAGGACTCGATCCCAGGACCCCAGGATCACAACCTGAGCCGAAGGCAGATGCTCAACAGCTGAGCCATCCAGGTGCCCCTGGGTGAACTTTTTAATAATGTAGAATCACAATGGCCATCCTGGGGAATCTCTGTTTTAGATAGGTTCCTCTTAAGTGGAACTCTTAAAAGAGAAGTCCGAAACCTCTTTGAGACAGACAAGGGAAGTCATCCTTTGGTTGGTATGCAGAGGCTTCTAAAAGACAAAATGACTTCAAAATTAGTTCTAAAAGGACCCCCGAAGCATAAAAATCTATAGTAAAAAACTGGCCATCTGAGCAGGTGACCTTACTTAACTTGGTCCATCTGTCAGAAACACAATTTGAATTCAGCTATTTTTTTCAGGTTTGTACCTGAGAAATGACTAAAAATTTTAAAACAATAGTTATAAGATCTCTGTGTCTATCTGTATGTTACATATGTCTTTGTGTGTATAATGTGGATATGGGATATTTTTCTACCTCCAGATGGTATTGCCAAGATTAGTTTATAAAGATCTATTTAATTGGCTCAAAAAATTAAACATTTATATAAATTGAGTATACTCTCAGAAACACAGAAACTGACCCAAATATTTTTCAAGTTCACTTGATCTGGGATAATCCTCAATAAATAAAAGCTAATTTAAATTTGTTGGCTTAATAAAGCAGGCATTTCTTCAAAATTTGTCAACAAGCAAAAGAACTTAAGATGATGTAAATTATTTAGAGATCTAATCCAAGCATAATTGTTAAAAACAAGTAATTTAAGTAAATATAAATAAGATCGAAGTTCATGCTAAGTTAAACTGAATAATGGATAGTCATTGAATATCTAAATCATTTCCAAATCAAACAAACTAAATGTTAAACATAAGTTTATCTGCTTTCAGCTTTTTAATTTTCATACAGAGACAAAAACACACATTTGGGTCTATTTATAAACATGCTTTATGCCATACTGAAAAAATTTAATGTAAGAAAGAATATACTTCTAACAATTTTGAAATGTTCTTATAAATTGGCTAATCTATAGAATGCTTATCTATGATAGTTCACATTGTGTGCTAATTTTTTTATAGATTTTATTTATTTATTTGACAGAGCAGAAAGCACAAGCAGGAGGAGCAGCAGGCAGAGGGAGAGGGAGAAGCAGGCTTCCTGCTGAGCAGAGAGCTGGAGGGACTGAGGCAGGCAGGATCCCAGGACCAGGGCATCAGGATCATGACCTGAGCAGAAACCAAGAGTTGAACTCTTAACGAACTGGGCCACGCAGGCACCCTTGCTCTCTAGTTTTCACGAGAAAGCAACTTGAATTGTCAAATAATTGAAGAGGTTGGAAGAAGAGTTGAGAATATAAAATGAACCAAAGTGAAACTCAGAACACTTAGAATAATAATCACAAATTAACCATGCAAACTGTGTGCATTGGTGCTAAGGAAATACAGGCAAAGCAGCAAGCATCCTTTTGGAAGATGAGAAGCAGTGGAACACCCATGAGAGCTCTCTCCTACGATGGAAGGATTTACTGTAACTTCTCCTTTTTCCAACTGTGGTCACAGACCATTGGTGAATTTTGATTAATATTTATTTAAACTGAAAAATATATATAATCTATATCTATCCATACAGATAAATGGATAATATATATCTTCACTTTATCTATAATTCATAGATTGAATTATTATAGGTTTATTTGTATCATATATATCTTATAATATATCTTATAATATATAAGATATATCTTATATATAAGATATAAATAAAAGAGAATAAATTCATAGAAGGCAAAACCGAGTACATACACGGCAAATACTGAACATAAGAAATATGTGTCAGTTCATTAAACTTTTCTTTCAGTTACTCATATGGTTTTATACATGTAAGTATGTGCTGCCCCACAGCATATGCCATATTTCCTGCCATGGAATGACTCAACATGTTTGAAAGCCACTGCTCTTGTAAAACAATAAACTGAGTAATAAAAGGGTCTGTGCAACCACCTGAAGAGGCCAATACAACAACAATCACCATTTCTGTCCAATACATGCACGGTGGTGACTCCCCAAGCCCAGGCTATGATCACTCTGTGGTAGTTTTGTTACCTTCTCTTTGCAGATTTGTAGCCAGTTAGCAATCTTTGTTTACAAGAACTTTCCCATTTCTTACAACCATTACCAGGCTGGGAATCCTGTTTGTGGCTTCCTGGATATTTATAGTGTTGCCATCAGTTTAGAAGTTGTTGACTCATTTTTCAAGTCTTTTTTCTGACTACTCAACATGGAGCAATCTTCTTTAGCCATAATGTGGGGATCTTGTTGCCCTTACCTGTTCTATTATTCCCAGTAGAACAACTCTAATTGAGCTGTGTTAGAATGAGCCTACAGACACAAGTGAATCTCATCTTGTAATTTCCAAAAGGGATATGGTTTATTTTAACTATATGACACAGGAGTTTATATTCATTTAACAATTATGTAGGCAATTATGTTGTCCTGTAAGAGTAAGTCTGTAATTACTCCATAGCAATTGTCTTGCATTCTTGCCTACGTAAGATTTGTACGTTTTGAAATTGAGAAAATAATGCATGAACTAATAAAGTTGAAATCATCAGCAAAAGAAAAGCGGTTTCGAGAAGTTTTTTGTGTTTTTTCTTATGTGTGTTTCTTTTCGTTTTGCAAAGCTACTAGAAATAATAAGGATTTAAGAAATGACTGTACATGAAACGTAGAGAATATGTTTTCAATAAGAGAAGGTATGATGAATAGAGATGCATTTTTGGTAAAGGGAATAAAAGAAGATAATTTTATCCGTAAAATGATTGTTGCAGAATAGGAAGGAAAAAGAACAAAATCTATATATTGAAAGCTATAGTAGGTTTGTGGAAAATCAATCTTGAAAAAGTAATTTTTAAATTTTTTTCTTTTTTATTTAAATTCAGTTAAAATATAATATATAATTGGTTTCAGAGGTAGAGGTCTTTCATCAGTCTTATATAACACCCAGTGCTCATTACATCATGTGCCCTCCTCAATATTATCACCCAATTACCCTATCCCTCCACCTCCCCTCCCCTCCAGCAACCCACGGTTTGTTTCCTATGATTAAGAGCCTCTTACGGTTTGTCTCCCTCTCTGATTTCATCTTGTTTTATTTTTTCTCTCCCTTCCCCTATGATCTTGTTTTTTTCTTAAATTCTATACATGAGTAAGATCATATGATAATTGTCTTTCTCTGATTGAGTTATTTTGCTTAGCATAATACCCTCTAGTTCCATCCATGTCATTGCAAATAGCAAGATTTTGTTTTTTTATGGCTAAGTAGTATTCCACTGTATATATAATACCACATCTTAGTAATCCATTTATCTGTCGATGGACATCTGAACTCTTTCCATAGTTTGGCTATTGTGGAAATTCCTGCTATAAACATTAGGGTGCAGGTGCCCCTTCAGATCACTACATTTGTATCTCTGGGGTGATACCTAGTAGTAGTAGTAGTACAATTGCTGGATCATAGAGCAGCTCTAGTTTCAATTTTTTGAGGAAACTTACACTGTTTTCCAGAGTGGCTGCACCAGCTCGCATTCCCATCAACAGTGTAAGAGGATTCCTGAGAAAGGAATTTTTTTTAAAAGGTTTTGTTTATTTGAGAGGGAGAAAGAGAGAAGGAGAGCATGAGTTGGGGGAGGGAGAGAGGGAGAAGCAGACTCTCCATTGAGCAGGGAGCCAGACTCAGACAGAGTTCCAGCCCAGGACCCTGAGATCATGACCTGAGCCAAAAGTAGTGTTTAACCACCTGAGACACCTACATACTTCGAGAAAGGAATTTTATGTGTGACCAAGCTAAGATTAAAATGGATTTAGTTAAGTAAAAAAGAAAATAGGAAAAATTGTAATATCAAAAGTATACTGGTGCAAAATCAGAATTCGGTTTTTCTTTCTGTTAAAAGGACACAGTTTTCTTAGATTCTGGTTTGTAAACAAATGTTTTTTTTTTTTGTTTTTTTTTTTTAAGATTTTATTTATTTATTCATGATAGTCACAGAGAGAGAGAGAGAGGCAGAGACACAGGCAGAGGGAGAAGCAGGCTCCATGCAGGGAGCCCGACGTGGGATTCGATCCCGAGTCTCCATGATCGCGCCCTGGGCCAAAGGCAGGCGCCAAACCGCTGCGCCACCCAGGGATCCCAACAAATGTTTTTCTTTACCATAAATGTATTCTGAATAAAAAACAAAGATTCTATGTTTTGTCTTTATCAAATCTTTGAACTTCCTAAGCAAACTGAATCTTCTCTAAAAAAAGAGTTGTTCTTTTTTTTAAAAAAAACTATATAACTTTTGTATGTTTTTTTTTTATTTTTATTTATTTATGATAGTCACACAGAGAGAGAGAGAGAGAGAGGCAGAGACATAGGCAGAGGGAGAAGCAGGCTCCATGCACCGGGAGCCTGACGTGGGATTCGATCCCGGGTCTCCAAGATCGCGCCCTGGGCCAACGGCAGGCGGTAAACCGCTGCGCCACCCAGGGATCCCTGTATGTTTTAAATTTCATGGAAATCATTATCAAATAACAAGTGACACTAAACTTTCTTTAGGGAATATTTATATGGAAGTTATTCATATACATGTTCCAGAAATTATATGGAATTCCTGGGAATCTTATTTGTCCTATTACAGTGTTATCAGCCATAATTCCAACTATTATCTTAAAATATTGGATATCACAGATAAACAAATTTCCCTGTCAATTAAATTATAACGAACTCTGATCTTTAGCCATGGCCATTTTTAAGCCTTTTGTCATTTATAGTTACCGTTTTACTCAAAGACTTTTATAAATATATTTCATCTTCAAGGGCACCTGGGTGGCTCAGTGGTTGAGCGTTTACCTTTGGCTCAGATTGTGATCCTGGAGTCCTGGGATCGAGTCCCGCATCAGCCTCCCCACAAGGAGCCTGCTTCTCTGCCTGTTTCTCTGCCTCTCTTTGTGTTCTCATGAATACATATATACATATCATACATATGATATATATATCATCTTCAGAGAAATTTATGGACAAGTACTCTAGAATGCAGGTTTCTGATAACTTTAAGATCATAACACTGAACTGGCTAAGAATTTCTAAAACCGTGATGGAAAACAGACGAATTTTTAAAACTGCCAACATAAGATCCAGATCAACATGAATTAAAACAGAAGACTAAATGAACTAATGAGGATGATTATTATTTTTATGACTTAATTTAAAACATAGTTTTTTTAATGTTTTGTTTTCCAGATCTAAAAGACCCTATATGGCCAATCATTATGGTTATTGCACTTACATAAATAATCAAGCCAAGTTTTTAAAAACTAGATTTAATTTATTAACAAATTAGTCTTTCTATTGTTGTCTCTGATGCAAAAGGAAATGATTATACAGGAAAAAAATTACACTTCAGTAATATACCTTCATAGAGATCAGATTCTAATACTGTTAATTGTATTTGAAGATTGTTTTCTATCTGTACACTGGACTGGTTCCTGTATCCTAATTTCCTCCAATAGGTGTCTAAAACTCCCAAACTAACATTTTCCATTTTCTCCCACTATTTTGACTTGGAATCACTGTGAAACTAATAGCTGCCCTTTTCCCAAAGCTATGCAAGCTAAAGCTGAACGACTTGATATAAGCCTCAGAGACTCACCACAACAATTCAGCGTGTGAATAATTCTTTTGCCTATTGCTCTGGGGCCACTCAGAAAGGTCACCAGACACATTCACACTGCAAACCAAGAAAATCCATCTGTTTGCCATTGCTTGCCTTCTCCATCTAAAGATGCTTAGAACCTGACATCGAGAAATCTCACCTGGCTTCTAAGATCAGAAAACTGAATTTATAATTTGCTCAAACTATTAACCTTTGTTTTTCTTTTGTTTCCATAGAAATGCCTCTCATTAAAACACTGCTTGCTTACTTCATAGAAAGGCCTAATTTAGGAGAAAGCTCACCTGCTACACAGTCTCCTAAAATATGACATCCTCAAGTTCACTCATCCCAGCTGGTGTGTGTTTGCTAATATATCATGTTGCACTTCTGTAAACAACTTGTGAAAAAATTGTACATGGGCTTAGAAAGGTAAAGCCTGAATCTGATTATAACCCATTTGATTTATTTCATTGGTTAAATCTTGGCTCCTGAGAATCAGTGCTCTAGGGAATTTCTCAAGCCTTGGCTGCTCTCACATTAACTTCTCAAGTACACTGTATATTCTCGAAGGTTTTCAATGCTTGTTAGCAGCCACTCTATATGCCAGAGTATCCACTGGGGTCAGACAACTGGATGAAATCAATAATAACCACATGAATTATGAAGAAGTGATCACATGGCCCTCTGGCCTGATGACCCAACTAATGAAAATAGTGAATATGTGATTCTTTGGCCTGACTACATCAACAGCAGGAACTTAGAATAACACTGTAATGTTTTGGACACACTCTCAGCCTGCAGAGAGAAAGCCTGAACAGAGGGAATTGTTAAAATCAAGGACAGACAGAGATGAGGCTTGAAAGTTCCCTGAGCAGACTGAACCAGCTTACTCATGCAGGCAAAGTGCATTTAGCTTCTTCTGCAAGGCTACCTGGACCTGGATCATTTCTTGCCTGTGCCTCTAGAAATGATAAGCAAATTTGAACTGTGATTTAAAATTGGTATGATGTAACTACTGAAAATTAGAATATTGTAACTAATTACTGTGGAGAATAAACAGTCACTGTTTTCTCACTCTCTAAGCTGCCTTATAACAATATACCCAAGGGGCGCCTGGGTGGCTCAGTGATTGAGCACCTGCCTTTGGCTCAGGCCACGATCCCTGAGTCCTGAGACTGAGTCCTGCATCAGGTTCTCTGTGCCGGAGCCTGCTTCTCCCTCTGCCTATATCTCTGCGTCTCTTTGTCTCTCATGAATAGATAAATAAAATCTTTAAAATATATATGTATATATTTAAAATATATATGAGGATTCATTCCATGTTCTGGTTTGAGGGCTCCTGGTTTGCAAACTGTATGCACAATAATTTTTACCAATTACTACTTCAGCAATTCATTAGTTTTACTTTGGCTATTTAAATCTTTGACAGCTTCATAGTTGGACAAAGCTCTGTTCTCCAATCAGGCAGAGGCACAGGCTGTACTTCAAATGTGTGGGCTACAGGTGGAGCTTCACAATCAGGTAATCTGCCAGCTGTACTCTGCTATTGGATGACACTGCTGTCCAGGCTCTCTACCTGGGCAGGGCCACCCACTGGATCCTGCAGTTGGGTAGGGCTGGAGACTGTGTTTTGAGGTTGGGCGGAGTCACTGTCTGAGAACCTTGGTAGATTAAAGCCACAGTCTTTGCATCTCATTTGGGCAGAGACACTGGATGGGCTCTCTGCCTAGGCAGTACCAGAGGCTGTGATCCAAGGCTGTCCAGGGTCACTGTTCAGTCTTCCAGGTCATGTGAAGCCAGAGACTATGTTCAACAATTGAGCAAGGCTACTGGATTGGTTCCCCGCCTCACCAGGGCTGCAGGAATTTTGCACAGATGCAGGAATTTTGCACTTCTTGTCAGGCGGGGCTGAAGGCTATGCTTGGCAGTTGCATGGGGCTGCAAATTTGCTTCCTTGCATAAGTGAGGCTATAGAAAGGGCCCCATGTCCTATGCAGCCCCTTGATTAGAAACTCAAATCACTCCCTGGCCAGACAGGACCATGGGCTTGACTTACTGGCCTGGGATCTCACCCAGGTACAACAGCAAGCAGACATGTGATCTCACAAGACCTGAGTGCCAGTTGTGCTAAGCCATGTTCCCCTCTCTCCATTGCTGTCTGATCCTCAGTGGTCAAATCCAGCAGATTCCCCCAGTGATCCTTGTGCTAGCCTGGGGGAGTGGCAACATGATCAAGGTGAAACTGCTCCTCCTACCTCCTAAAGCCATCTTTCTTAATCTCTGTGGTCCAGGGGGTGCTTCACCCTAACCCCCCAGGGTTCTGGGATTTTCACAACAGTGTCTTTCCTATGGATAGTTGCTAGCTAGTTGGTCATCTTGAGAAGGGGACTGAAGTTGGGAAAACCTATGCTGCCATCTTGATGGCATCACCTCCAGGGGCTCCTGGACCATGGCCAAGAGGAGCTCGAGCTGATTCACAGGCCGCTTCAGCATCTACATGTGAGCATGGTGCCCAGGGTCCTTGCATGTGGTATCAGTGACAGGACCAAAGCCAAGGAGGCTGTAACTGAACTCTCGGGGATACAGAGCTATTTCTGGGTCTGTGGCAGAGACCACAGTTAGCAAGTCAGGTACCTGGGTGTGAGCCTGCCTTCTCAAAACGGCTCTCCTCGATCTTGCACTACCTTGGGTTTCATGGTCTCCTACCTGGATTCCAGTGCTCTCACAAAAAGACACTTTTATTCAGAGATGGATGCCAAATTATGGTTGTTAGGGAGAAGGGGATATGAGTGAAGGGTGTCTTATTTGGCCATCTAGCTGATGTTTTTCCTTTTACCTTCTTATTTGCTTTTTCTATTACTTCTGCTTCCATTAGTATAAGTTGTTCCGATTTGTCGATCTTTTATACTGCTTGTGCTCTTGAGAGAAATCTAATTTGTATGTGTAACCTCATTTTTCATTCCCTTGGCTAATAATCTAATCTAATCTATGGCTCTTGGTTCTTCCATGGCTCAACTCCCCAATCTCTCCTGTTTAGATTTAGTAAAAGAAGCCAGCAGCCACCAGTAAATTGCCAACCTGTCCAAACTAGCAGAGAAACAGGAAAATGAGGATAAAGAGGTTCCTAGACATCAACCTGAGAGGGTTGACTTACATCTCCACAGTTCCAATAACTCTAAATACCTCCGATCTCATGATGTTGTGATTGAGGGTCGTGAAGCTGAGAGCAGCAGGAACGAGGAACAGGATACCTTGGGGAAGTCAATCAGCCATGCTGGAGGACTTATACCCCAAACCAGACTTAGGGCACAAAGAAACTGCAAGTTCGAATATCTGCCCCATGAACCAACTTGTACCTTCTCACATTTTCAAATGCTCAGCCTTTCAGAGGGTAAACGGGAACTCAAGCCAGCATGGTCTCTTGGGGAATATGCCAAGCCCACTACAGGGGCATTTGATAGCCAATCGGGCACATCTGAAGAGAAGGTCCCACACGCAGTACCAGAAAGCAATGAGGTGGCTTTGCTACTTCCCATAGGGATGTTCAGCCACAGAGAGGTGGGGAATGAGACTCCTCCACCATTGCCAGGAGACAAAATAGGAGAGGAATAATGGAATAATGAATAATCATCTCCCTTCTTTTGATAACATGCCACAAATCTCACCCATTCTGAAAGGTAAACTGTACTTTCTATCAGGCCGTCTGTTTTAGAACAGAAGGCATGAGGTCTAAACGTGATTTGGTGAAGCAAGAAAACGAAGAAGCTTAATTTAGTAAAATGCAAAGGCACAATGCAAGCTTCCAACCTCCTGACAGGTTCAGACACTGAAAGAAAACAGCAATTACGCAGTGAGTTATAGGAACACATGAAAGGCAGTGGTGTCAGTCTTGAGCCCGCTGGATTGGAAATAAGTATGTAAATATTTTATTGGAGTTTTGCACTGCTAAATCCTAAATCAAACACAATACGAACAGCATTCTGAAACCACCAAGCTTCATTTATCTCTCTCTACATTTTCAGCCAAAGGAACAATACGTACTGAATGATGGTAAAAAAGCAAGCTCAGGCCATCTCACCTTCTGTGCTCCACGCTGTTCCCCTCTTCCGGGTGGCCATCCTCCACCCTCCCTGGTTATTCATCCCTAACTCAGGGTATCTGTGCCACAAGCAGGCCAAGAATAGGCTCTGAACCAGATATGGAGCTCCAGCAGAGGGAGAAGAATATACTTTAGGAACCACAACCTCCAGCTGATAAAGGCCTAAATCTGCCCAGGTGGCCCTAATCACTTCCAGCTGAGGTTCAGAGGCCCAGGGAGATTGTATAGCATGGCAAGGTCACACAGCTGGTCCATGGAGGAGCTGAGGCTTAAAGCCTAGGTATCAGCCTCCCTGGTGCTTTGGGCCATTTCTGGGAGCATCAGGAAGGCACACCAGTGTCCCTCACCAAAGGGACAGAGAGGTCACATAATTACCCAGTCTCATTTTCCTCCACTGTTTGCCCACCTTATGGGTGCCACATGACTCTGCTTCCCTTGGTTTTCATGCTTCTCTTGTTTCTTCCATGGCACCATTCTGTAGAGAGGATATCCCCTCTCACCCACACCCCCAAATCTATCAACACACACAGCCCCCCACTCTAGCTGCTCAAACTTCCAAGATCATCCTCTTGTTTGGCATTTGGCACATTTCACCTCATTCTGTAGTTACTGACCTCCTTTTCCTAATCCCCACTTCTCACCAACACACACACATATACACAAACACTTATAAGCTCATTGAAGATAGGATTTGGCCTTTCATCCCTCACTATTGAACATCCCACTTGCCTAAGTCAGTTGCCTACTCTCCAGTGAGGCCTCAAGAAATAGTTGTTGAATTAATTATTTGGAAGGTGCTAGAAATTCCATCAACCCAGCCATTTCTACTCAAAAAACCTCACACAGCAGCAATTCTAGGCTTTTCTAGAAGCAAAAGTCCATGTTTGGAGTATCCTGAGATTGATAAAGTAATACCCTGTGAGTAGGAAGCAAATTCCACCAGTCTGAGCAATTGTGTGCCAAAGCTCTATTGGACCATTCTAGACAAGTCACTGGGAACCTGCCATAACAGCAGAGGCCACACCGTGTGGACAGCACTAGTTCCACTTTTATAAAAAGTAAAGGCCTTCTAAATCCCCAGGGTCAGCTCATCGAGGAAACAGATGGCAGGAGAGGGGAGGGATTTGGTATCAGTGCCAGGACCAGTATTTCCTTTAATATAGGTCAGGCAGAAACAGGTGAAAAGCGAGGTTCCAGAGTCCCAGATTAGCTATAAACAGCTTCAGTTCAGGGCCATTAACATTTACTGAGTTACCATGATGCATGAAGCTCAAGGTGGGAAAAATGGGAAAACAAAGGTCAACAGCTAGTCCTTGCCTAAAAACAAGAGTAGAATTTTTGTCAGGCAAAGTCCAACTCATGACTTAGAAACGGACTCAGCAAAGTCTTCCTTCCTCTGCAGTCTCATTGGACTTTATCCTTTCTATATATTTATCTATACACACATATATGCATATGTATATATATATGTACACACATGCACCTACAACTACATATGCTCCTGATTATTCACTCAACAAACGTTTCTTGAGTGGTAACTAGGTTCTCTCTGCACCGTTGTAGGCAGTTTGGATTCAGTAGTGGATAAAAGAGACAAAATCTTCACTCTCCTGAAATTTTCATTCTGGCTGCTTACATAACTGCCTCCCTCTCCAGACTGTAAACTTCTTTGGAGCTGAGACCACAGCATGTTTGATACATCTTTACATCCCCAGTGCTTGGCACAGAGTGAGTGCTCAGTAAGAAAGTGAAGGAAGGTCTGAAGGCAAATACTGATGCAAATACTTATAAATAGGGCAAAATTACTTGTCATCTCAAAGGAGGGCCTGAACAAAATGCATTTGGATTAGACTTGATGGATGCCTAGAATATCAAAGGGCAAAGATAACAGGAGGAGACAGTTCTGGTGTCCACAGAGCCCTGACAGCAAAGATCATGGACAGCAGCAAGCAGTAGGTGGATCCTGGAAGCTGTCAGCTTCTGCTTTGGCTGTGGTGCAGGGTGTAGAATGAGGAGGGGTGGAAGACAAGGCTAAAGGAAAAAGGATGGGTTGAGGTGACAAGATGGCAGAGGGCTTTAAATGCTCTTAGGAGCATTTTAGGAGTTACTTTATTCTGTTGGCAATTATGAGCTGCTGATTGTTCTTGAAGGAAGAGGAGGCAAGGAAAAGCCCTGGGGATACTGTGGCAGCATGATATTTGCATCAGCGGAACTTTGACTAGAGAGCCCCTTGCCACACTTTCTAAACCAAGAGATTACCTTATGCCCATAGGGCAAGAGGAGAGATCAAGGACCTAAGACACAGAGGATCCCACAGCTACGTGGCACAGCGCTCCAGTACAAAGAAACAGTTTCTCAGCTTTTTCTTATTTGGGGAACGACATTCTAAGGACATCTTCATCAGGGCAAATTAGATTAGGAGCTGAAGGCAGAAATGTTTATGCCACAGTCTTCTTAAACTTTTTTTTTTTTTTTTTTTTTTAATTTTTTTATTTATTTATGATAGTCACACAGAGAGAGAGAGAGAGGCAGAGACATAGGCAGAGGGAGAAGCAGGCTCCATGCACCGGGAGCCCGATGTGGGATTCGATCCCGGGTCTCCAGGATCGCGCCCCGGGCCAAAGGCAGGCGCTAAACCGCTGCGCCACCCAGGGATCCCGCCACAGTCTTCTTAAACCAGGACAAATAAGGCATATAAGAAACATGGGCTGCAGCTTAATTAACAAATCTACCAGCTGTCACTTGCCCAGTCATCCAATACTGCCATTTATAGATAATTAATGGAACTGTTAATAGGCTTGTGGACATAAAGAATAAAAGACATAAAATAGTCCCTCTGAGAATATATAGCCTACTTAGGGAGCCAGAATAGCTGTATAAAAATATATATAAAAAAAAAAAACACCAAATGGTAAACTCCAAAATAAAGTAACAGAACTCATTGGTTTTAAATGTCACTGAAAACTCCATCATACAGTAATGATTTGTGGCACCTACTCCAGTACCTGGCACACACTGGTGCATAGTAAATATTTATTGAGGGCCACCTAGGTGGTTCAGTCAGTTAGGCATCTGCCTTCAGCTCAGGTCATGATCCCAGGGTCCAGGGATCCAGCCCCACATCAGGCTCCCTGCTAAGTGAGGATCCTGCTTCTTCCTCTCCCTCTGCTTTGCCTCCTGTTTGTGCACTCTCTCTGTGTCAAATAAATAAACAAATCTTAAAAATATATATTTATTGAAAGAATAAATAAACATGATATTTCAGAATTATAAAGAACTGAGTAAGAATGAACTTAAAAATAAAACTTTATTTTATGAAAAGTATCAACAAAAGCATATAAAAACACTTAATATGTTCTAATGACTTCTACAAGTTTGATCAAGAATTGTGAAAATTTTCATAATTCATAACTGTGATCTCCTTTCTGAGACTTGGTCTCCTAATATACATAACAAGAGGATTGAACTTCAGCAATAAAATGCCCTCCTTTTGTGAATCAGAACCCGGTTCTTCTAGGAACAAGGCTCTGCTGAAGACAGAAAACAAGCAAGTCCATCCTTCCACGGTCTGGGCCTCTCAGATGAAGTAGTCACACTTCTTGCCAGAACGTGAGCAGAAAGCACATTAGTACATCCCGAAGGTTCTTAAACCAGACTCCCCAGGCATCAAAGATTTTCGGTTTTCAAGTATTATTAATTACCTTTCAACAATCTCATCCAAAACCTACAGATCAGATTTCTTTTAAATAAACATCCCCAGAGAGAAGAATGTCTTGCTTATGCTTCAAAGACTTCCACCTGCTAAAACTTCAGAAGGCCTGTTATAATCCACATAGGAATTAATGACATTCAACCATGGCTACCCTTCAAATCATAAAATCCCAAACTAGTAATATCTCCATCTATATTCTCAATGCCTGATTTCCACTGGAATAGTAGCTTGCTTCCTGTGGTAGTTTGATCTCCTTGAGTGTGTGCCTCATTATTGGTACTGTTGCCGACAAAATAGAACTTGGCTCTGCTCTTTGTTCTCATTACAACTTTCTGAAAAGAAAACAACCTCAGGCTGGTGGTTTTCAGCCATGGCTGCACACTAGAGAACCACTGTGGAATTTTTTTTTTTTCCACTGTGGAATTTTGAAGCCTGGTCCCACTCCCAGAATTTCTGACTCAATTTGTTGGGGATGTGGCCAGAGCACTGGGATTTTTAAAAGCACACCCGGTGGGACGTCTGGGTGGCTAAGTGGCTGAGCATCTGCCTTTGGCTCAGGGCCTGATCCCGGCATCCTGGGATTGAGCCCCACATCAGTCTCAACACAGGGAGCCTGCTTCTCCCTCTATCTATGTCTCTATCTCTCTCTGTGTGTCTCTTATGAATAAAGAAAGAAAATCCTTTAAAAAAATAAATAAATAAAATCACCCTGTGCAGACAAGGCTGAGAACCATTGGATTGGGCCATCCTAAAGGGCCTAAGCAAACTTTCTGTAGAGAGTACAGGGGAACAGCCCCAAAGAGAAAAAGGTCTGTACTTCAATGACTTTATCTGTAGGTTGTGATCAGTAATGGTTGTAGCATTATGTTGTTCAGATGTTTATAGGAGATCATATATATAAAGTATCCTGTAGTAGACATTTGTCTATTTGGTGTGCCCACCACTCACAACTGCTTCTGAGAAACCTCTTTCCCTACTTTCAATCCATGTAGTTGCTGGAATCATGATCTTGCCCTCACTCCAGGAAAGAATACCTTAACCTAAGCCAGCACTGCTCTAATCACTGTGATTGATCCAAAGATGAGCACCTGACCTAGACCATCAAAGCCAATAAACATCAGCCAATATGTGGACTTTTGCTAGATCTGTTAGGAGGAAGAAGCTCTCTTGCTGCAAGGATAATAAACTGGTGGAGTATAAGTTGCTAGGGTCATCTTGCCACCATAAAGGAGAACCCCAATATCAAGAGAGACATGTTTGTCATGACATCAGTTGAACATTCTGATCAGTCTGACATGTCCCTGGGACATCCTTAGGCATTTTAGCTAATAAATCCCATTTTGTGCTTGAGCACTTTGGTAGTTCACAAGCAAAAGAATCTTGACCAAATTGCACTTGGCAACTCTGAATATGCTTAGATACCAGACCCACTGGGAAATTCAGAATTGGGCCCTCTAGGATGGTTCCTTCTTGCTACGACTTTGCAGAACCAGAGTCTCTGGAGAGCTCTCAAATTCCCAATCCCTCTGGAACCAACCAAACACCATACACCTGCTCTGTTTCTCCTCTGTCCCAAGCCTGAATAGCCCTTGTCTTATACACAAGTTCAAATCACAACTATACTTTGAGACCTGGCTGGCCTACCTCCTGACTACTGTGGCTATATCTACCTTCCATGTTCCCATTTGCATCAAACACTCAGGCTAAACCACTAGTTTTTAATAGCTCATGTACGTATTTTATTATCCATATTGTTTTTTTCTGTGTACATGTTTGACTGATCCATCTTTAGTGTAAGTTTTGAGGGAAAGGATCTTGTTTTAGTCTACTTTCAGGTTCTCTAAATAAAGTGCAAAGCAAGTAAGTGCTTGCTCAATTTAATTAAAAGTGTAGGTTAGGGGGGAAATGCAAAGTTGAGAGTGTCCAGTGTGATCTCAATTTTTTTTCATTGTCAAATATACTTATTTTTAGGATGTGGGAATGAGGACACTTTTAATTGATTCTTAAATTAAAAATTATTTTTTCCTAAGGAAAGCAAACATAAAAATTGAATGAAAGAACCCACGAATATGCAATGCGTTTTCTAGAATAGAACCAATTAAAAACTGCTGTTCCAGTATAGTGATTAACAGCAGCCTGTTTCTCTCTTAAAAGCGTCCCAGGATTTCCAGTTTCCAGTTTGGCACATAAGAAGCTTGAAAGTCATTACTGTGTCTTAACAAGTAAAAGGATGAACAATCTGAAAATCAACAACTCTTCTTAGATCCATCAGAGAAGTGAAGTCAGAGGGCAAACCACTGCTCCATTAGAGGCAAAGACACATGATACAGAGAATCACAACTGATCAAATCAGAAACTCATGGACAGGAATCTCTCTGGATACCTCTGTGGGAATCAGTGCCAGGGCACAAGAAGCTAAACTATAATTGACAAATTATTGGAGGCTCAATGTGGACAAATATGAGAGTTAAAAATTCCAGGGGAAGGTCCAGTGTTAGGGTGGCATTCACACTTCTGTAAGTTTTACCTCTAGTAGCTCTACCACATTCTCATAGTGAGCACCCGAGAAAGACTCCTGTGCTTCCAGCAGGAGGGGTGGGGGGAAATAACCATTTTGAAATATTCCAGAGTTCTGTTCTGTTTACTAAGACCTGCCCTCAGGAGACACTATTTTACCAGAGTCTAACCTATTGGGGTTTTACCAGAACCTAATCAACCTGGGAGAAGGGAAATACCTAGCTCCAGCTCCCTGTAGCCAGTAGCCATCCTGTCCCATCAGAGGGGATGAAAAACTGAGAAGTACATGGGAAGTTCCCAGACCAGGATCTCAGGCTCACTAAAAGATAGATCTAATCCTAGGACCATGGAATGCTTCCCTTCCATCCACACTTCATCACCACATCACTAACCATTTATTGCAGTCCCTCTTGCCCACTACACCATAACCAGCTTTCAGCAAAAAATTGTAAGGCATGCTAAAAGGCAAAAACACAGTTTAAAGAGACAGATCAAGCAGCATAACTAGACTTAGATACAGCAGGGATTGTTGGCATTATCAGAGCAGGAATTTAAAATAGCTGATTAGTATGCAAAGGGCTCTAATGGAAAAAGTAGACAGTGTGAAAGAATAGATGGGAAATGGAAGCAGGACATGGAAATTCCAAGAATCAAGAAGAAATGCAAGAGATCAAAAACACTGTTACAAAAGTGAAAAATGCAGGCAGCCTGGTGGCTCAGTGGTTTAGCACCGTCTTCAGCCCAGGGTGTGATCCTGGAGACCCAGGATTGAGTCCCACGTCGGGCTCCCTGCATGGAGCCTGCTTCTCCCTCTGCCTGTGTCTCTGCCTCTCCCTCTCTCTGTGTGTCTCTCATGAATAAGTAAATAAAATCTTTTTAAAAAAATGAAAATTGCCTTTAGTGGGCTTGTTAGTAGGACACGGATGAGGAAAGACTCTCTAAGCTTGTGGATATGTCAATAGTAACTTCAAAAACTGAAAAACAAATAAAAAATCTGAAAAAGAAAAGGAATAGTATATGCAAGAACCCTAGGACAACTACAAAAACTAGAACATACTTAGAGCTGGAATACCAGAATGGGAAGAGAGAGAGAAAGGAACTGAAGAAATATTTGAGACAATAATGACTGAGAATTCCCCCAAATTAATGTAGACTCCAGGCCACAGATACAGGAAGTACAGTGGACAACAAGCAGGAAAAATGCCAAAACAAACAACAAAACCAACAAAAACTATATCCAGGCATATCATATTCAAACTACAGAAAATCAAAAGTAAAGCAAAAGTCTTGAAAGAAGTCAGAAGAAAAAAATCTTATCTGTAGAGGAGCAAGGATAAATATTACATCTGACTTCTCCTCAGAAGCCAGACGTGCAAGAAGTGAGTAGAGTGGAATGTTCAATGTATTAAGAGAAAAAACCATCACCTTGGAATAGTGCATCCTGGGATATTATCCTTCAGGAGCCAAGGAAAAATACACATTTCTCCAACAAAAATGGATAGAATTCATCACCAGTAGATCTGTCATGCAAGAAATGATAAAAGAAGTTCTTCAGGGAAGGAAAATAATAGAAATCAGAAATCCAAATCTATATAAAGGTTCAAGTTTTAATGGTACCCAGGATTTATTTTAATCAGGTACAGTAAGACATGCAGACCCAAAAATGAAACAGGAGTCACAACACACCACAAAGGGCCAGCTAGGGAAGAACTAAGGCAAGAGGAACAGGCAGAGAAAGAGAAAGAACTCTAGGTGGGAGTCTTCATTGTGGTTTTCCTGGGAAGAAATGAATGAGACAAAGTCAACAAGCTAGGTGGATTTAGAATTGGACAGTTGAATAATGTCCGTGGGCTCTGCACTGGCAGGGTGGTCTCTAGTTGTCTAGCACAATCCTGGGATGATTAGAAAAAGGGGATAATGTCCCAGAGTTCAAGAGCCCAATAAGAGGTGTCAGCTGGAGGTATGGACTCAGGTTTGATTGGTTTACATATCAGAGAAGGGCTTGTGGACGAATCCCTTACTATCTAGGAATTAGTCAACCATGGAGAGAGGCAGTCCCTCCCTAGTCAACAAGACTCCAGATGCCAGAACCTCAAAAACACGGAAATTAAGAAAATGTAGTTAATACAAGAGCATTAGAGAGGAACAAGTAAAGTTAAATACAAACCTTTGTTCTTATTCTTAATCAGCCTAAGAAACAACATTTTGTTCAAAATAATGACAACAATAATGTACCTGATGATTATAGTTTATATATAGGTGAAATTAATGATAACAATGATACAAGGGACAGGAGGAAGGAAGTAGTGTTGTCTGAAAGTGGATCTGGAAGCAGCCAGGATGTCCTTCACCAAGCGGAATGGATAAATACACAGTGGGACAGCTGGACAATATAATATTATTCAGAGCTAAAAAGAAATGAGCTACCAAGCCATGAAAAGACACAGAGGAAGGTCTGATGCATATTGCTAAGTGAATGAAGCCAGTCTAAAAGGCTACGTACTCTATGACCCCAACTGTAGAAACATTCAGAAAAAGCAGAATCTGGAGACTGCAAAAAGATCAGTGGTTGCCAGAAGTTGGGGGAAGGAGGCATGAATAGGTAAAGCACAGAGTATTTTTAGGGCAGTGAGACTACTCTGTATGATACTATAATGATAGATGTAGGTCATTATAAATACAGTGAGCAGTAATGTAAACTATAGACTCTGGGTGAATAAAACAGAAATAAAACCAACTTGATCTGCATTATATTAAATCCAGTGAGCTGGGAATTCTAATCAATGTCAATAACAATCTACTCCTTCCGAGTTGCACGGACTACTCACTACACCTCCACCTAGTGTACCAGCAGATACATATTCCCATTCCCTACAGCTAAAACCCATACCAGGCTGCTGGTTATTCTTCCAGGAGCTTTCCTATGTATAAACGAATCACAATGCTCACTAACCAAAAGCAAACTTGATTCTTACCATTAATATATAGTCAAAACTGAGGCCACATCACAGCATAAATTTGAGGGGATCCAAAAATAAATCTGAAATTTTACGCCAAACTTGTAAACTATTATGATTTTCTAAAACTTTAGAAGCCAAATTATAAACAATTGGTGCTCCTGGTTCAGGAAAAGCAGTCTCAGCACTGTCATCTCCTGGGTTATTGCTGGGGCCACTGCGTTGCATTCACGCGGCAAGAAGCAAATACTCGTTTGCAGATGACATTCGGAAAGAACATGTTATACGGAGATACTGCTTTTCCTTAACACTGCCCTTTCCCCATTCTTTTTATATTCTTTATGATGTATGGGATGAAGATAATTAAACATAGATATTGATTACTTGGCAGTTTTTCTTCTCTTAAAATTTTGAACTGACATAAAGGGCATCCCGCCTTTAATAAATGGTCAAGAAATGTGAGGAATTCAAAAACATTCTTTGAATTTTTTGTTGTTGATGTCTTAAAGGATTGATGGTATAGGTAGAAGTAATTAGTAAGAATAAAATCCAGGTCATAAAGATAGTTCAGTTTAATATCATGAGTGCTAACACACTAAGCCAAGAGTCAGCAAACTTTCCCTGTAAAGAGTCAGATGGTAAATATTTTGGGTTTTGACTCCAGTACAAATATTCAATTCTGCCCTTATAAAAGCAGCCACAGACAATATATGTAAACAAATGAGCATGGCTGTGGAGCTGCATTAGGACTGCCACGGGCCCTAGGAACTTTTGCCTTACAAGCTTCCCTTAAGAACAAAATTAAGGGACGCCTGGGTGGCTCAGTGGTTGGGCGCCTGCCTTCTTTTGCCCAGGTCGTGATTCCGGGATTCGGGATCGAGTCCCACATCGAGCTCCCTATGAGGAGCCCACTTCTCCCTCTGCCTGTGTCTCTGCCTCTCTCTCTCTGTCTCTTACAAATAAATAAATAAATCTTTAAAAAAGAACAAAATTAAATAAAAATTATTTTTGATATAGCTTTTGATACTTTTGTGGGCCTTCATGTGAAGAAAAACTTAAATATTTTTGACCCTAAAAGTTTAATTTTTTTCCTTCTGATTATTAGTGAAATTAAAGCATTTCATGAGGCCCTAAAAGTACTGGGGGCCCTAGATACCATGCTTTCTGTGCCTAGTAGATAAGTTGGCCCTGTGGTTATGTTCCAATAAAACTTTATTTGGTGGCGAGTTGCCAACGCTGCACTAACCAATTATACAAGTTTAGTATTATGATATAATCTCTATTATTCTGCCTGACATTTATACATATACATATTTTAATTTTAAAAACTCATATATTTGGCTCAAATATTTCTCCTAAATGTACCCAATTTATATTTTATTAGTATTCATATTACTTGTTAATATATTTCCTTATTTATTTAACTATTTGAAAATCCTCTCATTTTTCTCTACCCTCTAAGGGTATGTGTGATTTCTCATTCCTAATATTATGCATTTTGTTTTCCTTCTCTCTTTCTGGATTATAATAACTAGTAGATTATTCTTTTTCCTGTAATTTTCCTCTCCAAAAAACTTTGTTTTGCATTTATTAATCAATTTGGGTGTTTTGTCTGCCTTAATTTTCAACTTTCTGTCTTTACTTAGGCTCATTTTGTGTCTTCTAACTTCTTGAATTGAATGATTCATTCATTTATTTCTATTCTTCTTTTTTTTTTTTATGATAGTCACACAGAGAGAGAGAGAGGCAGAGACACAGGCAGAGGGAGAAGCAGGCTCCATGCACCGGGAGCCCAACGTGGGAGTCGATCCCGGGTCTCCAGGATTGCGCCCTGGGCCAAAGGCAGGCGCCAAACCGCTGAGCCACCCAGGGATCCCTCATTTATATCTATTCTTATTTGGAAATGAAACCTTTTGGAGGCAATGCATTTTCCTAACTTCCCTTGAGATTCTCTCTCCCTCTCCTCATCCCATTCGTGCATTCTCCCCTCTTCTAAAAATAAATAAATAAATCTTTAAATTTTTCTAGTGGATAGAAATTTCAAATTTGTTTTATACATTTTATTAAAGTCATTTTATTTTGTAGTGACTCTTTCTTTTATTACTTTTGATTTTAAAGCATTGCATTCAGGGAATGTGATCTGCAATATTTTTCTTTTTTGGAACAGATTAAGGTTTCCCTTTGGACCTGATTTAAACTCTCTCTTTTAAAATGCTTCATGGATGCTTGGGGAAAAAATATATATTTTCTCCTGATGATATAGAGTTCATTATTAATCTATTAGGTCATCCTTATGTATTTTTGTCTATCTAATCTCTCATTTGCAGGACTAACATAAGTGGATCAACATTTCTCCTACCCTGTATTATCATTTCTTGCAGTTGGGCTTTATATATTTCTATACCATGCTAGCTATTTCATAGAGTTTGTGACAGCTATATTGTCCTTGCAAATCATATTTGTCATTTACTATTATTATGTGACCTTTGATTATAGGGTGTGTACCACTCGATGGTAAACTTAATCAGAGAAAGACATCTGCTTTGGCCCATTGTTGTATCTTGATATTTAGCAGTACTGGTCAATAAATGTTGGTTTAAAAAAAGAAAAAAGGTTATAAAAAAGTATGCAAAAAAAAGTATGCATTATGCCTCATTTAATATCTTTTCTATTGATCTCAAGATAATATAACAGCATAATCCCTGCTTTCTCTTGGATAACATATCATTAATATCAATTATCAAATCTTTTAAATTTTAGATGTATCTCTGGTAGAGAGCATTTGGCTGGATATAACTTTCTGATGCAATCTATGAATCTTTTTCTTTAATGGGTAATTTAAATACATATTATATTATAAAATATATGTTTGGACTTGTATCATCTCTATTTTATAAGTTAGTCTTTACTTTTCCCTACTGTTTCTTTTGTTTAACATTTTTTGCCTTGTTGTCTGTTTTTTTTTCTTTTTAATTTCCCCTCTATTGATCATCATTTTGGAAGAAAATACGTCAGATTTTTACTTAGGACAAGCTAAATAAAATTATTTGTAAAGATGTCTTAACTTATATTTCTAAATTTATCAGCTTTAGAAATGAAATTTATGTCCCTTGTCTACAAAAGATAAGAAAAGTAGTCTGCTTACATTACCTGACTCTTCTTTCATTTTTAAAAAGATTTTCTTTCTTTCTTTCTTTCTTTCTTTCTTTCTTCTTTCTTTCTTTCTTTCTTTGGTGTCTCTGTGTGTGTGAGAGAGAGAGAGAGAAAGAGAAAGAGAGAGAGAGAGAGAGAGAGAGAGAGAGAATGTGAGCAGGAGGAGGGGCAGAGGAAGAGGGAAAAGGAATCCCAAGCAGACTCCATGCTGAGCATGAAGCCCCACACAGGATTAGGTCTCACGACCCTGAGATCATGACCCCAGCTGAAATCAAGAATCAGAGGCTCAACTGACTGAGCCACCCAGGTGCCCCTCCTCTTTCATTTTTTGATTGAATTTTCTAGGGGCAAAAGAAGTCTCCCAATCTGTTATCATGGAATTATCTTTTAAACTTTAGGGTTTTCATACCGTAGCTTTTTATTTTTTACAACATAATTCTTGCTCTGTGAACACAATACCACAACTATTCAATTTTATTTCTAAGTTTAAATAGGATTAATGTGCCATATAAGTCCATATCCATTCTTAGCTTCTTTATTTTGATTTTCCTTTTGCTACCTAAAGCAACCAGATCAGTACTGTCCAACAGAAACAGAATGCAGGCCACACATGCAATTTTAAATTTTTTAGCAACTACATTAGCAAAGAAATACATGAAATTAATTAAATTATGCATTTTACTTAGCCCAATGTATCCAAAATACCATAATGTCAATGGGTAATCGATACAAGAATTAACACAATATTTTGCATTCATTTTTCACACTAAATCTTCAAAATTTGGCTTATATTTTACTCCTATAGCATAACTCAACTTAGACTACATTTCAAGTATCCAAGAGCCACATATGATGACTGGTTACCATACTGGACACCACAACCATAGATCATGGTCCACAAAGGAAATGACATTGTTCTTTATGTCCTCAGCCCAAGGTCTTTGACCCCACAGGCTAAGGAGATGAATGTCCCAGCAGATCCACAGTCCTTACAACACACACCAGTTACAAAGCGCTTGGGCTAGAAGACTTTTAGCAAGTGCTTGTGGAAGACAGTGTTTCTCAAGCTTTAAAGCACACAAGAATTACCTGGGCATCTTGTTAAAATGCAGGCTCTGATTCAGGAGCTCTGGAATGGGGCCTGAGATTCTGCATTTTTAACAAGCTCCTAGAAGATGCTAGTCCTCAGAAAACTGGAGTAGCAAGGATTACGTTATATGTCCTGACATCTGGCATAACTGAGAATGTCTTTCTGATACCTTCCAACTTGCCATCTAGAGCAATCTAAATCAGTGCTAACAAAAATTCAGCACAAGCCATCTACTGAGGTGGCTATAGAATTCCCTGGTCTCATTCCATCATTTTCCCTCTAAGCTCTCATCATGGAGTCATTTTCCTCTGAAATCTGATATTGCTGAGATCATTTATATTGCCAGTCTAATTTATTTTTTATTTTTCTGCTTGGATATTTTATCCTTTATCCTTAAATCCTTTATTTTTCTGCTTGGATATTTTATTCTTTATCCTTAAACACCATGCTAATATTATTTGAGTTTGGGGGGTTTCTTTGTTTTTTGATTTTTCAGAACATGGTGAGACTCTTGACATGCCAATGCAGATGCTCTTTTACTTTGGAAAAGTTTTCATCTAATTCTATATTTTTTCAACTAAAAAATACATTTTTTTACATTTTAGTCTTTCTCAAATGAGAAATTTCTTGTGACACATTCATTTAATATACAGTTTTATTTTCCTTTTGATTTGCCCCAAAACTATTTTTAAATCAAAGGTACATCTTAAAATGAATGATAATTTGAGTTCATAGAAATACAACATGTTTTATATTTATTTTCAGTTCCGTTTATCCCCTTTTTTTTTTTTTTGGTCATTAAATCTACATAGTCTGATGCTGTTTCTCTCTTACTTGTTTTCCATTACTGTTAGTCTAACCATTTTTCTCTCTTTGTCCTTGCCCTCTGCAATCTATGAGATTTTTTTTTTTCAAAGTTGTCCTCTAAGGCAAAACTAATTTTCCACCAGATTGACTTATACCTTCTTTTTTTTTTGACTTATACCTTCTAATTTGGGTTTTGGTTTTATGTTCTTTCTGAGCTTTCCTTGCCTTTGTCTTTCATTGCTTCTTGCATTTCTCTGAGCCCTTGCTTTAGAAAACCTGTGTTTAAAAAAAAAAAAAAAAAAGAAAGAAAAGAAACCAAAGAAAACCTGTGTTCTCTAATGCCTTAGAGTTTAGAGTAATTTTCTTCGGTTTCCTGGAACAACTCTTAATCTTTGTTTTGCGTATAACAAAGGCTTCCCTTTTTCTTGGAAGTATTTTTGCATAAAACCCATACTGGTGCTTTGGGTTTTCTGTGCATCTCTCTTAATGTGCGTTTGGGGCAAGGGTAGAGGTTAAAGTTCAGGCAGCAAGGAGCCAACAGTAGTTGGTCACACACATTTCACATACATAGTTCTCATTCTGTAGTTTATTTTTATTTAGAATAGACGTTTTCTTCATTATATTCTTAGCTGCTTACTACTGTTTATAGAAAAACTATTGTTTTTTTCCCTAAATTTATCTTGTAGTCAGCTATTTCAATTAACTCAATTGATTTTCAATTTTTTCTCTTAGTTATGGTCTATCTAAAACAGCAAGCACTTATTTCTTATTATGTATCCATCACTATTTTTTGTTCTTTATCTTTACAAGATCTCTATGCAATGAGTACTACTATTACCCCATAAGATAGAAGAAAATAGTGGTGTTAAGTGTCTTACCCAAGTTTACACAGCTAGCAAGTGATTAAATGCTGATTTGAACCCAGGTATATAGGCTCTTAAATCATTACATCATCTTTAATTATTAAATTACAAAATTTCATTATGTTATCTCCCTCTTTCCAAATTTTTTTCTTACCTTATTGCAATCGTAAAAATGAAGTATGCAAGGTTATCTTCATTCTCTCATTTCTTTTACAACCTGACCCCTCCTGATAAGGAGATCAGCTGGGTGCCAGAAAAGCTAAGGTTTACAGTAGCTCTGTGCTAACTGAGCATATGCTTATACACAAGGGTTTAATAAATCTAGCCTCAACATTCCTATCAATGAAGTGGTAATAAATACATCTACTTTTTTACCCCTCAGGATTACTGTTTGATTTAAATATAGCCATTTATGTAAATTGCTTCAAGACCTAGATAGAGTGCGCCCAGGTGATTCAATCGGTTAAACAGTTAAGCGTCTACCTTAGGCTCAGATCATGATCCCAGGGTCCTAGGATGGAGTCCAGCATCAGATTTCCCTGCTCAGCGGGAAGTCTGCTTCTCCCTTTCCCTCTGCCCTGCCCCCTGCTTGTGCTCTCTCACTCGCACACACTTTCTCTTGCTCTCTCTCTCTCAAATACATAAAATCTTAAAAAAAAAAAAAAAAAAAAAAACCTAGGTAGAGATACGATTATTAGCACATTTTCAAAGCCAGAGCACTTCTATTTCAGGGGCCTGTCTGCTTAACTTGAACATCCTCAAGCCATCCAGCAGCCTAGAAACTTGTTATTATCACATTTTCTCTACCACCTTCTATTCTTTAATGCGTACACATGTACATACCACTATCCACCACAACCATTGGCACTTTACAATCTCCAAAGAACCAATCTGGTCCTGCATTATTTTTTCAGAAACTCTAGTTGCCTATTTATTATCCAATATTCCCTCTTTATCAATAGAACCCTTATACTGATGGATAGGGGTGCTCAGCTATAAAACCACATTTCCAGGGATCCCTGGGTGGCGCAGCGGTTTGGCGCCTGCCTTTGGCCCAGGGCGCGATCCTGGAGACCCGGGATCGAATCCCACGTAGGGCTCCCGGTGCATGGAGCCTGCTTCTCCCTCTGCCTGTGTCTCTGCCTCATTCTCTCTCTCTCTCTGTGACTATCACAAATAAATAAAAAATTAAAAAAAAACTCTTTAAAAAAAATAAAATAAAATAAAATCACATTTCCAAACCTCCTTTGTAGCTAATGTTAGCCCATGAAATAAACACTGAAGGTGGATGAACCAGAAGAAGAGTAGGTCTTTCTGCATGATGATTATACCCTACTATTGATAAAGAAATAGGCTCTGTGAGGGAGTACAGATTGCCCCAAAACATGCAGTCTCTCCAACAGCAAAGATGATGTTCCTTCCACTGCACAACACTGTTTTCCTAAAGTTCTCATCCCACTATTCTGGTCTCTTCATGTCCTTTATTATCTTCCAACCATGCTAAGGGAGATGTCTCAACGTGTCACTCGCGTCCATTAAAGAAAGTAGAATTTTGCAATGGCTTTTCAGAGACCAAGTCTTGAATTACAGTATGCCCCCAAAACTGGCTTGAAAGATTAGAATCCGAGCAGGTCAGAAGAATCTAGGGCAGGACCACAGGGCAACTGCCAATGCCCCACTGGCTAGTGCTTCCTCATAAGGTAGGTATGCATCTTGTTTGTATCCTAAGTCCCAGCTTTGCCCAGTGCCCATCACCTTCTCTGCACCTGCGCAGAGAGGACCTGGATCTGAGATCCTAGGAGATTGACAGGAGCATTCTCAAAGCAAACTGCAATGCCGTGAAAAGTACACATCTCAAGTAAATTCCTGTCCCCCACTGTCAGAGCTAGAGGGATCCAGATAAATGCTCCAGGGTTAAAAATTCTTCTCTTAAAAAAAAAAATTCTTCTCTTTTGGAAGGTGATTTGAAGGAGGGAAATAACAACATAAAATATGACAAAAATAAGACTTATGTTGCAAACCTTATACTCCATTATAAAAGGATACTGAGTATGCTCTTTGAATTCTTATAAGCAAGTTCTGTGTGCAGCCATGATTCAGGAAGAGGAATATTTACAGTGGCAAGCTTTATTTTCACAGGCACATGGCATTCTTACCAATAACTTGTAATTTTAACTGACATTTCCAAAATTGTTTTCAAAACAGAAGTTAGCCTTTGAAATCTGTGAGCAAGCTTCTCGGGTGTTTTAACTTAAAACATGCATACATAATTAACTATGATCACTGTGTTAAGTATTTTGTCTAGTCTAACATATTAATAAAGATTCAACATTGTAACCATACAGCAGGTAGGGAACTCTGGGGGAGATACTTTGGAATAATGCTGCCAGGTGCCACATCAAAAGCATACCTCCTGCATCCACCCATTGACAAGAGTGGAAAACTGAGAAATATCCACAGAAATTCACTCGAGAGTCTCAGAATGACTCAGTAGTAGAGTTAGACTTAATATTTAAGTTAGCCACCAAAAGACAAAACTAACAGCAAACCATTCATACAACCTTCATCATTGACTATTTCCTGAATGAGGTTCCCAGTAGTGATGAAGGAATCTGCAGGAATGGTTCAGAACCTTGGAGATAGTAGAGTTAGACTTAAATATTAAGTCTAACTCTATTTGATTCATAAGAAATCTCAGGATCCCTAAATATTCTACTTGTAAAATGTATCAAGTAGACTTCAATACGAACACCAAAACATATGTCTTAAAGATTTTTAGAGTTTTTAAGCATTTTTGCTCAGAACTTATAAAGGAAATCTCTTTCAAAATACCTAATCTGACATTCTAGGTTAAAAGCAATAACAAAAATTAACTTCAGAAGGAGCACTTAAATACCAAAAACCAAGATAAATGTGGGGGATATGAAACGCTACACCGTATTACAAAGATCCTGGTTAAAGGAAAGATAAGCCACCAGGAGATTTTAAAAGTACACAACTTTCTCCTTCACTTTGAAAGAACCTTGCTTGAGGCCTTGCACAGAGTAGAGACAAGGTAAAGTTCCTTTAAAGCCCTGAGTACTGTTTTCAGGAAACCAAAGATCACAGTTCACAGTCGGACACTGAACAGCAATTGCGACAAGCCATGAATGTTTCAAAGTTCTTATTATATCTGAATATATCCCAGTATCTAATGCCTTATGACTTCTCCTCTATGCACCCCTTCCTGGTTACCTGGGAGTTTCTGCCTGGAGTGAGGGGTGCAAGTCTTAGACAACATGACCTCAAAGTCATAGGTAAGCAAACTTTAGCTGCAGCAGACTCCTGGAGGGCTTATGAAAACATACATTCCTGGGCCCGTACCGGGAGATTGTGGTTCAGCAGGTCTGGCTTGGGGCCTTTGAATTTGCATTTCTAACAAAGCCCCAGGGGAGGGGGATGCTGCAGGTCCTTGCACCACACTTCCGAATAGCACTGCTCTAAGGTCCTGGGCAATTCTCAAAGTCTAGCCTTTAGGAACCTCGTCTCAACCATTTGTTTGCGCGGTTCCTTGGAGCAGGGGACTTTAGGGCATCCCACAGGTGCAAAATCACCTGCAGGGAGGGAACAGCCTCGCTCGCGCTGGACACCTGCCCTCTGCGCGCTCCTCCGCCCACCTCGGGCCGCAAGGCCCCCCGCACCTCACACTCACCCAACTTCCCCGGCGTCGGGGACACCCAGAGCCCCCAGAGGCCAACCCCCCAGCTCTGCAGAGGGCCGGCGAGGCCGCCCGGAGGGAGCGCGGGAAGCCGGTCGCGCAGCGCCGCGCAGGTGGTACCAGCCGCAGCCCTTTATAGCCGCCGCTGACCCTTGACCTTGGCCAGGCTGCCCAAGGGGCTGGGGCTTTAAACTGCTCCCGGGGTTTCATGTGAGCGTCCGGAGACGCTCCAGCTGCCTGTTGGCTTAGCAGCGATTCCGGAGAAGCCCGGGGCTGCCAAAAGAACTTGAGAAGTTTCTCAGAAACCGAGGGCAGACTTATCTGCGGGCCGCTGAGCTGAGGTCACTGCTGCTGCTCCGGCTAACTATTTAACTCCAAGAAGTTATTCACTGGTGTCTTCCTAGCCCACCTGCTGAGAAGCAGAGAAAAATTTCCCAGAGAGGGGAAGCTGGGGTCTGGGGGTGGGGGGAGAGAGAGAGAGATTGAGATTGAACCTAGGCTCTCTCCAGGAGCTCCCAGCAAGAGCAAGGTTGCAAAGTGGAGCAGGCAACAAAAATGAAAATGTGACTTAGCACACAGATCACCAAGAACTTAGAAAGCACTGCCGATTCTTAGACGTAAGGGCTGGTTTGCATGTTTTTCCTGGGCATGTACTCGCAGCTGAGATTTTATACATACACATGTTCCCAGCTGGTGCCCTGGGTCTCTGTCTGTCGGTGCTGGCTGCTGATGAAGAGACACGCTGAAATCACTCACACTGATGAGAGTTTAATAAAAAGCCAAGAGGAAACACAAGAGATGGGAGCTCCCCCTCACTCATCGTGGACCTCTGTCTGAAGCACTAGGCTGCTTGATTCTGGGACTGCGAAGTAAATTAGAAAGCTTCCAAGTATTTCTCAGAAGGGATGGGGTTGGAAGGATGGAGAGAAGGAAGTTGAATGCAGGCTCTCAGGACTTTTCCCCTTTTTTATCATTTTTTTTTTTAACAAAAGGAATACAAATGGGAGCTAATAACTTGTTTTTGTTGTTGTTGTTGTTGTTGTTGTTTTACTAACAAGAGGGGAAATGGTTTTCCTCAGGAGATGGTGTATTTGCTCTAAGCCAAAGATGTTCTGGACTTCTGGAATCCACTTAGTACAGTCAGGATTATGGGGTGTTCTGTACAGATCATCCTGAAGTCCTGGATTTGAATACAATTCTGTTCAATTTTGGGAGCAGGTCTCAGCCCAGACCACAAGGGTCAAAGTCCCACAACCTGCTTACTTAATTCCTCTCTACTAAGAGGGCCCTGCACATGTGTGTGTTGGGGTGGGAAGGTGTGCTGTGAGTATTGATCATCCCTGGTATCACCCACCAGACCTGTTCTGACTGTCAAACATGACCCACCTCAATAGTTCTCCAAGAGATGTAATGAGAACCAACATAACCCAATAAAAGCAGAATGGTCGGGGAAAATGGGAGGCTCTGCTCCTCATATGATGCCATGCATCATTGTTTCTAGAACACACTCAGAAAAGAACCTCAAGTTTCCATAGAGTGGTCTCTCTGGATGAGATGCACTCCTCAGCCAGCCCAAGACCCAACCTTTAATATCAGTGAGTCTGGTTCTATTCAGACTGTAGTGGAGAATGTACCATTGGCCATCAGAGTGAAACACAGAGAGTAACACTGAAGGCTGGAAGCTCTGAAAGCTGGAGTCCTGGGGACAAATGACGCTTCCACTTCACATTCCCTTCTTGGCCCCAGTGGATTCCTTGCTCATGCTGTGTCCATGCACCTCCAGTGTGCAGAGATTTATAACCTGAACCTTCTTTCTCAACCCAGAGTAAAATCCCCAGGGAGGAGAGGAAGCCGGTTGCACTTCAGGAGAAGGGTGGGACCCTTTCTTCACAATTAGTGAAACACTATTCAACTAGCATTGGAGTCAAAGGAAGCTGGCTTTTTTAAGTAACCTTTCTGGAAAGCATTATTTAGGAATGTTTTCACTTAAAATATGATTCCAATTTAGTTTTCAGCCACCATATGACACAAAAGTGATTTTAGGGATCTACAGCCTTTTCCACAGAATTCAACACTTCCTTCTCTTTTGCTTCTAAAATTTTAAAAAGCCTTTTCCCTTGAGAAAGTATAGTGTAAATTTGTCTTCTATTGAGAACTACATTATTTTCCTAAGAATGCATTAAACTCATTTAATTTGTTTTAGAAAGCAGGAGTTTTAAGCTAAACTTTTGAAGGAATTAATGCCCTAAAATCGCCAAGTTTTTAATTTCTAATACAGAAAATTGCCTAATTGGACTTAAACTACATTTATCTGACTTTGGCTTCACTGGCCATTTTCTCTAGAAAAGGAAGTTATTGGATAAATGAAAAGGAATCCAGACTTTCAAAATTGTGGAAAGAATAATATTTTCCGAGATTTCACATATTTGCTTTTCATTAACCCAACCTCTGCAGTCTGGGATTTTTGCAACTGTTTTAAATAATGAGATAACATATCAAATTGTGTTTTAGCCTGCATTCCTTAGTTCCCACTGAGAATTACTGGTGGCATTTCCAAAAAAATGTGAAACCTGTACTACCAGAAATACACAAGATTATTTTGCATGGGAGATGATTTAAATGAATATGATTCTCCTTGATACAATTGGAATTATTAAAAGATGGGGAAAAAAGAAAACACAGCTCTCACCAAATGGCTCAATGTCACTCTGTCATGCCTGTCTACCGGTAGACAAAAAAGGTAGGTAGGTAGAAAAATTAATAAATAAAATGCAATATTAATAACTAAGCCAACAGACTTTCCTAGTGTCCTTGCACTAGCTGTTTCCCAAGTGGCTTTAATTCAAGCTAGTCAATATGCTATTGTGACACACTTAGGGGCAGCCTGCCCTGGGCTCCTACAGTGAGAAGAAGTCTAAAATCTCAAAGTACAAATTCCCATAACTTATCTAGCAAGGATGATAGCAATGAGCCTTTGAAAACAACCCAAAACCAATTTCAGTTTTGTTTCCCCACCTTGATTTTAAAGGTATTGAAAATATGGTAAAATATCTTTTTAAAAATCCTGTTGAACAAGAATAGCAATTTTATTGTGTATTTCCAAGCTCTTGTGGGAAACATGTTATCCTCATTAATGCAACACCTTCTGAACTATAATATGAAGTCTGATAGCGATATGACTTAAAAATGGTGGAGATAGGCTTGCCACACAGCAATGTCATAAGACTTCAGCGAAAACCTATATTTGCATGTCTTAACTTTGTGGTTGAGAGCTTAATCCTTGGAACAAAATCAACCTTGGTTTAAAACCCAGTTGTTTTTTATTGGTTGCATGATTTGGGGCAAGTTACTTCATCTCTTTCTGTCAGATTTCCAATCAACTAAACATGGATATCTATGCTACAGATTGTTGTGAAGTCTAGATATGTCACCTATGTCTAATATGACAGTGCCCAGCATATAGTAGATGCTCAATAAATACTACTTTCCTCTGCACTCATCTGTAGTCTCATCCTGAAAGTCATTTATTATAGCCTCCCCCCATCATTTGGTGGAAATGGCACATTTAGCAGAACATATGGAGCTCAATAATTAATGATTTCACACCCAATAACAAAGGTCTTTATAGCAAAGCATTCCTCTATGAGAGAGAACATGAATATTTTAGACATAACAGAATTCTGGACTGAAATTTTCCTTGCCTTTGCCTAGAGTGTGCAGGACATGAGGTTATTGAAAGAGAAACTGCAAGGAGGAAGGAGAACGTCCTGGGATATTAGAGCTCCAGGCTCTAGTCATCCTTAAGACTTTGTCCTTCCCTCAAGACATGTACATTGACCAGGAATTAGCTCTTATTGGCCTAATTAGTTGTATTTCACTCAATAAAAGAAAGTTGGCTAATATAATGACTAATCATCCACTTAAATATTGGTTGTATTTAATTACTGAAACTCTTACTCCTCTTGGAGTAATTTCTCATTTAAAAATAAGCAATAATATTTGGTGAGGAATGGAGCATTCCTCCGAGTCATGCTTCAGAGGCTGGCCTTTCCAGTATTCTTTTCAGAGTATCATCTACCCCTCAGGACCCTATTTCTGAAAGATAAGCCCCCATACCCACTGCAGGTACCTAGAGCAGCATGATTGCCCAATGTTTCTGCCTGGCCCAAGATAGAGAAGTACTCTAGGGACTTAGCCCTAAAATACCCAACTAATCACCCTGTCATTTGTCCCTGAGCCTCTTGGTGCTTATAGCTTCTACCTTTTATCTCATTCAGCATGGTCACTCTTGATCTTCTTCTGTCTTTCATAGTAATGTTTTCCCACAAGTGGACTGGCTGTGCTTTTCCTCCTTAACTTGAAAATATCTAACTTTCATTTTAGGAAATTTCTCACGGCTTCTGGTTTTTCAAGAGTTTCCATTTATATTTGCAAGTATATGTATTTACTGATTGGTTTATTTGTTTATTTTTCTATCATTTCTAGGGCTATTGCATAAAAGATTGTGCAGCACAAGCTCATCTCACCATTTTGAAACGTCTTCCATTATATGAATCCCGTAACTCCTACCTACACCCTTGAAAATCTCTAGAGTTTTTATTATTCTTACTGCCTCACAAATAAACCTAGTCTGGATGGCAAGAATCTCCAGAAAACCATATAGACCTACAGGAAATCAAGTACAAGGCTTAAAGGAAATGCCAGATGCTCTGAGTCCTTCTCTGTTCATTTTACTTTTTTTTTTCCTTTTCTGCTCATTTACTTGGTAAACTGATTCCCTTTTTGATTGCGTAACTCAGATCTATGTTTACATATCTTAATTCTTAACTATTGCTGAACCACCAAACATAATCATACCAAGCACAGCATGATAATTCTATAAACATGTCTCTGAAGAATAATGAGAAGATTCAAATCCTCATGCTAATTCCACTGTATATATTAAATCACCAAGTCATACATGAGCAGAGTATCCTGAGGTCATACTCACTACAGTTATCCCAGCTGCATACATCTGAAATTTCTGAACTATGCTGCATTAGTTCCCTAAAAAGAAAACAACATAACTGATTGAGGCAAGAAACAATTAGAAGGGGACATGTATACAAGTGGATGCATTTTGATATTCTGGCCACCACGTAAGTCCAAGGCCACGACATAAGTCTATACAATGTCTTCAGTCCAATGATTAGGACTTTTTCATTGTTACTGTTGTGGTTAGAAAAGTTTTTACAAGATTCCAAATGCTTCCCAAAGTTTTGAGTAAAAAATATGACATAAATGAAATTTATGCTCACACCATGTGAGATTCCTATCACTATAACCCACATCTCCACCCAAGAAACTTGGGAGAGAATTTATAGATAGGAAGAAAATCAAACAGTCAAGGTCAAGGATCAAATTTTATATTTCTGAACAGGTAAAGTCCTCTTGAGTCTAATTTTCAACAGCCCAAGAAGACAGTTCTGAAACTCTGTTTTATAGGACTGACTGAGGAGCAGAATTCTCTGCTGGACAGGCACATCTCACTTTGACCACCACCCCCACAAAACAAGAGGGGTACTTAAAGAAAGTAATAACTGATCCTGCTCATCTAGTAATCATACAGTGAAAAACTCAAGGGCATTTTGACTGTTCCCATAACATCTCTTTAGAGGAAAGCCACATATTAAAAAATACTCATTCATTCATGTTTATGGGAGGCATTATACTCAGGAAATTGACCCTATTGCCAGTTCACAAGTTTGAGCCAATCTTGTGGTCCTATTCCTCTTGCCAGTGGGCATGTGACCTTCTTCTGGCCAATAACACACAAGGAAAGGTCTAAATCTTTTAAAAGATGTCTCTTTTAAAAAGATACACTCTCAGGACACCTGGGTGGCTCAGTGGTTGAGCATCTACCTTCGGCTCAGGTCATGATCCTGGGGTCCTGGGATCGAGTCCCACATTGGGCTCTCCACAGAGAGCCTGCTTCTCCCTCTGCCTATGTCTCTGCCTCTCTCTCTCTCTCTCTCTCTCTCTGTGTGTCTCTCATGAATAAATAAATAAAATCTTTAAAAAAATAAAATAAAAAATAAAAAGATACACTCTCTTTCCCTCTCTGAATATTACCATATTCAAATGAGATGCCTAGTGCTACAGCAGCCATCCTATGACTAGCTTGAAGATGATAGAGCAGAGTAATAGAAAGAAATTGGGACTTTGATGATGGTATTGAGCGTCTGTAGCTTATAGCCTGTGACTTCTCTTCCCAGAACTTCTTGTTATCTGGGAGAATAAATATATTTTTTGAGTCAGCCAACTAGGTCAGTTTTTTACAACTTGCTACTGAGAGTATCCTAACTGCAACAATTATTTTTGCTTCTTTCTTTATCTAAACTGCTAAACCTCGGGTTGCATCTTCCTGAATTGTTATGTGGTATTAGATTTTGTTGACCTCACCACTGAAAGTTTCCTCTACTTTGGGACACCATACCCACTAGGTGTTCTTCCCACATTTTGTGACATTATTTCTTCTTTAACTCTATGTCCTCCTTTAGCCTCCTACCTGTGGCCATACCCAACAAAGTTTAATCCCTGAACTTCTGCTCTGCTTTCCCTGCATGCTCTTCTATTCTCATGGCTTCATCTCTCAACTGTGAGCATGAGAACACTAACACCCAGGGCTTTTCTCGGTTTTAGTTCTACATCTCCCACTGTCCACTGGACAGTTCTGTCTGCATGGTCCACAACCATCTCAATATTGATGTATCCACAAGCAAGCTTACAATCTTTTCCCAAAATTCAGCAGTGCCACCAGGAGCTACCAGTATTCTCCCAGACTCAAACCTTAAAGTCATTTTTGACTGACTGCTACAAAGATAGGCAGCTATCAAGCATGAAGACCTTACTCAGACTGTCCGTCTGTCATCCCATTTTGACTGCCCTCCTTCCCCCACCTACATAATTTCTACTAGCGTTGCAATATTTATTCAATAAGATCTTCCTCCTATCTACTATTCAATGGCTCAGAGATGGAAACTGATCCATATGGTCCTAATCATTCATCCATGAACTGGGAACTTAGATCACTCCCTTTCTGGGTGCTTAGATTGAAATTTGGGAGCTTTCAATGACCAGATTTTCATGGATGGGAGAAGTTGAAGAGCATTTATGAAAGAGAGACAGGAATAATGAGGATTAGCAAACAGAGGGAGGAGCAGAAATAAGAAATAGAGAAAATACATGATGGAGTTCAAAATTAGATCCCAGTTGTTTCTGAGATCTAGCTCCAGTCCTGACTTTGGAATCTATGAGATATCCCCATATCCTGACAATGAAATCTCTCTTATCATTTAGTTAGTCCAAACCGGGTTTTAGTTATCCATAGTAAAAAAAAGACACTTTGTAGAAGAGCTTCTCAATCTTTTCTTTGAAATATTGGTTATTTTATTTCTATCCTCTAAACATTTACTCTGGGTTCTCATCCCCTAAACCTCTACAGCAATTGATTCTTGGGTTCCCTGACCTGAATGTATTTTCTGCTCAGTATGTCCTATGATCCAATTCAAGGTTAAATTTGTAAAATATTGCCTTGAATATGCCATTTTTTCTCAATAATCTTCCATTGATCCCTATTGCTTATGTGATTCAATACAGTTCAGTGTTTATTAGTGCTTTCCATAAGAAACTCTGCAAGATCTTTGACATTGTAACCCATACTAATTTCAAACCTCTTCCAATTTTCCCCCTTTTTTTTTTAAATTTTAGAGGTAGAGAGAGTGTGCATGGGGCAGGGGTGACGAGAGATAAAGGGAGTGAGAGAGAGAGAATCCCAAGCAGGCTCCATGCTGAACCCCCATCCCCACAATGTGGGGCTCAATCTCATGACCCTGAGATCATGACCTGAGCCAAAATCAAGAGTAGGATGCCTAACCAACTGAGCTACCCAGGTGCCCTTCAAACTTCTTCCACCTTTTATAAATGTGAGTCATCAGGTTCAGTTAGTCTTATCTTCTCATTTTTCCGCCTGAACATGCTATGAAGAATTTGATAGCTGTACCTTTACTTACGTTGTATTTCTTGCCTGAAAGCCTTTTTTATGAATTCTGTCCTATTCTGCTTATTCATGAATGTTTTTCCACTAATGTAGAATTCAGAATATATTTCTCTAGGAAGACCTTCTTTGGAGTGATAGAGTACAATATTTGTTCATGATTTTTTCTTCCTCCCACAACTTTGCCAAGTTCATTATGAAAGAAATACATTCTTTTCACTCCATCTATTTTGGGCTTCACCCTGTAACATATATTGGTCAATGAAATATAAGCAAACATGACAGTACTTGTTCTAAGTCAAATTTTTAAGAGGTATGGAGTTTAATCAGCCTTCCTGGAGATTCAAGTCTTTGCCATTAGATGAGCATAATTCAGGTAGCTAAATGAAAAGCCATTGAGCAGCTATGACTATAAATCCAAGCCTGAAATCCAGCCCAATCCAGTTGAGTCTAGCCAAGATCCACTGGACCAGAGTTCGAGTCAAAACTCATAAATGAGAACTGACCATTTGCTGTTTTGAGCCACTGAGATTGTGGGGGATGCTTGTTATGCAGCATTATCACAGAAAATAATCCAATTGATATGTTGGGTAAATTCCTTCTTTGAATTCCTAGAACACTAATTGTCTTTATTACTGGTTTCATATTTTTAAAATGTCTTATTTTTAGCATCTTTTGGTGTTTCATAATAATAACTAATATTTATCAAGTATATTTTTTGTATGAGGCACACTAGATAATATAATATTTTATGTCACCTAATTTTTCCAGAAAATATAGGAAATGGACATGAGCATTACGATAAACTGGTGTGGTTTGGAACACTGTGTAAGTTTCCTCAAACCACACAGGTGTTTAATGAAAGAAGCAGGATTCAAATGCGGAACTACCTTGATCCAAAATCCATTTTCTATGTGTCTTTTTTAACTTGGAAGCTTTTGCCAGCTTGCCAAAAAAGAGTAAAAACCATTAGAGTTTTACTAAGAAAGACCACCAAAAGTCCAGTGAATTTGCGACCTTGTTAAATAAACGAATTTATTTTCCCAACTCATTGGGGCATGACTTCTCTGGTAGCATGTCTACCATTCCTTCTATAATCTGTGTCATGGGGAGGCTTTAAGCCAGTCATATTCTGCCTCAGTTAACTCTATTCTTTCAAAGAGAAAATGAAGTCCATTCACCCGCATGTTTTAGACCTCCCCCTCTGCCCACAGTGTATGCCTAATAGGAACTAGAAAAGAACCTGGTCCATTGAAATTACCCAACATTTGTGTGTCAATCATGGAAAGAAAAGGGCAGAATTCTGCTCCCTGAAGAGTGGGAGTACCCTAGAAGTCACACTGAGTGACATTCCTGGCATAGAAAGTGAGATTTTTAATACTTCCAATCTTTTATTATCCTTCTCATCCGCCAACAAAGTGGGACTATGTTTTTGCTTCCATTTCATAAAACATGTTTATGAGAAGGGAGTTGAGTTCACTCATTTTTGAGCAAACATTTCATAAACACCTTTTCTTTCCAAAGGCTGGGGAAAGATTTTCTCTAATAGAAGAATCATCAAATTATATCACCTGAAAGGGATATGTACTGCCCATGATACCCCAACATTTCTGGTAATTTTTTTAAATTTAAATTTTAGGTAGTTAGTTTACAGTGCAGTATTGGTTTCTGAAGTAGAATTTGGTAATTCATCACTTACATACAATACCCAGTGCTCATCATAATAAATGTCCTCCTTAATACCAATGACCCAATTACTCCAACAACTCTCAGTTGGTTCTCTATCATTAAGAGTCTTTGATTGGGGGGATCCCTGGGTGGGTGAGCAGTTTAGTGCCTGCCTTCGGCCCAAGGCGTGATCCTCGGGTCCTGGGATCAAGTTCCACATTGGGCTCCCTACATGGAGGCTGCTTCTCCCTCTGCCTGTGTCTTTGCCTCTCTCTCTCTCTCTCTCTCTCTGTGTGTGTGTGTGTCTCATGAATAAATAAATAAAATCTTAAAAAAAAAAAGAGTCTTTTATTGGGATGCCTGCGTTGCTCAGCGGTTGGGTGCCTGCCTTCAGCTCAGGTCCTGATCACAGGATCTGGATCGAGTCCCACATTGGGCTGCCTGCAAGGAGCCGGCTTCTCCCCCTGCCTATGTCTCTGCCTCTCTCTCAGTCTGTATCTCTCATGAATAAATAAATAAATATATTTTAAAAAAGAGTCTTTTTTCCTCTTACCTTTTTTTTTCTTTCCTGAATTACCATATGTTCATCTGTTCTCTTTCTTAAATTCCATATGAGTAAGATCATATGGTATCTGCCTTTCTCTGACTTATTTCACATAGCATAATATAGCTCCATTAATATCATTGCTAACAGCAAGGTCTCTTTTTTATGGATGAATACTATTCCATTGTATATATATGCCACATCTTTTTTTTTTCACTACAAAATTATTTATTACAACATACAGCTTCAGCGAAGGCAATGTACAAGCACACACACTCAGGAGTGTCCCCTACCCCAACTAAGGGACCCTTTTCTTCTCCCTTGCCTTTCAGACCTCTTCTATCAAATCATTCAGATATTGGATCTCCTTGGCCAAAGAATCTGTCCTCTCTTTCAGAGCATCATGCTTCTTTTCCTGCTCTTTACGCTTGTCATTGAGGGTCTCCTGCTCTGCCCTCTTCTTCTGGCGGTACCTAGTGGCTGCTGTCTTGTTCTGCTCCATTTTTTTCAGCTTTTTATCTAGCTTCTCAACCTTTACTTTTGCTGCTGTCTTCTCTCCAGGAGGGTCATAAGGTTTGGGGCGGGCAGAACCACAGAGGGAACCTGGAGACAGCAGGCTCCTATTTGAAGAGCCCCTAGAGGTAGAAGGGCTATGCTGGGGGAACCCAAAATAGGACTCAGATGCCACTATCATTATCTGAGGGGGCATCCTCCTCCTTTATGCACTGAGGGATCATGATAATGTAAGCAGTAGAGTCTGACTTTCTATCTCTTCCAGAGATAGTCACTTCACTGCCTATCTCTAAACTAAAAGAATGATTTGGAGTGGAGGAAAGGGCCCCTGGGGAGAGTGGAAGTGGTTGCAGTAAGGCAAAGAAGGCAAAATGGACAATCTGGTCTGTTTTAGTGAACTTTCTGGAAGATGGCCAATTGGATTCACAGTCTGGGGTTGGGGGTGGGGCTCCTTATTAGTCTCCTGGACTAGGGGGTCAAAGAGATCACATGTGTCATCCAATGTGGCCGAAAGCTCATCTGGCATGGCTTCCAGGTCATCCATACTGAAAAGAGAATCAAAATCAAACCCCTTCAGATCCCTTTTCTCCACCATCCAATCTGCTCTGGAGAAGGAATCTTCCTTGCGATTGTCTGAGGCACTGATCAACCCATCCACACAGCCAGCCATTCTGAGGAGCCCACCTTAGCCTTGTTGCTGGAGAACCCATGAGGTTTAAAGTGCTTGGCCACCTCCAGCTAGTCCTGAGACCTAGGCTTTCCTCAGCCCCTAAACCGAACTAGTCGAAGGGGTACATGGAGTTGCCTACCAACACCTCGTTGCTCAGGAAACTCATCTCAGCCATGTGGCAGGACTGGAATGAAGGAATGTGCTTCATTAGAAGGTGTCTTTGTGGGTTACAGAGATGCTTCTGCTGGATGCTATGAAAAGCCCATTGGCTTAAGCCGCTAGGGGGTTAGGGGGTGCCACTGCAGGGCCTGGTGCTGCTGCCTCCGCTGCAAAGGCCAATGCTGCCCGCAGGCACCGCTGCCTCTAATACACCAAGGCAGCCTCCGATCCTGTGGGATTGGAGGAGGGAAGGCATGCACTTGCCAGAGGGATCTGCATTTACAGACGGGAGGAAGAGAAACGCCACATGTTCTTTATCCATTCATCAGTCCATGAACATTTGGGCTCTCTCTGTAGTTTGGCTATTGTTGATGATGCTGCCATAAACACCGGAGTACATGTATCCCTTCCAATTTATTTTTGTATCCTTTAGGTAAATCCCTAGTAGTACAATTGCTGGATCAAAAGGTAGTTCAATGTTTGACTTTTTGAGGAAGCTCCATGCTGTTCTCTAGAGTGGCTGCACCAGTTTGCATCCCTCCTGGTAATTCTTTAACACCACCACATAATTGACAATTATCTTGCAGATGATGGATTCCATACAGCACAGCAATGTTCAACAAGGAGACTCTAGCATTGCTTCACTCAGGGTAAAGCAATTATTTTCAGCCTTTATTTCAACAAGCCAAGCAGACTTAGACCTATTTCTGGAATAGGTGTTTTTGTTCAAAATACGAATAGCACAGAATATTAGCTTAGGTGGGCACCAAAGAACAATCTCTCCCAGTTAAGAAAATTCTCAATATAAAATGCTCTGCATTTGCTGTGGGACCAAGAACCATTTTCTTTAAGATCTGCAGCACACAAAAGAGCTCATTCTCACAGCTTCTGCCTTCCATCAACAGAAAAACTGCGGATTTAAAGTTTATTTTGTTGCAGAATTAGATTATTTATGAAATTTAAAAATGTAATTTATGAGCCTTTATTTTTCTCCCCCTACCCACTAATCCTTACTGTGTTGACACAGCTAGTAGTAGGATAGATAATGGAGAAGGGGGGAGAAAGGGTGCAGAAATGGATAAGTAAAAGCTTTGTCAACACGTGCTTTAAAAATTAAAAAAAAAGAAAAAAAGATTTTATAAAATCCATCAATTGTTTTTGATAAAATCTCTAGTTAAAATTACAATATGAGTAAATTTGTTCAGCATAATAGAGTGTTTATCAAGAGCAAATAACAAATCTCTCAATAAGTGATGAAAAATTAGACCTTATAGTCAGAAAAAAATGCAAGAATATTTTCTTCCACAACATGAACACATAAGTGATTTGTATTTTCTCTCAAGCTATTTCCTGTCTTTTCATCCTCTAACAGCATCTTTCAAAGACGGAAGTTATTCATTTTGGTAAAATCTAATTGATCAAATTCTTTTATGGATTGTGTTTATAGTATTCTAAGAAATCTTTGCCCAACCAAAGGTCGCTAAGATTTTCTATTTTCTTCTAGAAGTTTTATAATTTTAGATTTCACACTTAGCTCTATACTCTTTGTCATTAATCATTGTATATAATAGAATGTATGGATTAATATTTACTTTTGCATATGTATATACAAATATTCCAGCATAATTTGTTGAAAAGACTGTTCTTTCTCATATGAATTACCTTTTCACCTTGGTCAGAATCAATTGATCAATTGAATATATATATTCATATATATATATATATATATATATATATATATATATATATGTCTATTCTTGGATTCTTTCTTCTGTTTCATTGATTTGTCTATCTTTATGCCAATACCACACTCTCTTGATTGTTGTAGCTTTATAATAAATCTAAAGTCAGATAGTGTAAGTCCTTTAGTTTTGTTCTTAACAAATTTAATTTGACTATTCTTGATTCTTTGCATTTCCACATAAATTTTAGAATCAGTTTGTCAATTTTCATTCAAAAAATTACTAGATGGGATCCCTGGGTGGTTCAGTGGTTAAGTGTCTGCCTTCAGCCCGGGGCGTGATCCTGGAGATCCAGGATCGAGTCCCACATCGGGCTCCCTGCATGGAGCCTGCTTCTCCCTCTGCCTGTGTCTCTGCCTCTCTCTCTTTCTCTCTCTGTGTCTCTCATGAATAAATAAATAAATAAAAATCTTAAAAAAAATTACTAGAGTTTTTATTGGAATTCTGTTAAATCTATAGATCAATTTGGAAAGAATTGACATCTTAAAAAAGATTGAATCTTTTGATCTGCGAACACAGTTATCTCATTATTTATTTAGATCTTTAATTTCTCTTAGCAATGTTTTGTAGCCCTCTGCATACAGGTCTTGTATATCTCTCGTGACCTTTAAGCCAAAGTAATTCATATATTTGAAACTACTGTAAATTGCATTTAAAAAAATCTCTATTTGTTATTTCAGGTATAACTTTTAAAATTAAAGTATAATTAACATAAAATAAAACTCACAAAGTTCAGATGTACAATTCAGTTAGTTTTAAAAATAAATAGTTATGTAATCAATAAGATAGACTATTACCAACACCACTGAAAGTTCTGTTGTGTCCATTTGTAATCCCCTACACTGGCCTTAGGTTTCTGGCTACCACTGATATTTTTTCTATCATTATACTTCCTAGAATACAATGTAAATGGAGTCAGATAGTATGAGCCTTCTGTGTCTGGCTTATTTTACTGGCTTTTGGAATCCATTAATATTGTTGGTATGTAAGTATTTTGTTCTATTATGCCCGAATACTATTCCGTGTGTACTACAATTATTTATTCATTTTCATGTTGACGGATGTTTGAGTTGTTCCCAGTTTTGGGTTATAATGAATAAAGCTACAATGAATTCTGTGCGCAAGTCTTTGTATGGACAGATGCTTTAATTTCTCTTAGGTAAACACCTAAAACTGGATGCTGGAGCTCCACCAGTTGTTGTACCAGAGAGAAGTTATAAAAATTGTTGGGGCAGCCAGGGTGGCTCAGCGGTTTAGTGCTGCCTTCAGTCCAGGGCATGATCCCGGAGACCCAGGATCGAGTCCCACGTCGGGCTCCCTGCATGGAGCCTGCTTCTCCCTCTGTCTGTGTCCCTGCCTCTCTCTCTCTCTCTATGAATAAATAAATAAAATCTTTTAAAAAATTGTTAACTAGGTCATTGAAAAGGCAAAAGGTGATCACTATGAGACTTCCCTCTCTGGCACATGTAAGGATATTAAAAGTCTCAGCTTTATCTTAACAAGTGAAAGAAACTCAAAAGACTGAAATAACTTTCTCTTTTAGGATCTATACAAGAGATGAGTGAGGATGCAGGGCAAACTGCTGCCCTCAAGATTAGAGCGACAGATAGAATCAAGGCTTACCAAAGCAGAGACTCGTGAATGGAAACACCCAGGAAACAGGTGCCACGGTAGGAAAACCGATTTGTGTTTTTTTTTTTAAGATTTTATTTATTTATTTATTTATTTGAGAGAAAGAGACAGACAGAGAGGATGAGCAGGAGGAGGAGGCCAGAGGGAGAGAAAGCAGACTCCCCACTGAACAGGAAGTCTGACATGGGGCTCAATCCCAGGATCCCAAGATGATGAATGAGCCACCTAGGTGCCCCAAAAACCTGATTTGTAATTGATGAATTGCTAGAGTCTCAGTGGGAATGACTCTGAGAATTAAAAACTCCAGAAAGATCCATTGTAGATGGGCCCCACAATAACGTGAGATGTACCTCCAGGAACACAGTAAATACCAAAGAAAGACCCTTCAGCTTCTGGCAAGTGGAGGGGAAAAGAAAGCATCTTGTAATACACTAGAACGCAGCTTTTCTTAACAAGGTGCCTAACCTCAGGAGAAAGTAGTTAACCAGAGCCTAACCTGCTAGGATATTATCAGAGGCTAACTGACCTTGAGGAAGGAAATGCCCAATTCCAGTCCACTTTAGCAATCCTGACCCACTTAAGAGAGGAGAAAAAACTGAGAAGCACAGTCCAGAGGCATAAGTTCACTTAAAAAATTGAGACCTAATCAGAAGATTACAGAATGCCTCCCCTTTTCCCACATCTCACTACCACATTACAAAAGGCCTAGCAACAGCAGCACCATTTGCCCATGATACCATGTATGATCATCAAGAAAAAATTACCAGGCATACCAAAAGGCAAAAAACACAATCTGAGTCAGACTAAGTCAGCATCAGAACCAGACATGACAGGAGTATTGGAATTATCAGACCAGGAATTTAAAATAACTGTAATTAGTATGTTAGGAGCATCCTCCAATACTGCAATATGGTGGGGTATTCATCACTGTACTATAAATGGTAGAGGACAGAAGAATTAAAAACAGCTAGAGGGGCACATGGGTGGATCAGTCAGTTAAGCAGCCAGCTCTTGATTTCAGCTCAGGTTATGATCTCAGAATCCTAGAATAGAGCCCTGCATCAGGCTCCATGTTCAGTAGAGAGTCTGCTTAAAGATTCTCTTTCTGGGACCCACCTGGGTGGCTCAGTGGTTGAGTGTCTGCCTTTGGCTCAGGGCCTGATCCCAGATTCCCAGGATTGAGTCCCACATCTGGCTCCTTGCATGGAGCCTGCTTCTCCTCCCTCTGCCTGTGTGTCTGCCTCTCTTCCTGTGTCTCTCATGAATAAGTAAATAAAATCTTAAAAAAAAAAAAAAAGATTCTCTCTTTCTCTCTCCCTTCCCCTCCCCCACTAGCTCTCTCTCTCTCCTTCTCTCTGAAAGAAAGAAATAAACCTTTAAAAATAACTATAGCTACAATAATTTGTTACATACAATATAAAAATGTAAATTGTAAATCAATGATTACAAAAAATATAAATCAAAAAAATAATGAGGTGGGGTGAATAAAGGGGAGAGTTTTTGTATGCAATCAAAGTTGTTATCAGCATAAAATATACTGAGATATCTGTAAGATATTTTATGTAAGCCTCATGTCAACCACAAAGAAAAACCCTAAAGTACATAAAAGATAAAGAGGGAGATTCAAAGCATGCCACTACAGAAAATCATCAAAGGAAGAAAGCAAAAGAAGAAAGGAACAAAAGAACTACAAAAGAACCAGAAAACAGTAAGACTGGCATTAGTAAATCCTTACCTATCAATAATTATTTTAAATGTGAATAGGTTAAATTCTCCAACTAGAAGACAGTGTGGCTGAATTGATCTTTTTTAAAAAGCAAATGCTGAGTGAAATAAGTCAATCAGAGAAGGACAAACATTATATGGTCTCATTCATTTGGGGAATATAAAAAATAGTGTAAGGGAATAAAGGGGAAAGGAGAAAAAATAAGTGGGAAATATCGGAAAGGGAGACAGAACATGAAGACTCCTAACTCTGGGAAACGAACTAGGGATGGTGGAAGGGGAGGTGGGCGGGGGGTGGGGGTGAATGGGTGACGGGCACTGAGGTGGGCACTTGATGGGATGAGTACTGGGTGTTATTCTATATGTTGGCAAATTGAACACCAATAAAAATAAATTTATTTAAAAAAAAAAGCAAACCTAAGCCCCAAACTATATGCTATATGCAAGAGACTCACCTCAACTTTAATGACACACATTGGTTCAAAGTGAAAGGATGGAAAAAAATATTCTACACAAAGGGAAATTAAAAGAGAACAGGGTTAACTATACCTATATCAGTCAAAATAGACTGTAAGCTAAAAACTATAACAAGAGACAAGGTAATATACAATAATAAATGAGTTAATTCGGGATCCCTGGGTGGCTCAGCGGTTTGGCGCCTGCCTTTGGCCCAGGGCGCGATCCTGGGGTCCTAGGATCGAGTCCCGCGTCGGGCTCCCTGCATGGAGCCTGCTTCTCCCTCTGCCTGTGTCTCTGCCTCTCTCTGTCTTTCTGTCTCTCATGAATAAATAAATAAAATCTTTAAAAAATAATAAAAATAAATGAGTTAATTCATTAAGAGGATATAACAACTGTAAATATATTATGTACCCAACATTAAGACATCTGAATATATTAAGCAAATAACGGATCTTAAAGGAGAAATAGACAATACAATATTAGTATTCAATCTACTTCAATTGAAGTAGAGGACTTCAATACTCTACATTCATTAATGAATAGATCATTTAGACAATAAAGAAGGAAATATGAGGCCAACTTTGTGCCACAACAGCAGCATGTCTGACTCCAAGAAAGAAACATGAGAAGTGAACTGCACATTAGACATAATGGACCTAACACATATGCATTCCATCCAACAGCAGCAGAGTACACATTCTTCTTAAGCACACATGACAAACTTGTCGGAGCAGATCATATGTTATTTCACAAAACAAATGTTAGCAAATCTTAAAAGATTAAAATCATGCCAAATATCTTATCTTACCAAAAGGTATGAAACTAAGAATCAATAGCAGAAGAAAAATTGGAAACTTTACAAATATGTAGAAAATAAACAACATATTCCAAATAATTGGTTAAAGAAGAAATCAAAAGGTAATTTAAAAAATACCTTGAAACAAACAAAAGGGAAATATAATATAGCAAAATTTCTGTGATGCAGCAAAAGCAATTCTAAAAGGGAATTTAAAAAAATATTTTATTATTTATTTGAGAGAGAGCAAGAGCAGGAGAGAAAGAGGGCATGAGTGGGAGGAGGGGCAGAAGGAGAGGGACAGGCAGACTTCCTGCTGAGCAGGGAACCCAATGAGGGGCTGGATTCCAGACTGGGATCATGACCTGAGCTAAAGGCAGACTCTTTACCAACTGAGCTACCCAGGTATACCTAAAAGGGAATTTTACAACAATAAATACCACATAGGAAAAAAGAAAGATACATATTTTTTAAACCTTAATTTTATACCTCAAGGAAAAAGAACAAACTAAACCCAAAGTTAGCAGAAGGAAGAAGATAACAAAGATTAGAACAGAAGTAAATAGAGAGTGGGAAAAAAGTAGAAAAGATCAACAAAACTAAGCATAGATTTTTTAAAAGATTAGATTTGTTAATTGCAAAATTAACAACTTTAAACAGATTTTCTAAGAAAACAAAAGGATTTTAAATAAAATTATAAGTAAAAGAGTCATTACCATAGAAATACAAAGGATCATAAGAGACTACTATAAACATAAGAGAACTGCTATGAATTATGAATTATAAACCAACAAAGTGGACAGTCTAGATGAAAAGAATTAATTCTAGAAACATACAACTTCATGAGACTGAATCATTAAGAAATAGAAAATTTGAACAGGCCAATAATTACTAATTGAAAGAGATTGAATTAATAACTTCACAACTCAGAAAAGCTTAGGACCAGATGCCTTCATGAGTGAATTTTACTAAACATTTAAAGAATAATTAATGACAGGGGTATTGGGTGGCTCAGTTGGTTAAGCATCTGACTCCTGATCACAGCTCAGGTCTTGATTTCAGGATCATGAGTTCAAGTACTGCTTTGGGCTCCATGCACCCCACTCCCACCAAAAAAACGGAAGGAAGGAAGGAAGGAAGGAAGGAAGGAAGGAAGGAAGGAAGGAAGGAAGGAAGGAAGAAGAAAGAAAGAAAGAAAGAAAAAAGAAAGAAAGAAAGAAAGAAAGAAAGAAAGAAAGAAAGAAAGAAAAGAAAGAACAATCCTTCTCAAATTGTTCCAGAAAGTTGAAAAGGGAAAACTTCCACTCATTTTACGAGGCTAGAATTACCCTAATACAAAAACCAGGCAAGGACACTCAAGAAAAGAAAACCATAGGCCAATTTTCCTGATGAATACAGATGCAAAAATACTCAACAAAGCGCTAGCAAAATATATTCAACAGTACTTGATCATATAACACAATCAAGTGGTATTTATTCCTGGGATGCAAGAATATTTCAACATATGGAAATTGATGTGATATACCATGTTAATAAAATGAAATATAAAAATCACATGATCAATCTAAATATATGCCAAAAGGCATTTGACAAAATTCAACATCCTGATAAAAAAGAACTCTCAAAAAAAAAAAAAACCTCTCAACAGAGTAGGTTGAGTAGGGAAAATACCTCAACATAATAAAGGCCATATATGTCAAACCCACAGCTAATCCTACTTAATGGTGAAAAGCTGAAATCTCTAAGATCAGGAACAAGACAGGGGTGCCCACTATTAATATCCTATTCAACATAGTACTGGAAGTCCTAATCATAGCAATTAGGTAAGAAAAGGAAATCAAAGAAGATGCTGAGAGCATAGAGGATTTTGCTGATTGAGTTCCAGAAGATATATTAAGAGGTTTAGGGGCTTTGGAGACAAGTACAAGTATATGCGCTGCTAAAGCAAGCACAAGAGACAGGAGGAAGAAGAGATAGAAGGGTTATGGGGTAAGAGCTTTATGAGGGTAAGAGTCCAGCTAATCTTGGAATACTTAAAAGTCATGCTTTCTATGGTAGCTAATGTGGAAAGGACTATAGCACATGACAGAAAATCCCAGAAGACTCTGAAGCAGGGAGCAGTAGTGAAGCTTTCAGCTGGGGATGAAGGTCTTGCTAGAGCATCAAGAGCTCTGTAGCCCTGTAATCACTCTTGCCAATGGTATTACTAGAGCTAGGAAGGGGCCACTCAGGACTTCTGTATACTTCTCCTATCTCTTGCTCCAAAAGATGTTATAGACTTTTGTTCAATATAAAATAAATCACATTAAGTCATTTTGCAAATCTAGAGCATTATGTGTAAAATAACCAAGCTTATTTACTTTTTGCTGGTATTAATGAATGGATTTGGCTCCTTAACAATCATAGATTTATATTCTGAAATGTGGAACCACCATAGTTCTATTAAAAGCAACATTAATAGAACCAATATGTTAGATTATGACTGACCCTAGCAAGACTCTAGCTGAATCTTTCATTCAGAAACAAGTGGTGTCTGGGATGCCTGGGTGGCTCAGCCAGTTAAGTGTCAGACTTCAGGTCAGGTCATAATCTCAGGATCCTAGGATCCATCCCTGCATCAGGCTCTGCTCAGCAGGGAGTCTGCTTGTCCCTCTCCCTCACCTTCTCCTCTCCCCTCATTTATGCTCTCTCAAATAAATAAAGTCTTCAAAAAATAAAAGAAATGATGGGTTTCTTTCAGAGAAGTGAAGACATGCATGCTTGGGCTACAGACTCCTGATCCCTTACCCTCTACATCCAATTTAAACAAAACCCCATTCTCATATTTTAGTGACAGGTTTGTATCAATCTCTCCATACATAAAATGAGGGAAATTGTATCAACCTATAAATGAAGCAGTAAAAGAACTACCGTATTTATTTCCTTTTAAATGGACTCAAATCTTGTTCTGGGCCACTATATCCTTGGATTGGTGGATAATTCACTATTAGTTGCTGGTGGGGTAACTCCTTTCAGAGAGGAAAGCAGAAGCAATGTGATCTCCATGATAGCTGAAAACAAGAGAAGAGGCTTTCAACTCCAGATGCTTATATTTACCCTTCACATCCTCATGTCCAAAACCCAGTGGTCACTCATGGCCTGGAAGCTCCATTTGAGAGCTCTGTGTGGGTATGGAATTCTTTGTCTTGGCAGGAAGCATGAGCTCAGGGTTCTATCTTCCTGAGAATTAAACAAAATAAAAAATAAAAGCCCATTCTTCTAGGAAAAGACTGGTAGTTTTACAGCCATGGTAACTAGTAAACACCAGAATAGGTTTTAAACCTTTTTGATCAATGGCTACTGGATTCAATGACCACACACTTCTGAAGTCTCATGCTTTGGGAATCAGCCAATAGGTGGTTGACTCCCTCCAGTGAACCTGCTTCTGACACTAAGGTCAATCCACTCCTACTCCTGAAAACAACACAACCCACAAACACCAAAATCCCATGTGAGATCAGTGGGTTGAATTATTCAGTGAGATCTTACCTAACTAGTGGATCTCTCCCTTACAAAGTAAGCAGTAAATTCAGCTTTTTGGTTTTAGATAGTGAAAGGTGCTTTCTACCTTCAACTCCTTCTACATGCACCATATGCGAAGAATTGCTTTCTCCTGCTTCAAATCTGCAAGCTGCCTTTTTCAGTCTAGAAAAGCCTCTGTCTTTCCCCTATTACCTTCTAGCAAAATTCCCAAATCAAATGTCATAAAGAGGAAGGGATGGTATCAAATTGAGTAGAGTACACCCCACCTATACAAATCTAAATTAAAGCATTTCAAAGACATTGTGTGTCCCAAAGACATTTCTTGGTGGATAGGGTTGGCATTTCTGCTTTATATCCATTCTTTTCTTCCCTAACTGCTCCTCAAAGGCATATGACATAATGTCTTCAGTGAATTTGACTCCAACAAAGATATGAAGATCCTTTGATTTCAAGCAGCTTTTGATTTTAGCTTTGCTAAAAATCATAAAAGTAAAAAATAAATTAAAACCCCAGAATTATTCAGGGCCTGAACAGTTGCTTAACATGGTAGAAGTAACAAGTGTAGGAAGAACAAGCACAAATTAATATTTTAACATATCACATAATAATTGAATCTTATTAATTTGGACTTTATTAAATTCAGAATTAGTAATAATTTAGACACATGTCATAAAGAAGAAAATAGTTTAGGGAAAAAACATGTTATTTAGCAAATTGTATTTATATACAATTTATTATCTGATTACAAATGATTCTTATCTATTCATTAAGGTTTGTCTAAGTAAGCGCTATTAGAGTATTATGTTCTTAGTTCAGACGATATATATATATGCCATTTTTTGATGAATCCCCCAAATGAAAATGAAACAAAATTTACAACATATATATATGTTGATATATAATATCAAGTGATATTATATATCAGTGATATATATATATATATCACTTACAACTACCTAAGTTTCAATCCTCTTTGATATATAATATCAAATTATATATCTTTGATATATAATATCAAGTGATATTATATATATTATGTATCAGTGATATATATATATATATATATCACATACAACTACCTTAGTTTCAATCCTCTTTTCTGCCTAGTTGTGTTCCCCACAGTGGCTCTGAATAGTAACTCCAACTGAGGGAGTCTTGCTCCTGCCTAAGAATGCTGTCTCATGGAAAGGAATTAGGCACATATTACACTAACCATGATATGGAGTAATACCAATTAAAAACCGGATGAAGGATCCACAGATGATAAATGCAATATGAAGTTCAGGGAGAGTTATCCCTGAAAGCTGGACAAATCAGGGAGGTGGGACTGGAATTGCCATTTGTTGGGATGGTAAAGGCTGGAGAAGTGGAGGAAAGGTATGAGGCACTCTGGGGAAGCAAAAGGAAATCATCACAGGGCAGAAGAGAAAGTATTTGAAATGAGGGGTGTCTAGGTGGCAAAGTTAAGTGTCCAACTCTTGATTTTGGCTCAGGTCATGATCTCAGGGTCATGAGATCAAGCCCCATGTTGGCTCCACACTCAACAAGGAGTCTGCTTAGCCCTATCTATCCCTCTCCTTCTGCCACTCCTCCACCCTGCAGGTGCACCCATTTCTCTCTCTCAAATAAATAAATAAATCTTTTTAAAAAGTCTATGAAATGAAACCATCAGCTAAAGGGCAGATTCTTCAATGGGTTGATACAATATTGCATTGCTGTTTTATTTTCATCCTTTTCTAAAGCCATCACCAACACATTTTCTACCCCCATTCTCAGGGCCATCATTACCACCATCACTATCACTGTGGTGAATACATACATACATGCCCAGAGACACCCACACACTTCAATTACTTTATCTTTTAATTCTTGCTTTGGAATAGAACCAAAATCATTTGAATCATTTGTGATGTTTTGTTTTCTTTTAAAGACTTAATGATGAGAACTGTTTAACTTGATCTCTGTTGTTGTGGTTCCCTGCTCAAATATTTTGAAACCCCACAAATATAGCATCTTCCACATATGCACACTCCAGATTCAAAATTTCTCAGTCCGCAAGGAAAATACAGGCCACTATATTATGTCAGAATAATTGTCCTAGCATCTTACCACCATGGTGTTCTTTTTGTCATTTCTGTGGCACAAAATATACAATCTTTACATTCATTGCTTTATTTATCAATTCAGCAAATATTTATTTAGACCCTACTATATGCCAGACACAGGTCCTGCAATAAAAAGTAAAACATAACAGAATCCCTGCTTTGTAACGTGTTTGGTGTTGGAGAAGAGGTAGACTTTGTGTTGGTTAACTGTCATTATCTCTTGCCACATAATAAATTACTTCCAAACTCAGTGCTTTAAAGTTACAGTGATTATTTATTATCTCAGACAATTTATATGAGTCAGGATTTTAGAAATGGTTCAGTGTGTGGTTCCAATCTAGGTTTCTCAAGAGTCAAGATGTTAGCCAGATGAAGGCTCAGCTGGAGATGGAAGATATGCCTCCAAAATGGCTCAATCTCATAGCTATTGGCAGAAGGTTGCCTAAGTGATCTCATGACATAGTATCTGGCTTCCCCAAGAATGAGTGATCCAAGACAGCAGGGCAAAAATAGAAATGTCTTCCATGCTTTCACCTAAGAAGTCACGTGCAGTAATTTCCACATTATGCGAGGTTCCATAGGTCATCCTCAGTCAATATAGGAAAGCACTACACAAGGCACAAATACACAGAGGTGGGAATCAAGAGCACGGGACATGTTGGAGACTGGCTACCAGACATTAATAAAAGGATAACTCAAATAAATGCAAAATTACAACTACATGAAAAAGGTCCTTACAGTCTATGTCAAAGATATATTTTAGTCTTTGTTCTAAGATTATTGAGACTCCATTAAAACATTTTAAGTAGGGGTACTAAGCTTATATTTTGAAAAGATCACTCCATGAGTTCTTCTTTGGGCAGTACAGCAAACTGGGCATTCCATTGTCATGAAATGGTGAGGTAAATTATAACATATATTTTTAATGCATTTCTGGGCTCATATAGAAGTACGAAAGATACCTAAGGACCAGAAAAAATAAAAAGAGTAAGTTAAAATTACAGAAGTAGGCAAAGATGGACAAAGGCTAGTGCTTCTGGGAGAAAAAGCCAATTTCAGGAACCTGGAATTTAGAGGACTCATGGCTAGCTGATTCAGAGAACAGGAGAGAAGCCCTAGACCATGTCGGAAGTCCATTACAGGGCCCTTGAGGAAAAGTCTGTGTACTTGCAGAAGAAGCCAATATGGGAAGGAGTTTTTTCTGCTCCTCTTTTATGTGGAAAAAAATTATGAAAATAATAACAGACTTGCTGAGAAATGGTTACTGTAGGCTTACTCCAGTGTGTGTCTGGAATTCAGGTTTATACTATCACTGCCTCTGTAATCCCCAGACCTAGAAGTTAAAGTGGTTCCATGCTGATGGTTCCATGTGATACTCAGCCAAAGCAAATGCAAATTCTTTCTGAATTTTGCACAAGAATAGAAATACTGGAGCACTTGAGTGGCTCAGTGGTTGAGTAGCTGCCTTTGGCTCAGGACATGATCCCAGGGTCCTGGGATCAAATCCCACATCAGGGTCCCTGCAGGGAGCCTGTTTCTCCCTCTGCCTATGTCTCTGCCATTCTCTCTCTCTCTGTGTCTCTCATGAATAAATAAAATCTGTAAAAAAAGGAACAGAAATATTAATTGTAGACTTTATTATGTTGAGCATACATATTATATTTTTAAGAGTAGTCACTTAAAAGATAGAAAGTACATAATTTCTTAAGTAGTAGAAGGGAATAAATGGAATTTTAAAAAATGATTATACCACAGGAAGAATACAATACTATCTTTATAACATATGCAGAATGAATTACATTTCTTAGGTTAATGCTGGTTGTCTTTGAATCCATACAATTTAGTGGTTAAGAAGATGGACTCTGGAAGATAGCCTCAGTTCAAATCCTACCCCCAATACTTACAAGCTATGTGATCTCAAACAAGCCATATATTTTCCTTGTTCCTCAGCTTTCTCATCTGTAAACTAGAGGTTATAACAGTATATCTTATAGAGGATTCAATGCGTTAATAAATGTGAAGTTCTTTTTTTAAAAAGATTTATTTACTTATTTTAAAGAGAATATGTGTGTGGATATGGGAATGGGAGAAGGAGCAGAAGTAGAGAATTTTTAAGCAGACTCCCCACTGAGTGTGGAGCCTGACCTCAGGCTCAGTCTCAGGACCCTGAGATCATGACCCGAGCTGAAACTATGAGTCAGGGGTTCACCTGACTGAGCCACCCAGGTGCCCCGAAATATAAAAGTCTTAAAACAAACAAACAAAAAAATCTAAGAAAAAAATTCTTAGAACATAGAGAGTATTTACAATGTTCCTAAGATTTATGTTTAAAAAAAAGAATATTTTTATTTGCTTGTTTACATAAAATATATCTGTGGAAGTTTCACAAATCCACTAATAAACCTATGAGGAATAGAGGTTAGACAGACTTACCACTGTAAACTTTTTATTCCTTTTGATTTTTGATCCATGTACATTTACTATCTATTTAATAGTTAATTTAGAAATATATATAGGTAATATATTTTAAATAAATTACAAATTTTAAAAGTTCACTTATGTATTAGAATAGGCTAACTGCTAAAATAAATAGACCCAGATTCCACAGAAATATATACATTGTTCGACTGTCCCTAGTTGCCATATCATTCCTTCTTGCTATTCTTCAACCTTACCTACATCTCTATAACCAGTCCTTTTATTAAACTCTCTTCAAATTACCCAATTTGAGTCTGTCATGTAAGTCTAAGAAAAATGAAAACCACCAATGTGATAAGTGATTGATGTGTCCTTTTTACCATTTCTTTGATGCAAGTCCCATGCTGACTGTCCATCTGCTGGGGTCTCTGGTGGTTAAAAGGAAACACACTAAACTTTTTGGCTTAGCTATGATTTGCAGGTTTTCCCAGCTATTTTCCCCTTAAAAAAAAACCCCATAACATTGAACAATCACTCAGAAAATTTTAAGATTAAGACTGAGGCATTTTTGAAGAGAGAGAGAGAGAGAGAAAGTACATGAGTGGAGAGGAGCAGAGGGAGAGAGAGAATCTCTGACTCTAGGCTCCATCCCACAACTCTGAGATCATGACCTGAGCAAAAATCAAGAGTCAGACTTAACCTACTGAGCCACCCAGGCACCCCGGATATCAAGATGTTTTTAAATGTCCAACACTTTTCCAGGGTGATCAAGGCAAAGATAAGACATTTTGTGTATGTCTACATATGATACATACTTTGCCTTTGTGATACATTATACTGTTATAGATCCAAAATTAAATGCTGAAAGAAATATGTGTATGACTCTTCAAAAAAACTAAAGACAGTTGACACTTTGGAAGAGATAGAGAACAGTTTCAAGTTTAATTGGGAAAGACATATGTCTGTAGTAGCTAAACTCATGGTGTATTATTTAACTTCGTCTAAGGTTAAGTGCTTTAGTGAGGAAACAGAAATGCCATTGGCATATGTTAAGTATGAGCTGTCAGAACAATTCCATAGGCTAAGGATATAGGCTAAGATTTTTAAGGCTGTGATTATTGTTCATCTTGATACAACTGAACTAGGTAAGCAATTTAATAAACAAAAACATTGGGGCAAAATAGCACAAAATGTGTTAGGAGGAATAAACAGGTCAAATATTATGTAGGCATGTTAAGGGATTTGCATTTTATCAAACACAATGAGAAATCTTTGAAAGGTTTTAGGCAGGAAAGTGACATGAGTCCATTCACATTTTAAGTAGAACACTGTCCCTGCTTTGTGATAACTAAAGAAGAGATGGCTGCACAGAAACCACACTGGAGACTATTGCAGTGGCCGAGATAAGAGGGGCGGTGACTCAGACCACATTGGTAGCAGTGGAAATGGAGGGAAGTGGCCAGAGTCTAGCAGTAATTTGAAATAAAATTGCTTTGGTTTGGCAATAGATCTGATGTGAGATATGAAGGGAAGAGAAGCGTTAGAGCTGGTCTGTAAGTTTCTGGCTTGAGCTCCTGAGTGGATGACAGCTTTTAATGAGATGAGTGAGATAAGAAAAAAAGTTTTTCTGATCATAATCCTAATAGCTGGAAAAATAGATCTTAACTAGAGGATGTTTCTGTTTTCTTAAACCAAACAAAATCATCATCTTCAGTATAAAAGTTTTCACATGCTTGGAAGCCAATGTTAAGCAGCAGATGTGAACATGCAAGATCAAGACAGCTGAGTACAAGCTGAATGGCTTTCTATAAAAATGTGAAAAATTGACGGGAGACAGCTCTGTAACTGGGGGGAGACTGAGAGTTCCTCAGCCTTTGTGTGAAGAGTAGCCAAAGACTGCCTCATAATGCCCCTAGCTAGTGGAGTGTGAGCTACTCTAGTTGTGTCTTGGCAAGCTGAGGAGTAGTCAAGGAGGCCAGGAGGCAAGTTTATGTAGTCCAGGCCATACTATACTCTTGGTCAAATGGATCTTGAAAAGAGGGTTTCATCTTTTTTTTTTTTTTAAGATTGTATTTATTTATTCATGAGAGACACACAGAGAGAGAGAGGCAGAGACACAGGGAGAGGGAGAAGCAGGCTCCATGCAGGGAGCCTGACCTGGGACTCGATCCCGGGTCTCCAGGATCGCACCCTGGGCTGAAGGCGGCGCTAAACCGCTGATCCACCCGGGCTGCCCAAGAGGTTTCATCTTAAGAAAGATATAAGAAAAATTTTCCATCCCCATTTGACTCTTGAATACCTTTTTTGAAATCATACCAATATTTAGCAGTACCAAGAAGGGAAATTCTTCTTAAATCAACTTAATGTCTGAATTATGTTGTAATTAAATCATTGTCTCTATCCTGGCCTCAAGCTATAAAACAGTCAGGAGTCATCACCTTTATGCAAATAATTTGAAATTAACACTCAAGGGATAGTGGGACCCAGAGGTCAGAAGGCCCCATACTGGAGTCTCTGTTTTTGCTCTTTATCATGCTTGACCACCCCAAACTCAACACTAGTTGCATTTCCTAAAGAGAATTCACTCAGGGCACCTGTGTGGCTCAATAGTTGAGTGTCTGCCTTTGGCTCAAGTTGTGATCCCGGGATCCTGGAATCGAGTCCTACAACAGGTTCCCTGCATGGAGCCTGCTTCTCCCTCTGCCTGTGTCTCTGCAACTCTGTCTCTCATGAATAAATACATTTAAAAAAATAATTAAAAAGAAAATTCACTCATATTAAGAGCATTAGTGAGCAATGCAGTTTTTGTTGAAGACTTTTGCATGGGTGGTTTTCATACTGCTCTTCATCAGGATGGCCCTAGTCACACACCACCACAAATTCAAATTCAAAAAAGTAAACTAACAAAACATTCTCATTAGACATGTTATCCTAAGTCCCTTCTTCTCTCACCATCTCCTTTGAGAATTCTCCCTGGCGTTTCCCTTGAAGGATGCTCCATTTTTCTATGGCCCCCCAAAATCTCAATACCTCCCCCATTTTATTGGACTTTTCTCTCTAAAATATAAACTACAACCTACCACAGTTGTTAAATAACAAGTCCTCAAACAGTGGAAGATTTTACCCTTTTTCTCTCTCGCAATTTTATTTATCATTCAAGTTCTTAGGTTTTGCTTGGCTTAGCTAAATTCAGTATAGATGGCATCCTTCCAAGTTTGTGGCCACAGGTACTATTTTTTAAATACTGATGCCTCTAGTACCAGCACCAGGAAAACAGAAAGATTCCATTAAATGTATGTGGTGGACCTACCCGAGCTCCTTGGGGAGGCAGTTCCCAAGAGAGTAAGTTGAGCCCAAGCCACAGAGGACCACTACAACTCAGAGAAGAAATTGGGTATGCTCATTAATTGACGATCAAAGCCAGAGATTGGGGTGAATAGAAAGACAATAGAACCACAAATGAATGTGCAGGACTTCAGGTCTCAGACATGTCAGTCATCTGTCCTGGGTAGTATTAGCATTTACCATAGAGTGGTTATAAACACGAAAGAGCTAAAATACCATCCAGCCTTTCTCCACTTGAGCCACAGAATACAAAAATATGTAGAGTGGCTATTTCCCTAAGTCTCCCAAGGATGGAACATAATTAGTACAATTCTAGATGCAAAGGATAGAAGTTAATTCATGGCATGCAAAGGATATGTTAGGTCAGTGGTTCCCAACATTAGTGAGTATCAACCACTCCACAAGGGCTTGTTAAAACACCAATTTCTGGGGCCTCCCTCATAGTTTCTATCCAGCAGGTATAGGGAAGAGCCTGAAGAAAATGTGCATTTCTAACAAGCCCCCACACATCACCGTGTGCTACCAGTCTGAGACCACACTTGCAGAGCCACCACCCAAGACATTAGGGAATCATTCTCTTGGAGAATTCTGGTTGCTAAATGTCTAACTGGACTTGTGTGTAGTTTCTCTTCCATATATATCAGTGTTCTGACTCATGAGTTCAGTGTCATCCCTTCTCTACTGAAGGGTCTGATTGTGACATTTAGATGCCACTAAGAAATTTTAAACAGAACTTAGCAGTACGTAGACCTTGCCCTTGAAATTGACTTTTAATGCTTTCCTTCAAAGTTATTAAACTTCACATCATAATAGCAGAATAGATGCTTCATAACTGAAAGTGAAGTGGCTTTGAAATATAACCAAACTTTGCATATTACACCAGGCAGGTATACTAGTTATCTGATCAATTTTAATTAACCTCTAGTAATATACTTGGGACACATCAGATGCCACAGCACAAACATATACGATGCACCTACCACAATCCAGCAGGAAAAAGAGATGAGGAATATACTAATACTTCCATCACTAGAGTAGCATTTTAATGGCACTAACCAGAAAGGCTATATGAGTTTGTAAGGGCAAATACAAATCCAAAAAAAAATTTTTTAAGACTCTCCAGTAATTTGAAAAAAGAAAGAGGCCACCCACGTCTCTTTTCTTAGAGCATTTACTTTAGAATTTGTATTTGTAAATTCTTTTTCTGCCTCTTTAAGACATATGTAAATCTTTAAAAAGCAAATAAGCCTCTTGACAGTTTTACAACCCAGAAATGTTTTTCTCAAGGATTTGGGAGCCATCTCTTTAAACCGTAATCAAGGAAGATATCACCCCTATGTCCCAGTTTCCGTGGTAGGGTAGGATCCTAACTTTGGCAGGGCACCTGGATCCAAGTTGCAAAACTACCTTTAGTGGCAAAGATATGAAAAGTTATTTTTCCTTTGGGTAAAGGCAGTTAGCAAACACAGATAGCCACCCAATCACCAGATGAATTCAGGATGAACTGGGTGTGACAAATGGCACTGTCAAGGCTTCTTTCTTGAGAACTAGTTTTCTATCTTCAGAATATGTGTGCAGTGGGCTCTACCTGGGGGGATTTACAAAAAGGGGAGACTTTTTTCTGTCTTTGCAACTGGATAACAGATGACCTGTGATACCCATCACAATCTGGTCCAATAGTCAAACTGTTTTCTTTCTTGCCTACATTTTGTGGAGAAGAATTTCTGCATTGGCAGAAGTTTTTTTTTATTCTTAATTATATTTCCTGTAAAATTCAGGGTATGGAAATAACATTTCTGACGAGATAATTGACAGTTGGGGGAAGGTCTCCTAGGGGAGAGGCCTGGAAGGTGGGGTGAGATGTTGATCGGAGAGAAGAGGGACAGGGGCATTTCAGGCAGAGCACATGACCCAAGCAAGGGCTAAAGTGGCACAATGCAAAAATGTTCAAGGAAAGATGGAGAAATCAACTTAGCTAGAGTGAAGGACTGCTCGCTTGAGAAACAGACCCAGAAGAGCAGGCTCTGAGTAGAGCATCTGCTTCGTCTTAGAGCTTATAATCAAAGCATACGTGATTAACAGGACTTCCCCAAAGCAGCCAAGTATCAAGTAAAGATGACTCAATACAAACTTCATCAAAATCAAAGTAAACTATTTTTCAGTGGGAATGGCCCAATCTTGGAATTTCCTTTAGAAAGCTGAAGAATCTTTACGGTTATGAGTGTTTTATTCCCAATAATTTAGTCAACAAATTTTTACATAATATGCACTTTGTGCTAGGTACTGAGCTAAGCACTAAAGATATGTAAATAAATAAAAGTGAAATGATTTCTGCGTTCAGAGAGCTTATAGACTATTGGGTAGGTACCAATGTAATACTTAGATTTATTAACCTCTTTGCTGCTAGGCATTGTGCTAGGCATTTAGCCCAACTCCCAAAGCAAGCATTATTATACTCATGATACAGATGCAGAAAGAGCCTCAGAGAATTTAAACTGCTCAAGCTTATGTAGTCTGAAATGCAAGGTATGATTACAAACGCAATTCATATGGTGTCACTCATATGTGGAATATAAGAAATAGTGAAAGGAACCATAAGGGATGGAGAGAAAACTGAGTGGGGAAAATCAGAGAGGACAAGAAACCATGAGAGGCTCTTAATCATAGGAAGCAAACTGAGGGTTGCTGAAGGCGAGGGGGTGAAGGATGGGGTAACTAGGTCACAGACATTAAGGAGGGCATGTGATGTGATGAGCACTGGATGTTATACTATATGTTGGCAAATTGAATTTAAATAAAATAAAAATAAAACATGCCAAAAAAACCAACAACACAGTGTTTTTGAGTTCAGGCAGCCAAGCTCTTCATAGGGCAGCAAGTGCTAAAAGCACACATTTCTTCCTAAAGTGGCAGGCAACAAGTCAGTTCTTTATTAAGCATATCAGCTGTAAGATTTTTGTAGACACCCTTTATCAATTTGAGGAAGTTCCCTACTATTTCTAGTTCACTGAAAGTTTACCTCATTAAAGGATGTTGAATTTTGTCAAATGTTTCATCATCTATTAAAATGATCATATGATTTTTTAGTGTATTCTGCTAATATAATGATTTACATTGATTCATTGCAAATGTTAAATCAACCTTATATTCCTAGGATAAACTCTAATTAGTCATGACGTATCTTCCCTTCTTGTTGGATTTCATTTGCTTTTTATTTTTTACAGAAGTATAATTGATGGATGAGATTATATTAGTTTCAGGGGCACCATATAATGATTCAATATTTGTATATTTTACAAAATGATCACCACAATAAGCCACAACAAGTACACACATATTTGAAAAAAAAATTCTTGTGATGAGAACTTTTAAGATCTCCTCCCATAGCAACTTTCAAATATGCAAGACAATATTATTAACTACAGTCACCATGCTATAGATTATGTCTCTATGACTTATTTATTTTATTCCTGGAAGTTTGTACTTTTTGACCACCTTCACCCACTTGCTAATATTTTGTTAATGATTTTTATATCTATAATACCAAGGGATATTGATCTGTAGTTTTCTTTTCTTGCAATTTCTTTGAATGGATATTAAGGTAATGCTAGCATCTTAGAATAAGTTGTGCAGTGATCACTCCTATTTTCTAAACAAATCCATATAAGGTAAGTTTTTTCTTCGTGAAATTTTTCATAGATTTCACCATTGAAACCATTGTGACCTAGAGTTGTCTCAGTGAGATAGATTTTGATAATAAATTTTATCTTTAATATATATAATAGGGTGATTCAGATTTTCTGTTTTTTCTTTTGTCATATTTGATAAGTTGTATTTTCCAAGAAACTTGTGCACTTTGTCTAAGCTTTTTTAATGTGTTGGCGAAAAAATGTTTATAGTTTTTTCTTATTATCCTTTTAATTTTTGAAGGATCTGTAGTTGATAATCCCTCCTGATCCCTGCTCGTGGTGATTTATGTTCTCTCCCTTTTTCCACCCATCTCATTAAAAGTTCGTCAATTTTGTCAGTGGATCTCTTCAAAGGACCAGTTTGTACACTTATTAATTTTCTCTATTGTCTGTTCTCTTTCAATGACTTATTCTCTTCTCTTTGTAATTTCCTTTCTTCTACTTACTTTCTTCTTACTCTGCTTTATTTCCCTAGTTTCTTAATATGGGATCTTAGTCCTTCATTTTAAATCTTTCTTCTTTTCTAATACAAGTGTCTAGATCTATAGATTCCTTCTAAAGATTGCTTTCTCTGCCTCTTATAAGCTTTGGCGTATTGTATTCATTGTCATTCAGTTCAAAATATTTTCTAATTTCCTTTGTGACTTTGTCTTTGGCCCATGAATCACTTAGAAATACGCTATTTCATGTGCTTGCTTTGGCAGCACATATACTAAAATTGGAACAACACAGAGATTAACCTGGTCCCTGTACAAAGATGACAGGCAAATTCATGAAGCAATTCATATTTTAAAAAAAGATCTGCTATTTCATTTTGGAGTATTCATGGTTTTACTTGATCTCTTTTTATTATTAATTTCAATTTAATTCTGTTGTGTTCAGACAATACTCTCTGTATGATTTAAGTCCTGCTAAATTTATTGAGACTTGTTTTGTAGCGTATGATCTGTCTTTGTGAATACACCACGTGCATTTGTAAGAATGCATATTCTGCAGTTGTCGGATGTAGTGCTCTATAAATATCAATTACATCAATGGGGTCAACAGTGTAGTTCAGATTTTCCATGGCTCTACTGAATATTTTTTGTCCAGTTATTTGATCAATTTCTGGAAAAGGAATTTTATAGTAAAATACCGTAATTGTGGAATTATCTATTTCTTCCTTTCATTCTGTCAATGTTTGCTACATTTATTTTGAGATTCTGTTGTTAAAGACATACATAATTTATAATTGTTGTGTCTTTCTGATGAACTGTGCCTTTTATTATTATGAAATATCCCTTTTGTTTCTCATAGTGTTCTTGTCTTGAAGTCTATTCTATGTAATATTTAAAATGATGATTTCATTCTTATGTTTGCCATTTGCATCGCATGTCTTTTTTCCATCCATTTACTTTTAATCTTTATGTGTCTTTTTATCCAAAGTGTGCCTCTGCAGGAAGAATATAGCGTCTTGCTTTTTATCTACTCTGTTTATATTTGTTTATAATTGGAGTTATTATACTATTAGCATTTAATATAATTATTAATTGGTTCAGATTGAGTCTATTATATTATCCATTTTTCTTAGTCTAATTTTTCTTCTTTTTTTATATTGTTCCCACTTTCTTGCCTTCTACTTGATTCTTTGATTATATTTAGCATTTCATTCTAATTTATCAATCCACTTTGGCTGATTTTCTTTTTCTTTTCTTTTTTTTAAATTTAAATTCAATTTGCCAACCTATAGTATAACACCCAGTGAATTTCTTTTTCTAAGCAGCTGCTCAAGGAATTACAAAAAACAGATCTAGCCTGGGCTCTGAGATTCTCCCCATACTATCTGGCCCACAGGGCCTACTTCTTTTGGTTCCTGGCCAGAAAGACAAGATTTCTAGCAGAGATTTAGCTGCCAGTGCAGCTGTAACCACCTTGCCTTTCCATGAACGGGAGCCTGCACCTAAAAGGAAGGTTTAAGAGAGGAACACACACCAAAAAAACAGTAAACACAAGTAGAATACTATGTGGCCACTGCACAGTTTTTCTCCAAACCTGAATTCTTTTGTTCACCTTTAGGCTTGCAAGGAGTTGTTTTTTGTTTTTCACAAACAGTTTCATTGTAACCAGTGAGAAGAACAGGCTTTAGGAGATTTATAGCACCAGAGCAGAACCAGAGCTCTTCCTTTACTCTTGGATTTATCCAATTAAATGGTATACATGATTGAGAAATTTTAAGAAAGAAAGAGTAACTACTACTTTTCGGAGTTCTTGCCTATCTCAGGATGTCTCTGACTTTTGAACAAACAAAACATTTGACAAAGTATAGAATTTTTAGGTCGTTTTATTTCCCCCTTAAAAGATGCTCACTATTACTCCATTGTCTTCTGTGATTAAATATCACAGGGGATCCCTGGGTGGTTCAGTGGTTTAGCGCCGCTTTTGGCCCAGTGCGGATCCTGGAGCCCTGGGATGGAGTCCCACGTCGGGCTCCCTGCATGGAGACTGCTTCTCCCTCTGCCTGTGTCTCTCCCTTTCTCTGTGTCTCTCATGAATGAATAAATAAATAAAATCTAAAAAAATAATAATAGATAAATATCACGGGAGAATAATCTGAAGTCTGCTTAATGTTTTTGTTTTTACACTTAATGCTCCTTTCAACCTGGATACTTACAAATTTTTTTTCTTCCTCTTTTGATGTTAAAACTTTTGCTGGGATATTCCTACATGTTGAATATTTGTGAATTTTACCAAGAACAAAACACAGCCTTTTCAAATTTTGAATCTAAGGTTTAATTTAGCTCTGGATGATTATTCCTGTCAGCCAATGCCATGTCCTTGTTTTTCTCATTTAATTTATTGAACAAAATCTCTACTATCTCTTTCCCATCTATCATTTTCCTGATCAGTTTCTTCTCTTGAGTCTCCTCCTTGTATTCTCAAAGTGTTCTGCATTTGTTTTCTACAATATGACAGTGTTTTCAGCTTTTGACTGTCACCTCTATAAAAATACTCTATCATATTTCAGATTTTCATGCATCATTTCTTTATGTAAACCAGAACATTTTGCATTTCCACTTCACTTTAACATGTTCTTCAACCTTTGTGTTGTAGAGATTTTATTTTTCTCATCTTTTAGGAAGGAAATCATAACTGATTTCCAAACTGCTCTTTTTTAGGTCCCCTGAGTGGCTCAAACAGTTAAGGGTCTGACTCTTTTTTTTTTTTTAAGATTTATTTATTTATTTGAGAGAGAGAGAGAGAGAGAGTGCATGCACACATGAGCACAAGTGGGGGTAGGGGCAGAGGCAGAGGCAGAGGCAGAGGGAGAGAGGAGAAGCAGACTGCAGACTGAGTGCAGAGCCCAGTACAGGGTTGGATCCCAGGACCCTGAAATCATGATCCTGAGTTGAAATTAAGAGTCAGAAGCCTAATTGACTAAGCCACCCAGGCACCCTTAAATGTCCCATTCTTTTTTGTTTTTGTTTTTGTTTTTTGTAAAGATTTTATTTGAGAAAAAGAGTAAGAGAGAGAGAAAGCACTAGAGGGAGGAGGGGCAGAGGGAGAGGTAGAAGCAGACTCTCCACTAAGCAAGGGGCCCAACATGGGGCTTGATCCTAGGACCCCAAAATCATGACCTGAGCCAAAGGCACCTACTTAACCGAGTGAGCCACCCAGGTGCCCAATGTCTCACTCTTGATTCTGCTCAGGTCATGATCTTAGGGTCATGGGATCAAGACCTACATCAGACTCTACCCTCAGCAGGAGTCTGCCTGAGATTCTGTCTCTCCAGATCCCTCTGTCCCTCCTCCCTCACTCTAAAATGAATAAATCTTAAAAAAAAAAATCTTAAAAAAAAGAAAATGTTCTTTTTCCATGAAAACAAGTCATTTTCAGATATTTGCCCTTTTCATAATTGTCAGCAGAGCATTTGTTGTCCTTATTTGCATTCTTTGTATAGTATCCATAGAGTTTTTCTGTCTGCTTAGTTCAAATCGAAAGACCTCTACTTAGAATTTGGCAACAATGTGGGATGTCTTTAGCTCTTCCCACTGTCCTACCAGTGCTTGCAGCCTCCTCATCTCAGACCTCGGTAAGAATGTCAGGTAAACCTGGGCAGCCACTAATATAATTAGCAGAGTCTGACAGTATTCATTTAGTGTAAGTCTGCTGGCCTGAGACTGGCTATTTACTTGATCCAACAGCTAGAGATCTTAAATGCTAAGTCGAATGTTTACAGCTTTTGTTTCAGTGAACTCTATTACATAGAGCATTAAATCCTAAGCAAACACTGCTCCCTAGAACCCTGCCCATCTCTGCAACTGTTCGTTAAATTTCTTCAATGGCAAAGAATTCTAGGACACAACGAACCTCTGCCCATCTTATACTCCTGTCATATTTGTGCCTGGGAATAATAATCCCTCAGTGAATATAATAAGAAAAGAACAGGAGTCTGGGTTTTGGAGTAAGATTGACTATTTTCCAGTGAACCCCTGTGTCACAGATTTAAGAATGCATTTCTCAAAGCCTTCTTCAATTCTCTGAGGGGCTCTGAACTGTCTGCAATAAGGTGGACAAGACGGTGAGTGATCTATGATGCTCCTTGGCTATCCTAAAATGGTGTGTTCTGAAGAAATTCCACTCCAACTCTGACATCTCTTATCTTCATTTTCCAGTGTGCTTGCTAGTTTTTATCTTTTTCTATTTTTTTAAAGCTATTTTAATAAGAAGTTGGGAGGAGAAATATCAGGTCTGGCTGGCTGGTCTGTCACCATAGCAACCCAGAGCCCTCTGTAATTACCTTCTGAACACCATGCTTAGTCGGTAGATTATGTCAATGACTGTCACTATGTCTGTGGTAAAAATAAAGCTGTCAGTGTGACAATTTTCTCGAGTCAAAGAATATTCCACCCTGAGGCTGGATAAAAGCTCTGATTCTCTAGAGGAGCTAAAGGATTTGCTGTGAGCACACTGGCACTCAGGAAGAGTTCCTGCCTCCAGATCTCTGCTCCCCTCTTCTCATACAGCTCTGCTGACTCTCCCTGGAAAGAGCCAAGCAAACTTATGAGTTGTTTTGAATTCGGGTATATTTGAGACAGAACACCAAAAAATTAGATTCTAAAGGCAAGCAGCTAAGTTTACATTTTCGTTTATCCTTCCGTAGCTCCTCACCAACACTGCTTTGATACATGTATCTTGAGAGGCTATATAGACCCCTACACAGACTAATTCATTTTACTATATTCACTCTTTTTTCCTACAATATTTGATTATAAACATGTTCAAATATACAGCAAAGGTGAAGGAATTTTACATGGAATTTTACACTATACCCTCATCTAGACTTTACCATTAACATTTTACTCTATTTCTTTTAACACGTTTATCCATCCTTTACCTATCCATCCACTTATTCATCTTTTTTTTAAACATCACAAATACGTTTTTATTTGTCACCATTAAATGTCTGAATTTTAAACAGATTCTTGGACTGGTGGTTCATATCCATCAGCTCGTTCAACTTTAGCACCAGTCTCATCTGCCGTAGCTTTTCCAGAACTACTACCTTCACCATGAAGCTCCATGAGTTTTCCCAATTGAAACTTGGGCTTCTTCAGCATTTTTACTTTTCTAACGAAGACATCATGGAGTGGATAAATAGACTGACAAGCTTTTTCTAAATCTTTTCCAATGCTGCCTGGAATCAATTTATTGACCACTTCTTTCAAGTCATTTGTCTGCACCTCTTGGGTCATGATTTCCATCATCTTTTTCCAGATTTGGCGGACCTGTTGGCACTGAGCATAAGAGGTCTTCCAAACCTGATTATTGCAGTTTTTTAGTAAAACCAAAACAAAATAGACGAAGCAAATAACCATCGGTAGTCTTTACATCAACATGAGCTTCAATCATGGTCTGCCATTTTTTGACCATGGAGCACATTTTGTCACGGGTAGGATCCATTCCATGGAAGTTAGTCAGGCAGTTTTTGCCCTGCACATCCTCAGTGATTAGCTTGAATTTCCTAAATGCAACTTCATTCTGCAGATCAGCAAGACTAACTTCAAAAACGTGACCCTTGAGACCATCAGATGCAATTTTGGTTCCTTGAGTTCTTGTGACTAGTGTTTTTCCAATATTTCTTGTATTGAACATAGTTGGCACTTTCACACCATAACAATCTTTCTTAGAAAATGGATCAACCACTTTCTTCTTGGCTCCTTTTGTGCCACCTTTCATAAGGCGCTTGTTCTTGTCGACCGCCATGGCACTGCTCTGGGAGCCAAAAGTTCATCTTATTTTTTGAACACATTTCAAGTTACAAACATCAGTACACTTCCTCCTAAATACTTGACTATGTATCACTAACTAAAAATTAATATTTCTTTATGTTTTTGTCCTTTTTAAAAAAAAAGTGTTTATTTATTTATTTGACAGAGAGAGCATGCACACACAAGCAGGACAAGCAGGTAGAGGGAGAAGTAGGCTCCCCACCAAGCAAGGAGCCTAATGCGGGACTTGACCACAGGACCCTGAGGTCATGACCTGAGCTGAAGGCAGTTGCTTAACTGATTGAGCCATCCAGACATCCTTGTTTTTGTCCTTTTGATAGAACATTTTTATATAATGAAATACAAAAATTTAGTGTACACTTGCTGAGCTCTCAGTGTATATACCTGTGTGACTCAAACACCCACTTCTATCCCCACTCTGGACAATCACCACTCTTCAATTTCTCCCCTGCAACTCTCAGGTGACAGCTGTGCAGCAAAGAGCAAGTAGTCTCAACTGGACTGGAACCAAGTGCAGGGGGCTCCAGGAGAGATGTAGAGGATATAAAACTGATAGAATAACTTGTGTGTTTGAATACATTGAGAGAAGCATTATACTTCTCACAGTATTTGGCAAAATAGGCATACATATATAAATGACTATCAAACAAAACAAAAAATAGAAGTGATTCTTACTTCCCAAAAAACAATAGACTTATAAAATGTATATGACATGGTTCTGCTAGGAGTAATATTTACATAATTGTAGTAATATAAACCCTACATGTTGATCTCATTTAAAAAGAAAGAATCTCCCAGGCAAAACCAAAAAGAAACTTAAAAGCAGAAGGTACCTTCACTCTGACATCATTTGCCAATTAAAGAAACCAAGGAGCTTAAGATTTAATGACTCTCAGGGACAGGGAGACAAGATGTTGAACCTGTACAAGGGGTCAGAATAGGACCTCTACATGAACCAAGACTCTCAAAGTGCTACTTTCTTGGTAAAAAGAGGGTATTAGCAAGGAACAACTCTTTCCAGAAAAGAAGGAATTCCAAGGAACTTAACTTAACTGTCTCAGCCTGGGCTCTGTGTGAGAAAAGGAATGTCTCACTTGAGAATTGATAGGCAAAGCTCTTCTCTCATACTGGATAGGGGTTTAAATGTACACTGCATGATCTTGGACTCCCAAATTAAGAAATTATCCTAAAAAGTGGTCTTAGACTAAAAAAAAAAAAAAAAAACTCTGGGATTTCTGGCAAAAACCAACACAAATCATTTTCAGGAGAAATATGCTTAACCCAGAGCCCACAAGATTCTGACAGATAGAACTCTGCCCAACATAAGCATAAGTTAAAAATTAGAAAACAAATTTAAAAGCAATGAAAACACAAACAAAAATCAATCCAGGATGAACAAGAGTCTTCAGAAACTACATGTATCAAAATTAGAGCCTCAAAACTTCAGACAATTCAATTATTGGACATAAAATATTAGATATACTTGAAATTATTAGTTAAAATAAAGAATAATGAGTATGAAATAGGAACGAAGCACTATCACAAATGATAAGGCAAATTTGAAAAACACACATCTAGATGTCAATGAAATTGAAAACTCAGTGAAGGAGTTCTACTTTCAATAAAAGTAATTTATGATCCAATGATTCCACTATTGGGTATTTAGCCAAAGGAAATGAAAATACTAATTCAAAAAGATATATACACCCCTATGTTTATTGCATCATTATTTACAATAGCCAAGATATGGAAGCAACCTAAGTGCCCATCAACAGATGAATGGATAAGGAAGATGTGGCACATGCACACACACACACACACACATACACACACACTAGAATATTATGCAGCTGTAAAAAAAAGGATGAGATTGTGACTTTTGAGACAACATGGGTGAATCTAGAAGCTATTATACTAAATGAAATAAGCCAGACTGAGAAAGACAAATACCATATGATTCTACTCATTAAATGGAGTCTTAAAAAAAAGCATAAACAAAGAAAAAACAGAATCAGACTTGTAAACACAAAGAACAAACTGATGGTTGCCAGAGGAGAGGGAACTAAGGAGAATCGGCAAAAATGAGTGAAGAGGAGAGAAAGATACAGGCTTCCCACATGGAACAAATAAGTCACAGGAATAAAAAGCACAACATAAGGGATATAGTCAATGATACTGTAATAGCAATGTAACAGGACAGATGGTAGCAGTACTTGTGGTGAACACAGCATAATGTATAAACTTGTCAAATCACTAAGCTGTACATCTGAAACTAATGTAACATTGGTTATCAACTACACTCAAAAAAAGAAAAGGTCAAAACAAACAAGCAAAAAAAAGTAATTTAGAATATCATTTCTACTTAGATTAAAATGAACGATTTTCTGGAATTTAATAGTTATTAAGCCTGTCTCAAGAAGAAATAGAAAAAGCAAATTAGTTAAATCCATGAAGAAAGTTGAGGAAGTTTCCAAAGAATTCCTCTCTTTACACTCTCACCAAACAAAAAAACAAAGCAACAAAAGGTTCCAATATTGTAGTCAATTTTTAAATAGAAATAGAATTGAGGGCAGCCCCAGTGGCTCAGCGGTTCAGCACCACCTTTGGCCAGGGTGTGATCCTGGAGACCTGGGATCAAGTCCCACATCAGGCTCCCTGCATGGAGTCTGCTTCTCCCTCTGCCTGTGTTTCTGCCTTTCTCCCTCTATCTCTGTGTCTCTCATAAATAAATAAATAAAATCTAAAAAAAAAAAAAAAGAAATAGAATAGAAAGAGTTGGTACTATTTAAATTGCTTCAGCCCCAGAGAAAGAAAATAAGCTTCCAAAGTGTTTTTTAAGAAGTCAATTCTTTTTTCAAATCCTGACAAAGATACAGAAGAAAAAAAGAAAACCATAATCTGATATTATTCAATAATAATAATAATAATAATAATAATACTTAAATACAAATTACAAATACATTATGACATTTGATTTAAAAACACACCATACCCAAATGCAATTTTCAAGAATTATACAATAATAAGAAATTTAATGAAATAATCTATTAAATGGGTCAAAGAAGAAAATCTACTTAATCATTGCAATAAAAATAAAAGCTCTGAAATTCAGAGCCCTTTATTAAAACAGATGCTCAAATGCAAAGATGATAAGTGTCTTGAAGTCTTTTTTAATTAAACAAAAGTTGTACAAAACAGAAATCAAAATGTATGCTAACGTATATTTTGTAATCTGAAGGATGGGTTATAAAGTGGGGAAGGATTTTGAGAGTATTTACATGAAAGCAAAGCTATGAAAGATTACAAGAATTTTTATACCCAGCTATAGCAGTTTGCTCTGTCAGTTTGGTTAAAACTACACTTCCCAGAATTTACTTTGGTGTATGATTACAGGTTAGATTCAGACAAAAGAGGGATTTGCATGAGATCTGGAAGTTGAAAGTGAAGGCCTCTAAAGGTTGCCATGATAGAGGCAAGGGTAAGATACTATAGCTTACCCTTGCTCTCTCTGCTCCATTTCCAGCTCTTCTTCTCAACTAATGATTCTGTTAATCAATAGCAGCAACAGGCTGAACTCCAGCTGCCTGACAGAAGACAAGAGAGACTGTGGTGGTAGAGGCATAGCCTCTCATGCACCTTCTCATGTGCTTCCTCTTTGTACTCTCACTTCATTGGGTGGGTAGGCTTGACATCTCAGATTGGTGACTTCTCAGATTCTTCACTCCCTCCAGAATCTTCACTTTCCAGATCCTCCACAACTGTGTAAAGTTTATTCATTTCCTGTGCTGAATCCTACATGCCAAACTCAGCATTCTACTTCCCTCATTGAAGTCTGAATGTCTTACCAGCCACTGTCATATACATACATTAAAACAACCAAAAGTTTTTCTCAAACGTGTAAAGACCCAAAATATAAAGAAAGCACTATGAGCCTTTATGAAGACCCAGTATTTGAAAAGTGATGAAAAGAACAATTTGGTTCTTTCTAAAGGAAAAAATTTTTAAAACTCGTGATAAAGAAGTTGTGAGCTGAAAGGATAAATGAAGGCTACTGATATTTTTAAAATATAGAATTAAGACTGGATGAATATAGGAAATAAAGATATGGAACAGAATCCCAATATCATAAAACTTAACCTTAAAGTAATAATGGAAATAAATGTTTGGAGGTATTTTGGAAGATGGTAAGAGGGAAATTTTCTAAGTGCATTATTTCTTCAACTTACAAGTTCACTATTTCACCTATCAAGCTAGTAAATACCATATGAATGAGAAATTTTTTTATATAAATTTTTTGTTGGTGTTCAATTTGCCAACATATAGAATAACACCCAGTGCTCATCTCGTCAAGTGCCCACCTCAGTGCCCATCACCCAGTCATCCCCACCCCCCCGCCCACCTCCCCTTCCACCACCCCTAGTTCGTTTCCCAGAGTTAGGAGTCTTTCATGTTCTGTTTAAGAACTGTCAAAGTTATGAACATACTCCTGTGAAGTACCGAAAATAGATAAGACATTTAAATTAATAAAGAACATTCAAAGCAAAACAAAGAAAATGCAGATCATAAAACAAAAAGAAAGAATACTTTTCAAAAGAGAAAACACAGTATTATGGAAAAAAAACTTTCAAAAAGGGAGATTGCTCAATAAAACCAGAGTCTAACTCTTTTAAAAGATCAATAAAATTGACACTTTTCTTGCCACTCTGATAACAAAACAGAAGACCCTAGAGATAAACTTTGAGTTGACAGAGCAGAGTTACACCTAGAAATGGGGTTAGAAATTAGATTCTTACCATGCATAGCCTCATTAAATAAACATTAGCATTAATCAAAATGGGTGATTATACAGGCAAATATAAATTGCCAAAGTGATCTTAAGTAGGAGAAAACCTTAATAAACCAACTATATTAACATAAACTACATAGTTTCTCAGAGATGTACCCCTAAAATAACTACCATGCCCAGATGGTACAATGAATGAATTGAATCAACCATTGGAAAACTCCCTTATTATGTCAACTGCTCGAGGGCATAGTAAATTATAAAAACTACCTAATTGATTCAACAATGTTAACAGAAAACACTGATTTTTAAAACCCAGAAAATTGAAAGGAAGGAAGGAGGGAAAGGGGATGGAAAGAAAAGGTGAAGATAAGAGAAGGGAAGAGATGAAACAAAATACCTATAGGTCATTTCCATTTATGAATGTTGAGTTCTGTTGTATAAGGTAGTTAATTTACTGACAGATCAGATTTCTCCCCTTGGACTCTGGTTGGGTAGGTCTAAAGCAGCCCACTCTAGGGCTTATGTACTCTACTCTTAAATTATGGCCTTTCTGAGGTCTCTGCTATATGCCCCCTCTGTTCAATGAGCCCTCTTTTCCCTGGCTGGTTAGAACTCCAGTGTCCCCCAGCACTTTGTGACTTCAGAAAACTCTATTTAGTTCACAAACCCGCAGTAGCCATTCTTCATCTGTCCTCCTGGGCTGTGTCAGCCAAAGGCTTAAGTGGTCACCAAAGATTTCTAAGAAACCCAGATCTGTACTACTTCCTATTCTGTTTATCTTGCACACACATTCCAGCCACCCCATCAGCTCATTGGTCTCTGGAATCCACTTTCCTATGCTACAGTTTGGAAAACTCTTCCAATGCAGACTGCTGGAGTGAGTGCAGAGGTCAACTCAGGTTTTCACTTCTCTTGAGGATTGGAGCCCTGCAGTGCCTACTGTTCAATGCTTAAAAATAGTTGTTTCAAGCTGGTGCAGCCACTCTGGAAAACAGTATGGACGTTCCTCAAAAAAGTTAAAAATAGAACTACCCTATGATCCAGCAATTGCACTACTAGGTATTTACCCAAAGGATACAAAATATTGATTTGAAGGGTTACAACATTCTGATATATATATAGCAGCATTATCAACAATAGCAAAATTATGGAAAGAGCCCAAATGTCCACTGACTGATTAATGGATAAAGAAAATGTGGGATATATATATACACACACACACACACACGCACACATATTATATATAACATATATATAACTTATCTATTATATATATTACTCGTGGGATATATGTATATAATATACATATATTACTTAGCTGTAAAAAAGAATGAAATCTTGTCATTTGCAATGATGTGGTTGGAGCTAGAGAGTATAATGTTAAGCAAAGTCAGTCAGTCAGAGAAAGACAAATACCATATAATTTCATCCACATGTGGAATATAAGAAACAAAACAAATGATCATAGGAGAAAAATAAAGAGAGAAGTAAACCAAGAAATAGTTTCTTAACTATAGAGAACATACTAATGGTTACCAGAGGGGAGGTGGAGTATAAGTAAAATAGGTAATGGGATTAAAGAGTACACTTCTTGTGATGAGCACCAAGTATTGTATATAAGTATTGAATCATTATATTGTGTACTTGAAACTAATATTGCATTGGATGTTAACTAGCTGGAATTTAAATTTAAAAAACAGTTGCTTTGGGGCACCTGGGGGGCTATAGTTGAGCATCTACTTTTGGCTCAGGGCATGATCCCAGGGTCCTGGGATCAAGTCCCACATCAGTGTGAGGAGGCTGCTTCTCCCTCTGCCTAAGTCTCTGCCTCTCTCTGTGTCTCTCATGAACAAATAAATAAAAAATCTTTTAAAAAATAGTTGTTTCATATTTTTTAGCAGTTTTATAGTTATTTACAGCAAAGGGGAGTATAATATGTTACTCTATCGTGGTTAGAAATGGAAGTCCATGTGCCCATCTTTTAATTTTAAAGGTTTTAAACCTTGATTGTAACACAAGAATAGGAAACTGAAAGTGCATAAAAGCAAAGAAATTGCTGAATTTCAAGGTAGATGCTTCTTTATCATAAAAAGTATTCCTTAAAATATTCCCCTAAATTAAAAAAAAAGAATAGTCATAAAAATTATTACAAGGTTAGGGATAATGTTTTTTTTTAACTATATATTTAAATTTTACACAGTTACAATTGACATTCTGCCATGAAGGATGAGAACATTGGGACTCTTCCAATTTTCCCCACCACTGATTTGATATATAATATACATAATATATAATTTTGATCCATAATACATCATTTTCAGGGTTCATAACATTTACCTTCTGTTTTGTTCATTTCTTTATAATTCGTATACCCTATTATTACCTTTCTTTGTCTTATTTAATTGGTTAGAATCTCTAGCAAAATGATGAAGAGGCAGTGATACTGAGCATCACCATTTTGTGCCTTATTTAATACGAATATTTCTAAAATTTCATCATTAAATATAATGTTTGCTATGGTTGTTGGTAGTTTCACTTCACAGGTTAAGAAAGTAAGACTTCTTTAAAATTTGTGTTCTATTTTATCAAATGTTTTCCTGCAAGTATGAGATGATGATACCATTTTTAATCTACTGATAACTTCCCATGATGAATTTTATTGATATCATCCTTGGATTCCAGGCATAAATCCTACTTGAACATGCCATATCTTTTCATATGCAACAAAAGTCAATTTGTTGTTAATTTATTTAAGACTTTTGCAATAATTTTATTGTATAGTTCTTTGTCTTTGGTATAAAGTTTATAACAGCCTTATGAAATAGTTGGCTAATTTTTCTTTTCCTACCTTTGGAATTAGTTTGAGTGACATAGGGATTTATCTATTTCTTGAAAGTTTGACAAAACTTACCGATAAGATTATGGCTCAGTATCTTTTGAAGGGAAAGACTTTTGACTGCAGGTTTAACTAACTTCATAATTACTGACTTACTCTATTTTTCCTATTTCTTTTTAAGTTAATTTCACTAAATTATATTCTAGAAAATTATCTTCATCTAAATTTTCCATTTAATGACATTACATTTTAGTATTTTCTTAGGTTTCTTACACCTCTTTTTAAGCTATAGTTATGCCTCATTTTATTTTTGTAACAGATTGTTTTCCAAAACTGGCCACAACAATAGTTTTCACCTCAATTGTCCTTCCAGAACCTTGCCACTCTTGTCAAGTGGTAGAGTATGTTTCCCTTCTCCTTGAGGCCTTACTGTGGCATAGAGTCAAGCCCTCCTCAATGTGCCCTATCCAAATTCATGATCTCCAGAATCTGTGAGCATAATAAACAGTTTTTATACCACTAGATTTTGGAATCACTTATTACTCAATCATAGTAACTGAAGTAATTATGAATATTGCTTAATGTGTGTGCTTTAGAAAAATTTTCTTGATCTGTATCTTTGAATATTTTATATTCCATTGTTCTCTATTCCAAAATCAATTGAGTATAAGTCAAAATGCTTATCTATTATTTTCCCTCTAATCCTTTTAAACTCATACTTTCATATTTTTTCTCAGTTTTCTGAAACCTATCTTTTATATCCTTAACTGTATTTTTAGTACTGCTTGTTCTTTCTTCTTTATTTATTCAAATTAATGCTACCATTATATAATGGCTTCAATCTTCCCTTTGATACTTTTTATTCCTGAGCTCTTCCAGCCCATTTTTCCTCTCTATTTAGTATTTTTTCCTCTATCTTCATAAAAAGGCCATATTTCCTTAAACTTATCTTTTTTAATTTATTTGATTTCAAGTATTTGTTTAATATTTTCTTCCACTTTGCAAAATCATTATCCTGTTATTCTTGTAATATTCTTGTTATTCTTGTAATATCTTCCAATATTTTTCTCATATTCACAGCTAGTTTCTTTATGATTACTATTAATCTCTTCACTGATCCAGTCTTTCTTGGTCAGCTATTTGCTTAAGAATATTGTATGGTAACAGACATCAGACTGAGTGAGCTGGTCCAGCTGGCAAAGATTTAGATCTGTTGTCCTGAAATCTCCCACCAACTTTCTGCTCTGGAGTTTTCTCCTTTGTCTCAGCTATCAGGAGCTATATATGGCCCTTGGTAAAGCCAATACCACAGATCCTTCATTTGGTGATTTTTGTGCTTCCTTCTCTTTAAATGTTCTTGCTCCTCAACTTTTCGCCTTACACTGCCACTCCACAGTATGCTTCTCATGAGATGGTATATCTGCTATTCCTCTGTAAGCCTGAAATGTCTTACTATCACTTAGCATCAAATGGGGCTCGATGAAACTCTGGCAAATCATCTACTCTAAGATAAAGTGTTGCCAGTTGGTAATCTCATTATATCACCTATTCACGGAGAATTCTATGTACTTCTAGCATCTGCAGGAGCATCATCATTCATACAACAAATATTAACTAAAAAAAAAAAAACAAATATTAACTGAGTGGTCACCATTTCCAGGCACTATTCTAAGCCTTTGAAATGTATGATTGAACAAAACAATTAAAACCTCTGCCCTTGTACAATTTTTATTATTGAGGGGAAAGGGCAGCAGACAAGAAAATATAAATGGTATTACTTGCTGCAAATTATAAAGTATGATAAAAGTAATAAATGTTAGGAATGCAGAAGAGGGAATTAGGAAATAAATAGGTTATAATTTAAAATAGAATTATCTAGATTTCAGGGCACTTGGGTGGCTCAGTGGTTGAGTGGCTGCCTTTGGCTCAGGTCATGATCCTGGGGTCCTGGGATCGAGTCCTGCATTGTGTTCCCTGGAGGGAGCCTGCTTCTTCCTCTGCCTTTGTCTCTGCCTCTCTCTCTGTGTTTCTCATGAATAAATAAATAAAATCTTTTTAAAAAAGAGAATTATCTAGATTTCACTGCATTGGCAGCTTTTCTTTACAGATGATGATTTGGTATTTCATCTCCTATAATCTCTGCTATTTTCTATTGTTTCAGAGAGGAAAAGAAAGTGGTTTAAATGATTCTGTTAATTCTAACTGAAAGTCTTCTATCATCTCCTTTGCATATACTTATCTCATAAATTATAATAAATTTGTAGTGAAGCATTTCTGTTTTTCTACTTTGACCTTATTCTGTATGTGTCAATGGTGGAGAAATTCTTAAAACCCTAACACTCTTTCATTATTCTGAATCCAACTTGAATCCAAAACCACACTATGATTCACATAACTCTCACAAATCCCTTTAAATCTTAGTTTATTTATGATAAATGGTTTGAGACTTATTTTATGGCTTTCCTTAGAAAAGAACATTCTCACATAATTTGGAGCAGGGGTTGGGGAAGAAACATGAGAAAATAACATGCTTTTCTCCTCTCTTCCTACTAGGTTTTATGTAGTTGCAGTAATAAGGATATACAAACCAGCTTTCAACTAACATTTTTTTTATCTTATTTTATTTAAATTCAATTAGTTAACATATAGAGTATCATTAGTTTCAGATATAGAGTTCAGTTATTCATCAGTTGCATATAACACCCAGTGCTCATTACATCACATGCCCTCCTTAATGCCCATCACCCAGTTACCCCATACCCCCACCCATCTCCCATTCAGGAACCGTCACTTTGTTTCATATAGTTAAGAGTCTCTTATGGTTTGTCTCTCTTTCTGATTTTGTCTAATTTCTCCATCCCTTCCTCTATGATTCTCTGTTTTGTTTTTTAAATTCCACATATGAGTTAAAATAATATGTTTCTCTGACTGACTTACTTTGCTTAGCTTAATACCCTCTAGTTCCACCCAGATCATTACATAAGATTTCATTATGTAATGGCTGAGTAATATTGCATTATGTATATTCCACATCTTCTTTATTAATCTGTCAGTGAATATCTGGGCTCTTTCCATAGTTTGGCTATTGTGGACATTATTGCTATAAATACTGGGGTCCAGGTGCCCCTTTAGATCACAATATTTGTATCCTTTGGGTAAATACTTAGTAGTGTAATTGCTAGGTCATATGATGGCTCTATTTTTAACTTTTTGAGGAACCTCCATACTGTTTTCCAAAGTGACTGTATTCCCAGCATACATTCCCAGCAACAGTGTAAGCAGGTTCCCATTTCTCAATATCCTTGCCAACATCTGTTGTTTCCTGACTTGTTAATTTTAGACATTCTGACTGGTGTGAGGTGGCATCTCATTGTGGTTTTGGTTTCTATTTCCCTGATGCTGAGCAATGTTGAGCATTTTTTTCATGTGTCTGTTGGCCATTTGTATGTCTTCTTTGGAGGAATGCCTGTTTATGCCTTCTCCTTATTTCTTGATTGGGTTATTTGTTTTTTGGGTGTTGAATTTGATGAGTTCTTTATAGATCTTGAATACTAGCCCTTTATCTGATAAGACATGTGCAGATATCTTCTCCCATTCTGTAGTTGTCTTTTGGTTTTGTCAACTGTTTCCTTTGCTGTGCAAAAGTTTTTATCTTGAAGAAGTCCCAAAAGTTCATTTTTGCTTTTGTTTTCCTTGCCTTTGGAGATGTGTCTAGCAAGCAGTTGCTGGGGCTGAGGTCATAGAGATTGCTGCCTGTGTTCTTCTCTAGGATTTCGATGAAGTACTGTGTCACATTTAGATCTTCCATCCATTTTGAGTCTATTTTTGTGTATGGTGTAAGAGAACAATCCACTTTCATTCTTCTGTGTGTGGCTGTCCAATTTTCCTAATACCATTTGTTGAAGAGAGACTGTTTTTTTTTCCATTGCATATTCTTTCCTGTTTTCTCAAAGATTAGTTGACCATAGAGTCGAGGGTCAATTTCTGGGTTCTTCATTCTGTTCCATTGATCTATGTGTCTGTTTTTGTGCCAGTACCATACTGTTTTGATGATTACAGCTTTGTAATAGAACTTGAAGTCCAGAATTGTGATGCCAACAGCTTTGGTTTTCTTTTTCAACATTCTTCTGCTTATTTCGGGTCTTTTCTGGTTCCATACAAATTTTAGGATTATTTGTTTCCACTCTGTGAAAAAAGTTGATATTTTGATGGGGATTGCATTGAATGCATAGAGTTCTCTGGGTAGCATAGATATTTTAACAATATTTGTTTTTCCAATCAGTGAGCATGGAATGTTTTTTCATTTCTTTGTGTCTTCTTCAACTTCCTTTATAAATGTTCTATAGTTTTCTGAGTAAATATTCTTTACCTCTTTGGTTAGGTTTATTCCTAGATATCTTATGGGTTTTGGTGCAATGGTAAATGGAATTGATTCCTTAATTTCTCTTTCTTCTGTCTCATTGTTAGTGTATAGAAACACAACTGATTTCTACGCATTCATTTTATATCCTGCCACTTTGCTGAATTCCTGTATGAAATCTAGCAATTTTGGGGTGAAGTCTTTTGAGTATCATGTCATCTGTGAAGAGTGAGAGTTTGACTTCTTTGCCAATTTGGATGCCTTTTATTTCTTTTTGATGTCTTATTTGCTGTGGCTGGGACTTCCAGTACTATGTTAAACAGTGGTAAGAGTGGATATTCCTGTTGTGTCCTGACCTTAGGGAAAAAGCTCTCAGTTTTTCCCCATTAAGAATGATATTTACTGAGAACCTTTAGGATTCAGCAAAGGCAGTCCCAAGAGGGAAGTATATAGCAATACAGGATTTTCTCAAGAAACAAGAAAGGTCTCAAATACACAAGCTAACCTTACACCTAAAGAAGCTAGAGAAAGAACAGCAAATAAATCCTAAATCCATCAGGAGAAGAGAAATAATAAAGATTAGAGCAGAAATCAATGAAATAGAAACCAAAAGAAGAGTAGAACAGATGGACGAAACTAAGAGCTGGTTCTTTGAAAGAACTAATAAGATCAATAAACTCCTAGCCAGATTTATCAAAACAAAAGAGAAATAACACAAAAACAAAAAGAAAAAGAAACAAAAAGAAAAGGACACAAATAAAAACAGGAACGAAAGAGGAGAGATCACAACTAACACTGAAGAAATACAAACAATTATAAGAAGATATTATGAGCAACTATATGCCAACAAATTAGGCAATCTGGAAGAAATAGATGCATTCTTAGAAACATATAAACTACCAAGACGGAAACAGGAAGAAATAGAAAACCCGAACAGACTCATAAATAGCAAGGAAATTGAAGCAGTAATTAAAAATCTCCAACAAACAAGAGTTCAGGGCTGGATGGCTTCCCAGGGGAATTCTACCAAACATTTAAAGAAGAATTAATACCTATTCTCCTAAAGCTATTTCAAAAAATAGAAATAGAAGGAAAATCTCCAAACCGATTCTATGAGGCTAGGATTACCCAAACCAGACAAAGACCCCAACAAAAAGAATTCCAGACCAATATCCCTGATGAACATGAATGCCAAAATTCTCACCAAGATACTAGCCAACAGGATCCAACAGCACATTAAAAGGATTATTCACCACGACCAAGTACAATTTATTCCTGGGCTGCAGGTGTGGTTCAACATCTGCAAATCAATCAATGTGATACACTACATTAATAAAAGAAAGGACAAAAACCATATGATCCTCTCAATTGGTGCAGAAAAAGCATTTGACAAAATACAGTATTCTTTCTTGATTAAAATTTTCCGTAGTGTTGGGACAAAGGGAACATACCTCAATATCATAAAAGCCGTATGAAAAGCCCACAAGGGTGTTTGTATTTTATTATGATTTTCTGACAATATTTCAAGATAAAAGCTGCCCTCTTACATTCATCAGCTAAAGAATAGAGGTCTTTCTGACAGAAAATCAGGACCAAGAAGGGACTACCCAGGTAGCATGCAGGTGAGACTCTATGACTATTCGGAGTATCAAAGAAGAGGTTTCCTAGGGGTGCCTGGGTGGCTCAGTCAATTAAGTGTCTGCCTTCGGCTCATGTCATGATCCCAGGGTCCTAGGATGGAGCCCCACATTTGGATCCCTGCTCAGAGGGGAGTCCCTCTGCCCTTCCCCTTGCTTGTTCTCTTTCAAATAAATACAATCTTTAATTTAAAAAAACCATATATTTATTTAACAAGGTGCAAAAACTAATGACAAACTATAAAAAATATCAGTTACACATATGACAGATAATTTTCTTTATTTCCAAAGAGATCCTAATATCAGTAAGAAAAAGATAATGAACCCTAGAAAATTTGACTTAAAGGTTATAAATAGGCAGTTTTTTTAAAAAACTCCAAATAGCCTTTCAAAAAGGTTATTATATTCATAATTAATGAACTATAAATAAACTATTAAATAAATAATAAATAAACTATTACTATTTTTAATATATCAATTTTATCAAAATTGTGAAACACGAAACCAGTGCTAATAAATGTAAGAGGAAGTGGGCAGTCTCATACCAGTTGGGAATTTAAGTTAGTACCATCATTTTAAGGGCTATTTGACAAGATCTATTAAAATTTAAGATGCATACCTCCTTTGTTGCAGCAATCTTGTTGTTAGTAGTAAATTTATTTATCAACATTTGCCAAAAACAATGAAAACAAAACTGACATTTGACTATTGTATATTCGTATGGCCCCCTGTTGTTGTCCATCTGTATGATAAGTATCCATGTAATAATGTCTTTAATATCAGTCTTAAAGTATATGTACTGACTAAAAACTGGAAATTACCAATTCACCTGTACATTAGAGATGAGCTAAGTAGATTGAGGTCTTCCAATCCAAGAATATGTGGTATCTTTCTATTCATCTGTGTCATCTTCAATTTCTTTCATCGATGTCTTAAAATTTTTTAGTGTATCAGTGTTTCAATACCTTGGTTAAATTTATTCCTAAGTATTTTATTCTTTTGGATGCAATTTTATTTTTTTGATGCAATTTTAAATGTGACTGCTCTCCTAACTTCTTTTACAAATAGTTTGTTGTTTGTGTATAAAATGCAATTGATTTTTGTGTGTTGACTTTGTATCCTGCAACTTTCCTGGATTTGTTTATTATTATAACAGTTTTGGGGTGGATTCTATAGAGTTTTCCAAATATAAGACCACATCATCTGCAGAGAAGCCATGTTATTTCTTGCTTTGGATGTCTTTTATTTCCATTTTTTTCCTAATTGCTTCTGGCCAGGACTTCCAGCACTATGTTGAATAGGAGTGGGGAGAGTGGGCACCTTTGTCTTATGCCCGATCTTAGAAAAAAAGCTCTCAACCTTTCACCACTGAGTATGATGTTAGCTGTGGGCTTGTCATATATGTTCTTTATTTTGTTGAAATACATTCCTTCCATACTCAACTGATGAGAGTTTCTATCATAAAAGCAGGTTGAATTTTGTCAAATACCTTTGCTGCATCTATTGAGGTGATCCATTTTGTTGTTTCTTCTGTTAATGTAGTGTATCACATTTATTGATTTTCATGTGCTGAACCATCCTTGCATGCCAGAGATGAATTTCACTTCATCATGGTATATTGTTCTTTTAGTGTGCTATTGAATTTTGTCTGCTAGCATTTTGTTGATGATTTTTGCATCTATATTCCTCAGAGATAGTGGCCTATAGTTTCCTTTATACTGTGCTTATCTGGCTTTAGTAACAGGGTAATTATTGCCTCATGAAGGGAAGTTGGAAGTATTCCTTCCTAGTCAATGTTTGGGAGGAGTATGAAAAGGATCATGTTAATTCTTTAAGTATTTGTTTGAATTCATCACTGAAGCCATCTGGCTCTGAGATGTAAATGCCTGACAATTAGCTTTTTTGATTGTAATATCAGTGCCTGAAATTAAGCTGCTAGTTGCCAAGGTATCCATTATAAAGACACCCATCTCAAATAAACATAATGCTACACACAAGACAAAGAGCCAGGCTGCCTTACCCATGCAAGTCTCTGGTGACCTACATAATTAACCATTTGAGTGTCTCTTTATTTCCCTTCTGGTAACTTGAGTCCTGCTCTTATGTTTTAAATTCACCAATAAAGAGTGAACCTATGAAACTCTAGGCACCCCTCCTGCAACCCTAATAAAATGCAAAACCCAGGTCCATATTCTCACCCTCTTTCTACCTACAACCTTGCTGTGTGGCCGCAGGGCATATTGCATGTCCTCCAAAACTTGTAATAAACCTTGCTTTTTTTCCAAAGCTCCCAGATAGTTGTTGCTGAGGTACATCTTACAATCATAATAAGAATCTCAAGGGTCAATGGAGCCATAAAAATAATTCTGGCAAAGGAAATGTCCAGCCCAGGTCAGTCCAGGCAAGTGCCCTGAGGTATTTCTAGTCCATAGCCTCACTATTGATAGGCTGAGACTAACACAAAACATGGGCATTTTTGTTGTTGTTGGGAGACTTTTGACTACCGATTCAATCTTCTTGCTTGTTATTGATCTGTTCAGATTTTCTATTCAACATTAAGTCTTCATAAGTTGTATGATTCTAGGAATTTATTCATTTCTTCTAGGTTATTCAATTTTTTGGCATATAACTTTATAGTAATCTCTTATGATCCATTATATTTCTGTGATATCAATTATAATATCTCTTCTTTCATTTCTGATGTTGAGTCTCCTCTCTTTTTTTTCCTAGACTAGCTACAGATTTGCCACTTTTTAAAATCTTTTTAGAAAACCAGTTCTTTTTTATGTTGATCTTTTCAATTGTCTTTCTAGTCTCTATTTCATTGATTTCTGCTTGAATCTTTGTTAGTTCCTTCCTTCTGTTAACTTTAAGCTTAGTTTGTTCTTTTATTTCCTTAAGGTGTAAATTAGGCTGTTTGAGATTGTTTTTTTTTCTTACTATCAACATTTATTACTATAAACTTTCCTCTTAGAACTGCTCTTACTATATCCCATAAGTTTTGGTATGTTATAATTACATTTTCATTTGTCTCAATATTTTTTTTATTTCTCTTGATTTTTTCTTTAACTTACTAATTTTTCATTAATAGGCTTTCTTTGATATCTGACAGTTTTCTTATAATGTGTCTTAATGAAGTCCTCTTTGTGTCAAATCTGTGTGGGGACTTATAAGCTTTATTTACCCACATGTTCATATCACTCTTTAGATTTAGGAGGTTGTCAGCCATTATTTCCATAACAATCTTTCTGCTCCTTTCTTTCTCTCCTCCTTCTGAAATTCTCATATGCAAATATTATTTTACTGGTCCCTACAATTCACATAAGCCTGCTTTCTTCTTTATCATTTTTTCTTTTTTCTCCTGTGATTGGATAATTGCAAATGACCTATCTTTAAGATCAGATTCTTACTTTCTCCTTTATCAAGTTTGCTGTTGGTGCTCTCTATTGCATTTTTAATTTCATTCATTAAGTTATTTAGCTCTATAATTTGTTTGTTCTTTTTAAATTAATTCTATCTCTCTGTTGAAGTTTTCATTTCATTCATATTGTTTTCCTGATTTTATTGAGTTGTCTGTGTTCTCTTGGAATTTGCTGAGCTTCCTTAAAATAGTTATTTTGAATTCTTCATCATACAACACATAGAACTCTTTGAGGGGGGTCAGTTACTGGTAAATTATGTTCCTTTGGCAGTATCATGTTTCTGTGATTTTTAATTTTTCTTGTAGCTTTGCTTGATGTCTGCATGTTTGTGCGAGCAACCACCTGGTTCAGACATAAATGGTTCACTTGCAGGTTGGTGCTAGGGTGGGGTGTGGTGGTTTCAGGTTTGGGGAAGGCCTAATAGTATACTCTCTGTGCAGCTCAGCTGTGGTTAGTGTTGGCAAAGGCTTTAGGGGTCCCCAATAGCGAAGGCTTCAACCAAGGTGTCTATCGCAGTAGGAGAGGCTGCTGGAGTTTTCAGTGGTGAAGGCCACTGGGGACCAATTGATCTCTTTTTCTCCTATAAAGGACATCATGGCCCAGAGGATTCATGATATGGTCCTCTGCTGTGAACTCTATGGGGAATCTGCAGCTGTTGCTGGGGCTGTGAGGTCCTTAGTGGCAAAGGCATAAGGGGCCTTTCATAGAGCAGGCCAATAGGGAGATGGTAGCAACTGGCACCTGCTACACAGCTGATCATGATAGCTTCCCCCTGCTTCTTTGTTCCTAGTCATCTCCAAATATGTCAACTAAGACAATCTCCTCTAAGATCTTTTCTCTGTTGTTACTCATTTTATGCTCCACTCTTTACAGTAAGTCCTGAATGGGGCTCTTGAGCTCTTCCAAGGTTAGTTTTGAATAACTGTCTAATCATTATTGTTGTGGGTATGAGGAGACAAAGGCCAATATCAGTTACTGCCATCCTGCTGATAAGCAATGATTTTTTTTTAATGTGATACCCAATGCTTAGGCAACAAAAACAAAAATAAACGAGTGGGAAAATTGCAACTAAAAAGCACAGCAAAGGAAACAATAAAATGAAAGGGAAACCTGTGTAATGGGAGAAAATATTTGCAAACTATATATCTAATAAGGGTTTGATATCCAAAATATATAAGGAACTCTACAACTCAACAGCCAGAAAGCAAGCAACCAGTTTGAAAAAATGAGCAAAGTACCTGAATAGGCATTTTTCCAAAGAAGATATACAGATGGCCATAGGTAGATGAAAAGGTACTAAATATCACTAATCATTAGGGAAATGCTAATCAAAACCACAATGAGATATCACCTCATACCTGTTAAGATGGCTAAAAAGGAATAATAGGGGTGCCTGGGTGGCACAGTCAGTTAAGCATCCAACTTTTCAGCTCAGGTCATCCTGGAATTGATCCCCTTATCAGACTCCATGCTCTGCAGGGAGTCTGCTTTTCCCTCTCCCTCTGCCCCTCCTCCCTTGCTCATGCTCACTCTCTCTCTCAAATAAATAAAATATTTTTTTAAAAAAAGGAGATAACTAATGTTGGTGAGGATGCAGAGAAAAGGGATGGATCCCTTGTGCACTGCTAGTAGGAATGTAAATTGGCATAACCATTATGGAGAATAGTATGGAGGTTCCTCAAAAAATGAAGAATAGAACTGTCTTATGATCCAGTGAGGGGTATATATCCAAAGGAACTGAAATCAGTACCTTGGAGATATCCGTGTTCCCACCTTCATCTCAGCATTATTCACAATAGCCAAGATGTGAAAACAACCTAGATGTCCTTCGACAGATGAATAGATAAAGAAATTGTGGTATGTATATACAATGGAATATTACTCAGCCTTAAAAAAAAAGATAAGTATACTGACATTTGCAACAACATGGATGAACTTGGAAGACATTACACTAGGGAAATAATCCAGATACAGAAAGAAAAATACTATATGATCTCACTTATATGTGGAATCTAAAAAAGTCAAATACATGGACCCAGAGAGTACAACAGTGGTTGGTTACCAGGATCAGAGAGATGGGAGAAATGTGGCGACGTTGATTAAAGGGTACAAAGTTGCAATTATGAAGGCTGAATATTTAGAGATATAATGTACAACATGATAACTATAGTTAATAATTCTATATTGTACACTGGAAATTTGCTAAGAGGGTAGATTTCAGGTGCTCTCACCACATACCCTCCCCCCCCAAAAAAGCTAACTATGTGAGCAGCTAGGAGCAAGGATTTATTTCTTTATTCTTTACTTATATATTTTAAGCTATTAGAAATATTCTTAGTATATAGGAACTAAGGTAATTCAGTGCTCAGTAAATATTTTTTTAGATAAATGGACATTACTTCTTACATCTCTCCTTATAAATTTCTTTCTAAGCCCTGTCCAGTTCAAAATTAAGACAACCTATTAAATGGAAGAAGATATTTGCAAATGATATATCTGGTTAGGGGTCAGTATCCAAAATACATAAAGAACTTACACAGTTCAACAACAAAACACAAATAATCCAATTAAAAGTAGGGAGAAGACATAACAGATATTTTTCCAAAAAAGACATCTAGATGGCCAACAGACACGTGAGAAAATGCTCAACATCACTCATCATCAGGGAAATTCAAATCAAAACTACAACAAAATATCACCTCACACCTGTCAGAATGGCTAAAATCAAAAACACAAGAAACAAGTGTTGGCGAGAATGCAGAGAAAAAGGAATCTTCATGCACTTTGGTAGGAATACAAACTGGTGCAGCCACTGCGGAAACAGTATGGAGGTTCCTCAGAAAATTAAAATAGAATTACTATATGATCCAATAATTCCACTCCTGGCTATTCACCCAAGGAACACAAAAACTAACTTGAAAGGATAAATGCATGTATTTATTGAAGCATGATTTACAATATCCAAAATATGGAAGTAACTCAAATGTCCATTGATAGATGAGTGGATAAAGATGTGGTTATATATACAATGGAATATTACTCAGCCAGAAAAAAAGAATGAAGTCTTTCCATTTGAAACAACATCCTCTAGATGAATAGATTTGGAGGGTATAAAGAATGAAGTCTTTTCCATTTGAAACAACATCCTCTAGATGAATAGATCTAGAGGGTATAATAGTAAGTGAAATGAGTCAGTCAGAGAAAGACAAATACCATATGATTTCACTCATATGGAATTTAAGGAACAACAACAAAAAAAAAGACAAACAAAAAGTCAGACTCTTAGAAAACAAACTGATGGTTCCCAGAAGGGAGGCTGAGGAGGGGGGTGGATGGGTAAAATAGGTGAAGGCAATCAAGGGTACACTTATCTTGATGAGCACTGGGTAATGTATAGAACTGTTGAATCACTAGATTGTACACCTGAAACTAATATAACACTGTACATTAATTGTACTAGAATTTTTTAAAAACTAAGGTATTTCAAAGAACCTTGAGATTAAAATGAGTCTGAACATTCTGACATCCATCTTTAGTTTCCCCTGAGGAAAATGATTAGAAATCAAAATCCAGGCCCAGTCTGAGTATATCTTTTCCTAACAGAAGGAATTCTGATATAATGGTTGTCTTCTGATGAATAAAAAATCATGCTTTTAAAATGTGCTCACCCATAAAATGTGCTCAAGAGTTTACTGTTACTTACAAAGGACATTAATTCAGACCAATATAGAATATGTTCTTCTTTCCTGAATCAAAGATTATTTGAACATAACATTAGCTCACAGGTTTAGACTTTGTATTTCTAAGGAATTTTTGGATTACTATGATGCATAAAACATAAATGAAAAAGAAGTCCATTAATCAATGGCATAAAACATAAATGTACACTTTAATGAATGTATGTAAATACCTGTGAAAATACAGTTCTGGTGGAAGACTTGAACATTCCTGAGATCCAGGTTGTGCTTCCCAGCCCCAGGCACCTCCCTCTGCAAAAGGATGACAGGTTTAAGACCCTAAGAAGCAGTCTCTAAAACAGAGCTTGACATGCAAGATGTTCATAAGGGAGTGCTCTTGAGGCACCAGTGGAAAAGAAGGGAAGAAAATCAAATTAGGGAGAAAGAGTAATTGGGCGGCACTATAGTCTCATGGAAGTTCTCAGTCGACCCCACAGACAGCTTAGAGCTGGGACGGCCCTACAAGAGGTGTCCAAGAGGTGGGACCTTTATAATTCAATATTGATCAGTCATTGGATACATCTGCCTGCAGAAGGATGTGAATTTTTCAATTGAGGAAATTTCCAGTGCAGATCAACCTCTCAGGGTCACCATCCAGCAGCACTTTCAGCAGCTGGAGGGAGGAGTTCTCTGTTCCTAAAACGGGGGTGTAGGTCTCTCAACATAGTCTCCACCACATTGCCACTCTGACTTCAGTGGTAACTGCATCTTTGCACTGTTTTTCTAGTCTCATCACATAAGGGATAACTATATAACTTAATTTACGTGTTTCTGAAGCTTGGATAAATGAAATCCTATTGTGTGCATATTTCTGTCTTTCTCTCAGAAGTATCTCTTTTAAGATTCAGCCATGTTGCTGAATCTTAATTCAGTTTAATCAGTTGGTTTCTATTGTTGTATACCCTGTTTTAATGTACCACAGCATATTCACACATCTCACTATTAATGGACATGCGTGTCGTTCATGACTTGGGGCTCTGAACTTGGTGCTGTGAACATTGCATGTGAATGTGTATGAATCCTGGTGATCATGTACATATGATATGTGTAAAAGTGAAATTGCTGGTTTGGGATTTTTTTTTTAATCTTAATAGAAAATGCCAGAATACTTTCTCATTTTCACTCCCTAGAGCCATGTTTGAGAGTTCCCATTGCTCTCTGTCTGTATCACTGGGAATAGGCTTAGTAATGCAGCAGTAACATCTCCTAAATCTCAGTGGTTCACAACAACAAATTTCTTTCTCAGCCATATTTTGTGTCCATCGCAGTTGTTTCTGATCACTGTAGGATCCAGGCTGATGGAGCAGGCTCTATCTACAGTACTGCTGGTTTCTTAGAACTTTTTATTTTCCCAGAAACATACTCATGTCATTTACAAACAGAGATTATATTGCTTCTTCCTTTCCAACTCTTCTGCTTCTAAAGGCTTTCTCTACCTAACTGCATTGGTGTTTTATAGATTTTAAGGCTATATTATTAGATGCATACAAATACATAATTTTTTTATCATTAGGAAGTGACCCTAAGTCAGACAACTAAACAACAGACCGGTGGCTGGCTGTACACATGATCCAGCTCAGACACAACTTTCATCAAATTATAATCACCCCCAAAACTTAGTGTTCTGAAACAACAACCACTTTTTAGCTCATTATTCTATGGATCAGCAATTTGTATTGGACTCAACTAGATGGTTCTTTTGTTCTCAGCTAGGCTTGCATCTTTTAGATACCAAAGATAAAAGATGAGCTAAAGAAAAAACAGTTTAGTTTGCATGCAGAATTTAGAGGGAATTTAGGAGGCAAGAGATGTTTCCTCTCATTTCCAGTCTCTTCAGCCAGAAAAAAAAAACAAGGCCCAGAAAAATGGAGTGATTTGTACAAGTTCACCAGGAAGGTAACGGAGGGGATTAGGTGCTGAATTCAGGTGCCCCAGTCTTGGTATTTCCCATAACACCACAATCCTAACTGTGAATCCTCAGCTGCATTGAAAACATATCTCTGGGACTATTTAAAAACCAAAGGAATAATCCACTATAAAATCACAAGGTGACAAAAATGTAACAAAGGCGAAAGGCTGGGAAAGCACCTGGTCAGCATGAGCCCTACTCAGGAAAGCTCAGGAAAAATCCTTGGATTCATTTTAACATTTTAAGAGATGTCTGGGAACCAAGTTCTGAGCCTACCAACCCTAGATGTTCCAATTCTCTGGAATCAATAAAATCTACTGTATATTTAAAAGTACAAAGCAATCAATTCATACAATGATTAAAACCTCTCCACTTTGCAGAGTGAACCAAACAGATGCCCAGTCAGTTTCAAACACATTTTAATTCTAATTTTAGGCTAACAACTGATTCATTGCATGAGATTCTATGTCACTTGACCTTTTTACATCTTAATTCCTTCATCAGAAAAACCAGAGTAAAGCATGATGGTGATGTGATGATAACAGATCCAGGGAAGAAATTAAAAACACATGAAATGCCGTAAATATGATGGAAAAAAAGAGAAATGTGTATAAAGTAGCCCGTAGGAGGCAATGACTAGTTCTTTCTCAAAAAGAATTACGCCTTCACAGAGGCAATGAGAGCTGAGTTGGTTTTTGATACAGATAATGAATGTGATAGATAGCAGATATCTATGAAATACTTTTCAGATAAATGAATTAAAAGGGCACTACCTGTGGAAGTATCACTACAGGCAACAGCATGGATGGGTAGGATGTGGAATTTCCAGGAAACAACATATGATTTATTTAGTATTGCTCAAGTGAAAACTTGGAGAGACAGAAAACTTACACCATGGGTGAGGCTAGAAATGTTGCAAAGACCTGACTTCTGAGGCCTTGGATGTTGTGCTAATACTTTTGAATGTGTTTTATTGGATTAGGGAAGCTTTGGAAATGTGTAAACAGAAGGCAAAGGACATTCCCCATAAGGCACTGTGATGGAGAACCCCCCTCAGCGGAGGGCTTATTGCCCCAGATGCTAGAAGTGTAGTCAGCAGACAGTCTTCAGCTGGGCCTCTTCAGAGCTGACTCACCATGAGCACACCGCTCCTGGGCAGCCCACTTCCAATAGCAAATGGAGGCACGGATACAGGATGAGCCAATTCTGCACACACTGGGGCAACTCTGGCAAACCCTTTAGCTCTAGAGCTCCCTATGGGGTTGGCTAAGGCTGTCATTAAGGTTCCCCACATCATAGTTCAACTTTTCTTTCAGCCATTCCTGCTGCTTCCTCTCCCAGATTTAGGCCAGTCCAGAACCCCCAGGGATTGGGTGGGGAGCATCTGAAGTAGCCAGCAAAGTCAGGATCCTTTATGTCAAGCAGGAAATTTCTCTCTTCTGACTCAGTCCATCCTCCTTCCTCTACCACCCCTAACCCCTGGAGCTCTGACCTTCAGAATTCTCTGGTGGCAGCCAATATTTTGGAATAATGGAGTAGAGCCTAAGGAGCACTATTCTTGGGATCAGAAGGAAATCAAGGTCAGTTTCTGTTAGGTGCCTGGTCAATACACTTCATTTTTCTGTGAATGTGAAGAACAGGAAAAATTAGAAAGAACAGTGCCAACATCTACAATTTAGTGGTGGGAGTAGGTAAATACAGAAATACATGAAATAATGTGGGAAAGTGCCTTATAAACTACACACAATCATAGTTTTCCATCTTTGGTCAGATTGTCTCTCCATCTCATGGCTTTTCAAGTAAACTTTTTGCTAGGATTAGAGGAACTCCATGGAAGGGATATGCCATCATCTTGTAAATGCAGGGAGAACTGCAGGTGGACCTTGTAAGTGTTTCAGGGATGAGAACAACCAACACCTGAATGTCTCCTCCCGACATTCCTCTTATATTGAATCTTTGCCTTTGGGTTCTCACCCTCTAGACACTGGAAGGAAAGGGTGGGAATAAGAGATGGAAATAGATCACAGCTCAACTCACATACCCTTCTTAGGATAGGTATGCTCAACCCCTACCTGCATATCCCAGCTGAGGGTATGCCTAAAAGAGAGAAATGCATATGCACACCTACATAATGAGCTTCTCTCTCAAGCAAGATGGAGCACGTGCCATTTCCTTCATGCTCTAGTGAAAAGCAGGTACAATGGAGTGTGTTAAGGAAGGGAAGAAAAAGTATTCCAAGCATTCCTGGATTGTATCAAAATGATTGCCTTTGGGAGAAAAGATTAGAAGTGATCTTTATTTCTTCCATGTGCATTTTTGTATCTCACAAATTTGCTACCAGGAAGACATAGTTACCCTTTTGTGGCCATATAAAAATAATTGCCATGAAAATAGAATAAAAATTTAATGTTTCTATAATTACTTTATGTAAAGCTGGTTCCCATCCCATAGCCTTTGTCACTGGACTGAGAGGAAGAACAAATAAGATTCTGGAAATGACAGCCTTTGTCATTGACCCAGGAACTTATCAGAGAGCAAATGCCATCTGGATCCTTGGAGGGCAATCACCAGCTGCTTGTAATCTGTTATAGACTGAATGTTTTTGTCATCCCAAAATTCATATGCTGAAGCCCAAATCCCCAGTGTGACTACAGCCTTTAGGAGATAATTGAGGTTAGATGAGGTCATAAAGGTAGGGTCCTAATCCTATGGAATTAGTGTCTTTCTAATAATAGACACTAGAAAATCCTTCCTTCTCTTCCTCTCCTCTCTCTCTCTCCCTTCCTTCTTTCTTCCCTCCCTTTCTCCTTCTTATTCTCTCTCCAGAGAGGAAAGTCTGAGGGCAGAGTGAGAAGGCAGCTTTCTTCAACCCAGAAAGGAAGCTTTCCAAATTGGCCATACCTTGATCTTAGACTTCCAGAACTATTAGAAGTAGGTTTCTGGTGTGTAAGCCACTCAGTCTCTGGTATTTTGCTTTGGCAGCCCAAGCTGATTAATACATGATCTTCCTGAGACCCCATACCAGGAACACTCAAAATCCAACAGCTCTAGAAGTTCATGCAGGTACCATTTCTGCCCTGAAGCCAGGCCTAAGTTAGAGGTCTGGGGAATAGAGCCATGAAGCCAGAGGAAGATCTCACAAAAATCACAATTTCCTCACTATCTATATGGAAAAGTTTGTCATCCAGGGTGAATGTAGACCTTTCATTTCATATTTGCATTGACAACATCAGCTTTAATTGTTGAGTCACCAAGTTTCAAAGGACGAGTCATTGTAATTGATGACAAAGGATTGGTCCCACAACAAACTCACTACTTCCTCTCCATCAACTGCTATGTCATAAAATATAACACAATATAACACAGTAAACACGTATTACACAGTTTCACATCAAGTGATTTAACCAAAATATCTTTATTTATACACTGAGTGGCAAGGATAAAATATCACATTAAAAATCTCCAGCCCCCTCGCCCCCAGACTAACACTTCCATGTTCTCTAGTGATAAACAAGAATTCAAGTTCCAACTCATTTCTGAATTAGGTTTAACTCATGGCTTACATTGAATTTTCTCTTGCTATAGAGCCGGAAAAAAAAAAATTAAGTAATGTTCTAGGCCAAGTTTAAGTCTCTTTTTCATTCAGTCCTAAGTCCTTTAAAAACTTGCAGGAAAGTTTTAGTTCCTCTTTGAAGTACTGAAATGCAGTCCTTCTCAAGTCACAAAATCATTTGGCCCAAGTCCTCACTGGTAGGAAAAAATTCAAGGGGTTAGGAATCCAACTGCAATTATGAGATTGCAGAGTGAGCTACATAATTGATGAGCTGTATGGCACTGTCTCAGGAAAGGTAAAATCATTTTCATCAGCTATGAAAACAGAAGTGGCCATAATGAGGTTCTGCCCTATAGGGGTGTTGGGACACACCGCGCCTCACACTCTTCCTTGGTTTCAAACCGATTAGCGTTGCCCCCACAGCTTCCATACCAGAACTGTTCACAGACCTTCCTCTCCTTGTTGTAGTACCATTTCAGGATGTAATCCTGGCACTCACCCACCATTGGATCCATGGAACAAGGACCTGCAACAAAACAAAAGCAGGGAGAGCTGAATTTCCTGCATGAGCATGACAGCAAAGGAATGATGGTTTAGAGACATAGACTGGGAATGAATCCTAATCTCATCAACTGGCTGTGTGAGCCCAAGCTTATCCTGAACTTATCCTCTCTGAGGCTCAATTTATTCAATCATAAAAGCAATTAAAAAAAGAAAATTCACATCACAAGTTTGTCATAAGGTGGCACAGAACATACATGAAAAGTACAATACACTTACAGCTATTATTTTGCCCAGTACTCATCATATGAAAGGTATACTAGATAATGGGTAAATGAGTGAATGAATGCAGGAATGAAGTTTTCTGATATCAAGAACTCCTCACTTGCCTATTGTGCTCATTTCCTTCTTTTTTTTTAAACCATATCAATCCCTTGCCTACTCCCATCCATCCAGCCTTTGGACAACCTAGCAAAAAACTCATTTTAATAGGTACTATATCCAGAAACTTGCCCCAGAAGTTAAGATTTATCTATTATAAGAAAACCATGATGTTCCTGAAAATTGAAAATTAGTATTTATAATTAACAAATTACAACAAAGCAAGAACTGAGATGCCCTGAATTTTAAATCAGATGTTAATTTCCCCATGTATGTAACTTCTGCCTTCCAAGGAGAACAGATTTCCTTGGGTACACTTGATGCTACAGAAAAATATTCTTGTCTCAAGTCAGTGGCCATGCAGCATAAAATAATGGTATCCTCCAAATAGTTTTCCCCTGGGCCTTCTAAGCACCACCAAATAAAGACGATACTGTTCTCAGAAACCAAGAGGCTAAAATTCATTGCCTGTTCCTTGGAAGACACTTCCCACTGGTATAATCAACACAGATCAGTTTTCTTGCAGAAGTGTCCAGATGTGCTGGACCCAAGAGAATCAGATACACTCTTAATGAGGTAAAGAGTTCATTATGGAAATTGCCTAGGAGAAGAAACTAGAGCAAATGCTTCTCCAAAACTTGTCCGAGTCAATAGGAAAATACTCCAAAGGTGAACTTTTGACTATTCTGTAGATTCAATAAATAGATTTGGGGCTCAGCAATCCTCTAGCACCCTCTGCCCTACAAAGTAATTTAAACTGACAACCAAAGACATGTTTAAACAGATCCTTCACAAAGTAAAATAACCAACTGGGTCTTCATCAAAATAAAAAGCTTCTGCCCAGTGAAGGAAGTATTCAAAAAAATTAAAAGGCAACCTATGGAATGGGAGAAGATATTTGCAAATGGCATATCCAAGAAAGGGTTAGTATCCAAAATATAAAAGAACTTAGCAAACTCAACACCCAAAAAATAAATAATACAGTTAAGAAATAGGCAGAAGGCATGAACAGATATTCCTCCAAAGAAGACATGCAGATGGCCAACTGACACATGAAAAGATGTTCAGTATCACTCATCATCACGGAAACGCAAATCAATACTACAATGAGATACTGCCTTACACCAGTCAGAATGGGTAAAATTAACAACCCATGAAACAGCAGATGTTGTGAGGATAGAGAGAAAGGGGGACCCTCTAATATTGTCGGTAGGAATGCAAACTTCTACAGCCACTCTGGAAAATAGTATGGAGGTTCCTCAGAAAGTTAAAAATAGAGCTACCATATGACCTAGCAATTGCACTATTAGGTATTTATCCAAAGGATACAAACATAGTGATTTGAAGAGGCACATGCACCTCAATGTTTATAGCAACAACGTCCACAATAGTCTTTCCAAACTATGGAAAGAGCCAAATGTCTATCAACAGATGAATAAGGAAGATGAGGAGTGTGTGTGTGTGTGTGTGTCTATATATATATATATATACACACACACATATATATATATAGTGTGTCATATATATATAATATATAGTGTGTATATATAAACATGCATAATATACATATATATATGTACATACATGGACTGTTACTCAGCCATTAGAAAGAATAAAAAAAACCTTTCCATTCACAATGATGTGGATAGAAATTGAGGGTATTAAACTAAGCAAAATAAGTCAGTCAGAGAACCATATCATATGATTTTATCTCATATGTGCAATTTAAGAAACAAAACAGAGGATCACAGGGGATGGGAGGGGAAAATAAAAGACCAAATCAGAGAGGGAGGCATATCATGAGGCTCTTAATTATAGGAAACAAAATGAGGGTTGCTGGAGGGGAGAAGGGTGAGGGGATGGGGTAACTGGGTGATGGACATTAAGGAGGGCACTTGATGGAATGAACACTGAGTGTTATATGCCACAAATGAATCACTAAATTCTACCTCTGAAGCTAATAATACACTATATGTTAATTAAATTGAATTTAATTTTTTAGCAGGATTCTACTAAAACTGTTCCAAAGGATAGAAAGGGATGGAATACTTCCAAACTCGTTTTATGAGACCAGCATCACCTTAATTCCAAAACCACCAAAGACACACCAAATTTGCAAAAATTTTCAACAAGATACTAGCCAATAGAATCCAACAGTACATTAAGATTATTCACCATGACCAAGTGGGATTTATCCCTGGGATGCAAGGTTTGTTCAACACTGATAAAACAATCAACGTGATAGACCACATCAACAAGAGAAAAAACAAGAACCATACGATCCTCTCAATAGATGCAGAGAAAGCATTTGACAAAATACAGCATCCGTTCCTGATCAAAACTTTTCAGAGTGTAGACAGAGGGAACATTCCTCAGCATCTTAAAAGCCATCTACAAAAAGCCCACAGCAAATATCATTCTCAATGGGGAAAAATTGAGAGCCTTTCCCCTAAGATTAGGAACACAACAGGGATGTCCACTCTCACCACTGCTATTCAACATAGTATTAGAAGTCCTAGCTTCAGCAATCAGACAACAAAAAGACATTAAAGGCATTCAAATTGGCAAAGAAGAAGTTAAACTCTCCCTCTTTGCAGATGACATGATACTATAGGTGGAAAACCCAAAACTCCACCCCAAGATTGCTAAAATTCATACAGTAATTCGGCAATGTGGCAAGATACAAAATCAATGCCCAGAAATCAGTGGCATTTCTATATACTAACATGAGACTGAAGAAAGAGAAATTAAGGAGTCAATCCCATTTACAATTGTACCTAAAAGCATAGGGTACCTAGGAATAAGCCTAACCAAAGAGGTAAATGATCTATACCCTAAAAACTACAGAACACTTTTGAAAGAAATTGGCGAAGACACAAAGAGATGGATCAATATTCCATGCTCATGGATTGGAAGAATTAATATTATGAAAATGTCTATGCTACCCAGGGCAATGTACACATTTAATGCAATCCCTATTAAAATACCATGGACTTTCTTCAGAGAGTTGGAACAAATAATCTCAAGATTTTTGTGGAATCAGAAAAGATCCCAAATAGCCAGGGGAATATTGAAAAAGTAAACCAGAGCCAGAGGCATCACAATGCCAGATTTCAGGTTGTACTACAAAGCTGTGATCATCAAGACAGTGTGGTACTGGCACAAAAACAGATACATAGATCAATGGAACAGAATAGAGAACCAGAAATGGGCCCTCAACTCTATGGTCAACTAATATTTGACAAAGCAGGAAAGACATTCCACTGGAAAAAGGACAGTCTCTTCAATAAATGGTGCTGGGAAAATTGGAGAGCCATGTGCAGAAGAATGAAACTAGACCATTCTCTTACACCATACACAAAGATAAACTCAAAATGGATTAAAGACCTATATGTGAAAAAAAAAAAAAAAAAACCTATATGTGAGACAAGAATCCATCAAAATCCTAGAGGAGAACACAGGCAACACCCTTTTTTAACTTGGCCACAGCAACTTCTTGCAAGATACATCTATGAAGGCAAGGGAAACAAAAGCAAAAATGAATTATTGGGACTTAATATAAAAAGCTTCTGCACAGCAGAAGAAACAGTCAACAAAACTCAAAGACAACCTACAGAATGGGAGAAGATATTTGCAAATGACCTATCAGATAAAAGGCTAGTATCCAAAATATGTAAAAAACTTATTAAACTCAACAGCAAAGAAACAAACAATCCAATCATGAAATGGGCAAGAGACATGAACAGAAATTTCACCAAGGAAGACATAGACATGGCCAACAAGCACATGAGAAAATGCTCTGCATCACTGGCCATCAGGGAAATACAAATCAAAACCACAATGAGATACCAGTGAGACCACACCAGTGAGAATGGTGAAAATTAACAAGAGAGGAAACAACAAATGTTGGAGACCTCTTGCACTGTTGTTGGGAATGTGAACTGGTACAGCCACTCTGGAAAACTGTGTGGAGGTTCCTCAAAGAGTTCAAAATAGAGCTACCTTATCACCCAGTAATTGCACTACTGGGGATTTACCCCAAAGATACAGATGCAGTGAAAAACCGAGACACCTGCCCCCCAATGTTTATAGCAGCGATGTCCACAATAGCCAAACTGTGGAAGGAGCCTCGGTGTCCATTGAAAGATGAATGGGTAAAGATATGGTCTATATATACAATGGAATATTACTCAGCCACCAGAAACCACAAATACCCACTATTTCCTTTGATGTGGATGGAACTGTGATGTGAAGTAGGTCAATCAGAGAGGGACAAACATTATATGGTTTCATTCATACGGGGAATATAAAAAATAGTGAAAGGGATTATAGAGGAAAGGAGAGAAAATGAGTGGGAAAAATTAGAGAGGGTGACAAACCATCAGAGACTCCTAACTCTGGGAAACAAACAAGGGGTAGTAAAAGGGGAGGTGGGTGGGGGGATGGGGTGACTGAGTGACAGACACTGAGGAGGGCACTTGATGGGATGAGCACTGGGTGTTATACTATATGTTGGCAAATCCAACTCCAATAATACCTGAGAGAGGAGAGGAGAGGAGAGGAGAGGAAAAGGAAAAGGAAAAGGAAAAGGAAAAGGAAAAGGAAAAGGAAAAGGAAAGGAAGAGAGAGAGAGAGAAAGAAAGAAAGAGAAAAAGAAAGAAGAAAGAAAGAAGAAAGAAAGAAAGAAAGAAAGAAAGAAAGAAAGAAAGAAAGAAAGAAAGAAAGAAAGAGTGGGAGGGAGGGAGGGAGGAAGGAGCCAGAAAAAAAAAATTTTTTTAAGTCTTTAAAAAAAAAAAATGCCCAGTGTCTACTGATCATTTGAAATGTGGCTATTGGAACTAAGGAACTGATTTTTTTGTTTGTTTTACTTAATTTCAAATTTAAATTTAAATAGCCAATGCGGCTAGTAGGTGGTCAGTGCAGCTATAGGTGAGTAAATCCCAATGCTTTATCTCTGAAGTATTCTCTGTAACCTAACTTTCAGGGAGACTCTGAGTCTTCAGTTTTATTTTATCAGTAGGACATAGCTTTGGGGGGCAATAATTGCCAAGTAATTACTGCTAGCTCCCAGTTTTACATCTGCATTATTTTTACCATGAGTATTAACTTTTACCTTCTTAGAAAGATCCTACATCAGTATTACTCAAACAAGTCCATGAAATCCAGGAATGAAGGAAGAAAAGGAGGAAAGAAAGAGGAGTGTTGGATAGGAATGGATTCATTTCCTGGTATGTATGTATAGTCTAGCCCTACCTAGAGGAGAAAACAAAAACAAAAAATAAAACCAAAAAAAGATCTATGTCCTTTGGAGAGAACACTGAAATTGAAAATATCCCAAGATCAGCCTGATTCTCTGAAAAGAAAGGATACTCACTTAATTCTTCACAAGTAGGTGAAAATTGAAGTAGGTACAATTGAAGGTCGCCAGTGTTACAGGAGAATTTGGCTGAAGATACAGGGGCACAAGGGAGGCCATGAAAATTTAACCTTCCCTGGGGTCAGAACAGACTCTAACAAGAGGTGAAACTTGAGTAGTGAAAGGTGAGTAGTGAACAGTGAGTAGAGGTAGTCAGGTGGACACCATGGAGAGGATGCAGATGGGCAGGTGAGGGTGAGCACCTCCATGGCAATTTGGAACGAATAACAGGGCACAAGACGCAAATAGTACAAAAGCATCTGCAGGGGAGTGGCAGCCAGTGAGGCCCCAGAGGACCACAGCATGGACCTGATTGCAGAGGCCTGTGTGCCTTACGTAGGCATGGGGACGCTGTCTTCTAAACGATGGGGAACTAGAGAAGAAGATAAATGACATGGCCATATGTGCAGGCAAACTAGAAAAACTACTTTGGTGCTCAGACTGGAACTGGAAACAGGACAAACTGTAAGGAATGAGACCAGACAGAGAGCTCTGCAGTTACCTTTGAAGTCAAAGTTTTGGGAAAATGTGGAAAGGGGCATGGACCTGAGAGATGCTGAGGAGGAAGTCACGCTAACATCTGGTCACCAGCTGGAGGTGGGAGGCAAGGAGAGGAGAAAGACCAGCGTGATGTTTGGGTTTTGACTTTCCATTCCTGGATCGATAGTGGTGCATTCCAGTAAAGGAACAGAAGAGGAAAAGGTTTGAATGGTGAAGATGAGTGGAGCTCATTTAACTGAGTTCATTTGAGAACTGAGTCCCCATTTGAGAGGACTGAGGGCATGAGCCACGGCACAGTCTGGAGGGTAGGTGACTATATCGGTCTGCAGCTCAAGAGGGTGAAGGGAGAAGAACCGGAGTCATCAGTACAGAGGGGAGAGCCAAAGTCCTGGCAGGAAAGCTCACCCCAGTGTGTGTGTACAGAGTCCTCAGAGGGCTGACCCTCCCGCCCTGGGGGAAAGAATTGCGGTCACCATGAAATTACAGAAGCCGAAACTTCTGGGCTCCTCACTTGCATAAGCCTGTTCTAAAGAAATATTTACTTTGTCCTTAATTATAATAATTTTGTTTTCTCTTTCTTAAATAGAGGCTTAGAGATAGGCATTGTATCAACAATAAATTCCATAAAACCTGGATTCTCCTGTGAGGATGGGCCTGGAAAGAGGAGCCCACAAGAAGAGACAGGTCTGAAGTAGAAGAACTAAGTAAGAATGCTATTTCTAAGGCCAAGAAAGGAGGGAGTTTGAAAAGGAAAGTAGTGGTTAACAGTCCCAAGGAGCTCCAGACAGATCTGAAAGAGCCCTTTGGTCTTTCTTGATGGTTCTCAACACACGTGAAGACAAGGGCTTGTTCTTTTCTCTGAGTGAAGTGCTGGAGGAGACGGTGTACAGCCCACCATATAGGAAGTCACAGGAGGTTACAGCTGGCCATCTTATTTCTTTTGAAAGCAAAAAACAAAACAAAACAAAACAAAAAAATAAAGGCATCTGTTAGAGACAGAGATCTGGGGAAAGGAGCTTGAGGAGGTGGTAAAGGTTTAGAACAGGAAGGCAACAGGAGGGGAATTGGCCAAAACCAAGTTACAGAGTATGGGGAATTGAGGGTAATTTCCAGCCTCAGTGTTTGGCTATGAATAGGACAGGATTAGATGACCAGTAAGCTCTCCTCCATTTTTTTCACCTTGAATTTGTGGGAAAGGGTGCCTTAGAGCAGTAGTTCTCACACTTGGTTGCTCAGTGGACTCACTGGGTAAATTCCACATGCAGAGATTCTGATTGAATTGGGGTGAGGTCTAAGCATTGAGAGTTTTTAGAATCACAGGCGAATGATTCTAATCTAAAGCCAAGACCATGGGACACCTGGGTGACTCAGTGGCTGAGCATCTGCCTTTGGCTCAGGGCGTGATCCTGGAGTCCCGGCATCAAGTCCCACATCAGGATCCTTGTATGGAGCCTGCTTCTCCCTCTGCCTCTCTCTCTCACTCTCTCTCTCTCTCATGAATAAATAAATAAAATCTTTTAAAAAAAAAAGCCAAGACCAAAAATCACTGCCTTAGTAATATTATCTGAGGATATTATACACTGGAAATATGAGAACTAACAAGATAAGTTTATGTTTAGCTGTCTGCGCCACGAGTGCCAATTCCTGTGTCTGTTTGCTTTTGTTATTTCCCTTTGGACATGTGTTTGCTTTGGAATCTGAGGGATAGGACACATCGCTGGTGTCTTAACAGCTAACTTGCATCCTTCTGTGTGGCAAACACACAAATTATCAAGTTTTATTCTTAAAAGAATCCTATGAGGTAGGTTTTCACATAATCCCCACTTCACAGATCAGAAAACTAAGCCACAGTGGGATTAAATAACTTTCACCTCGCTAGCAGCCCCAGCTGGAGAACCATCTAGGCACATTCAAAACTTCTGGACAATTATCTCTCATTTAATCTAAGCAGGACTGACCTCCAACTCACTAGAAACCTCTTTCAGCTGTTTGCATCAATACCTGCAGTAATCAAAATCAATGCTACAGTTATTTTAGATGGATCCACGGTGTTCCTTAAACTTGGTCAGTTTATATGTAGCCACTCATACAGAGATGAAGGAACCTTCTATTTTCCTTCAAGGTCAGGAGTATGTTCACCATTTCTGCAATACGTCATTGCTTCTGGGTAACGAAGTAGACACTTCACAGGGTTTGTCTCCATAATACTCCCTGAAATAACTGCTGATCAGCTCCAGATTTACAGTCAGAGGAAAGTTAGCCTTTGTTCTTAAATTAATGTCTTTAGTTGCGTACATGAATTGGTGCGTTTGAAAGGAAAGTGCCTAAGAAGCCAAAATTTGCATGCTAACACAGTACATAGGAGTTTTTTTTTTTTAAATGAAGACAACTGAAGGAGCAAGAAATAGTTTGTTTTTTTACCATAGGCAGTGCCTGAATTTCTTTCTTTTCCGGTTTGTTTCTGTCTTGTAGGCCTTTCTTGTCGGTTTCTCTCAGCACCATATCCATTCTTTTCATAATTTTCAAGTGCTTCTTGCTGAGTTACAGATTTCATTGTGGCTTTTCTATTCTCCTCTACCAAAACATCCGCTGCTTCAAGTACTTCCAGATCATCAGCAAAGCCAGATAGGCCAAACTGGCGCTTAGGCAACCTGCGTAGAAACAATCCATCTCACACTGCAAAACTGAACCATAAGAACTGGGAGGTTCAGTCCCCAGCTGATCCTAGTGGGCTCCAGAAACATCAGGTTTGAGCACTTCCTCATGACTTGGTGTCAAATTAGCTAGTTTCTTAGGTTTGCCTAGGTGTTTGCACAGACATCAAAATAATATGGCTAGCATTATTAGTTTTGCCTCTGGGACATGGTATTAAAGGCTGGGAGGATATAGTAGAAGAGAAAATTGTTATTTCCTTGCTTTTCTTGTGCTCTTTAGATTTGTTATATTGGCCCTATATTACTCTTAACATTAGAAAATAAGAAAAACCAAGATATATCAGTTGTAAAACACAGGAGCATCCCAGTGGTTCAAGTCAGGTAAAGGACTGGCATTGCCTGTGACCTTTCTTTAGGGGGAGATTTTCCTACAGGGGACAGAGCTATGGGACAACCTCAGCTCTACCTTCAGCCTACCTCCTGATAGGCCTAAAAGGTTGTAGCAGAGTGTCCCCTCGGTTTGGGCCCCCACATTTTCCAATGAGTTCAGGGGATGGGTATTGGTTTATTCCACCTAAAAATAAAATAAAAAATCGAGTCAAGTCAAATCAAGCATAAAATAAAACTTAAAAATAAAATAAACATACAGTGAAATAAAGCATAAAAACAAAATGTTACCCATTAAGACATAAAATTTAAAAGAAAAAAATCAAAGCATAAGATAAAATCAAATATACAATAAAACAAAATAAAACTAAAATCAAACAAAACATAACGACCAAAAAAATACACTGACATAAACTGAAAAAAATATAAATTCAAGTAAGGCAATAAAATAGACACCAAAAAAAGGCAAATAAAATAAAAACCAAACAAAATAAAGCCAGAAAATTCATCCTATCATATAAATTATATAAAATAAAATCAGAACACTAAAGAATATACCAAAACATACACTTAAAGCTAACATAATAAAATATAAAAAATAAAGTAAAATGAAATTGAAATGGACTAGAAAAATAATTCCCCCAGGCTGCTTCACCCTCAGAGCCACTAAGCTACCAGCCATCTATTACAACTCTCTCCTTCACCTCCTACAAAGGACAGGGATCAGAATCCACATTTTAACAAGATCCCTGGAAGATATGTGCACACATTAAAATTTGAGACACACTGTTATATGCCACTGGATTCTGTAATCCATATACCTGGATATAGGAATAACAATAACTCTTCCTAAAAAATTTTAAAAAAATAAAAAAAACAATAACTCTTCCTTATATATGTACAACACTGGTGCTTTCAAAGTCCATCCACACATGTATTTGAATGTAGGCTTCACACATAAGGAAGAGACTGTAATTCTCATTTTGGTAAATGAGAAAAGCCAAGAGGTTAAGTGGAAAACCGAGGCCTCTTAGTCACCAAAGGAGAAGTTCCAGATAAGAAAACAGCACTGGGCTTGGCACAGCATCAGGGCAATGACAGCTCAGGGTTTTCAGGAAATGCAGGTGAGGGTGCCCTCTAGAGACTTTCCAGAGGACAGACTCAGTAAGGGTAAAGGTGCACACTAGGCTCTAGTAAGTTCCTCTCCCCACCTCACTCAGGGCATCCCCAGTGCTTACTTTTTAGAAGGTTCAGGAAGGCTTGTGTGAATCCCTGGGCATAGGCTACTTCTGGGCCTGAGATTCCCTCCAGGTGCAACAGGTGCTGCTCAGAGGGAAGGCTGGCCACACCCTCTAGCTCGGCCAGCTCGTGGGTACCCACGCCCTGGCCCAAGGCCAGCACAAATAGAAGTGATGCCCTTGCACTTGGCCTCCAGGGACAGAGTCCGTAGCTTCTCCTGGTCCCAGCTGCTGGTCTCACTGGCCACGATGGCAAAGAGGACCTGCACCCGCCTGGGCAGAGGGGCTGCCAGGAGCACCTTCTCCAGAGTCCACTCCAGGGCATGTCCCAGGGCGGGAGCTCCCTGCAGAGGGTGACCCAAAGCCTCGCGAAGGTACCTCCGCATCTGTGTCTTTTGGCCATAGGATGTCAGGTGGAAGCCCTCCAGTACAGGGGGGAGCCCTGCACCCGGCCAGAAGTCTGGAGTTGTGTGCATCACCAGGGCAGCACGTGACCCATGGGGGGACACGCCAGGCTGTGCAGCCACCTCTAGGTCCTCGAGCACGGCATCCACTAGACTCAGGGCCGTGCGGTACACAGTCAGCCGGAACGCCATAGGAGCTGTCCACCACGAACGCAATGTCAATGTCCCCTGCCAGGGGTCCTGGCATGCTCTGTACACACTCTGGGGATGGTCTGCACTTGTCTGAGGAGGAAGCACCAGGAGAGGCTGGGGTTACCACACTTCCCTTCCCCCTTCCCTTCCCCCTTCCCTTCCCCCTTCCCTTCCCCCTTCCCTTCCCTTCCCTTCCCTTCCCAGCAAATACATTTCCAGACTCTCGGTAAGAATGGATGCTGCTGAGTGCTACCTGCATTGTGTTGACATAGTGAGCTCGTGGGCAATGTAAGCAATCATGCCCATTTTTCAGGAGAATGAATTTAGACAATCTAATGCTACATTTAATGTTTTTAAACACTAGGCTGTGGCATTCTAATCCCTAGGTTCACAGACACCTGCCTGGTTCAGTCCTGGTTCTCTTACTGGATGTGTGGCCTTGGGCAAATTATTCAGCCTTCCCCATGCCTGTTTCTTCATCTGTCAGATGGAGATAGTAATGATAATAATAATAGTATGTACCTTATGAAGTTGTTTGTGAGGTTAAATAAAAAATGAGTCAAGTACTCAGAACAATGCCTGGTGTGTAGTAAGAGCTCAAGCTCAATGAATACCAGCTAGGTTTATGCTTCTACAGGAGAAGGAACTGCAACCCAGACCATGTGTCAAATCATTTGATGGCTGTGAAAGCAGTTCATCAACTGTAACATACTCTACAAACAGCAGTCACGGTATGCGACTCAACTGAAGTTCTCAGGGCTAAATCTCTCATAGCAGTGTTAGGTCTAAGTATGGATAGAGTAGAGGGAACAATTCAATTCCCTTTTTTCTTCAATTTCACCTATAGGACTCATTCTGGCCCCAGTTGCCATGGGTGCGGATGAGAGCTCTCTACACCTGGGCATGCATGGACTTTAGCACAAAGTTCTCTCTGGCACAGATTAATATGGAGTGCAGGTATAGTGATGGAAGCTAGAGACATTGAAAGACTTGCCAATATCCCACTAGTGCTCAATGGCAGTTCCAGGCTTAGAACCCAGGATTCTTGACTCTTAGTTCAGAGGTCTGCTTGCACACTAAGTAAGGAACATAAGCTAAGTCATCTACAGGAGCCCGGTAGGACAGGTAAAATAAGCAGAGCAGACCAGGGATAAGACAATAGGGATGGAAGGGACTGTGGGACACTCACAGACACTTGCCCCCATCAAAAGAGGTCAGCCAAAACTCAGTTCGGGCTGATTGTGGCTACGAAGGAATGCAGTATCTGTGATTTTTAAGACAATTCCTAAGAAAAACTGGAAATCCAGACTTCACAGGAATTCTCAGATTCTAAGACTCTGCACATATTCAAGTAAATACACATCTGCAGGGAAGATCTGGCCAGTGGCCACCAATGAATTCATCCTGTTCTAAAGACATCAATCTGATCATAAATGCTGTCCAGGCTTACCATAGCAGAGGGTACAATAGGCCATGTGCTCCAGGTCCTGCTGAATCTCAGTCTCCCAGACAAACAGATGAAATCTGTTGGTTCCATCCGCCTAATCCAAACACATATACAAGTTTATCAGTAGCTAAATTAAATTTCAAGTCATGTTTTTCATGCTTTTTTTCTAATTGAGATGAGAAAGACATTCATATATTTTTAGAGATTTTATGTAATTATATACAGATAAATAATTTAGTATTACCTATTACAGTTATTATTGTCATTTAGTTCTCTAGTTCTAACCTAGACGTTAGACTATCATCGCTGTGGGGACATGCGGGTCTTCAGCCTCAAATGTGTGCAAAATTCAGCCAGTGTTATGTTGTGTTGGAATGAAGTTCAGGGAGTTGAAGATTCAATCATTTATAAATTCCATAAATGTTTAATGATTGTCTGCAGTATGAAAAATGCAGTGTGGTGGGAATTATTAACACAAACAGGCAGACCCTCCAAGGAGATGGCCATATAGGTCAAACACCATTAAAATGAAAAGAGATAGATAGGAAGGGAGGCCTCTCTCACATAGTCTAGGTGTTCAGGGCTGGTACACACCAAAGCCAGAAGACAAAAGTGAGGAAGACTCGGGGAAGGGAAGACTTTGGAGGGATGGCAAATCTATTTATGTCCTTCCTTCAGCCTTTCCAATTATGATTAATGTAATAATTGATATCAAAGCTTAAAAGCAAACTATTAATAACAATAATAAAGCCAGTAAGTTCATGTGACAACTAGTTAATCAACAATCAACTAGTTAATCAACAAACCTACTCCCTCTTCTTCCTAAGGCCTTCTTCCTAAGGTCTTCCTAAGGTAGACTGTCCCTTGTAATTAATTGGGACCACAAGTAGGGGCTAGCCAATGCCATGTAGGTAGATAGATACCATTTCCAGTGCATGCATGATACTCTGTGTGTGCACATCTGCCAGCCAAAGGTAGAGGATTCATAAAAAGGTTTTGAGGCCCTTCTGTGTGATGGGTCCATTGATAGGAGCCCAGGTCTTGAAATGGCTACACAGAGCAAAAACACTACTCCCCTCCACACCCACATCAAAGGACCCATGTTCACTTGTGAATGATGGCAGAAATAATACTTTATTATGTTAAGCCACTGAGACTTGGACATGAATGGTTACACAGTTAAGTTTCCCTGACAGATGCAGATAATTTGCAGGACTTCCACCTCATGATGAAATTTAGAATGCTGTCAGATTATTTCTCTCTGCATGTGAGGTTGGATATCTAAGATTAGTCATGTACATCACGTTGTCTGCTCTCTGTCAAAACATGAAGGACAGGGCCCCACTGAAGGGCAGCTTCTCCTCCTTCATCCCTGTGGCCAGGACCACATAGGCTCTGGAGCCTCCTCTGGAATTAAGGGGCTAGGGACTAGAAGATGTCACACTACCCTCAGGGAGAGAAGATGGGCAAAGGTTACTTTGGAAAAGGATTTTCTATAACTTGTACTCCTTACAGAGCTCTTCAATCTTTCTGTTTGGGACTGCAGCATACCCTCAACTTTAGCTCTCAGAGTGAGCTTACTTGAAAGAAATATCTATGTGGAGAAAGAAATATAAAAAGTTGAACTTTAGTGCATGCTAATGCAACACAAAAACAACATGGAAACTTTCCTAAGACTCTTAAGAAGAAAGGCAAATGTATTCTCTCTTGTTCCTCACAGGGTTATGCTTTTTCCTGACTTAGAAATTCATATCAACCAAGACTGATTAAATAGCTACTAAATAAAAAATTTTAACAAGCCCTACAGAGGTACAAAAATGACAGTCACCCCTTTTAAAGATCTTAAATCCTAGCAGGAAGGATGGATAAACAATTTTCAAGAAAGAAAGAGGTCCAATGATATGTTTTAGGAACACAGGAAAAGAAGATTCATTTGAAGCACAAGTCATAGAGGGAGCCTGATGATGATAGTGACATCTGGCACTTTGGGAAGAATGAGTAGGATACTTACTTAGTAAAGAAGCAGGTGAAAGAATTACAGAGTGGAGTAACAGCATGTACAGAGTGGAGGAACAGCATGTACAAACCAGAGGCAGATAAATAGTTGTTTATAGAATTCTCCTTAGTGTTCCCACTCCCCAGAGATTAGAGAACACCCTCCTCCACTGTGCAGCTACACAGCATATTTGATACCCTTGAAACCCCCTGCCAGATGAAGGAGGCTGACATGAAGAAAATGTGCAGAGTTGCCAAAAGTCAACATTCAGATCTATTCCACATGGTCATCAGATCTGAGTACTGACCAAACCAAATTAATCACCTGATTAATCACCAAGGATTATAGAGAACAGTAGAGGTACGTACATGGCCACAAATCACATGAGGCCATTTGAAATGCTGCTGAAATCAGGATTCACAGCAGTGTTCCAGAGCTATAAGAAAACTGAGATAACCCTAGGAGCATCCATTTTATTCCAAGCGTTGTGTGGAAACGCTAAGTTCGGGTACATTATTAAGTCACAGGAAACATAGGTGAAGTAGTGTTATAAGATGCAGAGTTTGTGTGGATTTTTAAGGTACTATGAAAGACGTCAAAGAAATTCAAATATCCCCCCAAATTTGACCCATGGGAAGAGTCTAATGTAGCACTAACAGATTCTGTGGCAGGATCCCAGGTCCTAGTCCTTGATCTGCCTAAGGTCTTTGATGTGACCTTGGACAAGGCTCTGGCACCTCACATTCCTCAGCAAGAGAGCTAATAGTCTGAACAAATGCCACAAGTTTTCTTCCTGTTTCAACACAGCCTGGTCCTAATTTCCAGTCTTCTGTATTTGCCTCATGTTCAGGACACTGTGTTACCTTTTCTACTCTGAGCAACCCAAGAGGATGTAACTCTTCCATCTGTTGTCTGCTTATTGGAAAATTACCAAATTCAATTGAATTGGAATAGTTACAAAACTTACATCTTTTTAAAAACTTCTCTTAGGAAGAATAATTTTATGATCACACTTAAAATCTTTACTACTCTTACAAAAATAAAATTGTGGGAACAAGTACACAAAAACACAATGGAAGTCCATAGGGAACTATGATTCAGTATAGATTCATCTGTGTCTACTTGTCATTAACAAACCTCTTATTACTTTGAATTTGAACTTGCCAGCATGGTCCTAGTCATTGATAAGGTAAGCAAGATAATTCCTGGGAAAGCTCATGCAGGGAGTGTGGGAGGGAATCCAGTAAGAAGAGGAGAAAATTGGCTCTGTGATTCTTACTGCAATTTCCCATCAGTCCAGAGACGGAAATTTTTAAAATAGAGTACCTTAAACATAGACTAAGTGATCTGCTTGAGGCGCAAAGCCTTATGGCAGTTTGAATCAATGCCTTTGGCAATTCTCTCAACCAACTTCATTCCTGAATGTCCAGCTATGGTCTGTTGGGACTAGTTGTGTAATAAACACAGGAGTGTACGGAGAGGAGAAGACATGGCACATAGATTTGCATTAAGGTCTTCTTTTGTTTCCTAGATAGATATTTTTTCAAAGGATTCAGATAGCCCTTAAACCCTCAATTTTTAAAGAAGTCCTCATGAGTTCTGAGCTACAGAGACTCACAGGGTTCAATCCAATGTTTCAGCTCCTGTATAAAGCTGCCAGGGTCATGGGACAATGTTCTTTCCTGGGACTGAGCTAAGGGAGGCTCTTGGCTTGGATGGATGGGAATAGAAGGGAAGAAAGCAAATGCTGTGGAGGAGGATTTGCCTTGGACAGAGGGAGACTTAACTGGACCCTAAGGAGGGAGGCTTAGAAACCATCTGGCTTCCAGTTGAGTCAAGAACTTGGAGGACAAGGGAAAATAGGCAAGGTAGGGAAAGAGGCAGGTAGAGAGAGTAGTCACACAACTTGTGACAGATGCCAGGAGCCTAAGTCTAGCCCCTGCTCCTTGCAGCTGGCATGGTTCCATCCCACCAAGACTGCGTGAAACAGCTGCCTCTCCCTTGGACTCTCCAGCTAACATCAGGGGTTGGCATTGGATTGAGGTGTCAGGTGGTAGAGTGGGACTTGGGAACCTGACAGACTGGAATGCAAATTCCAGGACTATGCAGTCTAAAACAAATTGTTTACCTTTGACCTTCCCTTACCTCACCTGGGAAATGCAGATTATCATTATTAACTTGTGGGACAGTTACAAGGATTAGACCAACACTCCTCAATCTTTAATAGTCATGCAAATCATCTGGGGTCTTGTTAAAAATACAGAGCCTAGGATCGTGCCCCCATCAGGCTTCATGCTTAGCACAGAGTCTGCTTAAGATTCTTTCTCTCCCTCTCCCTCAGCCCCTCCCCCTGCTCGAGCAGGCAATAAATAAATAAATAAATAAATAAATAAATATCTTATTTTAAAATGCAGAGCCTAATTAATTAGATCACGGGTAGAGTCTGAGATTTGGCATTTCTCATGGACCTGGGTAATGCTCATGCTACTGGTTCTGGGACCATATTTTGAGTAGTGAGGGGTTAAGGTGAAAAAGCATGAAAAACCATATAGCATGGTGGTTAGAACTTGATAGGTGCTTACTAAACAGAAGCTATCTAATCTTTTTTATTATTATTATTTGACAGAGAGATCATGTGCATACATGTGAATACAAGCAGGGGGAATGGGAGAGGGAGAAGTAGACTCTGCTGAGCAGGGAGCCTGATGCGGAACTCGATCCCAGGACCCTGGGATCATGACTTGAACCAAAGGCAGCCACTTAACCAATTGTGCCACCCAGGTGCCCCATAAGCTGTCTAATCTAATAGTCACTGGGCAAAGAGGCACTCTTAAGGTCCTTGAAGAGATGCTAATAATAGTGGCTATCCACCAAATATACACATAGAAAGTATCAGTCCAATGTCCCTGTAGGTGCTACCTCTTAGAACTCTTATAACAAATCTGTGAGTTTATCCCCATTTTATAGGTGAATGAGTTGAGGCCCCAGTGCCAAGAAAATGTATCCAGATAACATATGGAATAGAAAGAGAGTGTAAAGTCTCATTGCCTAATTCCTACCCTTGGTTGCTGATCCTGGCCTTAGAGGAGTAACAATCTAATGGAAAGCAACAACCCAAAAGGCCTCAGCAGTAGCTTATCCATGGCCTCTGAAAGAGCCTCTCCAGGCAACCCAGTATTTTCTTTAAAAGAAAATAAAAGGGAAAAAAGTCTTCCTTTAACTATTCTAAATCCTGAAATTATACCAAAATTTAAAATTACCCCCCAATTTTTTTTACCTCTCTTAATGTTTCTATCTTCTAAAGCTGATTTTTACTGTCTCCATGATAGCCAGCATTCTTTGGATTCTTCTTTTTTAATACACAGAAATAAAAATAGGGCTAGTTCATAGATTTATCTCATAGTGTTGTAAAGATAAAATGAGTTAATACATGGGAAGAATTTAGAACTTCTAAACCCTCTTCCCCTTTTTGACTTTTGAACTCAAAATCTCATTGCTAATGGGAATTCCAGATCTTAAGCAAGTTATTTAACTTCTCTGTGTCTCCATTTCATCATCTGAAAAATGGGCCCATAATAACAGTTATCTTGCTGGGTTGTAATAAGGATTAAGTGAATCAATAAGTGGAAAGATCTTAGCACAGTGCCTGAGTCAATAAACGTGAGCCATTTTCCTAGGTACCATTTCAAGGGAACATGCACTAGAATTTTCATAAAGAAAAATGAAATTTGAAACCTGGCACTCAAATTGCATTTTCCCTATAATCCTCTGCTTTTTAACTTTAAAAAAACGGAGCAAATATTTTGAGACACACACAGCCAATTGGATCCAGGCACAAATAGTCCAATGCTGCAAAACTGGTATTTTTAGGGCTAACTTCTTAGCCCTACTAAGCTACTCAATGAATGTCTTTTAAAAATCTTTTAAATTAAAATCTTTTAAGTATGCCCTCACAGCCTCTGAATCATGTTTAAATGGACTGAGAAGTTAGGGCATCTGTTTATACAATCATTTCAAATTGAACAACTATCATTTTTCAGAAGGGGCATATGGGCGTTGTTCTGTGAAATAAAATAGCATAGACGTGAAAGACAAAAACCTCACAAAGAGTCAAAGAGATTCCTCAGGCAGATAATTCTGAAGACAAATTACAGGATATTCCTACTCTCCTAACAGAATCCCCCTAAGGATAACACACGGAGTAGAGGGAGGTTAAAGGTGGCAATAAGCCCAGTTATGAAAAGATGAGGATCTTTCTGACAGGCCCTGAGAAGGGAGTTGTCATGTTTATGGTTTCTCTCCTTGCCCATGTCAACAGAAACGAGGTCATCCATTACATTTGAGCTGGAAAGCACCATTTAGCACCATGTAACATTTCTACATTGTTACATTTAGGAAACAGAATTGGTTTCCAGCATCTTGGGGCCAGAATATCCCCAAGAAATAGAAAGAACAGAGACAAATGATGGAAATGAGGTCCAAGTATACTGAAGCTGGCAAATACTTTTCACATACCATTATATCCTGTAATCTGGAACCCAAAGCAACTAAGAGGGCAAGAACATTCTGACTAAATATTAACACTACATCAGATCCCAACAGTCTGCCCAGGATCCTTTCAGAGAGCCACACTGACAGGCATTTGGGGGACATAATTATATCCCCAAGGATCACTCTCCAAATGTTAGGGAAATGCCTTTTGTTTGTTCGTTTAAAGATTTTATTTCATTTATTTGAAAGAAAGTGGGAGAGAGAAAGAGAACACAAGTCGGGGGAGGAGCAGAGGGAGAAGCAGACACCCCAGTGAGCAGGAAGCCTGCCATGGGGCTCCATTCCAGGACACCAGGATCATGACCTGAGCAGAAGGCAGATGCTTTTTTTTTTTTTTTTTTTTTTTTTTTTTTTTAATGATAGTCACACAGAGAGAGAGAGAGAGGCAGAGACACAGGCAGAGGGAGAAGCAGGCTCCATGCACCGGGAGCCCGACGTGGGATTCGATCCTGGGTCTCCAGGATCACGCCCTGGGCCAAAGGCAGGCGCTAAACCGCTGCGCCACCCAGGGATCCCCAGAAGGCAGATGCTTAATCGACTGAACCACCGAGGTCCCCAGGGAGATGCCTTTTTGAAAATATATCATTACACCAGTAAGGGAACTAGATAACATCCCCTTGTGACCCTCTCTCCATTTTAAAGCTGACCAAAATGAGACTTAGAAAGACGAAGGGGCTTTTCCAAAGGCACTTCATCACTGATGAAAGAGCCACTCCCTAATTTTAACTGTTATTTGATTACACCCTGCCTTTATGAATCCATTCAGGAAATTATTGACAGCCGCCCTCTTGCCAACCCATATCTGTCCACACATCCTGCTGGACAAGAGGGATGTAATAGCAAACAAGGAACTCATCCTCTGCATCTTAACTTTGTTTCTCAAAACCAAAGGTATGTAGTCTAATAGTTTGCAAGCCATCACAATTTTACCTATTGATTCTCAGAAGCATATTCACAGTTGCGACAGTATCTGTCACCTACCATTTCTCATAAGAGAAAATTAAATGGTTGAGCACAGCTAAATTAATTAGCTATTTAGGTTGAACCATATGACATTTTCATTTCTACAGGTCTAACACAGTTGAATATTGGCAATGTCACATGGTTCAAACTGACATTCATAAGCATCCTGGAGTCTCTTAAATGGAGAACCACTCTTTTTTTTGATAGATCATCCCATATATTCCATGTGAATGTGTTATGTGAATTTCAGTTAGAAAAGCCAAGTCTGGAGAATAGGTACATAAATTGTGATATACACACTTAGGATAGATCAGAATAGTAGTAAAGAAGAATAAGTTACCCATATACACAACATAGATAAACAAGGAGAACTGACATTACTTTGAGTGGAAGAAGCCAGATACAAAAGAGTACATGCTATAGGCTTCAATTGATACGAAGGCTCAGAACAAGTCAAACTACTTATTTTCCTGTGACTGAAGCCGGAAGAGCAGTGACTCTGCAGAGTGGATGGTTTGGGAAAACATGAGCAAAACTTATAGGATGTTGAAAGAGTTCCATATCTTGAACCATGTCTAGGTCACAAGGGTTTAAACATTTCTAAAAATCCATCCAGCTGTACATTTTAACCTAATGCCCTTTACCCAGTTTGTTATATGGGTATGTATTTTATACCCCAAGAAAAGAAGGGAAGGGAAGGGAAGGGAAGGGAAGGGAAGGGAAGGGAAAGGAAGGGAAGGGAAGGGAAGGGAAGGGAAGGGAAGGGAAGGGAAGGGAAGGGAGAAAGAAGGAAGATTCTACAGACCTTCATGATATAATTTAGCGTAGTGGTTAAGCATAGGCTCTGAAGGGAAATAGTATTAGTCTTGCCAATAACTAGGTTTTTGACTTTTGATGGTATACTTAACCTTTCTAAGCCTCAGTTTTCTTATCTCTGAAGCAGAGATGTATAGTAATACCCACGTCATAGAGTTTTGGGATATTAAATAAATTAATGTTTGTGAAGCACATAGCACAGAATAAACACTCAAGAGTGGCCAGTTAGTACAACACTAGTAGCAGGGTCCCTACTGAGGACCCCTGCTTCCCATGCATACACATTGATTTCTGGAGAATTCTTCCTCTGAAGCTTTCACTCAATGTGGTTCTTGATAGAGGGATAAAAGCAGGTACTAAGCCCCCACCCCCTCCATGGCTCCCCCGCTTACCCACAGGGCACTGGGGAGGTTGTGTTCCTCCGTGAAGGTGATGACCGTAGAGGTGATATCCAGCGCACTGAGTTCCAGAGTGGCAGTGCTAAAGGCATCCCTACCATGAGTCCAGCCTGCCTGGAAGAACACAGCCACTTTCCTCATGAGAAGTCCAGAGCGCACACGTTTGAATACATGTCTTGCCACAAACCTCATGGCATCCCCGAGGTTCCTGCTGCCAGATGACCCTTGCAGGGGGATCCTCCTGACTGCCTGCAGGAGTGAGGGCTTCCCCTTGTGGTCTGAGAAGCGAATCAGGTAGTCTGTTTTGGCATTGTATGAAACGATGGCCACTCTGGCACCCGTTGGGCAGTTACTGTCACTGATTTCCATCTTCATTAACAGAAACAATAGAATGTTTCTCATCCTCTCAAAATCCGACTGGGAAACATCATTCGACATGTCCAAAGCAAAGACCACTTCGCTAGGGAACACTGGGCATTTGGAAACACCTTGACACAATGGACACACAGATTTAAGGTTTTCTGCAATGCGTCTGAGCAGGTGAAGTTGAGTGAATAGGAAGATACATTACTTACCTGCTGAACAAGCTGGAAGGGAAATTGTTTTGAAGAAAAAACAAGACATCGTTAGTTTATGTAGGCAGTGGTACATTTTCCAGCTGAGTGCCTTGATGTGAAAACCATCTCCTCTGAGAAATTCAAGCAGTGACCTTCTCCAATTCCTGCCTGAGTTTGGTAAAGACCTCTATTTGCTCCCGATATCTATTCTCCCTTTTTTTCTTTTCTTTTTTTTTAATTTAAATATTTTATTTATTTATTCATAAGAGACACAGAGAGAGAGAGAGGCAGAGACACAGGCAGAGAGAGAAGCAGGCTCCATGCAGGGAGCCGGATGTGGGACTCAATCCCGGGACTCCAGGACCACATCCTGGGCGGAAGGCAGGCACTAAACTGCTGAGCCATCCAGGGATCCCCTTTCTCTTTTTTTCTATAGTAGTAGATCCCCAGTCTGTGTCTGGGCATATGGGTGCCTGGAATAAAGACTCCGTTTCCCATTGGGGGAGCTATCTTACTAAGTTCTGAATAATGGAATAAGAGAAATAGTAGAAACAACTTCAAAAAGATAATCTTCCCCTTTCCCTTTTCCTGCCAGCTGAAGCTTGATCAGTGTTTTGGACCATCCTATTCTGAATCTTTTTTCACTTAGTGTATGATGACCATGTATTCTTTTCATCAATAAGTTTAGAGCGGTATCACCTAGTTCACTATAGATATGATATTCCCACCAAAATCTCTTTGTGATTAGCACACTTGTACATGTATCTGTGCCTCTCTGTTCAATTATGGTGCTATACAAATCTCTATCATTATGGTTTTTGATATGCAGGGTCCAATTGCTCTTCAGAAAGTTGTACCAATTGACACTCTTACCAGCAATGTGCACTTTTATATATTTCCCAAATTTAGATAGAAAGTTTTTTCTGATCTTAAAAATATTTCCAAGTGGAGAGACAAAAGAAGTATCTCTTTTTTTTTTCACTGCATCTCATTTATTTTTCCAAAAAAAGTATCTCATTTTCATTCGTATTCTTTGACTTCTTATGAAGTCAAACATTTTTACAGGTTTTTTTGGTCATTTGTATTTTTTCTTCTCTGAATCTTCCATTAATATCTTTTGCCCATTTCTTCTCCCTTCCCTTCTATTCCCTTTCACTATTATTTATCAGACAGGGAGAAAGAACATAAAGACTCCTCACTCTGGGAAACGAACTAGGGGTGGTGGAAGGGGAAGAGGGCGGGGAGTGGGGGTGAATGGGTGACAGGCACTGAGGGGGGCACTTGATGGGATGAGCACTGGGTGTTATTCCGTATGTTGGCAAATTGAACACCAATAAAAAATAAATTTATTATTAAAATATATATATATCTTTTGCCCATTTTCAATCTAAGAGTTTTTAACACTAGGTTCAACAAATATGAAATATCTGTGCTTGTAGAGAAAAATGCTTGAGTAGGAACGATTGTATATATTTCAACATGTCAGAGTCAAAAAGGTTAGGTCCTTTGCTTGGGTCCATTGCTTATATTGTATATATTTTTCCTCATTTTTCGCTTTGCTTTTGACCTCACAGTGCTCTTCAATATAAAGGAGTTTTAACTTTTGACATGGTCAACTCTGACATTATCCTTTGTGGTCAAAACTATGGTATTATTTTTTTATGATTTCTAGGGAAAAAGACTCCAGAATCTCCTTGAACAGCAACTGAATGAGAATGGACAGAACACAGAGTTTGAATAAGCAGAGGAAAACTCAAGCACCCGAATTAAGCACTCTGCCAAATCAATGTTCTTTTCCCCTTGTTAGCGAGTGGAGAAATGTACATATTACAGGATACAAATATCCTGGAATACACTGAAGACACTAAGTAAATTTCAATCTGGGAGTGTGGCAAAATATTAAGATCTGATGATTTGTAATTCCATTTTTAAAACATAATGCAAATTTAAAAAGGACACATTTCTTATTGAAGTCTCCCTGGTTACTCCTCTTATTTAAATGGATGGGATTAAAATAACAAAACTTCTCTTTGTTTTGTGTTAAGAAGCACCTGAGATGCAGACATGCAAGTGTGCAACTGACATTGCCTTTCATGAGGTGTCACATTATAGTGGAAATTTCTTCACTGTTGAGATAGCATGCCTTTCAGCCACTTCATCACTGAGACCACATTGACAAAGATCACTTACCCAAAGGGAGACCAGCTGATATATTAATTTATAAGAGCCTTTCATGAGAGGGCACCTGGGTGGCTCAGTCAGTTAAGCTTCTGCCTTTGGCTCAGTTCATGTTCCCAGGGTCCTGGGATGGCCCCACATCAGGCTCCCTGCTCTGTAAGGGGTCTACTTTTCCCTCTCCCTCTGCGCCTTCTCCTTCTCATGCTCTCTCTCTCTCAAATGAATAAATAAAATCTTTTTTTTTAGGAGCCTCTCATGATAGATAATGTTACCTCCCAAATCTCAGTCAAATCCATAGGTCATTTATGTCCCTAGTCCATGATCATGACCTATCCCACTTCACACCATGGCCCCCATTTGAGCCTTTCCCAAACTACTTACGGCACTTTTCTTGTATGACATCAATGATTTCACAAGGCTGTTAGAAAGATGGAGAAAGACAGAAAAGGAAAAATATTTAATTTGAAGCATATTCCTTCGTGACATGTCATCTGGATATTACTAGTGCCTTTCTGAAGCTTTTTAAAGCTACAATAGAAAACACAAAAATTGTAACAGCAGATGAAATGATCCAGAACTTACATTTCTAGATAAAATGGATATTTAAAAACATTTAAAATGTATTTTATATACAATAGAGTGCTCATATTATTAGTGATAGGTAAATATGGGGAACTTTTTAAATTTTTTTATCTGCCTCACAAAGCAATTCCTGGAACATTTCTTTAGAATGACTGCCAAGACAAGGACCCATCACACCTTTCTTAGAATTCTATTTTGTTCTTTTGATCTCTTTTGTTCTGTTTATCCTTTGATTCTATCACTTCTTGGTTCTCACTTGCCTCCACTTCCTTTCCCCCAGCACCAGTAGTATTTCTGTGCATGTGAGATGAAAAACCATCATAATTTTGAGATTGTTTTCAGGTATGTCATGAAACACGAAGATGTATTCTACCATATGTTGGCCTATAAATACTTTATAAGCAATTTTTGAACTCTGCAAAAAGGCATATTGCACAGGGGTAGTAGCCTCAAAGTCTTTCCCTCCATGTCAACCAGTAATAGTACTCAAAAACATCCAGAGTGCCTCCATGATGATTCAAAATACATTCTACTCTTTTCATTGATATGATTATAACATCTCAGAGGCAAGTCTATAAACTTAAAGTACTAAAAGAATTTGTAAGAGGAAAAACAAAAGAATCTTTATAGATTTCTCTTTTGTGAAAGCGTAAAGTCTCATGTGCTAAAAAGAATAAGGTTTAGAATTAAAATGTTCACCTACCGTCACATCTGCCAAACCTTTGGGGCCCTTGATACCCTAGAAAGAACAGAAATGAGTTTAAAATATAAGATTCTGAGGTCCAATACATTATTATCCAGAGTTGGCAAAACATTCTCACAAGGTTACCATAGTACAAATACAAATCCACCTTCTTCCCCTTCACTCCTGGCCCTGGAAATCTGATCCCTTAAGGAAGAAAGTCCAAGTGCCTAGGAGGTATGTCCCAAACCTCAGAGTCCACGATATCCAGGAATATGGTACATGAAGAACCTTAGAAGATCAGGTCATCTTGAGAGCAAGCCATAGTTTAGGATCCAATTCAGGAAAAGGCCTTTCAAGATCTCAGGATCATTCAGAGACAGTTCTAAAGTAGACTCCTATCATTCCCTATTCCTCCTTCTCAGGCTGCCTACCTCCATCCTATCTTTACTTAATGCTAAACAAGTCATTCCTGGAACCCTTTGAAACTATAGGCCTGCCTGAGCTACTCTGTGAGACTAGAGATCTTTGTTTTTATCTAGATTCTACAAGGTAGTAGTTTGTCTCCTCAGGCAGGTCACTATAATCTTCTCAGCCTTTGTTTTCTCATCTAAAATGAGCATGTGCATCCTTCTAAGATTTTTGATTCTATGACTTCATTGCTCCTCTACAGTAAACCCTACATTTAGTGAAACCACCAGGTTCAGCCCATGGCTCACTCACTGTACCAACCCTCATGAAATGACAGCCTAGCCTCATTGGACAAGGGGTGGGGCAAAAGGACAATCGCCCCCAAAGTCTTTCCCTTCATACCAAATGACCTCCCAGGGAACTTTAAAAATTTTTTATCTGCCTCACAAAGCAATTCCTGGAACATTTCTTTAGAATGACTGCCAAGACAAGGACCCATCACACCTTTCTTAGAATTCTATTTTGTTCTTTTGATCTCTTTTGTTTTAAAGTCCCAAAACTTTAAAAATATTTGTGGACTTGCAACATTGTCAGTTTAGTTAAGATTATAGAATTTATATTATATAATATAATAATTCTATTTTTTTAGGGTTTCCTTCAAACCCTGTTTGCATAAATGCTGCTCATTTTGTTTACATTGATAAATTCACCCTCCAGTAAGTTTTAAGTAAAATGTTTATTAATCTCCAGTCACTTTAATATCTTCCCCATGTTCAAGTTAACAGTATATATTGAATAAATATACTGTGTAAGGACTTGAAGCTAATTGCCCTCTAAAGCATTCCCTATACAGATCCTCTAGTGCCTCCCTCTAGTTCATTCCTTCATTAAGATGGCTCTTAGCAAATCCTTATTCACTTTTACACAAAGGTTGAGAATAAAAGAAAGAAGAGTCCATGTTACCACTGGTCCTGGAGGGCCTTGGTCGCCTGGAGTTCCAATAAGTCCAGGAAAGCCAGCATTACCCTAAAAATATCCAAACCAAAGGAATAAGATTCTCTTCTTGAATACAACTTGATTAAAGCCATCAGACCCACTTTGAGATACTAAGTTATCATTATTTCTAAGATCCAGTGAATCTGCTATGGACTAGCTAGTTTATGAACTATATCAATTGAGTGGGACACCAAGACTAGAGAGAGAAAGGGTCTCCTTATGAAAGTCATCTAAATTGCCCCCTACATACCTAATCCCAGCCAGCATACCTAATCCCAGCCAGCATGTGGACATACACACACTTCCAAACCTAGTCTTAAAAAAATGATTCAATACTCAGTTTAGACTCCAGATCATATAATTAAAAGAATACAGGAAATATACACTGAGGGACTGACATCAAGAGAAAGGACAATTTCTTTCACCACCTTCTGGTCTTTAGAGTCCAAATAAAGGTATATGCTGACCATGCCTCACTGCTCGTCTTATAGGTATTTGAAATGACATAGCATTATCTACATGTAATTGATGTTTAATCCTTTTTTATTTGAAACCAGAGACATAAGCTTAGCTGAGGGGGCAATATTAGCCAGCAGCAAACCAAGTTAGGCATAGATCCATTTTTTCTTTATGTCCTTGCCAATATATGAAAATAACAATTATTGAATACCTAGATAATGAATATTCTCTTTCCTCTTTTCTGTACCAAACAATAGTCTATGCCTTTTTCCCAGAAGGCCTTGCTCTCTAATGTCTATTAGCTAAACACTATCAAGGTTTTAGATATCCACAGGCTTTTTCTGAAAAGAGCTGCCAGTGATTGCAGCTTTTCGAGATTGAACCTTTGGAACCTAAAGAATTTTTAATAGTAGGCTCTACAAAGCATAGTGAAAACACAGCTCAAAGTCCACCAGGATGGCAGCCACATTCTTGAGAGTCTAGTCATAAATTAGCTAAGAGAAAGTTAAGGCTTGGAAGAATCATAAGATATAGCAATTTTTGCTCTGTAGCTAAAACAATACTCTTCCAAAGGATATCCAGACTTATCATAGATATTGATCCTATGTAACTCCAACTTGGATTTTCTGTTATTATGCTTTGATGAGCTGCGTTTGCATTTACAAGATCAATGAGAGTGGTATTAAGGGGGCGGTGGGGGGGGCGGTGAGGAAGATGTGGAATGTTTACTGCCTGAGGAGGACAAGAGCTCCCTGCTGAGAAGTCCATGAACCCAAGAGAATGTTCCTGTGAGTACTGTCATGATGTGGGCCTCTATAGACCTTGTGAAATTCCTTTGGTTCTTACCCTCCTCCCTCTGATTCCCTTTGCCCCCTTCTCTCCTCGGTGGCCTGGGTCACCATCTTCTCCCTTAATAGAATCAAAAGCAAAACCTTAATTTGAAGAAAAATAACTAGAAACAAATGATACATGCTGCATACCAGTTGTAACACCCAGAAAGATATCTTCTTACTTGTGCACCAGGAAAGCCAGGAAATCCAGGTTCACCCTAGTGTCAGAAATGAGATAAGGTCTTGTTTAATGTCATGTGATTAAGTCTTTCTTTGACATTCCTCAGAGAAAAATAAATAAATAGACTATAATTTTAAGAAAACAGACTCAAAACACATGCCAGGAAAAACAACTATAGCAACAGTTGTTATCTTGAGCTACTCCCAAGTGGCCATATTTTATTTCTATAATTCAGTGTGAAGCAACTTGCACATGATTTTTACCGATTCTAACCCTTTCTTCCTCTTTGCCCTTCTGGCAAAGGGAAAGATCCTTCCCTTCTTTGCCAGAGGAAAGGAGACAATGAGACTTATTACGTATTGTGTAATGGAACTTCCTTCTTAAGGATTTTTATCTATTGGTCTAAATAACCAGAGGTCTGAAAAGAACCAAAGGAAGGTGTACCAAATTGACTGCTGGGAAACAGGTGCTCATTGTCAGATCAAAGGCACCCTACAGGGGCACCAGTTGGTTAAGTGTCTAGCTTTGGCTCAGGTCATAATCCCAGAGTCTTGGGATAGAGCCCCACAATGGGCTCTCTGCTCAGCCTGCTTCTCCCTCTCCCTCTGCCCATTCCCCTGCTCATTCTTTCTCACTCTTTCTCAAATAAATAAATAAAATGTTTAAAAAACAAACAAACAAAGGCACACTACAAAGCAACTGTTCATTCAGCAAATATTTAGTTAGCACCTACTACGTGCCAGGCACTATCCTAGATACTGGGAAATGAGCAGTGAACAGAACAAAGACCCTGCTATCATGGAACTCGCCTGTTAGGGAAGAATAAATATATGTCAGGGAGAGATAAATGCTAATCTAGAAAGGGCATTAAGGGATAAAGAATGGCATGGATGGGGTTGGGAAGGAAATAACTATTTTATATAAGGTGGTCAGACAAAGCTCTTGGTAATGGCTGCCTTTGGGCAAAGACCAGCATAAATTGAGGAAGCCAGCCAAACAGGTATCTGGGAAAGAGCATTTCAAGCAGAGAAATGAGTGTGTGAAGGAGCCTGAGGCAAGAATATGAATGTGTTCCATGTTTGACAAACTCCGAAAGAGAATGGCAGGAGAAGAGTAGGAGGAGATGATGTCAGAGAGTTCACAGAGGAGCCAGGTGGTAGAGAGTCCTGTAGGCCATGTTAACAATAGAATTAATTCTGAATGACATCAGGAGTTGAAGCTTGGCTTTGAGGAAAAGAATAACATGATCTGATTATTCATTTAAAAGATGGGTCTAGAGGTGCCTGACTGGCTCAGTCGGTAGAGTACGTGACTCCTGTTCTCAGGGTTGCAAGTTTGAGTCCCATGCTGGATGTAGAGATTACTTGAAAATAAAACCTTAAAATAAAGAAATAAATATGGCTCCGGTTGCTGCTCAGAGGACTAATTAGATGAGGTGAGAATGGAAGCAAGGAGCCCAGTTAGGTGGCCTGGCCCAGAGGGTAGCAGGGTGAGAAGTGATGAAATGCCGGATTTATTTGGAATGTAGACTCACAGCATTTGTTGATGGGGAAAATATAGGTGAGAGCACTTATTAAAGATGGAGCAAGTGCCTGCCTTAAACAACTGACAGATGGGAAGCTCTAGTCCCTGAGATGGGGATGGCTAGCAGAGGGACAGGTTGTCAGGGGAATTGATTTTGACTGACCGGATATCTGATGATATTAAAGGATTATTGTTAATTCTTAGATTGACAGTGGTATGGTAGTTCTATTTATAAAGAATCTTTTAGAAGTACAACTTGAAATATATATTCATGGAATATCTGATACTTGGGATTTGCTTCAAAATAATTGGGAGAAGGATACATGCATGGCGGAGTACATATGAAATAAAATAAAACTAGCCAAGGGCTTTTCATTGTTTGAGCTAGATGATAGATACATGGGGAGAGATGTCATTATATTAGTCTCTTCACTTGTACATATGTTTGAATTTTTCCATAATCAAAAGTTAACAAAAGAGGAAGGATAAAGGAAGGAGGAGGAGGAACAGGAGGATGAGAAAGGAAGGAGGAGGAAGTTGTTTGGGGACATGCCAATTTTAAGGTAGAAACATGTTTAGAGTTTAAGAGATTGGTCCAAGCTGGAGAAGTACACTGGAGATCACAGGATAGATGATACTTGATGCCATGGAACTGGATAGGGTCATCTGAGAAGTAAGTAAAGAAGGGAATAAGAGAAGTACAGGAATAGAGCCCTGAGTCTTCTAATACTTAGAGGTCAAGAACATTCAAAAGAAATAGAGAACAAGGAGCCAGTTAAAACCAGGGAAGTGGTATGTTCTGGAAGATGAGAGAGGAAAGGTTTAAAGAACAAGCCTATGACCACCTTTGTAAAATGCTGCTGAGACTTGGAGTATGACGTGGGCAGAGAACTAACCACTGGCTTTAGCACCATGGGTTTTACCTTGACCAAAGCAGATGTAGTTGAGTGGACAGAGCTAAGGGGTGAAGGTTCAATTGTCATCAGTTAGAGAGAACCAGAGGAAACAAAGTGGAGTTTCTCAACCTTGGCACTACTAATATTTTGGACCTGACTATACTTTTTGGTTGTAAGAGACTATCCTGTGTACTATAGGATGAAAAATAGTATCTCTGGTCTTTATTCACTAGGTGGTATTTGCATCCCCACCACCAGTTGTGATAACCAAAACATTTCCAGACATTGCCCAGTGTACTCCGCACAGAGGGTAAAATTACCGCTGGGTGAAAACCACAGATATAGAACTACTCAGCCGCTAGGGAGAAAGAGGACAATGGGACTATGTAGTTAAGTGAGGAGTTTTTATTGTTTGATTTTTAGATGGGCTATTATTCCTACCTCTTTGTATACTGAGAAGAATGATCTATGGAGAGGGAAGAAAATTTGATGATGAAGAAGAAAAAGGAGCCAGGACCTTAACGAAGCAAAAAGGGAATGGAATCCAGCCCATGAGAGACACAATCAGTCTTAGATAAGGGCATGGGCTCTAATCCATAGCAGTAGGAGGGAAGGCAGGGTACAGAGCCAAGTAGGTTAGCTTCTGTGGTGGTGGATGTATGCAGAGGTTCTCTGCTCATTTCTCTATTTCTCCTAATTAACAATGAAACAGAAAGCACAACTGTCTGCTAAAATGTATAAGAGAAAGCTGATCTTAGAAGTTTGAGGGAAGGGGAGAAGGTATGAAACAGTCAATTCAGAGAGGAGAGTGAACAGGCAAGGGGAAGGCAGCCAGCCAGCCAAGCAGCAATAAGGCCTGTTTAAAGTAAGGCCATTAAGCCTTGCCAGGAAAATCCCATGAAATGTGGACTGAATCTGTGTGTTTCACAACATTATTCATACCACAATAAGCATAGGCTGCCCTTGGATTTAGTGCAGGGCCAGGACGTGGCTTAAAACATGGACATTTGAATTCTACCCAGGATTCCTCTGCTATGCAAACTCCCCACTAAAGATGAAAGACTTAATTTCCCAGGATGGGGCTCCAATGAGCTAGCTTCTACACTTAGATCTATCTCTAATCATGTGTGACCAGCTGTGGGACCACTGGCAAGCTACATCACTTCTCTGCACCTCAGTTTTCTCATCTGTAAATCAAAAAGGCTGAGCTAGATTATCACTGAGGTCCCCATTGTTCATTACTGCACAGATATTTGCTAAGAGCTTACGATGTTTGGGGCATTTATACCCATTAATTGTACTCAGGGCATTTTACTGATCGATAAAATGGCAGCAGTGCCATCAAGGGCAAGAAGAGAATTTCACAGAAGCTAGCCTGGAGTTAAGTAGCTGGGCATCCTTAAATATCCTAGTGATTTCTTTTTTTTTTTTTTTTTTTTTTTTTTTTTTTTAATTGGTGTTCAATTTACTAACATACAGAATAACACCCAGTGCCCGTCACCCATTCACTCCCACCCCCCGCCCTCCTCCCCTTCCACCACCCCTAGTTCGTTTCCCAGAGTTAGCAGTCTTTACGTTCTGTCTCCCTTTCTGATATTTCCCACACACTTCTTCTCCCTTCCCTTGTTTTCCCTTTCACTATTATTTATATTCCCCAAATGATTGAGAACATATAATGTTTGTCCTTCTCCGACTGACTTACTTCACTCAGCATAATACCCTCCAGTTCCATCCACGTTGAAGCAAATGGTGGGTATTTGTCATTTCTAATAGCTGAGTAATATTCCATTGTATACATAAACCACATCTTCTTTATCCATTCATCTTTCGTTGGACACCGAGGCTCCTTCCACAGTTTGGCTATCGTGGCCATTGCTGCTAGAAACATCGGGGTGCAGGTGTCCCGGCGTTTCATTGCATTTGTATCTTTGGGGTAAATCCCCAACAGTGCAATTGCTGGGTCGTAGGGCAGGTATATTTTTAACTGTTTGAGGAACCTCCACACAGTTTTCCAGAGTGGCTGCACCAGTTCACATTCCCACCAACAGTGTAGGAGGGTTCCCTTTTCTCCGCATCCTCTCCAACATTTGTTGTTTCCTGCCTTGTTAATTTTCCCCATTCTCACTGGTGTGAGGTGGTATCTCATTGTAGTTTTGATTTGTATTTCCCTGATGGCAAGTGATGCAGAGCATTTTCTCATATGCATGTTGGCCATGTCTATGTCTTCCTCTGTGAGATTTCTGTTCATGTCTTTTGCCCATTTCATGATTGGATTGTTTGTTTCTTTGGTGTTGAGTTTAATAAGTTCTTTATAGATCTTGGAAACTAGCCCTTTATCTGATATGTCATTTGCAAATATCTTCTCCCATTCTGTAGGTTGTCTTTGAGTTTTGTTGACTGTATCCTTTGCTGTGCAAAAGCTTCTTATCTTGATGAAGTCCCAATAGTTCATTTTTGCTTTTGTTTCTTTTGCCTTTGTGGATGTATCTTGCAAGAAGTTACTATGGCCGAGTTCAAAAAGGGTGTTGCCTGTGTTCTTCTCTAGGATTTTGATGGAATCTTGTCTCACATTTAGATCTTTCATCCATTTTGAGTTTATCTTTGTGTATGGTGAAAGGGAGTGGTCTAGTTTCATTCTTCTGCATGTGGATGTCCAATTTTCCCAGCACCATTTATTGAAGAGACTGTCTTTCTTCCAATGGATAGTCTTTCCTCCTTTATCGAATATTAGTTGCCCATAAAGTTCAGAGTCCACTTCTGGATTCTCTATTCTGTTCCACTGATCTATGTGTCTGTTTTTGTGCCAGTACCACACTGTCTTGATGACCACAGCTTTGTAGTACAACCTGAAATCTGGCATTGTGATGCCCCCAGATATGGTTTTCTTTTTTAAAATTCCCCTGGCTATTCGGGGTCTTTTCTGATTCCACACAAATCTTAAAATAATTTGTTCTAACTCTCTGAAGAAAGTCCATGGTATTTTGATAGGGATTGCATTAAACGTGTATATTGCCCTGGGTAACATTGACATTTTCACAATATTAATTCTGCCAATCCATGAGCATGGAATATTTTTCCATCTCTTTGTGTCTTCCTCAATTTCTTTCAGAAGTGTTCTATAGTTTTGAGGGTATAGATCCTTTACATCTTTGGTGAGGTTTATTCCTAGGTATCTTATGCTTTTGGGTGCAATTGTAAATGGGATTGACTCCTTAATTTCTCTTTCTTCAGTCTCATTGTTAGTGTATAGAAATGCCACTGACTTCTGGGCATTGATTTTGTATCCTGCCACGCTACCGAATTGCTGTATGAGTTCTAGCAATCTTGGGGTGGAGACTTTTGGGTTTTCTATGTAGAGTATCATGTCATCGGCGAAGAGAGAGAGTTTGACTTCTTCTTTGCCAATTTGAATGCCTTTAATGTCTTTTTGTTGTCTGATTGCTGAGGCTAGGACTTCCAGTACTATGTTGAATAGCAGTGGTGAGAGTGGACATCCCTGTCTTGTTCCTGATCTTAGGGGAAAGGCTCCCAGTGCTTCCCCATTGAGAATGATATTTGCTGTGGGCTTTTCATAGATGGCTTTTAAGATGTCGAGGAATGTTCCCTCTATCCCTACACTCTGAGGAGTTTTGATCAGGAATGGATGCTGTATTTTGTCAAATGCTTTCTCTGCATCCAATGAGAGGATCATATGGTTCTTGGTTTTTCTCTTGCTGATATGATGAATCACATTGATTGTTTTACGGGTGTTGAACCAGCCTTGTGTCCCAGGGATAAATCCTACTTGGTCATGGTGAATAATTTTCTTAATGTACTGTTGGATCCTATTGGCCAGTATCTTGTTGAGAATTTTTGCATCCATGTTCATCAGGGATATTGGTCTGTAATTCTCCTTTTTGGCGGGGTCTTTGTCTGGCTTTGGAATTAAGGTGATGCTGGCTTCATAGAACGAATTTGGAAGTACTCCATCTCTTTCTATCTTTCCAAACAGCTTTAGGAGAATAGGTATGATTTCTTCTTTAAACGTTTGATAAAATTCTCCTGGGAAGCCATCTGGCCCTGGACTCTTGTGTCTTGGGAGGTTTTTGATGACTGCTTCAATTTCCTCCCTGGTTATTGGCCTGTTCAGGTTTTCTATTTCTTCCTGTTCCAGTTTTGGTAGTTTGTGGCTTTCCAGGAATGCGTCCATTTCTTCTAGATTGCCTAATTTATTGGCGTAGAGCTGTTCATAATATGTTTTTAAAATCGTTTGTATTTCCTTGGTGTTGGTAGTGATCTCTCCTTTCTCATTCATGATTTTATTAATTTGAGTCTTCTCTCTCTTCTTTTTAATAAGGCTGGCTAATGGTTTATCTATCTTATTAATTCTTTCAAAGAACCAACTCCTGGTTCTGTTGATCTGTTCCACAGTTCTTCTGGTCTCGATTTCGTTGAGTTCTGCTCGAATCTTTATTATCTCCCTTCTTCTCTTGGGTGTAGGATCTATTTGCTGTTTTTTCTCTAGCTCCTTTATGTGTAAGGTTAGCTTTTGTATTTGAGTTCTTTCCAGTTTTTGAATGGATGCTTGTATTGCGATGTATTTCCCCCTTAGGACTGCTTTTGCTGCATCCCAAAGATTTTGAACGGTTGTATCTTCATTCTCATTAGTTTCCATGAATCTTTTTAATTCTTCCTTAATTTCCTGGTTGACCCTTTTATCTTTTAGCAGGATGGTCCTTAACCTCCATGTGTTTGAGGTCCTTCCAAACTTCTTGTTGTGATTTAGTTCTAATTTCAAGGCATTATGGTCCGAGAATATGCAGGGGACAATCCCAATCTTTTGGTATCGGTTCAGACCCGATTTGTGACCCAATATGTGGTCTATTCTGGAGAAAGTTCCATGTGCGCTTGAGAAGAATGTGTATTCAGTTGAGTTTGGATGTAAAGTTCTGTAGATATCTGTGAAATCCATCTGGTCCAGTGTATCATTTAAAGCTCTCGTTTCTTTGGAGATGTTTTGCTTAGAAGACCTATCAAGTATAGAAAGAGCTAGATTGAAGTCACCAAGTATAAGTGTATTATTATCTAAGTATTTCTTCACTTTGGTTAATAATTGATTTATATATTTGGCAGCTCCCACATTCGGAGCATATATATTGAGGATTGTTAAGTCCTCTTGTTGAATAGATCCTTTAAGTATGATATAGTGTCCCTCTTCATCTCTCACTACAGTCTTTGGGGTAAATTTTAGTTTATCTGATATAAGGATGGCTACCCCTGCTTTCTTTTGAGGACCATTCGAATGGTAAATGGTTCTCCAACCTTTTATTTTCAGGCTGTAGGTGTCCTTCTGTCTAAAATGAGTCTCTTGTAGACAGCAAATAGATGGGTCCTGCTTTTTTATCCAGTCTGAAACCCTGCGCCTTTTGATGGGGTCATTAAGCCCGTTCACATTCAGAGTTACTATTGAGAGATATGAGTTTAGTGTCATCATGATATCTATTCAGTCTTTGTTTTTGTGGACTGTTCCACTGAACTTCTTCTTAAAGGGGAATTTTAAGAGGCCCCCTTAAAATTTCTTGCAGAGCTGGTTTGGAGGTCACATATTCTTTTAGTTGCTGCCTGTCTTGGAAGCTCTTTATCTCTCCTTCCATTTTGAATGAGAGCCTTGCTGGATAAAGTATTCTTGGTTGCATGTTCTTCTCCTTTAGGACCCTGAATATATCCTGCCAGCCCTTTCTGGCCTGCCAGGTCTCTGTGGAGAGGTCTGCTGTTACCCTAATACTCCTCCCCATAAAAGTCAGGGATTTCTTGTCTCTTGCTGCTTTAAGGATCTTCTCCTTATCTTTGGAATTTGCAAGCTTCACAATTAAATGTCGAGGTGTTGAACGGTTTTTATTGATTTTAGGGGGGGATCTCTCTATTTCCTGGATCTGAATGCCTGTTTCCCTTCCCAGATTAGGAAAGTTTTCAGCTAGAATTTGTTCAAATACATATTCTGGCCCTCTGTCCCTTTCGGCGCCCTCGGGAACCCCAATTAAACGTAGGTTTTTCTTCCTCAGGCTGTCGTTTATTTCCCTTAATCTATCTTCATGGTCTTTTAATTGTTTGTCTCTTTTTTCCTCAGTTTCCCTCTTTGCTATCAACTTGTCTTCTAGGTCACTCACTCGTTCTTCCACCTCGTTAACCCTCGTCGTTAGGACTTCTAGTTTGGATTGCATCTCATTCAATTGATTTTTAATTTCTGCCTGATTAGCTCTAAATTCTGCAGTCATGAAGTCTCTTGAGTCCTTTATACTTTTTTCTAGAGCCACCAGTAGCTGTATTATAGTGCTTCTGAATTGGCTTTCTGACATTGAATTGTAATCCAGATTTTGTAACTCTGTGGGAGAGAGGACTGTTTCTGATTCTTTCTTTTGAGGTGAGGTTTTCCTTCTAGTCATTTTGCTCAGTGCAGAGTGGCCCAAAGCAAGTTGTATTGGGAAAAAGAGAAAAAGAGAGGAGAGAAAGAAGGAAAGAAAAGAGAAAGAGGAAAAAAAAAAAAAAAAGGGAAGAAAAAGAAAAAAAAAAAAAAAAAAAGAAGAAAAAGAGAAAGAAAAAGAAAGGAGAAAAAAAGGGGGGTGGGGGAAGGAAACAAATCAAAAAGCAAAACAAAACAAAAACAAACAACAAAAAAAGAACCACCGGGGAGTATCTTCTGATTCTGTGTACTTTAAGTCCCTTGGCTTCTCCTGGAAGTTGTCCGTCTAGCTGGTCTTCTGGGGGAGGGGCCTGTTGTGCTGATTTTCAGGTGTTAGCAGTTGGGGGAGCTGCTGTGCCCCTGCCTGGTGCAGGGCTCGGTGGGGGTTGTTTACCCCGTGAGGCCGCAGGAGGAACAGCCCCAGTGGCGGGGCAGCTCTGGAAACCTGGATTCAGCTCCGGCAGTAACTCTGTCTGCAGGGCCTGGAGGCTCCGGGGCGGGGCCTCTGATCTGCTCAGCTGGGGCAGGAGCGTCCTCGCTGTCCTGGGCCCTCCCGGCCTCTGCCTGTCCCGGGGGAGGCGGGATCCTGGGCTGTGTCCCGGCGCCCTGTGCTCCGGAGCCTGCGCTGGTGGATTCGCGCTCCCGCCCCGCAGCCCCCTCCGCGGAGCCGCCGCCGGAGCCCCTCCGAGCTGCTCCTGGAACCGCGCAGCCCCCTCCGCACGGAGCCTCTTCCTCTGCCCGAGCCCCTCCGAGCTGCTCCCGGGGCCGCGCAGCCCCCTCCGCGGAGCCGCCGCCCGAGCCCCTTCAGCTGCTCCGGGTCCCGCCGGGTCCCGCCGTGCGCGCTGCAGCCCTTAGGGAGCTCGGCGCACTCTCCTGGGCGCGCAGTTGCTGTTACTGTCCCCGGGAGCCCGAGGGCATCCTCGCCCTCCTGGGTCCTGCTCCAACTCCCCGCGAGCCCCTTTCCGCCCGGGAAGGTCGGTGCAGCTCCTGCGTCTCCGGGACGGGGCTCTCCTGTCCTGGGGACACTCGCTCCGGCCTCAGCCCGGCTCCTCGCGGGGCCCCTCCCCCTTGGAGGCCTTTGTTCCTTTATTTCTTTTTCCCCGTCTTCCTACCTTGATAGAAGCGCGAACTCTTCTCACTGTCGCATTCCAGCTGGTCTCTCTTTAAATCTCAGGCCGAATTCATAGATTTTCAGGATAATTTGAAGGTTTTCTAGGTAGTTTGGTGGAGACAGGTGATTTGGAGACCCTGCTCTTCCGCCATCTTGCTCCTCCCCCCTCCTAGTGATTTCTTATGTCATGAAGCAATAAACAGCAACTTGCAGGCTGAAGCAGTCAGGATAACTGTAGCTATTGCTATTTGCTGCTGTAGGAGTGTTCAAAAGCTTCACAGGACTTCCATTCTTCAAAACCTCTGTCAGCAATCCATTAACTACAATATGCTAAAATACCATCTTCTTAGGGGAGTAGAAATATTCGAACATACTTGTTGAGTACCTACTCTGTGCCAGGCTTGCCCCAGCAATAGAAAATTGGATAAGATCCAACCTACTGTCAAGTTCACCAACTGGAAGGTGGATAAATATGTAGGGATAAATTATAATATAGCCTCAGTGGAAAGGGGCTACCATAGAAATATGACCAATGCACATTAGAAACAGAGTATAGGACCACCAAATCTGCCCATGGAAATCTAAGAAGGGCTTCTACAAGGAGAAGTTGATATGTGAGATGGTCTGAAAAATGAGTAAAAATTTTCCAAAAGAGGGAAATGGGTAAGGACATCCCAAATATAGGCAAGAGTGTTTGCAAAGGCAAGGGGTCAAGGAAGTTCCTGGCTCGGGTGGGAAGATCTGGCACAGGAGGAAGATGAGGAAAGGTGTTTGATCTTTAAATAAGGCAGTAACAGAATCAGCTTTTGTTTTCCAAGGAGGGAACTCTGGCAGCTACAGCATGTCATAAACAGCATTCAGAAACCATTTCTGGCACACCACTTGGATAATAAGTCTTATTCTAGTAAAATAAAATAAAAAACTATAGTCCTTAGCTCAGAATACTCTGTAAGGTAAGCCTCACCTTTTTTCCTTTTCTTCCCGGATGTCCATATCCATCTGGACCTAAAAGACCCTAAGAAAATGACACAAGATAAATAGTAGAGTTACCCAGATCAGTACTTTATTGATTATATTATCTGAACCCTTGGATTAATCAACAGTGCAAGGAAGTGGTGAAAGCAGAGGGGCTTGGTAGAGGCTTATCCTATCTCATAGGATAAACACTAAGCTATCTTTACAGGATAAGGAGAGGATAAGGGTTTAAAATTTTTAAAGACCATGGAATGAGTCCTTTTTTTTTTTTTTCCAGTTTTTAACTCTTCAGTAATATTCTATACCTCCGCAAGATGATATCATAGTTGTAGGAAGCCAAATCACCATACAAAATCCCCCTTGGGCTTTTCTTGCAGGATAAAGTAACAATAGCAGAAGCTCTAGAACTTGGTAAATCGCTAGATAAAGACAGACTTTAGGGGAAAAGATTGGGATAGAGGCAATGCAATTGAGTGAATCCGTGCATAGGATATAAACCCAGACAGACTTGAATTTTCATTCCATTTCCAAACTGGCTGTATGAGGGCCTTTGGCAAATTATTCGACCTAGTTTTCAGCTTCTTCATCTGTTAAATGGGGTAAAACACCACGTACATAGCATGGTTGCTGGGAAGATTGAGTGAGAGTATGCACGGAAAGCACTTTGCACAATGCCAGCTCAGAAAAAGTACTTGAGAACGTGGTCATTATTCTGCTGTTGATGGCAACAGTAGTAGTGATGATGTTGGCAGAAGAGTAATAATGGTGGTAGAGGTGGTGGTGGTGAAGGAGCCATAATAACAGTGGTGGTGGAGGTGATTGGTGGTAGTAGCAGTGGTGGAGGTGATGGTGGTGGCAGTGGTGGTGGTGGTAGTGGTAGAGGTGGTGGTGGCAGTGGTGGTGGTGGTAGTGGTAGAGGTGGTGGTGGAAGTGGTAGTGGAGGCAGTGGTAGCAGTGGTGTTGATGGTGATTTTGGTCATGATGATGGTGCTGGCAGTGGAGGCAGTGATAGAAGTGGATGCAGTTGGTGGAGGCAGTGATTGTTTCAAAGTGGAGGTGATGGTGATGCCAACATTATGAATATGTTGACGATACTACTGGGATCTTAGCATCTGTACACACACACAGTGTGTTTCCCATATTAAGGAGTGAATTCGGAAACATTCAGGTATTTTTTGCTGAACGGATAAAAACTGCACTAAACCACATAGTCAACTGCAAAGAACCAGTTTAAATTTTTAAAAATATTTTATTCAAATTTAATCTGCCAACATATAGTATAACACCCAGTGCTTATCTCATCAAGTGCCCTCCTTGGTGCCCGTCAAAACCAGGTTAAATTTTAAGCCTGGTTTAATAAGGCCAGGAAATATAGATCTCCTTCTTATGGCCTAAGGAGGAAAAGTTTGAAATGTTAGAAAATTAAAAAGAATAAGATAAAGAATATTGCCAAAGATGAATTATTGGGGGACAAAAAGGATGCAAATGAGGTTCCTTTGCTGTTATTCTAGCTCTCTCTGCTGAAGGACACACAAAGCCTCAGGCATCTACAACCCTAGAGACCCAAACTGTCTATTTTGGAGATATCTGCCTCTGACATTCCTGAATTGATACCTTCCAGAAAGACATTGCTCCCTAGGGAGAGATCTGCAAGAACAACCTTTGCATTATTTTAAATTAGGATATTTTAACAAAGTTAAACAGTGTTAACTTCATCATCTGGATTAAGTGTAGATGTAAAACACTACCTGTCCCAGATTCTTTTTGACAGTAATCCTGTTCTGTTCTTTCCCTTTCCACAATCAAGTCTGAGCTTTTTGGTCTGGTTTTTCCTTCTCCCCTTGCTAACAAACAAAACTTCAGTGCTGAGTATAAAGCAACATCAGGTTTTCTCCACTGTTGATGAAAGAAGTCTCAAATAAATAGGAGCTGCGGGAAAGACAACATTTTTCCATACCATAAAGCTCATTCCAATAAAAATGGTGAATTGAAAATAGTCATAAAATACCTAACCTACTCTTGTATTTAGAGGGATGACTAAGGAAGGTATAAATGCATAGCCCTGTCTTTGGTAGAATGATCTGTTGAAGTAAACCTTTGATGATCCATGGTCTCCAAAGGTTATTTCTATGCTCTGGGTAATTGAGCCCATGCACTTAAAAGTTTGCGATTCTGATTGCCTGTCTTATTTGTTTCCCTGGAAAAAAAAAGTCTCATAGAACTTGTCTGTACTCCAAAAAGTCTCAAATGATTATAAAACAGCTTTGTCAAACAGAAGAGGGACTTCCCTCTTCAACAACATGGGAGAAGACAAAGTAAATCCTGAGATGTCTTTAGGTTCTTTATTGACAGGAGGAGTTTGAGAATCTTTGACTCTTCAGATTCACAACAGCTCTGGTGATATCATATTTGTGTCCCGAATATTCATCAAGAATATCATCATTTTGTGTGAAACAAGAATGAATAACAAACAAGAAATTGAATTGAGTCCAAAACAGAGGAAATAGACTTACAGGTTGCCCTCTCAGTCCTTGTGGGCCCTGTGGGCCTGTGGCTCCTTCAACACCAAGCTCTCCCTTTGGCAATAAAAAGTAAACATGAAATTAATTTTCTCCTATGAGTTCATGCAATTTTATGTCATTTTCCTTAGAGATTCCACAGTTCCCCCATTCCAGGTTCTATTGGCATCACCATACAATCCAAGGTAAGTATCTTCCTCTAGACTTTGTTACATACAGATAACAAACAAATATAGTAGAGGTTTTGGCAAAATTAACAAAAACCAGGTACAAAGCAGTAGTAACAGAATATTATATTATTCTGGCTTTTTCTAAGTGTGAATGTGAGAAACTATATTTGTAGCAAATCCACATATTTATCTTTTTATTGGTATGTCTTTGCCTACTGATATAGGTGGCCATCTATCCATCCATCCTGCTACATGTCAATCTATATGGCTTTCCTACTCTATCAGTCCATCCAGCTATAAGGTAATTAATGGCCAGTCAATACCACCACCAACCATATCAGAAATTCCTGCTGGAAGTAGGAGAGACACGTATAAGAAAACCCAAGTTGCAATCAAAAAAGACGTGTTCTCTGACACTTACCTTCATTCCTGTTAGTCCAACTTTTCCTTTCGCACCAACTGGCCCTGGAGGCCCAGGAACCCCCTGCAACAAGACCAGGACTAAGATCACCTTGGGTGCCACAGAATTAACTGTCTGACTCATTATTATTGAAATAGTCTGGAACTGGTAATATACTCACAAATCACCTTTCATGTTTTAGTCAATTAATTGTATCCTTCAATATACAAAATGCTTCATATGCACATTTAACCTCTGGGCTGGCAGGGGGAGGGGGAGGGGAGCGGAGGGAGGAGGAGGAGGGAGGCTTTCTGCGCAAGAGTCCGTATCTACCAAGTACTGAGCACTGGAGCAATGATCTGGCTACTAGAGGGAAAAATACCATTTGATTAGGAGATTGGGAAGACAAACACCTGGACTTTCACTCCAAACAAAATATTACCAAATGAGAAAGAAAACAATCGGTTACAGGGCTAGACTTTTCCTAATCAAGAGTAAAAACAGAACTAGGGCATAGGCCATCCCAGAGCTGCTCCAAACCCAGATGTTTATCCCTAATTTAAATCATGTTGCTCAGGGTTTAATCTATGTCAAATGCTCCCATCATTAGGAGGCACTCCTGATCATCTGTCTCAGTGTGATCTGACTCTTCTAAGAACCACAGGGATTCTGGGTCAGGAGCAGAAGGGGCACCAGAGGGAGCCAAGCTGGAAGCCAGTTTAGACACTTACTAACCAGATGACAAATCATTTTTAATCTCTTGGGGCCTCGGTTTCCTCATCCATAAAAATTGGGATAGTAATGCTTCCTTTTACGTTCATGAGGAGTAAATTAGTCATTTATACCCCTTTTACAGTTCTATTTTTTCTTGCACTATAAAAGGCACTATGAGATTGTGTTAAACACCCTTGGAGCTCTGACCCAATCTCATTGATCACTATATTCCCACAATATACCTAGAGTAGAAGCGGGTACAGCCAGTGATCAAATTAACTATCTCTAGAAACCCTTGATATCCACCAATCAGTGGGTATCAAGTGTAGCTTTACTTATTAGTCTGGCACTCAGGTGTATGAACTGGCCTTTGTTAATGAGCAGCTCTGCTGCAGCTTTTAATTTTTCAAACCTACCTCAGCACCCGGTAAGCCTTTGTGTCCAGAATTCCCTGGTGGTCCTTGCCTTCCTCTCAGTCCCTGATCAAAGATGAAATTAAAATTCAACCAATGCTTATAGAGTGACATATTTTCCATGTAACCACAAAGTCATGTTGGCCACCGATGGGAGCACAAACCTGGGTGCCCTGTCCCAGCACTATCAGGTTTATCACACTCTACTCAGCAGCATCTGCGGGGAAACATGCCAGGCTCGCTCCACCTGAGGCATTAGATGTGAGCCTTCAGCATCGATATCTGTAACGACCTCTGCAGTTGAATCTGATGAGCCCTAAAATTTCAGGACATTGCTTTTGTATTTTAGTACACCCAACTAATTTTAAATCCTAAAAGGGGAATGAGAGAGAGGCTGCTAGGATATCGATCTTCTTTGAAAATTCAACCTTTTTTTTATAGATACAAGGGCTGAGGACCAAGAGTACACCTTTGATTTTATCAAGAACCAATAGCACATTTCAGTAGCCTAATCTCACTGGGCACATTGCTGGGGAGGTACTCATTTTCTCTCCAACCTATTTAACTTTAATGATTTCAACATTAATTTTTCTCTAGCTTTTCTGAGAAATGCTTTCCTATTAGAAGCATTGATCATGGCTTCTATACTCCTGTGTGAGGTATTGTGATCACCTATTTAAATAGAGCATCATACCCACATGCCGGTGGAAGGTGAAATTAAGGAGAGGCCTTATTGATTAACTTGCTCATGGCTCACAACACAACTTATTCCCCATGCACTCAGTGGTATGATAAAGTGAGTATAAAAGAGAAGGCCATAACGAAGCAGTGCCGGAGGGTCCAAATTATTTGATTTAAGCCAGTGATCAAAGGAAAGGCAAAAATCCATCTCTCAGTTGTTTCCCCCTATGTTCAGACACTATTTTCTATCATAAAATAAATACAAATCTCTAATTACACTTTGATCACCCATTTTTTTCTTTAGTACCTTTGTCAAGTCAAAAAAAAAAAAAACAGAAACCTTTCAAAATTATCCCCTGATGCTCAGAGAATTTTTAAGGTTATGGAGAATGATTCAGTGTGTTAGTAACATTTGTTGTTTTAAAGTTCTCCATTTGATACTTGGAAACAATTTGGCCTTTAAAAGAAAGATGTAGAACATGTTCCAGAAGGGTTTGCAGAATGACAGATTTGGGTTATGCTTAGAAGATTCCAAAAGAGCTGGTTGGAAGTTCAAACTTCCAGTTATCACTGACTAGTTTACAACACCCCACTTGAGGGCAAGACCCCTCCTTGCCTTAATGTTCTGAACATCCCACCCTATTAGCAAAGTGCCCTGTATATGATAGCTAACACTTTGCTGATTTTTCATGCCAAATTGAATATAATTTTAATGAATTAAGTGCTATTTGAGTATTTTGAATACCCAGCTTCAGAACAATCTGAATTGTTCTCTTGTAATTCCCTTGTAATCTGTAATTAAGAGTACAGATTTTGTAACTAGCCCTCCTGAGTTCAAATCCCATCTTTATCATTTACTAGTTGTGTGAGCTTGGCCAATTTACCTAACTTCTCCATCCCTCCATTTCTCTCTGTAAAATAGGGATAATAACCCCCCATTAAAGGATCAAATGCGTTAATACAAGTTAATATCTGAAACATAAGAACTCAGTAAAGATTAGCTATTGGAGTTTAACCTGCCCAGGATAGAGACTGTACAATTTGCTTCAGAAGGCTCTGGAAAAGAGATATCCAAGGCCATTCTGATATATGTTAAATCCTATACAAGAAGCTAAGTCATAATTTCAAACAAGTATCCTTTACTACTAAAAACAAGTTCACTAATACAACCTGTGAGCCTGGAGATCCAAGCTCTCCTTGGTAACCTTGTTCACCAGATTCTCCACGCACACCCTGTCAAAATAAACCAACCTTAGTGAGTTCAACAGCCATCATTAGTGTTCCTATTGAAGGCAGGCTTCCTTGCAAGATGTCACTTGAAAGCCACAAGAGAAAGACAAAAAAAGATTTTGATCATCTGTGCTCAGTTCTCTTAGGGTATGGAATTGGAGAGGATATGGGGAGAGGGGACTCGACTTATGTTGGAAAAACAGATTCTTACTGTCTTTCAGAGTCTTTGCATGTCTCAGCTGGTGTCAGAAGCAAAATTGCTTTGTTTAAATAAGCCAAGCTCCCATTTTACTTAATAACAGTTTCCTAAAATCCCGTCCATTCCTTTTAAGGGATATGGGCTAAGTGCTCACTGGTGTTAAGGATCCTTATCCCATGTGGAGAAACTCAAAATGTTGAACACAGTGACAAATGCAATATTCTGGGTAAGACACATACAGTACATAGAGAAATGACAGAAAACTGGCATTAGAACCCTACAGATTCTTATAGTATTAAGCTGGCTCTCTAGGCAAAGGGTGAGCTGTTAACATGATTCATCTAATAACTGACTTGATTTCTCCCTCAAATTAATATTTTCACTTCTACAGAGAAGATACATTTTCTAAGGTTGAGAATAATACACATTTTGTGAATTATTCTGCCTTCTTTTTAACGTTGTTCATGTGTTGGGAAGGTTACTATTTATTCATAGATTCGTAAAGAGAAAAATCTTAAACTCAGAATTAATCACTATATGGATCAATTCCTCATGCTTCTTATGTTTTTAAAATTATTCAGGTAAATGGGAAGCACTTCTATTAATCATTCCTGTTATATTATTCTGCTCTTTAATAGTTTATTTCTAGATTTATAAATGTAACTATGTTTTAAAAGGCATGTAGCTAGAAATTTTGAAATAGGTTGTGAAATGTTTTCACATCACATTACTGACATTCCAAGTGCAGCATTCTGAAAACATTGTGGCTCTATTGAGCAAATTTCACACTCTTTTACTATACCTCCATGTCTATACACACATTTATTTTACATTTATATTAAGGAATCATTTCAGCAAAGCAAAAGCAGGAAGAAAACAAAAACCCTTTAATACAGTTTTTCTTTACATCACTGACCATGATATCTAACGTAATAAAATTACCTAAATGCTCAACATTAGAATTGTTTAGGAAATCATTGTTCCTCTACAGATATGCTATAATATATGAAATAGGAAGATTTGGAAACAGAAAAGTAGACTATAAAATACTATACCTGCTATAATAACTCTTTATTGTCTACCTAGTATAGGAAACACACAAACATGAAAATAATTGCAGGAGGCTAGTGGGTTTACGGACACTTAAAAATGAATTATATTCTTAATTTTATCATCATTAACAAATTAAAGCTTTCCCTTATTGCCAAAATAATCTATGCATTGATTTGTTTGCCATAATACAATGTTTTTCATTTAAAAAAATCTTATTTAGAATTCCAATTTATTATGCATCTTGCAGATGCCAGCATATCTAATTTTCTAGACAATAATGAGCCATATTTTCCCCAGGTCCAAGGGATGCTGTAATTTGGAATTCAGCACCTCTGTAAACTGTACTCTTCCAATAGTACTTGCTTATCTTTAGCAAGTTACAGCCTCAAAAACATAAATGCGTCTGTATGGCCAATGTTCCCACAGTGTGTTAACTAGCAAACTATTGACATATTGGATAAGCCCACTTCACACTGGAATCTACAAATAGTTATGATTTTATCTCTATTTCAAAAACTCAAAACTTGAATAGGAAAAAGAGCAAACAACTATTGGGACTCATCAAGATTACAATGTGTTACATGGAGAGGTTTCCTATTAAAGACAATAGTTTGCATACATTATTCTCTGCTCCCAAAATGAGAGGTCGCTGTTCTACAATCTGTCCCCATAAGACAACAGTGCAGAGACCCAGAGAGCAATAAGTCTGAATTAGAGCAGGAGGATAGAGGGCCCAGGAAGGAGAAATCCAAGAGAAATAAACCTCACATGTTTGAATATACTGGGAGATTATCGGTTTTCTCAAAGAGCTTTGTAATTAACTGATAATGGGCATAGAAAACACAAAACAAATAAGAAGAAAGGGTGCCTCAAGGAAAACAAACATTACCTAGATGTAAATAATATTTACCTACTCATCATATGAATAATGAACTGACTTGACGAAAAGTGAAGAAAATAAGAATATTGCAAGGATGAGCTGGAGGGAAGTGTATGAAGGAGGAGATGGGCAGGTTAAGAAAAATTTTTATTCCCCCATAGTCAAAAATCAAGAGAAAAACATCCCAAACTGAGAACCAAGAAATGCCAGAGTAAGCATGCTGCTTAGAAAAGCATCAGTAAGGGATCCCTGGGTGGCGCAGCGATTTGGCGCCTGCCTTTGGCCCAGGGCGCGATCCTGGAGACCGGGATCGACTCCCACGTTGGGCTCCCGGCGCATGGAGCCTGCTTCTCCCTCTGCCTCCGTCTCTGCCTCTCTCTCTTTCTCTGTGTGTGACTATCATAAATAAATAAAAATTAAAGAAAAACAGCAATAATACCAGAAGGAAAAGTCCACGGAGATGAAAGTGAGTGCTCCTGAAAAGCTGGAAAGAATGGACAGGGAGATATTTTTTACTAAGCTTACAAATGTGGTTTAACTTTAAATTTATGCACAGGCTTCACTCTGATTTAAATTAAATCAAAAAAGGATAATACAGGAGATGGAGTGACAAAGAGAAACAAAAATAACCATGACCCAACCAAGGAGAGAATGAACCCAGGGTGAGCAGACATTTAGATAAACTACACGTAGCATCATAAAAGAAATAATTCAAGAGTAGGAAATTCCTTCCATTGCCTACAGCCATTTAATTTCTCCAAAACTTAGCCTATTTCTTTCTGCCTCATGGGGATAAAAACCATAGGATAAAATGATAGTTCAAGACATTATTTATTTCACAAGTATTAAAACCAAATTAATAGCATAAGAAAATATTTAAGAATTTACTTCAAATCCTAAACATTTTGTGAGAAATAATATTTTACTTGGTGGGATTTTTGAGACTTGGAATTTCTCAATATCCATGCTTTTCTAAACTGTTTGGTCTAAAGACTAGAGGTGCTATCTTCTTTTGTACCTAGGAGGTCAAAAGTCATTGCCCAACACACAGACACAGACATACTTGGGGTCAGAGTTAACATAAATCGATCTCTGACTTTTCCTCCATCTCTAAATCAGAAGAATGCTAGAAAAACTACGAGCAGAGCATGACCACACTGTGTTAGAGAAAAGTCTACATAATAAATTTATTTTGTATAACAATTCCCAAGAGCATCCTGATCTTTAGATTTGAATCCCATCTCCACTGATTATTAGCCATCTGACCTCTAACAAGTTTTGCTAAATCTGTATTTTCTTTCTTATCTGTAAAAGGTAATCAATGATGTTCCTAATTCCTAGGGTTGTAGAAAGGTTTGCAGGAGGTGTTAGAAATAAAGGTGTAGGACAGTGACTGGTGCTAGATAATTGCTTAGTAGAATACACTTCCCGCACAGAGATAGCACCCCCTATCCTACCCTCAAATCACATCCTTCCCATTTGGATAAATGGTAAAAGCTTGGTCTTTTTTCTTTGCTTAGGGACTATGAGATCCCCTTGAGCACCAGCAGGAAGTCCCACTTCTTTGAATGGAAAAATCATTATTTCAGAGGTAAAACCATTCATTATGGCATTAGCTTATTTTCAATCTAAATAAAATATTATACTAGGCTGGAGGGGAAGCAGAGAACCACATAAACTTTTTCTTCTTCACGAAAAAGGTCTTGATGAAAACTTCTCAGTGATCCTCCTGTAACCTCAAACAACCCAACCACCACATCCCTTGAGCCCAGAGAGTACTAGTTAAAGTAGCCATATCTGGAGAATGAGAAGCAAGTCTTTCCAGAAATCACTGACCTTTAGCCCTGGCATGCCTCGTCTTCCTCTTGGCCCCTACAAGTAGAAGGGAAGCAGAGACCTTAGAGAAGGAAACAAGCCAATTTCACCCCAGCCTACCTCTCTCCTCCACAAAAGCAGCTGAAATACAACCCATGAGTGGTTGTACTTACCTGAGGACCAACATTTCCAGGTACTCCCTGAGGCCCATCAAAACTAGAACTTCCCTGAAAAGGAAGAAAAGTGTAAAGGGAATATAAGTTTAGATGTCTACACCCTTCTGTACTTACTCTTCACACATGGGCTCTCCAATACAGAAGCCACTAGCCACATGTGGCTATCAATTTCAAATTCATTAAAATTAAATTAAATTAAAAATTCAGCTTCTCGGTTATACTATACACATTTCAAGTGTTCAGTAACAACATGTGACTAGTGGCTACCATATTAGACAACACAGATATAGGATATATAATCTCAGAAAGTTCTATAGGTCAGCACTTCTCTAGAAGCAAATGGATTAATTCTGGTGTTTTAAAATAACCAGGTTGTAGGCATCTTTCACCCAAGATTGTTCTTGTGACAACTCTTTGGGGTTCATCATGCTGGGAAAGTAGTCAGACATATTCCCCAATAGCCTGTGCTTAATACTTGAAAAATATTGGCGCTTTACTTTTTACCCATCATATAGGGTGCAGAGCGGCAGACAGAAACAGAAGGTAGAAGAGTGTGTCTGGCACATTTGCAGTGACCAATATACACAGATGATGGTGGAGGGAGAGGTTATACACAGTTAGGATGAGGAAACCCTTTTAGTGCTCTCACTTCTTTAAGGTCAGAAATGAGAAAATGAGTGGTGTCCAGAGAAAGAACGAGTCCATCTTGCAGGAGAAACGGAAATCACCTTGGATCCCAAGTAGGGATATTTTAGATACTCAGTAAAATCACATGCTAACTCAGTAAGAACACATAAACAGGGAAAGAATGTGAAATGTAGAAATGAAAACATTTGTGCAAAGCTGTTCTTCCAATTGTTATTTATAATACATTAAATTCCAAAACAATATAAATATTCCACAATATGAGAGATATGTTGATTATATGAAATCCACGTTTCTGTATTGACTATGGCTGTTTTTGTGTTGCAAGGACAGATATATTGATTAAATCATGGAGAAATGCTTATTGAAATAGTATGCAGCCATTAAAAATTATGTTTATCAAAAGCTTATGAAGGAGGAAAAATATGTTATAAATTCTTTTCAAGTGTGTTAAATTCTCTGAAAGATTAATTCATCCCAAATATGGAGAAAGACAAAATGATGTTTCCTCATTTATTTATACTGTACTAGGACATTTTTTAATAAGCCCATACGATCCTTTTCTGACTTTCTCAGGGAGAGTAGCTTCACCATCACCAAGTTAGGAAAGTTTCATAAACTGATTTTTTCTTGGCTACTGAAACTATAAATTTTTTCTCTACATTTTACTTTTCTGTATTCCCAAGTATCTACGTGCTGTGTTTTTTTTAAAAAAAAAAAAGACTTATTTATTTGAGAGAAAAAGGGGGCAGAGGGAGAAAGAGAATCCTGAAGCAGACTCCCCAACGAGCATGGAGCCTGACATGGGGCTGGATCCCAGGACCCCGAAATCATGATCTGTGCCAAAATCAAGAATTGGACGCTTAACCGACTGAGCCAGTCAGGTGCCCCAGTAGTGTTACTTTTACAATGGGAATTCTTTTAAAATATGGTAGACTGTATGAAAAAGGAGGTTTTCAGACAAGGCACCCTCATAATTGGTCTATATATAAAAAAAATTCCTTCTTAAAATGTTTATCGTTTTGTTCATTTCAATAAGTAGGCAGTTTTTAGCAGCCAACATAGCAAAGAAATCATCTGGGCAGATGTTGGAATCATTGAGTGTTTAAAGATTGTCAGGAAATAACAATTTTACAGTCTCAGAGTATCATTGCCAGATTCCTTGATCATTACAAAGAAAAGTATGTTTATGATGGATAAATCCAGTGAACTCCATCTTTATCAAGTGACCAAATTAATGTACCTGTAACAAGACAGCAGACAACTGACTGAGAAGGATGCTGTCTTACTTAATCTCCTGCCAAAAATGTTTAACCTGACTCTAGGCATGAGGAAACAATCAGACAAATCCTGAAGGATGTTTAGCAAAATAACTGGTTGGGAATGTCAATGTCACAGAAACAGATAACTGGATAACAGCTGTGACTAAAGGACACTATTGAGTCAAAGCAACTAAATATGCCATATGCTCTTTGACTGGGTCTCAGAACAACAACAATAAAAAATAGCCATGAAGGGCCTCATTGGCATAAATGTGGAAATCTGAATACGAATTGCATATTAGAAAATAATTTTGCTGGGCAGCCCCGGTGGCCCAGCGGTTTAGCGCCACCTTCATCCCGGGGTGTGATCCGGAAGACCCGGGATTAAGTCCCATCAGGCTCCCTGCATGGAGCCTGCTTCTCCCTCTGCCTGTGTCTCTGCCTCTCTCTCTCTCTCGCTCTCTCTCTCTCTCTCTCTCTGTGTGTGTGTGTGTGTCTGTCTGTCTGTCTGTCATGAATGAATAAATAAAATCTTTAAAAAAAAGATTTTTGCACTACATTAATTTTTTTTAGTGTGATCACTATATTACTTCTAGATAAGAGAGTGTACTTGTTCTTGAAAGTTACTTATTGAATATTTGGAAGAGAAATGTCATAAGACCTCCAATTAACCCTCAAATGATTTGGACTCTTGCTAAATACAAATTTTGTAATCTGATCTTTTCACTTAATATTACATCATAAATGTTTTTCTTGTAATGAAATAGTCTTGTAAACTATTTTTCATGACTTAGTAATATTTGATCGGGTGCCATTGTTGATGTAAACAATCCCTTATCATTGGACATTCAAGCAGTGTAGTGATTTAAAATCTAATAATCTAATCTTCATCCTTGGGGCAAATTTTTTTGTGGTCCATAATTAGCTTCTAGGTAAAGTTCTAGAACTGGAAAGACTGGATCAAAGGACACATATACCTTAATCTGTGGCAGACACAATTGGGGGCTACACAACACTCTTGCCTCTTTCTTTCTTGCTAATAAAATCTGTTTCATTTGGGACAACATGCCCAGCTCCACAGGATGAATTATGATGGGTCTAAACCAATCAGTGGAAATCTCACTTCCTCTGTCAGACACTTGCCTTCTCTGGGTCTCTCAAAATGAGTTAAGGGCAGGTAGGGAGCACAGGACCCAGCCAATGAACCAAATGATCCAAAAAGAGAATGTTGCTGGCAGTGCCCTGATGGGAGGAAAGTTCCTTTCTTTCTGGCATTTTATGCAAAAGCAAAGACAAAATACTTGGGCTGCTAAACCCAGGCACCACACTGAACATGGCACCACGGAAGAAAGGGGCTGAGTCCCTGATGACATGCCTAGCTTTTGATGACATCACTGAGCTAGTGTACCAAACCCCGAATTACCTTTCCCCAGATTGTCAAAAATATGTTTATTAGCTTAACACTGCCAGTCAGGCTTTCTGTCACTTGTATGTTAAAAAATACAAACAACAAGTAGCAGTCCCAGCTGATGTGTGTTGCCAATTTGCCTTCAAAAAGGGTTGTATTGGTTTTCCTTCTCCTCAGAAGTGGAAAAGCATGACAGGTTTTCCATCCCTTCCCCAATACTAGCTGTATAATAAAGCTTTTAGGTTTCGTTGAAAAGATTGCTTCATTTAGGGGACTGTCTCCATCTAATTTGCAACACAGAATCTGCTCCTTGGTTCAATTCAGAAAGGAATGCAGGTATCCTTCCTTTTTAAAAAAGTATGTATTCAAACCAACATTAGTACCAGGTTTCACTAACCAAAAGAAATTCAAGGAGGATTTTCACTTTTACGGAAAAGAGTGAAAAGTAAAAGTGCTGAACACAGCACTCAGCATGGGTTTTGCACTGAGCCTTCACAGAGGCAGCATGCACCCCATGAAGCAAGAGGCCCCGCCAAGCTTCTTCCCTGGGGACCACGCTCAGCATCTCAGCATCCAGCCACCATAGCTTTGAACTCTGAGCATCCGTGCATCTCAATTCATGTTGTGCATCCCTTAGCAAGATGTGTCCTAAGGTATAAGGGAAGCCGAAGAGAAGTTATTTTGGGGGTCTGGGAACACTTGAAAACGTTTCCATAGAAATTAATGGTAATTGCTGCTTCTCTGAATACTTGATTTCAGAGAATGGTTTCATAGGAATGCCAAGGAAACCTGTACCGAGGAAAGACTGACCCCTAAAGGTTTATTTTATAATGGCACTTAAGCTAGAATTTCAGCATCCCCAGCATCAGGTTTATGTCATTTGGTGAGAGTGACTTTTATTCCCTAAGTCTAGTCAGAGAATTAGCACCCTTCTTTGAGCTCAGCATGGGAATGGAAACCACGTGAAACACAAGTTCAGTATGACATGGCACCACTTCAGAGGGTCACAATTTTTGTTTGCACACACAATTCGGAGATCTGAAGTTCCAAGTTAACCCTTAGCTATAAAGTCAGCAATGGAGACCTTGGAAAACCAGGAGCAGGAGCTTCTCCCCATGACTGAGGTTCTGTGATGCACAGAGTACTGGAGCGCTTGTCTAGAGGCCTGAGTTCCTTCCCAGCTGTAAAACCATGAGGAAACCATGGAAACAAAGCTCAACTCATACACTTTCCTCCCATGACAACCACTAACTCATGGAAACTTTGAAATGGTTTCTCTAACCTTCCCACCTTGCAGATGAAGAAACCAAAGCCCAAATGAGTTAAGGGGTGCTGCCCTGCTGTTCTCTTAGCTCAACCCCATAACTGATTGAGCGGCTGTTTACAGGCCTTTCTGATCTCAATTCATCCAAGAGAACCTTCTCAATGGAGTTCATCCAAAATAACTGTAATTAACAACAGGATGAGAAATTCTTGCAGTAAGGATGATGGTTTTCTTGCATAGCTACGCAAAAATGATCCTGTTACAAACTGGATTCTGCTCAGGGCCTGGACATATATAAAATGAATGGAACAAGCCACAATCCAGGAAGAGAATTAACATCCTAAATTTTTGTCAAAGGAGGCAAATTGGAGTTCAAAGCAAAAAGAAGTTGCTTTACAGTTGTAAACATTTTGTTGTGCAGACCTTGTCCCTGGAAATTGAGAATGATGAGATATGAGGACTGAGGCACTGGGTTACTTTAGTCATATTTCAGTCATGCATTTTAATCACTAGGACATTTTAAAAAATCTAAATATGACTTCCAACCAGTTAGTGGCATCTGCAAAGTTAACAGATCTTTTACCTTTGGTGATGCCTTCTGTCATGATATTTCCAGTCTTCCAGACTAGACAAGGATCATATCTTTAAAAATGGCTGGTAGTTGGGGCACCTGGGTGGCTCAGTGGTTGAATGTCTGCCTTAGACTCAGGGCATGAACTTGGGGTCCTGGAATTGAGTCCCGCATCAGGGTCTCCGTGGGGAGCCTGCTTCTCCCTCTGCCTATGTCTCTGCCTGTGTGTGTGTGTGTGTGTGTGTGTGTGTGTGTATGATGAATAAATAAATAAATCTTTTAAAAAATGGCTAGTACTAAATTCACATCAATCAACATTGGCTGTGGTAGAAAGCAAGTCAGTGGTGCAATGGCCTGATCAGCTTTTAAATCAAGACATCATTATGAAATTGGAGAATTTTTAAACTGAAAAGATTTTAGCATCACTGAGCCTGATGCTTTCATTTTGAAGATGAAGAAACCAAGGACAAAAGAGATAAAGTAATGCATATTCCTAGTGTGGGAAATGAGTTTTTTTCCAGAAGAAATAGAAACCACGAGACAAGGATTTGAGGATAGGATATAAGTAGAGATTAGCATTCAGAGGTCTTGTCTCCATGGGCAGTGGAGTCCCACAGCTTTACTCTCTGGTTTTCTATTTGATGCAACCAAAATGCTCAAGCCTTCTTCACTAGCTAACATCTTTCCCAAATGTATCAGCATCCCCAAATGAACAGAGATCATCTTACCTGGTGTCCACGCCTTCCTTTTTCTCCCTTAGGGCCTTGAATGTAACTATCTGCTCCAGGATTCCCCTGAGAAAAGAAAAGTTTGCTTACCTCAAGTAGATGGGAAAGATGGGAAGAGAAATTACAGGAAGTATTTAAAAAAAAAAAAGGCACCAACCAAGGAGGACCTTTTCTAATTGTCTGGGCCTGCTCAGAAATCCTAAATACCCAATGCAATTAAAGTAGCAAACTCTTTAAGAACCCAAATGTTCTATAAAATGGGTTTTCTCACAAATCTCTTATTTATTGCAAGGCTAAGATAGGTGGAACAGATACCTCATTAATGAATAATTAACTGCCATCCTTGTGTCAAAGCAAACTGTTTATAAGTCCCTGGGTTAAAGCAGCTGAAATCCTTCAACCAGCACTCACAGGGTCTCCCCTTAACCCAGGCTCTCCGCGCTCTCCAGGCCATCCAGGTGGTCCCGGCAAGCCCTTAAATCACAGGGAAAAAAAAGTGTCACTTTAAAAGATCATCTATTGCCTAAAGGAAAGAAAACATTAAGAGGCAAAATGAGAATCACATTAGAAGAGCAATTTAGTACTTGAACTTTAAGGCATTTGCTGCCAAATAGGTGAGGCTGAGATGCAGAAAAGAGCATATTGGGAATCTGTGATATATGTGGCCTTTTGTGTGCATTACCTCACTGAACCCTCATAACTCAGGAATTACATATTGCATGCAAGAAACCTAAGGCTCAGGGAAGTTGGACCCAGTTCTCCCTGCCACCAAATCCCTGATCTTTCTACTTTTCCCTGATACTCCTACACAGAAATACACATCAGAAGAAGGCTTTCCCTACCACAGACATGGGCAGCCCTGGTACAGCAAGATCTCATGAAAAAGAGCAAAAGAGAGAAAAATACTTCTGGAGTTCCTACTATAGAAAGAGAACCAGCAAGGTGATGCAACTTGCCATAAGACTATGGCATGATTAGCAAATTGCCTCTTTTAAAACCTGCTGTTAATGGTACCCCCTCTGTGAAGTAGTTCCTACAGAACCATAGAGTTGGAGAAAGCCCCTACCCCAGAAACCTTCCTCAAATTGTATTATTTGCCTGTTTCTAAAGGGTATATGCCACACTCCGAGCATGATGAAGTGGGACCCATCTCTGGGATCTGGTTCTCAGATACACAGGGAATGGAATGTTCTCTAGGCTCAAAAAAAAAAAAAAAAAAAAAGCCACTTTTTATTGTTACTGATAACTCCTGCTTAACCTCTTTCCTGGCCTGATATAATGATAAAAGGTAAGTTAGTTAATTCTAAATTCCAACTCGCTATCCAATTTATTACCAGGCAAATTTCTTATTGGGCCATTAAGGAGATTAAATGGAATACAGAGGCTAGCATTTGGTTCTTATTATGACATGCCCAACTTCTAAGTGTTTTACTACATAGATTCTACAGGTAGGAAGTCCTTAACATGTGTTTATTGAATTTAACTAAACTTGATGGAAACAGGTCTCTCTAGTCTTAAAAAAAGTGTGGTGTTCCTCCACCTTCTCCAAATCTAGTCCCCAAATTGCAGCTTATCAATTAAACCTCCCTTAATAAATAATCATTTCTTATGACTCTTTGTTTTATCTGATCAGGAAACCAATCCACATATTGAGGTAAAAGCTTTGCTCTAATTCCATAAGGGGCAAAAAAAAAAAAAAACATAACCCAACCCTTTATCTAATCCAATCAAGAGAAACTGATGATAATGGTTCTGAGATGGATCCTTCTGCCTGGATTCCATACTTACTTAGTAATGTCTGCCATGGGCATGGGAAAGGAGAGCTGTAGTACATACACCATACACCTTCCTTCCCTTACATAGAAATATAATTACCAGCACAAGGCAATAAATAATCCCTGTCAAGCAGGTAGTGCAAATAATGTATGTGGGAAGGATATAGAGAAGGGAGAGAGCACTACAGACTCATATCATCAAGGAGGGCATCCTGAGGAGGAAAGAGTGAAGCTGGAAATTGGGCAGAAGGTGATGGAGGCAGGGAAAAGCTGCTCAAGGATGGGGTACCTAGCACAAGCTAAGACACAGAGAGGGGCATGCACAAGGAATCCTCAAGGCACAATGAGTAGTACAGTCTGACTGAGAAACACAGTTCTGGACTGAGAATAATGAAGGATGTGGCTGAGAGACCTATGGTATTAGAATGAATCATTGGTGACAGGGAGCCTTGCAAAGCCCATGAGGTAGGGCGTGGCGATTATAGCTCCAAAGGCTAAGGAAGCCAGTTTACATCATTCATTTCACTAGCTACACAGAAGGGTCTTAACTAAAAAGATTGCAAATAGCTAATATTTATTGCCCTTTAACTCCCAATCTAGAACTTAAACCACCAGAGGATTCTTTCCCAGAACTTAAAAATAGACTGTCAAGGTCAGTTTATCCAATAGGAATATGAGAGAAAAATATCCTCACACTTTACCCGATTTCCCCTATTTCCTTTTTCTCCAGGTGACCCTGGGGCTCCACGATTACCCTAGAAAAAGAAAAATAAATATTCAAAGAAGCTTTGTGTATCAAGTCACACCAGAAACTTTTTTCACATAGTTTCACACTCCAGCCAAGAGCTTTACTATTCGACTTGTATGTGACAGATTAGATGCCTGAACAGTCTTTTTTGACAAACAATATAAAATTCCAGATAACAAAGTTTAAAATACTCCATAAATGTTCATGAGCTGATAAAGAACAAGAGAAATCCTTAGAGCTCAGAGTAAAGAGAAAGTAGAAATCCAGAGAAGTAATAGCCATTGGCTCTCCTCAGGACTTCTGATCACTCTGTGACTGCAGTGTGAAAATCCAAAAGCTCATCACTTATTTTAAAGGGATCTCAGGACGAAGTGCCACCAAGTATGTGACATAGGCAAATAATCTCAATGCAGGCATTAGTGACTTCTCACAGATGAAATTTATTTAAAAATGAGTTTAAGTTAAAAGTCACCACTATGTGAGGGAGATGCCATGAAGGAAAAGCCAGTAGGAATAACAGGCAACAAAATCAGACTTGTATTGCCTACAACTATTGGAATTATCATATGCAGAATATAAAATAAGTATATTTCATATACTTAAATAGGTTAAAAAATGAGTAAAATAATAAGCAACTGTCAAAAAAGAGACCAAGCAGAATTGAGAAAGAATCAAATAGAACTTCTTAAAGTGAAAATCAGAATAATCAAAATGAAAAATTGACAGGTTAAATGGTATATTAAACAAAAGTGACATAAGGATTAGTGAACTTGAAACTGAAGGAAGTACTCCAAATGCAGCAGAGAAAGACAAACAAAAATATGAAAGAGAAGTTAAAAGACATTGAGGATAGCATAAGGTCTCATAAATTTCTAATTAGACTTCCATAAAGAGATATTAAAGAAAATAGGAAGGATAAACATTTCAAAACGAGAATTAGCTAAGGAGTTTCCAAAACTGACAGAAGGCACAAATGCTCAAATTCAAAAGCCTAACAAGCCCCAAGCAGGATAAATAAAAAGAAACCCACCCCTGGACACATCATATTGAAACTGCAGAACACTAGAAAGAAATGGAAACTTTTAAAGCATCATATATTTTGTTAAGATTGCTGACAAAGTAACAACAATGAGTTTGATGGATAACTTCTTAGCAGCAATAATGAGAGGCAGAAGATAACTGAAGCCAGAAGACTACAAAATTCCATTTTTAAGTGCTGAAAGAAAATCATTATTTCCCTGAGAACTATTTTTCAAGAAAAAATGGTAAAATAGATTTTCAGAGAAACAAAAACCAAGGGTGTTTATAACCTTCATTAAAGTAAATTCTAAAAGTTGTACCTGAGGCAAAAGAAACAGGATCTTTCAGGTTCTTTTGAAGGCATCAACAAATATGAGGGTAAAGCTGGATAAGCAATGACTAAGTAAAATGGTAACTGTAACAGTATCTTATTGATAGCAAAAACATATGGGAATAAAACACTGAACAATAACATGTGATTATGGGAGGTTGTCGATTGGAGCTAAGTTTCTAGGGTCCTCAGGATGCCTGGGTGGCTCAGTGGTTGAGCATCTGCCTTTGGCCCAGGGTATAATCCTGGAGTCTCGGGATCAAGTCCCACATCAGGCTCCCTGCATAGAGCCTGCTTCTCTCTCTGCCTATGTCTCTGGCTCTCTCTCTTCATGTCTCTCATGAATAAACAAATAAAATCTTTAAAAAAAAAATAAGTTTCTAGGGTCCTTATATTCTGAGGGTAAGGGTAAATAACAGATTAACTTTAGATACTGTTGAGTACGCATGCTAACATTTCTAGACCATATCATGGAAAGTATAGAGAGCATAAATGCCAAGCTTGTAGAGGGAGAAACATAGAAAGGAGAAACTTTCTATACCTGTTCCCCAACCAAGCCATCAACACCTTCATCACCAGGGCTTCCCTGTGGAGCAAAGGAGGATGAAACCATTAGAGAAAAGAGGACCAGGTATACGTGCTTATTGCTTTGATATTAATTTCCTTGCTAATATTTGCCTTAGTTGGAAGAAAAATCTAGACCTTCTGAAATGACATTTATATACTGCATTCATATGTTAAGAAACAATGATCATTTTCATTCCCAAAATAGTCACTAGCATTTTACACTGTTTTTTCCTGACAGTTTTAGGCTCCAAAGAAAAGAAAAAAGAAATTCAAATTTCAAATAGATAGACTTCTTTTTCAACTTTTGCACTGGGAACAGGTTGTAGCTCTTCCACAAGACTGAATGAGACATTTCCCACTGATTGTCTGTATGCTATAGATGGTCCTTTTGTCATTGGCTTTTTTAATTTAATTTTAAATTAATTTTTTAAATTTGTCATTGGCAAATATGTCTGAATTAATTTGCATAATGGAAACTCAGAAGATCTCAGATTAAGGAGGACTTACATGGGAGTGTATCCACATGTATGTACTTGGGGAGAGTTAATGATAAGAAAACTTAACAGAAAACCTGAAGCTAACTGGATAAGAGTAAAAACTGGCAGCTGCAGAGTGACATCTCATCAACTATTCCATCCTTTTCAACTCATGGGCCCTTCATTTTGCCAACTATCTCAGAATGACAGTTAACATTTATTATAGGGGTGCCTGGGTGCTCAGTTGGTTAAGGGTCTGCCTTCAGCTCAGGTCATGATCCCCCGCCCAGGGTCCTACCCCATGTCGAGCTCCCTGATCAGTTGGGAGTCTGCTTCTCCCTCTGCCTCTCCCCCTGCTCATCCTCCCCGCCCCCCTCTCTCTCCTTCTTGCTCTCTCTCAAATAAATAAAAATAAAAACCTTTTTAAAAATCATATTTATTATAAAACATCTTTTGAAGGAGAAAAAAAAGTCCAGAGTTTCTCAAGCCAAATAAAATGCATATTACATGTGTGGTATAGTTGATTTACTCCTACTATCTGTACAAGGAAATCAAGTTTCAGGCACTTTTTTTAACCCAAAGGACAGCTGAGTTAGTGCATGAAAATAAGCACACCAAACTCCTGGACTAAAATTATGTGATATATTTACCACAGGCCAATATATATAAGGGTGAATCAGTGGTACCAGGAGACATGAGTAAAGAAGCTCTATCAGCCCTTGTCTGTCTTGTTCATCACTTTGTAGCCACTCCCATGGATAATGTGGGGAACAGAGTGGGTGCCTATGAAAATATTTTTTGAGTGCATGAATGAGCGAATGGGTACTTTGCTTCTGGATCCAAATGTAGAGTCATTCCCTTATTGTGCCAGCTGCTTTCATACCTTCTCCCAGCATCCATCTCCCAGTTGATACTCACCTTGACCAGACCCTCCCTACTATACCTTGGATCCAGGATCAACTCTTTCAGAGCCTCATGTGATAAATATGGTGGTTAAGTTATTACAGATAATTGTAAATTTTCATATATATCCCTGCTTTTAACCATTCATTAGCATGGCAGTTTGGCTAGTAATATCATCTGACAAAAAGTTTTTGTCAAAAAGTTTTAAGTCTCACTTCGCTGAAGCAAAGGAAAAGCAAGTGGACTCAGTACTATTCCCAAAAGAAATTGCTCTCCAGTTTAAGAGGAGGAAGGAAGGTCACCTACCTTCTCTCCTGAAAATCCTCTAGTTCCCTAAAGATAGGAAGAAATAAGAAGAATTGAGTTTGAATCAGATTTTTAAAACTATGTTTCACTTAGGACATGATATATTCCTGAATTTCAAGAAAATGCAGTTAGGAGACCAAAATGAAGATTTCTTCTCCAGTGACTATAATGGACATCACAGCACTCTGATTACTACCACTCCCTTTTGCCTGTGACTTGAAGAAATTCATATCAGTAATTCCTCACATAGTAGGAGCAAGCAGGAAGTGGCAATGACCTGCCACTTATTAAGAGAATAATCATATTTTTTTCCAAAAAAAGTGAGAATACAGTGTTTAAGCAGCATGAGAAGGCTTTCAGGAACAATAGGACAAATTAACTGAAAAAGTGACTTGTTAGAATGTACAGTATATGATCACTACAGTCAGAAAAACTCTCTATAGGGGTCGGAAGTTGTAGAGAAAATCTTCTGGCTTTATTAAAGGAGATTCTTTAATCCTGGAATGTTAAGAGGCACTTATGGAAGCCACTGAAAAAGGGGCCCCACCCATTATTTCTTTAGACTTTAAAATTTCAGTATTCTCAAATCTCCTTCCAACTGCCAGCACTAGGACTTTGCCAGAGGGCTTTTTCTGGTACTAGAGCCTGTCCATATGCAATGCAGGTCAGAAGTGCTGGAGAATCAATATCTACTGGGAGCAGCTTGCAAATAATGCCTGATAGGATGTGGTGTATAAATATCCCAGCTCTCTCCCTCCTTGGGTGGGACAACATTGGGGTACATGTTCAACACTGGCTCATACAGTTCCTCAGCGGGATTAGGCTCCATCTACCCACAGTAGTAATCTAATTGATATCACAACCTTTATAGGCCACCTTCCTTCCTTAACTTATCTCTCATCTTGCTAATATTTACTGAGATCCCCTCCAATAAGTATTTGCATTGATTCCTTTTCTCGGGCTCTATTTCTGGGAACCCCTCAGTCTGGGAAAGAGCTAAGACACTATGTTGAAGTCAGATTTTCCTCAAACTCAAGGAACAAAACAGGGACAGGGAAAGAACTCCACAGCTGGAGGTCTACACTCACCTTAGGTCCTCTCACACCTGGGCATCCTTCCTCACCTTGGGGTCCAGGAAGGCCTTGGGGGCCTCTTTCTCCCTATGGAATAAAGACACACATGGAAACGGTCAAGCAACTATCTCCATCATCACCCAACCGATTCAAACCAGCAATAATGAATGACTAAAATATGACATTGTCCTTACAATTACTTCTATAACCTCAAAGACCTGATAAGATCACCTACAAGATGATCAGAATGTTCATCCGTCAACTGCCCATAGTGACATCCCCAAATCATACAAATCCGAATTATCTATATTTTTTATCAATTCATTCAAGCCACATGAGCAAAACTTCACTATTCAAACAAAACGGAAGATCTGTCTGAACATTTCCTTCTGGCAGCTAGAATTGGACAAGATTTCCTTGTGGTTCTGCAAAGAATCAGCCATTATTTAGCTCTTTCTCTTCTAGGTGAAATCCTGCCCATTCCTAAGGTATAGATCATATGTTACCTCTTCTTCTGAGAAGATTTTTCTGTTATGTTGTGTGCTATTACCTGTTTCTGTGTCATATTGTTTCCTGCTATTTTGAGAGCTTTTAGGAGACAAGGACAATGTTTCATTTATCTCTGGGTTTCCAGCCTTAAGTACAGTATCTGGCACATAGTAGATACCCAATAAGGATTTGCAGAATGATTTCCTAAATTATATTAGTGAATATAACCTTTTGATCTAGGTATTAGATAGGGAAGGGAATGGTAAATATCATGCCTTTGCCAAATTGATTAAATATAAATTAGAAATTACTGTATATCCCATGAGCTTTCATCAAGAGGGTTTATAAATGTAATCTCCCTTTGATTTAATGAGGTTGAATGACTTAACTACATAAGCTTGCCTGGGACAGTAAAAGAGAATGTTGTAAAGCAAGAAGCACTTTGAATCAAAAATGAAAGGACCCAGGTTCAAGTCTTAGTTCTGCCTCCAACTTGCCTTGTGAACTTGGATAAGCACATGACTCTATGAACTACAATTTCCTCCATTTATAAAATGTGGATCTTGGTAATATTGATGCTAACCATTCAATACAAATGCATGAGAATCTGTACTGAAAGTACTTCATGAGCGCCTGAGTGGCGCAATCAGTTAAGTGTCTGACTCTTGGTTTTGGCTCAGGTCACGATCTCAGGGTCCTGTGTCAGGCTCTGTGCTCAGTGTGGGAATCTGCTTAGAATTCTTTCCTTCTTCCTCTGCCCTTCCCCTACTTATGCGCACATATTTCTCTCTCCCTCTCTCTCTCAAATAAATTCTTTAAAAAAGAAAGAAAGGAAGTACTTCCTTTCTTCCCTACTTGTAGGTGATCTACAAGTCATACAGATTGAACAAATGAGGTGCTTTATACTTAAACAGCCAGAGATAATGAGAAAAGCACAGGTTCTGGCATCAAACTGATAGGGGTTTGGGCACATCTCCAACCTTCTGTCTTTGACCTTATAAGACCTCTGAGTTTTAAATTCCACATTTATAAAGTGAAAGTATTAGCACATATCAGTATGACTGTCATGAAGATGAAATGTCATAATGTGTACAGAATGCTGAATGCAAAGCCTCATACAGCAGATGCCAAGTAAATGTCTATTTTCCCCCCTTCTTTCTTGTCTATCTGCATTTTTAAGTCCAATGTGTGGTGTTTGAGTTTCATCTGAAATTTTAATTTTAATATATCTCCTTACCATATTGTACTATACAGTGTTATCAATCATGAATAATTGTTGCCTTCATTAGGAAGTAGTTGCTATATACAAAATAAATGTCCCTAACAAAGGTACACAAAGGGAAAATTCTTAGTTTATTTTTAATCAAACAAAATACTCTTAGGATGGTTATTATCAAAAACAAAAAGAAAAAGAAACAAGTGTTGATGAGGATGTGAAGAAATTGGAATCTTTATGCTCTTTTGGTGAGAATGTCAGAGTTCAGCTGATTTGGAAAACATATTGTAGTTCCCCCCGCCCCCCCCCCAAAAAAAAAACTAAAAATAGAATTACCATATAACCTATCAATTCCACTTCTGGGCATATACCTCAAAGAATTGGAAACTGAGTCTTGAAGAGACATTTCCATACACATATTCATGGCAGCATTATTCACGACAGCCATAAGGTGGAGGCACCCAGGTGTCCATTAACAGATAAATTGATAAAGAAAAAGTGTCCTATACTTACAATAGAATACTATTCAGCCTCAAAAAGGAAGGAGATTCTGATATGCTACAATATGGATGAATCTTAAGGATACTATGCTAAATGAAATAAGCTAAAAATACAAATACTGCATGATCCTACTTAATAAGGACCTAGAGTAGTCAAATTCATAGAGACAGGAAGTAGAATGGTGGTTGGCAGAGGCTGGGGTGAGGGGGTCATTGGGAGTTAGTATTTAATGGAGATGGGGGTTCCAATTTTGCATGACAAAAAGCATTCTGGAGATGGACGGTGGTGGTGGTTGCACAGCAATAGGAGTGTACTTAACACCACTGATGTATATACTCTTGAAAAGGTTAAGATGGTAAATTTTGTTTTATATGTATTTTGCCACAACTAAAAATTTAAAAGAAAATTGTGAAGAAAAAGAAAAAAAAACTCACTCTTATGACTTCTATTCCCAGTTTCTACAGTTTCAGTTGCTATACATACATAGTATGAGTTTTCCCAAAATTACTCCTTGGAAAAAAGGTTATTCTTAAACTTGAGTTTTCACAAAGATTCTCATATTTCAGAGTACTCTCTCCATTGCTTAACTTTGAACAGCATAGTGTTGACACTCAGTGAATGTTAATATGAGATTATTTATGGATCCTTACGGATGTCACTGACCAGATCAGTTAAAAAAGAAAAAAAAAAAAAAAAGGAGGTAAAGGAATCTAACAGAGGTAATTTATTTGTCATATTTGACAGTGAGACCTTGCAATTTCAAATGTTAGATGCTATGCAAATAAGATTTTTAAAAATCACTTTTAAAAGTAATAGAATTCATGAATACACTGTAAAGACCATAAAAAATATTCTCACAAGAAAAATGAGGTAATGAGTTTTTGAAGCTAAAGATTAATTTTTAATGACAGACTTAAAAAGTGGTTTATCTTAGAGATGCCTGGGTGGCTCTATTAGTTAAGCATCTGACTCTTGATTTCGGCTCAGGTCATGATCTCGGGGTTCTGAGCTGAGCGTGGAGCCTGCTTAAGATTCTCTCTCTCCCTCTTCCTTTACCCTTCCTCCTGCTCTCTCTCTCTCTCTCTCTTGCTCTCTCTCTCTCTCTCTCACACATCCACAGAAGTGGCTTATCTTAAACAACTTAGACAGAAGTAAACACAATATATTCTATAAAACCAGGTAAGGTGTCTCCAAAACAGAGGCTCCAGTAATGCTGGGAAAACTGATATAGAAATTCCATGGGAAGAATTTTTAATAAAATTATTTGATATTATATGAGAAGAGAAAAAAGAATTTCTTGGTATATAATTTTACATAATGAAAGACTCTAAAATATTTGTGTGTAACTAAATTAAGTAGTATAAGTAGACAACCCTCAAAGTTTATATATTCTAATCGGGGAAAAACATTTTTTAAGATGTTCTCATGAGAAAACGGAAATCATCTTATAATTGGTTTATATGTCAATTGTTTTTGAAGATGCAATTTGGGCTTACTGTGTTTTTTATTCATATACTAAGCTCCATCCATTTAAAAATTGGTCTCCCATTTGTCCACAGTAGTGGCTTAAAGCTATCAATTATAGCCATGATTTATGGAAAGAATAACATGCTCAAAAGTTGTTCAAGGGGGGGGAGGAGCAAGATGGCGGAAGAGTAGGGTCTCCAAATCACCTGTCTCCACCAAACTACCTAGAAAACCTTCAAATTATCCTGAAAATCTATGAATTCGGCCTGAGATTTAAAGAGAGACCAGCTGGAATGCTACAGTGAGAAGAATTCGCGCTTCTATCAAGGTAGGAAGACGGGGAAAAAGAAATAAAGAAACAAAGGCCTCCGAGGGGGAGGGGCCCAGGAGGAGCCGGGCTGAGGCCGGGGCGAGTGTCCCCAGGACAGGAGAGCCCCGTCCCGGAGGAGCAGGAGCTGCACCGACCTTCCCGGGGGAAAGGGGCTCGCAGGGAGTTGGAGCAGGACCCAGAAGGGAGGGGATGCCCTCGGGCTCCCCGGGACAGTAACAGCAACTGCGCGCCCAGGAGAGTGCGCCGAGCTCCCTAAGGGCTGCAGCGCGCACGGCGGGACCCGGCGGGACCCGGAGCAGCTGAAGGGGCTCGGGCGGCGGCTCCGCGGAGGGGGCTGCGCGGCCCGGGAGCGTGAATCCACCAGCGCAGGCTCCGGAGCACAGGGCGCCGGGACACAGCCCAGGATCCGGCCTCCCCCGGGACAGGCAGAGACTGGGAGGGCCCAGGACAGCAAGGACGCTCCTGCCCCAGCTGAGCAGATCAGCGGCCCCGCCCCGGAGCCTCCAGGCCCTGCAGACGGAGAGCTGCGGAACTACTGCGGGGGCTGAATCCAGGTTTCCAGAGCTGCCCCGCCACTAGGGCTGTTCCTCCTGCGGCCTCACGGGGTAAACAACCCCCACTGAGCCCTGCACCAGGCAGGGGCAGAGCAGCTCCCCCAAGTGCTAACACCTGAAAATCAGCACAACAGGCCCCTCCCCCAGAACACCAGCTAGACTGACTGACAACTTCCAGGAGAAGCCAAGGGACTTAAAGAACACAGAATCAGAAGATACTCCCCGGTGGTTCTTTTTTTGTTTGTTTTTGTTTTTGTTTTTGTTGTTTTTGTTTTTGTTTTTGTTTTATTTTGCTTTTTGATTTGTATCCTTCCCCCACCCCCTTTTTTTCTCCTTTCTTTTTCTCTTTTTCTTCCCTTTTTTTTTTCGTTTTTTTTTTTCTTTTTCTTCCCTTTTTTTTCTCTTTCTCTTTTCTTTCCTTCTTTCTCTCCTCTCTTTTTCTCTTTTTCCCAATACAACTTGCTTTTGGCCACTCTGCACTGAGCAAAATGACTAGAAGGAAAACCTCACCTCAAAAGAAAGAATCAGAAACAGTCCTCTCTCCCACAGAGTTACAAAATCTGGATTACAATTCAATGTCAGAAAGCCAATTCAGAAGCACTATTATACAGCTACTGGTGGCTCTAGAAAAAAGTATAAAGGACTCAAGAGACTTCATGACAGCAGAATTTAGAGCTAATCAGGCAGAAATTAAAAATCAATTGAATGAGATGCAATCCAAACTAGAAGTCCTAACGACGAGGGTTAACGAGGTGGAAGAACGAGTGAGTGACCTAGAAGACAAGTTGATAGCAAAGAGGGAAACTGAGGAAAAAAGAGACAAACAATTAAAAGACCATGAAGATAGATTAAGGGAAATAAACGACAGCCTGAGAAAGAAAAACCTACGTTTAATTGGGGTTCCCGAGGGCGCCGAAAGGGACAGAGGGCCAGAATATGTATTTGAACAAATTCTAGCTGAAAACTTTCCTAATCTGGGAAGGGAAACAGGCATTCAGATCCAGGAAATAGAGAGATCCCCCCCTAAAATCAATAAAAACCGTTCAACACCTCGACATTTAATTGTGAAGCTTGCAAATTCCAAAGATAAAGAGAAGATCCTTAAAGCAGCAAGAGACAAGAAATCCCTGACTTTTATGGGGAGGAGTATTAGGGTAACAGCAGACCTCTCCACAGAGACCTGGCAGGCCAGAAAGGGCTGGCAGGATATATTCAGGGTCCTAAATGAGAAGAACATGCAACCAAGAATACTTTATCCAGCAAGGCTCTCATTCAAAATGGAAGGAGAGATAAAGAGCTTCCAAGACAGGCAGCAACTAAAAGAATATGTGACCTCCAAACCAGCTCTGCAAGAAATTTTAAGGGGGCCTCTTAAAATTCCCCTTTAAGAAGAAGTTCAGTGGAACAGTCCACAAATACAAAGACTGAATAGATATCATGATGACACTAAACTCATATCTCTCAATAGTAACTCTGAATGTGAACGGGCTTAATGACCCCATCAAAAGGCGCAGGGTTTCAGACTGGATAAAAAAGCAGGACCCATCTATTTGCTGTCTACAAGAGACTCATTTTAGACAGAAGGACACCTACAGCCTGAAAATAAAAGGTTGGAGAACCATTTACCATTCGAATGGTCCTCAAAAGAAAGCAGGGGTAGCCATCCTTATATCAGATAAACTAAAATTTACCCCAAAGACTGTAGTGAGAGATGAAGAGGGACACTATATCATACTTAAAGGATCTATTCAACAAGAGGACTTAACAATCCTCAATATATATGCTCCGAATGTGGGAGCTGCCAAATATATAAATCAATTATTAACCAAAGTGAAGAAATACTTAGATAATAATACACTTATACTTGGTGACTTCAATCTAGCTCTTTCTATACTCGATAGGTCTTCTAAGCAAAACATCTCCAAAAAAACGAAAGCTTTAAATGATACACTGGACCAGATGGATTTCACAGATATCTACAGAACTTTACATCCAAATTCAACTGAATACACATTCTTCTCAAGCGCACATGGAACTTTCTCCAGAATAGACCACATATTGGGTCACAAATCGGGTCTGAACCGATACCAAAAGATTGGGATTGTCCCCTGCATATTCTCGGACCATAATGCCTTGAAATTAGAACTAAATCACAACAAGAAGTTTGGAAGGACCTCAAACACATGGAGGTTAAGGACCATCCTGCTAAAAGATAAAAGGGTCAACCAAGAAATTAAGGAAGAATTAAAAAGATTCATGGAAACTAATGAGAATGAAGATACAACCGTTCAAAATCTTTGGGATGCAGCAAAAGCAGTCCTAAGGGGGAAATACATAGCAATACAAGCATCCATTCAAAAACTGGAAAGCACTCAAATACAAAAGCTAACCTTACACATAAAGGAGCTAGAGAAAAAACAGCAAATAGATCCTACACCCAAGAGAAGAAGGGAGTTAATAAAGATTCGAGCAGAACTCAACGAAATCGAGACCAGAAGAACTGTGGAACAGATCAACAGAACCAGGAGTTGGTTCTTTGAAAGAATTAATAAGATAGATAAACCATTAGCCAGCCTTATTAAAAAGAAGAGAGAGAAGACTCAAATTAATAAAATCATGAATGAGAAAGGAGAGATCACTACCAACACCAAGGAAATACAAACGATTTTAAAAACATATTATGAACAGCTATACGCCAATAAATTAGGCAATCTAGAAGAAATGGACGCATTCCTGGAAAGCCACAAACTACCAAAACTGGAACAGGAAGAAATAGAAAACCTGAACAGGCCAATAACCAGGGAGGAAATTGAAGCAGTCATCAAAAACCTCCCAAGACACAAGAGTCCAGGGCCAGATGGCTTCCCAGGAGAATTTTATCAAACGTTTAAAGAAGAAATCATACCTATTCTCCTAAAGCTGTTTGGAAAGATAGAAAGAGATGGAGTACTTCCAAATTCGTTCTATGAAGCCAGCATCACCTTAATTCCAAAGCCAGACAAAGACCCCGCCAAAAAGGAGAATTACAGACCAATATCCCTGATGAACATGGATGCAAAAATTCTCAACAAGATACTGGCCAATAGGATCCAACAGTACATTAAGAAAATTATTCACCATGACCAAGTAGGATTTATCCCTGGGACACAAGGCTGGTTCAACACCCGTAAAACAATCAATGTGATTCATCATATCAGCAAGAGAAAAACCAAGAACCATATGATCCTCTCATTAGATGCAGAGAAAGCATTTGACAAAATACAGCATCCATTCCTGATCAAAACTCTTCAGAGTGTAGGGATAGAGGGAACATTCCTCGACATCTTAAAAGCCATCTATGAAAAGCCCACAGCAAATATCATTCTCAATGGGGAAGCACTGGGAGCCTTTCCCCTAAGATCAGGAACAAGACAGGGATGTCCACTCTCACCACTGCTATTCAACATAGTACTGGAAGTCCTAGCCTCAGCAATCAGACAACAAAAAGACATTAAAGGCATTCAAATTGGCAAAGAAGAAGTCAAACTCTCCCTCTTCGCCGATGACATGATACTCTACATAGAAAACCCAAAAGTCTCCACCCCAAGATTGCTAGAACTCATACAGCAATTCGGTAGCGTGGCAGGATACAAAATCAATGCCCAGAAGTCAGTGGCATTTCTATACACTAACAATGAGACTGAAGAAAGAGAAATTAAGGAGTCAATCCCATTTACAATTGCACCCAAAAGCATAAGATACCTAGGAATAAACCTAACCAAAGATGTAAAGGATCTATACCCTCAAAACTATAGAACACTTCTGAAAGAAATTGAGGAAGACACAAAGAGATGGAAAAATATTCCATGCTCATGGATTGGCAGAATTAATATTGTGAAAATGTCAATGTTACCCAGGGCAATATACACGTTTAATGCAATCCCTATCAAAATACCATGGACTTTCTTCAGAGAGTTAGAACAAATTATTTTAAGATTTGTGTGGAATCAGAAAAGACCCCGAATAGCCAGGGGAATTTTAAAAAAGAAAACCATAGCTGGGGGCATCACAATGCCAGATTTCAGGTTGTATTACAAAGCTGTGGTCATCAAGACAGTGTGGTACTGGCACAAAAACAGACACATAGATCAGTGGAACAGAATAGAGAATCCAGAAGTGGACCCTGAACTTTATGGGCAACTAATATTCGATAAAGGAGGAAAGACTATCCATTGGAAGAAAGACAGTCTCTTCAATAAATGGTGCTGGGAAAATTGGACATCCACATGCAGAAGAATGAAACTAGACCACTCTCTTTCACCATACACAAAGATAAACTCAAAATGGATGAAAGATCTAAATGTGAGACAAGATTCCATCAAAATCCTAGAGAAGAACACAGGCAACACCCTTTTTGAACTCGGCCATAGTAACTTCTTGCAAGATACATCCACGAAGGCAAAAGAAACAAAAGCAAAAATGAACTATTGGGACTTCATCAAGATAAGAAGCTTTTGCACAGCAAAGGATACAGTCAACAAAACTCAAAGACAACCTACAGAATGGGAGAAGATATTTGCAAATGACATATCAGATAAAGGGCTAGTTTCCAAGATCTATAAAGAACTTATTAAACTCAACACCAAAGAAACAAACAATCCAATCATGAAATGGGCAAAAGACATGAACAGAAATCTCACAGAGGAAGACATAGACATGGCCAACATGCATATGAGAAAATGCTCTGCATCACTTGCCATAAGGGAAATACAAATCAAAACTACAATGAGATACCACCTCACACCAGTGAGAATGGGGAAAATTAACAAGGCAGGAAACAACAAATGTTGGAGAGGATGCGGAGAAAAGGGAACCCTCTTACACTGTTGGTGGGAATGTGAACTGGTGCAGCCACTCTGGAAAACTGTGTGGAGGTTCCTCAAACAGTTAAAAATATACCTGCCCTACGACCCAGCAATTGCACTGTTGGGGATTTACCCCAAAGATACAAATGCAATGAAACGCCGGGACACCTGCACCCCGATGTTTCTAGCAGCAATGGCCACGATAGCCAAACTGTGGAAGGAGCCTCGGTGTCCAACGAAAGATGAATGGATAAAGAAGATGTGGTTTATGTATACAATGGAATATTACTCAGCTATTAGAAATGACAAATACCCACCATTTGCTTCAACGTGGATGGAACTGGAGGGTATTATGCTGAGTGAAGTAAGTCAGTCGGAGAAGGACAAACATTATATGTTCTCATTCATTTGGGGAATATAAATAATAGTGAAAGGAAAAAGAAGGGAAGGGGGAAGAAATGTGTGGGAAATATCAGAAAGGGAGACAGAACGTAAAGACTGCTAACTCTGGGAAACGAACTAGGGGTGGTAGAAGGGGAGGAGGGCGGGGGGGTGGGAGTGAATGGGTGACGGGCACTGGGTGTTATTCTGTATGTTAGTAAATTGAACACCAATAAAAAAAAAAATAGAATGGAGTGAAAAAAAAAAAATATTAAAAAAAAAAAAAAAAAAAAAAAAAAAAAAAAAAGTTGTTCAAACCCGGGCAGCCCCGGTGGCTCAGCGGTTTAGCACCGCCTTCGGCCCAGGGCGTGATCCTGGAGACCTGGGATCAAGTCCCACATCAGGCTCCCTGCGTGGAGCCTGCTTCTCCCTCTGCCTGTGTCTCTGCTTCTCTCTCCTCTCTGTGTATTCTCATGAATAAATAAATAAAATCTTTTTTAAAAAAAAGTTGTTCAAATCCTACGTTGGTTCAAGTTATTTTTGAGAAATGAGAGTAATAATAATAATATTCTTATTTTGTAGATGAAATGAAGAACTATATATAAAATGTTTAGCCACACATCTGACATATATGAAGTTCTCAACAAATGTTAACTAGTTTTGTTACTACTGGAGTACATAATTATTTTGGGGGAACTAGATAATCTGACTAATTTGATACATAAGGTTTTGATATGTAACCAATACATATTTAAACTACCATCTCATACTAGATACATTTTGAAAATATACAGAATTCATGAGTCTGACAGATTGTCTTTCCCAAAGATGGCCACAACAAAATCTCAATGCTCCTCTGGATATGACTGACCTTGCCACTCGCCCATGGAGAGGAAGGTTCTAATCCCCACCCTGCCTGCCTTGAATCTGGTCTGGAGCTAGTGACTTATGTGTACACAATAGAATGTGGCATACATGTGACTTCTGAGGCTCCCTCAGAAGGCTTGAGCTTCAGCTTTGGTCTCTTGGAATGCTCCCTCTCAGGATGGACCCTCCCTGGTGGATGCTCCCTCTCCGACCCAGCTGCCATCCCCGTCTCTGGACTACCATGGCCCATCCTCTGCTATCCCCACCAAGCTCCAGAGCATGAGAAAGGAAGTCATCTCTGCAGAGGGTCCTCCAGCCACCTCATCAGCCCTTAGGAACCTAGCAGAGAGCCACCTGCAGCCATTTCCCTTTTTAGCTTCCCCACCCCAGAGTCCGTGGATATGATAAATGATTGTTGTTTTACACCACCAAGGTTTTCCCTGGGGTGGGGGGTGGTTGGGGAAAGAGGAGTAATAGATAACAGGAACAATAAATTAGCTCTTTGTCATTATATACTTTCAATTTGAACCTACAAATTATAGCCCCAGTCTGAAGCCTGCCATCTGCAGAGAGATAGATGTCTCAGCCATTGAGCAGACCAATCTGACCTGCCTTGGGGGGACACAACATGAAAAGTCATTCAGAGGACAACATATTTTGAAGTCACCTTCTCTTATGAGAAGTGCAGTAAAAAGAAAAAGACGCCTGCTAGAGTCATACACACAACATATGGCTATTGAGCACTTGCAATGTGTCTAGTCCAAACTGAGATTGCTGTAGGTGTAAGATACACACAGGATATCAAAGACAGTATATTTTAAAAAGATACCATCAATTTTTATACTAATTACATGTTGAAATAACTATATTTTAGATACACTTGGTTAAATAAAATATAAGATTAATTTCACCTAGTTCTTTTTATTGTCTTTAAGATGCCTACTATGAAATTTTAAATTATATAAAATAATATATATCACTCACATTATATTCCTAGCTCTGTCCTAGACAGTCTTTATAAACCATTTTGGTTTTAGGATGTTAAGACAGCAGAGAAGGACAAAACTCTTATTGTAGCAGACAAGGGCTTGTTTATCATATTTGTCTGAAATCTATCCTAATAAGTTGGCTGGACCCTCCATTATTTTCTTAGATTTTGCCAGGCTCGTTGAACCACAGGGCAAGCAGACAAAAAATAAAATAAAAAATAAAATAAAATAAAATAACACTTAAAGGATATTTTAAAACATCAGAAAAATGGAAAGAATATTTTCACCATACCAGAACAAAATAGCAAAACTCCACAGCCCCCATTTCTGAATGTATCTCTGACATCTAAGACTATAATTACTGAAGCAAAATAAAAAGAGAAAAGAGGAACGATTCTCCCACAAATATAATCAAAGAAATGAATTGGTTTATATAGGTCCCAACAGCTGCATTTCTTTTTCTAATTTCTGCTGATTTTCCAAGTTCCACCAGCCTACATATCCAGAACAGTAAAACAATGCACAACTCTACAGGGGCAATGAGAACATTAATGCTTGGATATCTCAGGAGTTTGAAAATTGTGGTGGTCCAAGGACCCCTCAGGTCCCCAAGACCCTTTGGCAGGGGGTGCTCAGAAAATTAAAACTACTTTCCCAATTATATGAAGATGCTATTATCTTTTCTTACTCCTATTCTCTCCCAAGTGTACGGCAGAGTTTTTAAGAAACTATAAAGCAAGTGACAACACAAGAAACTGAACACAGAAGCAGACATATGAATCCAGCTGTCTTCTAATAAGCCAGATATTAAAAACACATAAAACAATTCCACTCTTCTGACTCATCTATTTCATTTTAGAAAATATATTTTTCATAAAGGAATATGTCATTTTTTAAAAGATCTTATTTATTTATTCATGAAAGACATAGACAGAGAGGCAGAAACATAGGCAGAAGGAGAAGTAGGCTCCCTGCAGGAAGCCTGATACAGGACCTGATCCCAGGAGCTGATCACCAATGGAACTGAAGGCAGATGCTTAACCACTGAGCCACCCAGGTGCCCCAGGAATATGTCATTTATAAAAAGGGCTTGTTCTTGTTATTTGGGAGTAAGATGAATAAATAATTTAAAATTCTTTCCATTTTGGGGTTCCTGGGTGGCACAGTTGGTGGAATGCCTGACTCTTGATTTTGGCTCAGGTCATGATCTCAGAGTCATGAGATAGAGCATGGTGTTAAGCTCTGCACTGGGCATGGAACCTGCTTGGGATTCTCTCTCTCTCCCTCTGCCCCTCTCTCCCCCATGCTGTCTCTCTCAATCTCTATCAAAAGTAAAATTCAATTAAATAAAATTCTTTCTGTTTTAATTTCTAACACAGAAAATATCAATAGAAAGTATATCAGCAGAAGCTCTTCGAGGTCTTCAATAATAGAGAGTGTAAAGGTATCCTGAGACCAAAAGTTTGAGAACCAGAGGTGTATGCATATCAACTTTAAAATAGACACTTGTGGCAAAGTGGTTTTCCACAATTTAAAATTAATTAAAAACTATGGCATTTAAAAATCCTTTTGATATTATATGATGTAATAAAGATGGGGCCTGCCACATTCCAGCCCCTTAGCTAACAATTTTCTCTATAATACACATTTTTCTCCATAGCTAATCATATGATGGCTAACTTTCCTGTGCTCAGGGATATACGCAAACTTTCGGTGGGTAACTGTAGCTCTATCACCTTTCTGGCTGCTCAGGAAGGCATCTGGGTGATCTTGTTACAAGGATGGCCTTGGTTCTCTTCAATTTATCTTGTTAAATTACTTACAAGCATAGCTACCTCGTTAGTAGTAACAAATTACCTATAATTCAGCTCACAATTAACGATTACTATTATATACATAGTCATTAGACACAGACCACATTTCAGTTATCTCAGATTCAGATTAAAATGACCATCCTTTATCATTAAACACCTTTTAGAGACTACCTTTCCAAAATTTATCCACCTAACATTTGTTACAATAAACAGTCATTTTCATATAGATGTTTTAAGTCAATTTTAAATGGCAGAGATGAGAAAAATTTTCAGGACTGAAGTACAGTTAAGTATTTCTAATATTTGACCCACTTTACCATATTCCTTTAAAGAAAAAAAATAAGAGTCAGTACTTACATGTCCACCTTCTTCACCAGGATAACCAGGTAATCCATCAGTACCCTTCTCTCCCTGAGGAAAAAAGAAATAACTTGGATTCTAAATTCTTTTCTCAAATCTACATGGAATAAAAACTGTTATTTGATATCTCACCAGTATGAGGTAAAGCCCCAAATTGAGCTCTGTGCTCAGTTAAGCTTGAGATTCCCTTTCTCTCTCTCCTTCTCTGTCTTGCTCTCTAAAAATAATAATAATAATAATAATAATAATAATAATTTTAAAATAAAAAAATTACTAATAGATACCTTTGTCTCACTGAGTTGACATTTTATTGAGAATTGACTAAATGTTGAGCATAATGTGTAGGGACGTGTAGAAGCAAATATTTTTTGGCCTGTCTTAAAGTAAAAACTTAAATACCTGTTTGTCTTAATAGTTGGCATGTCAGCCTATTTTTATTTTTCTAAAATACCATCTTAAGCCATTCTAATCTGAAAATCCAAACCAAAATTTGTTTCTAGTTAAATGTTTAAGGTACACCGTTACTCCTAATGTGGCCTTTGACCTTTTTTTTTTTTTTTAAACATCAGTAAGCAAAGGTGTTACCGTCCATGCTACTTATGAGAAATGGTTGTTTATTTCTGTATGACTCAGCTGTTTAGTCTCTTCCAATCTCTCTCTCTCTCTTTCTCTTTCTATTTCTTCTTAGATAACTAAACACACAAAGCATTTCCTCTCAGGGAAGTTTGGCTTGCCGTTTATAGCCAAATGTGTTTATTTTTTTTTTTTTTTTTTTTTTTTTTTTAATTTATTTTTTTATTGGTGTTCAATTTACTAACATACAGAATAACACCCAGTGCCCGTCACCCATTCACTCCCACCCCCCGCCCTCCTCCCCTTCTACCACCCCTAGTTCGTTTCCCAGAGTTAGCAGTCTTTACGTTCTGTCTCCCTTTCTGATATTTCCCACACATTTCTTCTCCCTTCCCTTATTTTCCCTTTCACTATTATTTATATTCCCCAAATGAATGAGAACATATAATGTTTGTCCTTCTCTGACTGACTTACTTCACTCAGCATAATACCCTCCAGTTCCATCCACGTTGAAGCAAATGGTGGGTATTTGTCATTTCTAATAGCTGAGTAATATTCCATTGTATACATAAACCACATCTTCTTTATCCATTCATCTTTCGTTGGACACCGAGGCTCCTTCCACAGTTTGGCTATCGTGGCCATTGCTGCTAGAAACATCGGGGTGCAGGTGTCCCGGCGTTTCATTGCATTTGTATCTTTGGGGTAAATCCCCAACAGTGCAATTGCTGGGTCGTAGGGCAGGTATATTTTTAACTGTTTGAGGAACCTCCACACAGTTTTCCAGAGTGGCTGCACCAGTTCACATTCCCACCAACAGTGTAAGAGGGTTCCCTTTTCTCCGCATCCTCTCCAACATTTGTTGTTTCCTGCCTTGTTAATTTTCCCCATTCTCACTGGTGTGAGGTGGTATCTCATTGTAGTTTTCATTTGTATTTCCCTGATGGCAAGTGATGCGGAGCATTTTCTCATGTGCTTGTTGGCCATGTCTATGTCTTCCTCTGTGAGATTTCTGTTCATGTCTTTTGCCCATTTCATGATTGGATTGTTTGTTTCTTTGGTGTTGAGTTTAAGAAGTTCTTTATAGATCTTGGAAACTAGCCCTTTATCTGATATGTCATTTGCAAATATCTTCTCCCATTCTGTAGGTTGTCTTTGAGTTTTGTTGACTGTATCCTTTGCTGTGCAAAAGCTTCTTATCTTGATGAAGTCCCAATAGTTCATTTTTGCTTTTGTTTCTTTTGCCTTCGTGGATGTATCTTGCAAGAAGTTACTATGGCCGAGTTCAAAAAGGGTGTTGCCTGTGTTCTCCTCTAGGATTTTGATGGAATCTTGTCTCACATTTAGATCTTTCATCCATTTTGAGTTTATCTTTGAGTATGGTGAAAGAGAGTGGTCTAGTTTCATTCTTCTGCATGTGGATGTCCAATTTTCCCAGCACCATTTATTGAAGAGACTGTCTTTCTTCCAATGGATAGTCTTTCCTCCTTTATCGAATATTAGTTGCCCATAAAGTTCAGGGTCCACTTCTGGATTCTCTATTCTGTTCCATTGATCTATGTGTCTGTTTTTGTGCCAGTACCACACTGTCTTGATGACCACAGCTTTGTAGTACAACCTGAAATCTGGCATTGTGATGCCCCCAGATATGGTTTTCTTTTTTAAAATTCCCCTGGCTATTCGGGGTCTTTTCTGATTCCACACAAATCTTAAAATAATTTGTTCTAACTCTCTGAAGAAAGTCCATGGTATTTTGATAGGGATTGCATTAAACGTGTATATTGCCCTGGGTAACATTGACATTTTCACAATATTAATTCTGCCAATCCATGAGCATGGAATATTTTTCCATCTCTTTGTGTCTTCCTCAATTTCTTTCAGAAGTGTTCTATAGTTTTGAGGGTATAGATCCTTTACATCTTTGGTGAGGTTTATTCCTAGGTATCTTATGCTTTTGGGTGCAATTGTAAATGGGATTGACTCCTTAATTTCTCTTTCTTCAGTCTCATTGTTAGTGTATAGAAATGCCACTGACTTCTGGGCATTGATTTTGTATCCTGCCACGCTACCGAATTGCTGTATGAGTTCTAGCAATCTTGGGGTGGAGACTTTTGGGTTTTCTATGTAGAGTATCATGTCATTGGCGAAGAGGGAGAGTTTGACTTCTTCTTTGCCAATTTGAATGCCTTTAATGTCTTTTTGTTGTCTGATTGCTGAGGCTAGGACTTCCAGTACTATGTTGAATAGCAGTGGTGAGAGGGGACATCCCTGTCTTGTTCCTGATCTTAGGGGAAAGGCTCCCAGTGCTTCCCCATTGAGAATGATATTTGCTGTGGGCTTTTCGTAGATGGCTTTTAAGATGTCGAGGAATGTTCCCTCTATCCCTACACTCTGAAGAGTTTTGATCAGGAATGGATGCTGTATTTTGTCAAATGCTTTCTCTGCATCCAATGAGAGGATCATATGGTTCTTGGTTTTTCTCTTGCTGATATGATGAATCACATTGATTGTTTTACGGGTGTTGAACCAGCCTTGTGTCCCAGGGATAAATCCTACTTGGTCATGGTGAATAATTTTCTTAATGTACTGTTGGATCCTATTGGCCAGTATCTTGTTGAGAATTTTTGCATCCATGTTCATCAGGGATATTGGTCTGTAATTCTCCTTTTTGGCGGGGTCTTTGTCTGGCTTTGGAATTAAGGTGATGCTGGCTTCATAGAACGAATTTGGAAGTACTCCATCTCTTTCTATCTTTCCAAACAGCTTTAGGAGAATAGGTATGATTTCTTCTTTAAACGTTTGATAAAATTCTCCTGGGAAGCCATCTGGCCCTGGACTCTTGTGTCTTGGGAGGTTTTTGATGACTGCTTCAATTTCCTCCCTGGTTATTGGCCTGTTCAGGTTTTCTATTTCTTCCTGTTCCAGTTTTGGTAGTTTGTGGCTTTCCAGGAATGCGTCCATTTCTTCTAGATTGCCTAATTTATTGGCGTATAGCTGTTCATAATATGTTTTTAAAATCGTTTGTATTTCCTTGGTGTTGGTAGTGATCTCTCCTTTCTCATTCGTGATTTTATTAATTTGAGTCTTCTCTCTCTTCTTTTTAATAAGGCTGGCTAATGGTTTATCTATCTTATTAATTCTTTCAAAGAACCAACTCCTGGTTCTGTTGATCTGTTCCACAGTTCTTCTGGTCTCGATTTCGTTGAGTTCTGCTCGAATCTTTATTAACTCCCTTCTTCTCTTGGGTGTAGGATCTATTTGCTGTTTTTTCTCTAGCTCCTTTATGTGTAAGGTTAGCTTTTGTATTTGAGTTCTTTCCAGTTTTTGAATGGATGCTTGTATTGCGATGTATTTCCCCCTTAGGACTGCTTTTGCTGCATCCCAAAGATTTTGAACGGTTGTATCTTCATTCTCATTAGTTTCCATGAATCTTTTTAATTCTTCCTTAATTTCCTGGTTGACCCTTTTATCTTTTAGCAGGATGGTCCTTAACCTCCACGTGTTTGAGGTCCTTCCAAACTTCTTGTTGTGATTTAGTTCTAATTTCAAGGCATTATGGTCCGAGAATATGCAGGGGACAATCCCAATCTTTTGGTATCGGTTCAGACCCGATTTGTGACCCAATATGTGGTCTATTCTGGAGAAAGTTCCATGTGCGCTTGAGAAGAATGTGTATTCAGTTGAGTTTGGATGTAAAGTTCTGTAGATATCTGTGAAATCCATCTGGTCCAGTGTATCATTTAAAGCTCTCGTTTCTTTGGAGATGTTTTGCTTAGAAGACCTATCGAGTATAGAAAGAGCTAGATTGAAGTCACCAAGTATAAGTGTATTATTATCTAAGTATTTCTTCACTTTGGTTAATAATTGATTTATATATTTGGCAGCTCCCACATTCGGAGCATATATATTGAGGATTGTTAAGTCCTCTTGTTGAATAGATCCTTTAAGTATGATATAGTGTCCCTCTTCATCTCTCACTACAGTCTTTGGGGTAAATTTTAGTTTATCTGATATAAGGATGGCTACCCCTGCTTTCTTTTGAGGACCATTCGAATGGTAAATGGTTCTCCAACCTTTTATTTTCAGGCTGTAGGTGTCCTTCTGTCTAAAATGAGTCTCTTGTAGACAGCAAATAGATGGGTCCTGCTTTTTTATCCAGTCTGAAACCCTGCGCCTTTTGATGGGGTCATTAAGCCCGTTCACATTCAGAGTTACTATTGAGAGATATGAGTTTAGTGTCATCATGATATCTATTCAGTCTTTGTTTTTGTGGACTGTTCCACTGAACTTCTTCTTAAAGGGGAATTTTAAGAGGCCCCCTTAAAATTTCTTGCAGAGCTGGTTTGGAGGTCACATATTCTTTCAGTTGCTGCCTGTCTTGGAAGCTCTTTATCTCTCCTTCCATTTTGAATGAGAGCCTTGCTGGATAAAGTATTCTTGGTTGCATGTTCTTCTCATTTAGGACCCTGAATATATCCTGCCAGCCCTTTCTGGCCTGCCAGGTCTCTGTGGAGAGGTCTGCTGTTACCCTAATACTCCTCCCCATAAAAGTCAGGGATTTCTTGTCTCTTGCTGCTTTAAGGATCTTCTCTTTATCTTTGGAATTTGCAAGCTTCACAATTAAATGTCGAGGTGTTGAACGGTTTTTATTGATTTTAGGGGGGGATCTCTCTATTTCCTGGATCTGAATGCCTGTTTCCCTTCCCAGATTAGGAAAGTTTTCAGCTAGAATTTGTTCAAATACATATTCTGGCCCTCTGGCCCTTTCGGCGCCCTCGGGAACCCCAATTAAACGTAGGTTTTTCTTCCTCAGGCTGTCGTTTATTTCCCTTAATCTATCTTCATGGTCTTTTAATTGTTTGTCTCTTTTTTCCTCAGTTTCCCTCTTTGCTATCAACTTGTCTTCTAGGTCACTCACTCGTTCTTCCACCTCGTTAACCCTCGTCGTTAGGACTTCTAGTTTGGATTGCATCTCATTCAATTGATTTTTAATTTCTGCCTGATTAGCTCTAAATTCTGCAGTCATGAAGTCTCTTGAGTCCTTTATACTTTTTTCTAGAGCCACCAGTAGCTGTATAATAGTGCTTCTGAATTGGCTTTCTGACATTGAATTGTAATCCAGATTTTGTAACTCTGTGGGAGAGAGGACTGTTTCTGATTCTTTCTTTTGAGGTGAGGTTTTCCTTCTAGTCATTTTGCTCAGTGCAGAGTGGCCAAAAGCAAGTTGTATTGGGAAAAAGAGAAAAAGAGAGGAGAGAAAGATGGAAAGAAAAGAGAAAGAGAAAAAAAAAGGGAAGAAAAAGAAAAAAAAAAAGAAAAAAAAAAGAAGAAAAAGAGAAAGAAAAAGAAAGGAGAAAAAAAAGGGGGTGGGGGAAGGAAATAAATCAAAAAGCAAAACAAAACAAAAACAAAAACAAAAACAAACAAACAAAAAAAGAACCACCGGGGAGTATCTTCTGATTCTGTGTACTTTAAGTCCCTTGGCTTCTCCTGGAACTTGTCCGTCTAGCTGGTGTTCTGGGGGAGGGGCCTGTTGTGCTGATTTTCAGGTGTTAGCAGTTGGGGGAGCTGCTGTGCCCCTGCCTGGTGCAGGGCTCGGTGGGGGTTGTTTACCCCGTGAGGCCGCAGGAGGAACAGCCCCAGTGGCGGGGCAGCTCTGGAAACCTGGATTCAGCTCCGGCAGTAACTCTGTCTGCAGGGCCTGGAGGCTCCGGGGCGGGGCCTCTGATCTGCTCAGCTGGGGCAGGAGCGTCCTCGCTGTCCTGGGCCCTCCCGGCCTCTGCCTGTCCCGGGGGAGGCCGGATCCTGGGCTGTGTCCCGGCGCCCTGTGCTCCGGAGCCTGCGCTGTTGGATTCGCGCTCCCGGGCCGCGCAGCCCCCTCCGCACGGAGCCTCTTCCTCTGCCCGAGCCCCTCCGAGCTGCTCCCGGGGCCGCGCAGCCCCCTCCGCGGAGCCGCCGCCCGAGCCCCTTCAGCTGCTCCGGGTCCCGCCGGGTCCCGCCGTGCGCGCTGCAGCCCTTAGGGAGCTCGGCGCACTCTCCTGGGCGCGCAGTTGCTGTTACTGTCCCAGGGAACCCGAGGGCATCCTCGCCCTCCTGGGTCCTGCTCCACCTCCCTGGAGCCCCTTTACCCCGGGAAGGTCGGTGCAGCTCCTGCGTCTCCGGGACGGGGCTCTCCTGTCCTGGGGACACTCGCCCCGGCCTCAGCCCGGCTCCTCGCGGGGCCCCTCCCCCTTGGAGGCCTTTGTTTCTTTATTTCTTTTTCCCCGTCTTCCTACCTTGATAGAAGCGCGAACTCTTCTCACTGTTGCATTCCAGCTGGTCTCTCTTTAAATCTCAGGCCGAATTCATAGATTTTCAGGATAATTTGAAGGTTTTCTAGGTAGTTTGGTGGAGACAGGTGATTTGGAGACCCTACTCTTCCGCCATCTTGCTCCTCCCCCCCAAATGTGTTTATTTAATTTAAAAATGGTCAGTAAGATATGGGAGCCATATTCTCTCTGGGATCAACAAAGACACGAACATCAATACAATCAACCACTGAATTCTTGCAGACAGAGCAGAGAAGTCAATTATTCAAAACATTCCCATCTTTGGCCTTTGAGGCAGAATCCTTGAGTTATAAAACATGTCAAGAGGTTCCCAAGCTTGATTTCCTGATTCTCCAGTCATTTAAGAACAATGCAAGGGGGGAAATCTAGTGCTAAGGCATAACTACAATTTTTCTCAAGAAGTCATATACTTTATACTGTTCTAAATCAAGACTGAAAAAAAAAATCAAGACTGATCTGCAAAGTCAGTAAGAGCTCATTCCAACAACATCGCAGAAAACCTTACAAAGAGAGAATGTAAAAGGATGGGCAAAGCCAATGGGCTTGATTCAACCTTACATGAGGATTTGTGGTAATCCCACCATCATAAAGGGTGTGAAGGGTATTCTTCATGTCCCTGGATAACTGAGGATGATTTTTAATGAGATTTATTCTTCCTTAAAAGTGGGACAGGATAATTTTTCTATTGCTTCACCATGGAGTTAGCAGAGAGATGCAACCAATGAACCAGAGATGCACCAGTGAACCAATGATTATATCTTTCCTCAGACTTTAATGCTATAGAAGAGAATGTCAGCTCAGAGGGGAAAAGGCACTGACCACTATAAAGAAAGAAGATGCTGCACAGTGAACATTTTATAGACAAGTGAAAACTTTTGTGCAGTAGTAGAGTCTGTGAAATTGTCAAATAAATGTAAGGAGACAGCATAATATAATGGAAAGAATGTGAGCCTTGGAGTCAGGTAGACATGAGGGCTTAAATCCCAAAATGCTTCTTCATACCTGTATGACTGGGAAAGCAACGTTCCCTCTCTAAGCCTCTATTGACCACCTGTAAGATAGCATTTGCCTCAAAGGTTTGTTAAGAGGGTAGAATTAGCAAAGGTGTGTTAAAGACAGAACATGGGGCTTCGTTTGTAGTGGGTGCTGAAAGGCCCTATCTCTCCCTCACCATCTGCATCCAACAAATTCTCACCTTGTTCCCAGGGTTCCCGCCATCACCCTGGTACCCATCTTCTCCAAAACACTTCATATATATATTGCAGCATCTTCTTTCCACAATTGTGTCCTGAAAAAGAGAATTCAGGTAATATGGAGTTTTTTTCATCTGTATTAACCTATGTCACATTACACATTGAAGAGACAAAATTCCCCCTGGGTTTTTTAAATCATTAGAATGAATTGACCTAGTGAAGGATGGTGTTAAAAAGAAAAAAAATACTTACAAGTTGCTTCAGTAAAATGCTTGGGAGTGATTTCAGTGTGATGCTCAGAGGTTGATTATATATGAATCCTCTGCCAAATTCTAGTTCCTGGAGCTCTTCTAATTTATGCACACCTTCCAGGCCAACAAAGAGGAGCCCAGACAATCCTTCAAAATACCAGCAGGTAGGAGATTTACTTGCATGTCTTTTGACTGGTTTTTGTTCTGGCCCTAGATATTCATGCATCATTTCACTCTTCCTATATCCTTCACCTGTCTTGTCTCAAACTGCATTTCTGACCAATGAAATGTGAGCAGAAATAACATGTGTCACTCCCTGTGAGAAATTTTCAGAGCAGTGCATAATTTGCCCCATTTCCTATCTCCTGCCACAGGAATAGACCCTCTTTCAGCCTGGGTCCTTGAGTGATGAGAATGAGACAAAAATGAACGGGTCATAAGGCATGATATAAATATATTCTTGCTAGTTTAAGCCACTGGGATTTGAAGGTTGTTTATTATTGCAGCATGAGCCCATCCTACTAATGAAGGCACTAAAAAATCATCTGGATTTGCCCATATAAACAGAAAACAAAATGGCAAGGACACTTTTCAAATTGGCTAGAAATCACTGTTCATAGAATTTAAGGACAAATATTCCCGTTACTATTTTGAAGAGTAAATTCACACACACATACATGCACACAACAGCTTTTTGCTATTATAAACAAGCTATTTAACAATCTTGTGGTTACAAGTTGTTTACGTATTCTTAATTATCGCTTAAAATAAATTTTTAGAAATGGAATGCTGATCTAGCACATAAGCAAAGTTTGCTATCTTTGGTCAAATATTTCAAATTCCCTTCCAGAAAATTTGCAACATTTTAAATTTCCTATGTGGTAAATCCAGTTTGGAGCAAGTTATCACAGCAAATATTCCAGCACACCATTAACCAACAGAAAGCATCATCTCAAGAGAAATATACTTAACATACTCTACAGAGAAGGGAGAAGGGTACAGGGAGCTTGAATTGCTGGTTGTTCACCATGAGTTTACTTTAGAGCTTTTATATGACACAAAATGGGAACAGAAGAGCAATCGTGCCCAACTGTACAGGTGGTACTGCCCAGGCACACCCAGCTGAGGGAGCTGGTAGGCCCTGACATCCACCCAGCACTCTACTTATCAAGCCAGGTGCCCAGGCAAAGGGTTGCATACACCCAGAGCATTGGCATCTTTTTATAATTTCACAAAGATGCCATATAGACTAGTAGCAGCCTTTGGGGGATGGAAAAAGCAGAAGAATTGGTGAGAAAAGGAGGAAGGAAGGGCAGTAGAAAAAGCAAAGACCAGCTTTAAGGGGATTCTAGAGTTTAGGAAAAAGAAACATATTGACCCCTTGGTAGCCTGCAAGAGCAAATAGGCACCCATTCATCATGAAATAGGAGTTACACATTCAACCCTCAAAAGCAGATAGATGCCAGGCTTATAATTGGTCAGTCCTGTCTCAGTCAGAGTGGCCCTTGATCAGTGTTGGGGATGTGGGACCCTGGGTTCTCTCAGTCCTGAACAGCCCCTGATTATACAAGGAATCAGTCTTGTGAGCACTGAGCTCCAATTACCTGAGTTAGTCTATGGAAGGCTTAATGGAATCCAGTGCCACCTGGAAATCTGAAAGAGTATCCTGGTCCCTGTGGGAGGAGTAGTACACCCAAGGCAACCATGAGCACTTACCTTTGCTGCGGAGAAGCTCTGATGTTTCCTTCAGTCTCTGGAAATTATCATCTAGCCCATCTGTAAACACTAGAAGGACCTGTTGTTTATGAGAGAGAGAGGAGGGTGGTGGAGAGCAAGGATGGATGGGAAGAAGGGGATAGGGGCAAGATGAACACTGGAAGTCACATATTTTGTAAAAATGTGAGGATAAGCTTAGCTTTTGTGGTTGTATCTAGCCTTTCACCCTCTTTCATTTCACTCACTCATGTATTACTTTATTATACATTCACTTTTACTTCAACCTCCCTAAGATCCCACACCAAAAAAAGAATTTGAACCAGCTTAATGCATTCCCTTTATCAAAAACACCTTCCCAAAATAGTCTCACAATATTCACCTTTATCAATATTCACCTTTATCAATACCAACAAAACTTCAATACATTTCTATAATTAAAATGTGTTATCTTTACTCACAGAAAAATATAATTTAAAACTGAATTTCATAATTTAAGAAATAAATCCACTGAATGCATGATTGAGGGAAAAACTAAATGTCACTTTCAAAGTTTGGGGATATCATTTTCTAATAAACATCACATAAAATCTCTTCATCTCAGTAGGCTTTAGTGGGTTTATAGTTCTTGGGCACCAGGAAGGGAGGACCACTAACAAGCCATTAGCTAGGTACTAAAGACAGCTCAAAGTGCTGAATGGAACAATAACGGGCCCTACTCTACTTGGCAATCAATGACCATAAGGAGCTAATATCTTCCAAGTTGTCTTTGGAATGAATTTGCATTGTGGAAGAATCTGGATCTCTAAACTATGAGCAACTTGAAGACAGGGATTTATCCTTTTATCCCTACTGGCATTATTTAAGTACAGAGTCTCTAGGACTTAGTAAATATTTATTAATTGAATGAAAACATATCCCTCGTTGCTCTTTACTGAATAAGACTATGGTTTTCCACTAAGCAGACTCTCCAGTGAAGAATAGTTTATTGGCTTCAGTCACAAAAGCCTTATCCCTCCCACCATGGTAATTGGCCTCATATCATGGGTTCTCAGCATTTATTACCTTCACTTTAGCAGAAGAGAGATGGACAGTATGATCTCCCAGGGACTGCAAAAAATCCACATCCATATGGTTGTTCTTGGCAGTCTGATTAATTAAGAAGGTCTTAATAATCTCATCACTATACTTCTTAAAGCCTGAGTCAAACATAAGCTGGCCATTTGAACCAGGGACCAAGTAGCGGAACATGATGTTGAGGCCACCAGAACCACTACAGCTGATGTTGGAAAGCAGGGCCAACTGTTGCATCACCCCTGGCAGTAATCCTTGAAGCTTCTGCTGAACTTGCCTTGTGGAAGTGGAAATATCAATTCCTACAGACAAATCTATGTTGCATTCTTTGAAGATAAAAGAGAAGAAAATCAAATTAGTCATCTATAGATGCATGACCAAGCTCAGAAGATATCAGCCAACCCTCAAAGAAGAACCTCCAGCCAGCATGTAGAAATACAAGCTAAACAATGGTAGTGTTCATTTAATTTGGGGGGTGATTGTTATACAGCAAAGCTAACTGGTACAATATATAGTGTTTCATACCTCCGTTCCTCTGCAGATCCTATTCCCTCTACCTGAGTGTCCTTTCCCATCTCTTCTATCCCAATATGGCTAACCCAATACATGTCCTTCAAGTTGTAGTTCCAGAGACCTCCCTCCCCCAATTCCTCAAATTGACTTATTAAATGCCCCTGCATATCTATGCTACTTTACTTGACCTTCTCTCCCACTAAACAAAGATTCTTTCATAGCAGGGATTATACCATTTTACCCAATGCCTAATACAGATAGATGCTCACTAAATGTTTGATAAACTGATAAAGAAGGGAATATAAGTGAGCTTTGAGTCTCTTTCAGGACATGCTGTACTATTCCCTTCTCCTCCAAAAGTTACTTTCTTCATTCACCACCCATGCATATACCTTATTTCAGAGAAGCATATTAGAAAAGATCAAGACTGACAACCACTCCCAATTTTCTGTTTCTTCTACCTTAAAATTTGTAAGCCTTCCTGGAAGAGTGTTGCAAAAATTTGAAAACCCATTGATCTTTCAGGGTATAGCCACCCACTCACAGACCATGCACAAAATTTCAATGAGGAAGCTAAAGTTGGTCACAGATGCACCTGAATTAGAATCTGGACAAATGACTTAAAATGTAATTTAACAATCATAAAAGGGCCACTATTATTAACTACTTCTGGACAACAAGCATAACTTGCAATTGTCCAGGGCAAGCCAAGAATATGGACATTTTTTCCTTAGCCAGTGCACACTGGAGTATTTGGCTCAGAATCAATAAAAATAATTATAGATTTTAGGGGACAAATTTGATGAAAATAAATAAATACTGGACCCTTTACCAGTGAAAATTGTTATAAACAATGTCTTAAAGATTCTCAGGGATCTGAGATCCAGGGTTAGTTAAGCCATGAGTTTTCCATCCCCTAAATAATACACTCTGTGCTGGCTGGCCAGATAGGTTTCCAGAATTGCCAAGACAGAAAATGTCTTCCTCCTCTCCTTTCATATAAAAATCTTGGTTTTGTGTTGACTTTTAAATCTCTAATTGAAATTCACCAAAATGGGTTTTCACAGATGTAAATCCCATTTCTACATCAGATTTAATTTCAGGAAAAAAAGAATTTCCTTTTTGCAGTATGGTATATTACCCCAATATTTTTAATTTACATTTTCCCAGGAACATTTTCAGCTGGCTTTATTCTGTAAATGCAAGAATATGCAAGCATTTCCCACCCCCACCCCCCCACCCCCAGAATATAGAGGATTGAATCTTACCAAGTTATTTCTAAGGTCTTTATGATTCAGCTTTTGATTCCAGAATTCTGGAATTAATTAGGTTCCAGCCATTACTGAGGTATCCAGCTAATTTTATCAAAAAGTCAAAAGACAAAGCTGAAGATGAATGTAAATCCTAATTTACTATGCGGTACAAAATAATCTGAAAAGAGAAGCTGGAATCCTATGCCTCTTTTCCTGCCCAGGATAATAGCCAAGTACATATAAACACACAAACAAAAGTGTACTTTGACTCCTGAAAAATCTGAACTGCTTAATGCAGGACATCCCACAATCCATGCTTATTTAAAAAATAATTTCACACATCCACTCTTTTCAATTGATTTCTGAATTCACCAAGGGCATGGTAAAGTGTTATCCTTTACACAGTATAAACAAAAATATTAATTTAATACTCCAGAAAATTGGCTCCAGATTTCAACACCAAACTTCTGGAAAGTTCAAACCCTGACTCCCATTATTTCCCCTCTGTATTTCTTAGCCTCTCTCTTGCCTTTCCCATCTGGGAATTAAGTATCATAGTAATAGTATCTGCTTCACATGAGGTTTACATAGGAATGTTGGGCTTTAAGGGTTTCATTATATACCCCTTTATATTATTTCATACTACACTATGGTTTATTATACGTTACTACACTTTATTATGTATTATTATACTATATTAACCACTCCATGCCATTCCATGGCATTCTATACTATATCACACTATATTATACTCTTCTATACTATACTACTCTTCATTATGCCTTCCAATATCATACTATACTGCACTATACTATGCTACACTACACTGCACTACACACTATACTACATTACCCTCCTACTTGAAGTGTAATTTGAGGACCAGCAGGATCATCATCACCTGGGAGCTTGTTAGAAATGCAGAATCTCACCATGACCTACTGAATCAGAATCTGTATTTCAATAAGATCTCCAGATGATTCAAATGCATATTAAAGTTTGAGAGGCCCTCTTATGCTCTACCATACTATACCAAAAAGCAATATTGAACAGTATCTAGTACACAGACTCTAGAACCAGATTGCCTCAAGTTTAAATATCAGCTGGGCTATTTACTTGGGCCAAATAACCTGATTTTCTTGTGACTTAGTTTCCCCAACTGTGAAATAATATCTATTTTATGTGAAGATTAAATGTTTTAACATGTGGAACCCTTGCAATAGCCCCTGGCACAAAAAAATGACCATCTAATGGTTAGCCATTCTGATTATAATGTGATTGTGTTGGAGAATCTCACTCCCTCTGGGTAGGAAGGAATACTATCCATGAAGATATTCTCTGGATCACTTGTACATTGTAAGGTAAGTCTTGGGGGAAGAGAAGATCCAGACTTCTGGGAGGAGGAACACCTGTCTCTGGAACTTACTTCAGGATAAAAACTTGAGGAGTTAAAATGGGGTTGAGGATGACCTCAGCCATATGAAAGCTTCCCGGCAACAAATTAGAGAGGCCTCTGTACAAAGCCGCATAGAGGAAATTGTTTTCTAGTTCATAAGAGCACCTATGTAACTGATCATTATTCTGTTTTGAATTCCCTTTTGGTATGCCCAAACCTTCAATAAATTGTGTTTACCTATTCCAGTCTGGTTCTTCTATCTACAAGGAATAAACCTAAGAGTTGTAAGGACTTTCTAGAGATAGAGTTCTGAGAAAGTTCAGGCCACTGGAGTCCAAAGTAGTAACAGTCATGAGAATGATTAGAAGAATCCCCGGGGGAAGGTGAACCACAGCATCCGGTGTTCAGGCCCACTGTCCTCCCTTCGGGATGACCTTCACTCCCACCTCCAGCTAGAAAGATCAGTTGCATTTTATTAACAGAAATAACATCATCTCTGACACTTAAAACAGGCTCATGGATCAAATAACAAACCCTCACGCACCTTGTGGAATGCAGACCTTAAGAAGAATTTTCTTCTCCAAGTTCTGCAGGGACTCGAAATTCTCTTCATAGTACACTTTCTGCACATCATCAGTAATCTGCAAAAGCTGAGCACTTTTGGCTTCTCCCACCCCAATGGCAAAAATAACGATGTTCCTGTCCCTGAGAGCCTTGGCTGGTATGGCTACGTCATCCTGTGCAACCCCATCAGTGATCACAATCAAATACTGATGAACATTGGGTCTCCCTCCTCTTGAACTGTCAAAAAAAGGCAGAGTAAAAGTCAGGGCTTTCCCAGTACGAGTGCCATCATTCATTTGCACAACTTTTGAGATGGCTCTGTGGATGTCTGCCTTTGAGGAGTATTGGTTGAGCCTGAATTCTTCCTGGGGGGATGAGCTGAACTGCAAAAGGCCAATCTGAATTTCATCAGCACCAATATTAGCTTGGTTCACCATCCTCTTCACGAATCCCTTCATCTTCTCAAAGTCATTTGGGGAGATGGATTCTGAACCGTCTATCAGGAAGATAATATCAGCTTGCCTATTCTTACAGGCTGGGGACAAAAAAGGAGAAAGTAACATTCACTCAGAGCCTGAAACCAATTAATTCTGAGTCCCCAGGGACAGTCTGGGGTGACATACATGCAACACAAAAATATTTTTACAGAGGGTGGACGAGAAAGTCAAAGAAATAAATTTTCTGTGACTCAGCACAAATGAGACAGACACAGCTGTATGATAAAGATAAAATCTAACCAGCTAGCTTCATTCCAGGTCATGGTCACTCTGTGACCAAAATTCACTTTTGGACTCCAAGAAGTCAATACTTTGAGAATGAAGCCTATTTCATTAGATTAGATACATACACTTGGAGGGACAGAGAGACTAAAGAAACAACTTACTCTCTGAAGAGCAGATGTCCTGAACCACATCTCTTTGGATGACCTTCAAGGAATCAAACTCAGGTGTGAAAAAGGTCTTATCTTTAGCTATCTCCTTGAGCTCCATAACATTAGCATTCTTGACTCCAATAGCATAAATGATGACTCCTTCTCCCCTCAGTGCCTCTGCAGGCTCAGCCACTGGATCTTCAGATTTACCGTCAGTGATGATTATGAGATACCAAGGCACATTGCTGCGAGCAGTATCCACAAAGACCTGAGCCATCCTGCTCAAGGCCTCACCAGTCATGGTGCCACCTTTCCTCTGCTGGATGTCATCAATGGCTGCTTTCAGCTCTGCCATACTGGAATACTGGCTAAGGGCAAATTGAATATTAATTCCATCTGAGTACTGAACGACTCCAAACTGTACTCTGTCGGGCCCAATTTGGAACCTCTTTATTGCCTCATTCATGAACACCTTCATTTCGAGAAAATTGGCATCTTTGATGCTGCTAGACCCATCGATGAGGAAGTAAATGTCGGCCCTCTGAATGTGCACACAGTCTAGGCAATAAGAAGAAGGAGTGACCCATTAGAATGGAGTGTGAGATAGTGTGTAGCCAAAGCCTTTAATCCTGATCCCCACCCGTACACCCTTAGTTCTCATCATTCCCTCGGGAGGCAACAGCTTTCTACTGAAAGCACCTGTGACTCTGCCTAGGGATATTGTTTGACCAGAAGCATGATCAGCCACACAGCAGACAGGCCACAATGCCTGGGAGTGAGTTTGGAAGCAGCCACCAAGCAATGATTGACAGGGGAGTAGTGGATACATACCCAGCTCCCTTGCCCGTTGGGTGGGACAGCTCTGAGGGGAACTCAACACAGTTTCCCTGAGTCCCCAGCAAAACTGAGCCCCAGCTGCCTACAGCAATTACCTGCTCACTAATTCAGCCTCTGTTGGCTGCCTTCCTTCCTTTTCTCAAATCTCTACACCCCTACCAGTATCCCCTGGGGACTCCTCCCGGATAAATCACTTGCATCCATATCCTGGTCTCAGTCTGTTTCTGGGTGAACCCTGCTGGAGACATGAAGTAAGTAGTACCTGACATTTTCCAAATGGGACAAGCTAAAGTAAAATATCAGGACATATTTGGAGCTAGGAACTGTCTCGGTATCCAATATTCCTGTTTCCCATGCAAGTCAGACTTCCTAAAATATAAGCAAAAGAGTACGCTTTCTGAAACGTCATTAATTTAGTATAAAACTTTCTGTTTAAAATGAACCATACTTAAATGAATCACTTTGTATTAAGGCTTAGACTCCAAAGGGCAAAATGGATCTACATTTACATCCTTTCTCAACTACTTAGTATCCAGGCTTGCCCCTTTGCATCTCAATTTCCTAATCTATCAAATGGCAATCTTCACACCTATTCAGTAAGATTATAGTGAGGACTAAATAAGATCATAGAAAAATAGAAGAGCTGAGTATTAAAAATTAATGATTAAGATCACCCACTGCCACATAGCAGATTCCTAAAAAAAAAAAAAAAAAATGACGTATAATTTTCTCCTTGCACCCCTCAGAAAATGTGGTCCAGCCTTATGTTTCTAATCTCTAGACTCCTCATCCCAGGGAGAATGGAGAGCCTTTTCGTGTTTTCTGGCTGAAAGGAAGTGGTCTGAGGAGGCAGATGGGCTCCCTTGCTCAGGCCTTTCATTTGGGAGAACCTTGGTCCATGTGATATGTGGGACATAGTTATATTTTAAAAAAGTATTTTTTTTCTGAATGAAATTCTATTGTAACCAGGCATCCTGCATTGTATCTGGCAATCCTATACTGGCAGGGCAGGCACGGGAAGGAGGTGTGACTTGGAAGAGTGTGGAGAATAGTTATCCATCTCTCTGGTAAAGTGTTTATTGAATACTTGGAGACTCAAGGAGAAGTTATAGAAAAAGAAGGCAGAAATTCAGATCTTGCCGGAAGCCAGCACCCACTGATGACAGGTAGATGGCTGGCCTGAGTCTGAGAAAAAGACTTTTGGGCAGGAAGAGGCATCTCTGGAGCCAGTTCCATGCAGCAGTGGTCCAAAGTGGCTCCTCTGCAGCCCAGGGCCTTTGCAATGTCCAAAGGATCCTAGAGCCCTAAAGACTCTCTGGCAATATACATTCAGGACAATCTTGGCAGATGGAAGTTTGAGGCAGAAGGGAACAGAGAGAATAATTTTTATAGTCTGGATGCTGCTATGCATCCATATCTATTACACACACAAAGTGCTTAGCAGAGTATGTGACACGTAGCTGATGACCAATAAATGGTAGATATTATGATCTTGTAGTCATCCAGGACAAATTTCTGATAAAACTGCCCCAACTTCCTTTTACCTCTAACCACTCTAGACTTGGAGTTGATTTTCCTGATTCCAGGTTTCTTTTTAGCGGCTATGTAGTCTGGGAACAAAACCAACTCTCAGCCCTTGTCTGTGAATTAGAAGAAGAGAAAAGGAGACTTCTCTTTCCTTCCTCCCTACAGATTATAGGTAGGGGGTGCACAATGAAATGAAATTCGTATTTAATGATTTTGTTTCTCATTCCTAGGACGGAGAAAGGGACAAAAAAATACAGGCCAAAACAAAAGATGGGAATTAATTTAAATATTTTAAATCTCTAGACCTCAGCACAAATAATGAAGAAATTGCAAGATTGTTTAATGATTGTTTAAAAAAAAAAAAGGCTCAGTGATTTTCCCCTGAAGACATAATCACAGCCTTTTGAATTTTAAGCTAATTATCTACATTTCAAGTAGTCAACTTCTTTCTATTATTCTGATTTGAATCTCAGAAATATTAGCACGGGTGGACAAAAATAGACATATGAACAGACAGACACAAAGATACTTATGATAGCCAGTAAGTGGAAAATTATGGATTTAAAATTCAGGCAGTTTGACTCAAGATGCATATACTTAACTGCTATGTTTTCTCTGGTATTTTTTTGAAACCGAATACACAGTAGGAGCTCTCCTAATCAACTTCCTCTTAAGTGGCTCACCAGATAATTGACTTTCTCCCCTCACATCAATAACACATGAGTGATGTTCCCACAATACGCTGAGTGCCCTCCCCCTGGAAGACCCCAAGGGCAACACTACACAGTTCTGCTTCACTCAGTGAAAGATGTGAAAATTAATAAAGGGAAACCTCTCTAAAATGGAGACAGGAGAACAGAAAGAAAAATTCTCATGCCCTACCACTTGTCCATGTCAGGCCCCAACAGAAGAATCCTCAGCAGAAAAGAATCAATTATAGCCCCAATAGGAAAAAAAAAATGAATAATGCATCTCCTACAAGAAATCAACTACCCCAGCAATTCAGCCAATGAGAAACCACCATCGCTCTGTAACTCTTGAATTTTTCCAATGGACTTTCATTCAAAATAATCCCTCCCAATTTCTTCCTTCTCAATAAAATAATATTCCTCTCCTTTGTTTGTTGAGCTTGCCTACTGTTGTTGCTATAGCTTGCCTATCTGAATTGCAGTTCTCTGCTATTTCCAAATACACCCATTTTTACTGGTAAAATAACTGACTTTAATTGTAAGGTCAACAAAGAGTAAGTCTAACCAAGAGCAACATAGGTTTGTCCTCAGCCTATTTATGGTAGTTTTGTTACTACAATTATACAATAAATCAAATATTGTGCAAATCAATAGGATATGAGTGTGAATAAAAGGGGTTTATTATGTCTATGAAATCAAAGTAACTCCTTAGAAAAGACCCAATAAAGGTAAATTGTTTTAAAGGAAACTGTTAGTGTATCAGATAGCACTACAAAAATTGAATTTTTGAGACCATAAAAATAAGGATTCCATACGAAGATTGTTTCAAAAATAGCTGTCTTCTTTTTCTTTCTTTCTTTTTTTTTTTTAGATTTTATTTATTTATTCATGAGAGACAGAGAGAGAGGCAGAAACATAGGCAGAGAGAGAAGCAGGCACCCTGCAGGGAGCCTGATGCAGGACTCGATCCCAGGACCCCGGAATCATGACCTGAGCCAAAGGTCAACCACTGAGCCACCCAGGCACCCCTCAAAAGTGGCTAAGTTTTCTTCCCATTTTAAAGAAACTGAAGCTAGAAATTCTAGAAACTATACTATTGGATGATTGATGAAGAAAATATACAGAACTCCAATCAGCAGGGCTCATATTCAAAAAAGCCTTGGCTCTACACAAAAGATTAGCAAATTAATGTTCATTTATATTTGGAGTAAAAAAATTTTTTTATTGATGTTTGATTTGCCAACACATAGTATAACACCCAATGCTCATCCCATCGACTGCCTTCCTCAGTGCCCATCACCCAGTTACCCCATCCCCCTGCCCGCCTCCCCTTCCACTACCCTTTGCTTGTTCCCAGAGTTAGGAGTCTCTCAAGTTTTGTTACCCTCTCTAATTTTTCTCACTCATTTTCCCTCCTTTCCCTTATAATCCCTTCCACTATTTCTTATGCTGAGTGAAGTAAGTCAATTGGAGAAGGACAGTCATCATATGGTTTCACTCATACAGGGAATATAAGAAATATAAGAAGTCAAAATTTTTAATTTCAGGAATGTTTTTATCTTTTTAGAAGTCATTTTCTACTCAAGGAGCTTCAGATTTAGTAAATCCATACTAGATCCCTAGATTTGCTTCTACAGCAAATATACATATATTTTCATGAAATTGAGAAAAAGAATGAGGAAAAGGAATCAAAACAAAACAAAGATTTTATAACTATTCTGTTCCTGTTTTTAAATCAGTTGACTCCAAAATCTTTCCTTGGTTGAGGAGTATAGGAGGTGGGTATATGGAACAAGTAAAGTAAAGATTTTTTTTAAAAAGATCAAATTTGGAAAAGGTCCACCTACCTTCTTGCGGGGCCTGGCCCATCCCAGAAATGGAAACACTTGTGTCCACAGTCTCAGGGCAGAGTTGGTTCTTAATCTTGCTTCCCACAACAGAGAGTTGTAGAAAGGACTCCAGTGAGATGACATGCTTCCAAGGAGGATATGATGCTATATTTTCCAGGTCTTTACTCTCTGAGGCACGGTGGGTGCCTACCGCATAGATGGTAACCCCTGCCCTACGGAGGAGAGAAGCTGGCTCAGACAACTGGTCTTGGGAGAAACCTTCTGTGATGACCACGGCCATCTGCAGCACACCCTGCTTGGATCGGCTGCCCCTCTCCTCAACAAAAACCTCATTTCTCAGGAAATCCAAGGCAGCACCAGTCTTGGTCCTTCCACTTCTTCTCCGGTAGGTTAATTTGTCCAAATGCTCCAACATTTTGGCTGGGGTCTGAAATGTGTCCAGGGAAAACTCCAGTCGTGGTTCCTCACTGTAAAAGACCAAGCCAATTCTCACACCATCAGGATGAACATTTAGAGAGCTGACGGTGGTCTTTAAGAAGTCGATAACTTGTTGGAAATTCCATTGCTTGTCCCTGCTGAATTCCTCAACAAGGAAGACTAAATCAGCTGGGATGGCCATTGGACATGCTATAAACAAAAACAGAAAGAAGGGCTAAGCATGAGAACAGAATAATAAAGACAATATTCCTTTTGTATTATGCTATATTTTCACTAATGTATTATGTTATATTTTTATATAGTGTACTAATATATTTCATATTACAAGTTCTAATAAATATGTTATACTAACTTATATTAATGAGTTTTTAAATTTAGTGGAAGCCTTTATGACCGGTATTTGGCATGATGGTCAAAGATCACAGGTTTCATATTTATCACAAAATTTTTCACTGGAAAGAGTATTTACATCACTTGCAAAATATGTAAACATATGAATATCCACAAGAAAGTGCTTTCAGATCATTTTTTCAATTCATCAAAGTCCATTAGAAGCATCTGAGTCTGGCTCGACTAGGTTTTGTTCTTAATTTTTCTAGATTCAGGAAACATTGAGTCAAATTCTCTATTATAGGCCTAACATATCCTTGGTTTAATAATGTTTCCTCTTGATAAAGATGCAAATAAGAAATTGTGACTATTAACTTGTGCATCTTTCTCTGATAAATCTCATGTCACTTCAACAGAGGCAACATGAGATGTTGCAAGGTCCTGTGAAAAAAATCTTTGCCCACAAATTGGGATAACTGGCTTTTTAATTCTCCTATAAAAGAACCTTGGCTTGAACCTGCCTCAAATGGGAGAATAGAGCTATCACTGCATGAACTCCCTTCCAAGTTTAGGGCAGTGCTTAACATAGAGAAACCCACTGAGTCCACATACCAGAGAGGTCCAAATCTCTTTTGACACATGAAAACAGAAATCTCCCTAGTGCAGACCCAAACATGCAGAAGGCTAAAGCCAAGGTATCAACAGCTGAGTCCTGTCAAATAAAGTTTAGAGAGGCAACAGAATCACCTTATGACTTATCTTTGGACTCTCGATGTCCTGTAATTTCTTATAAAGAACCAAAAACAATCCTAGTTTTAAAAAGAGTGTTGCCTCTGATTTTGCCAAGTCTAAAACACTTCCTATAGAAACTCCAAGAATCTCCGACTTCTTGCTTCCTTCACCTGCTTATACCACATGTTATTACAGTTGACCCTTGATCAACATGGGTTTGCCCTGCGCTGGTCCTCTTACATACGTGAATTTTCTTTCTTTTTAAGAGCTAACACCAAAAACCACAGGCATTTATTTACAGCTGCCCACCCAAGTCTCTATAAGACACAATAAAAGGTACCTGCTAGCCTCTGAGTATGAGGGAGGCCCACCCAGGCTACCAGGGGCCCTGGGACTGGGCAGGGCTGCAGGTTGCCCTGTGAGTCCATGGGGTGGTTGGGTAAAGTGCCAGGTCTGGGGCAGGAGCTGGGCTGAAGCAGAGAAACATGTTCAGAGGGCAGAGATGGCACTGCACAGGAACCCATGAGCCCCTGGTACACCAACACACTCCCACTTGGTTGTCCACTCACTGGGGTCTCTGACAGGCCCATTTCCATGGTAGTGCCCTTGCCCCTCAGAGGCCAGTGCACTCACAGGTGGCCACATTTCCAGTAAATATATGTACAGTACTATAAATATATTTTCTCATCTGTATGATTTTTTAACATTTTTTTCCTCTCTAGCTAACTTTATTGAAGAATACAGTATATGATACATATAACACAAAAAATTGTTAATTCACTGTTTAGGCTATCTGTAAGTTTTCTGGTCAACAGGAGGCTATTACTAGTTAAGTTTTGGGGAGCCAAAATTCATATGGAGTTTTTCAACTGTGGGGGCTGGGGTAAGTGCCCCTAACCCCTGAGTTGTTCAAGGATCAACTGTATTCTCCTTACAAGTTGTCTTTAGGGTTCATCCCCTTTCCTCACTATCAGAGCCACCATTGGTCTAGACCCAGGCATCCTTCCAATGGGAATAGGTTACGGTTCAGCCTTAAAATCCTTCTCAGTCTGAGGTGTCATGTAGAATTCAGCCTGCCCCGGAAGCCTTCCTTAAAGACCACTTTAGTGATGTCATTTTTTCCTGCTTAAAAGCCTATAGTTACTTCCCAGTGCCTTTGGGATCCTGGGATTCATCCTACCTCGTCTGATCTCATCTCTTACTACCTCCAAACCCTCTCCCTCCTCCAATTGGCTCCATTTTGTCACTTTATTCCATATTTATCCAGCCCATTCCCACTTCCACACCCTTTCTCATGCTCTTCCTCTTACCAAGAGCAGCCTCTTCCGTTTTCCCTATATATTAAGATCATACCCATTATTGAGCGGAGGGGCCAACACAATTCCTTCTGGGTCAAATTCTCCATTACACTTTCCTTCTAGTCTACTTCTACTTAATGTAGTGTCTGTAAGATGCCTCTTAGTTCCTTAGGATCTCTGCTTGGATTTTCCTCATCTTGTCTCACATGTGTATGTCTCTTTTGACTATAAAATTCCAAGGACTTTCAAGCTCTACATGTTGAGAGGTCTGGGCAGAGCTATAATAGTTCAGAGAAAGGAGGGATATATCACTTCTGTTGTGAGGATCAACCATAAGCACTGTCAAGAGGATAACTTAACAACTGAAGGACAAAGTTTTACCTGTAGCCATTCCAGGCTAATAGTACAGTGTATTCAAGGGCAGGACAGTGGTAGGAAAGCATGACACATATATAGCAAATGGTGAGTAGTTCAGCTTGGCTAATAGTTAGAATGTATAAAAGGACTTATAGAAGATAAGGCTCAATGGTTCTCATCCCCAGGGGACATTTTGAAATATATGGCAGTGTTTTGAATTGTCATGGGGGATGCCACTGTCAGAAACCAGGAATGCCAGACCCTGACAATGCACTGTACAATCCTACACTACAAATCATCTTACTCAAAATGTTAATAGCACCTCCCTTAAGCATTTTGAACACCAGCTTCTCTGGGGAGAAGCCTGAATACCCCTTCTCCTGGAGAAGGCATATGGTAACTTGAATTATTGCTCAGAAACATTCACTCCCTACATCTCACTTCCATGGGAGGACTATACTTTCTTACTCCATTGATGATGACATGACTATATGACTTACTTGGCCAATGGGATGTTAGCAGATGATGAAGGAGAGGCCTTAAAAGTGCTTATGTAATTAGATTTTCTCTCTTGCACCTCTGCAATTCCCATGGGGATATGTATAATGTGCCCAGACTAGCCTAATAATCCCAGGAGGAAGATAAGCGCTATGGAGCAGAGCAAAATGTAGATCAACCAACCTTTAGCCAAAGCTCAAATCTGTGGATAAGCCAAGGCAAGATCAGCAAAACCATTCCATTGAGCCCAAAAAGATCAGCTGATTCCAGCAGATCAGTGAAAATAAATGATTCTTTTCAGCCCCTGACTTTTCAGATGGTTTCTTATGCAGCATCACTGTGACCATAGTTAATTAATATAATGTGTGTGCTTGAGGAAGCCCAATTTTGCCTCTTCTTCCCCATCCACTGGTGCTAGTATCTCATTATCGAGAAATCCAGAATGCCCCCCTTCTCAGCTTTTTCTCCAGAGTTTCTGAGGCCTCTCAGTGGCTCACACACGTAGGCACCAAACCTTACCTACTCGAGTCTCCTTCTCAGACGCAATCCCGAATTGAGGCTTCCCAGTCCCTTGGATAACCACACTCACATCCTGCATCAACTGTCTGACTCCATCTTCTCCTTGCATCTCGTATATAAGGGGTGGAGTTGCCATCCCCTCCAGTTCTTTCCTGTCAAAGTCCTGTACACCCACAGACATGACTTTCACTCCTTTCTCCCTCAGTGTTTGTGCAGCATCCCAGACCTCATCTTCAGATTTGCCTGAGGTCATGACCACTGCATATTGGGGAATGCCCTGGAGAAACCGGCTTCCTGCTGCCTCCTGGAAGAAGGTCTGATGAAGGTATCGCAGAGCTTTGCCCGTCCTCCTGGAGCCACCCCGGAGCAAAAAGTGCTCACGGATGTGAGCAATCATCTCATCCCGGGTATGGTAGGTATTGAGCAAAAATTCAGTATGACCTTGACCACCATACTGAGCCAGACCAATCTGGTACTTGTCCCTGCCAACATCCAGCAGGCCAACCACTCTGGAGATGAAATTCTGCATCCACTGGAAACTGGCCTGTGATGTATTCTGTGAGGTGTCAGCAAGAAAGACCACATCTGCATAAGCTTGAGTGAATTCTGGAATCAAAGAGAGGAGAAAGAAGGAAAAGACATAGAGGAGAAAGTAAATCAAATCAAGATCTCATGGGATGCCTGGGTGGCTCAGTGGTTTAGCACCTCCCTTCAGCCCAGGGCATAATCCTGGAGAGCAAGTCCCTCATCGGACTCCCTGCATGGAGCCTGCTTCTCCCTCTGCCTATGTCTCTGCCTCTCTCTGTGTGGGTCTCTAATAAATAAATAAATTTTAAAAAATCAAGATCTCATGGATACAGAAGAGAGAGAGGTACTATATTTATATAATGGTGTCCATTTTGTATTTCCACCTCCTATCACAAGACTCTCTCCCCCTTACATCCTACTGCTTTTGTTGTCTGCCTTATTAGACTAAAGCAACTCTTGCCTATTCTTCTTCCACCAATGGAAGAGGCAAGGAAAATGGACATATATGGAGCAGTTATTTTGTGCTAGTAATTTTTATACACATTATCTGACTTAAACCCCATAAAGTATCCTACTAGGCAAGTGCTATTATCTTCATTGTACAGATAAGAACATTAATGTGAAGGAATGAAGCTGCTTGTCCATGCTCACATAACTAAACAGTGGCACAAGCAGGATAAAAAACATAGATCTTCTGGTCTTCCTTTGAACAACATGGCAGGATGTCCCACAAGAAGTATTCATTCTTCAACTCCCAGCACCAATGTTCCTTCACCTAGGAAGTCCTCTCAGGTTCTCCAGTGATGGCAACCAGCTCCTTCTCCTGCCTTCCTACTACACTCAGTGCATTCTGGCTCATTAATAATTAGGTGCTCTGATTGGAAATGTAGGGTTTTGATGAAGCTTCTTACCTTTTATCTTACCCTCTACTGCTGAGCACAGAGTCTGAAGAATGCCTCCTGAGAAATCCTGAAGGATGTTGAAGTTTTCGATGTTGAAGAGAAACTTCTCAAATGGCTCGCTGGCTATTTTTTGCAGTTCCTGGACATCCTGGACATTGACCCCTACTACATACACAACAACTCCATCTTCTTTTAACTTGTTGGCTGCCTCCTGAACTTCATCATTTGACTCCCCATCTGTCACCAGGATAACTATCTGAGGAACACTGTCCTTGGCCCGGCTGCCAGCTGCCTCTGTCAAGTAGTGCATCCTGATAAACTCCAGGGCACTCCCTGTGTTTGTGTCTCCTGTACGGTAGGGAAGATTCTGAATCTGCTCCAGGACCACACTCTTCAGAGGGTACTGGTTCAGCTGAAAGGCTGGGTAGATGTTGTCATTATACTGAGCAAGTCCCACTCGGACCTGGTCACTGCTGATGTCAAGCCCCAAGATGACAGAGTAAAGGAAGTTCTTCACTTTCTGGAAGTTCTGGGGCCCAATGCTGGTTGAGCTATCTACTAGGAAGACAATGTCTGCCAGAGCTGCCTCTCTGCAAGCTGCAAGAAAAAGAACAAAAGGCATGGAGTCTGTGGGTCTCACTCAAAATGCTGAGAACCAATGGAGCTGAATGGTGTACAGAAAGGAGAGCAGTGCCAGTTAGACTATACTCTGTGGACTATACACCCTAAATGACAGTGCTCAGAGGAGTGACAACCTCCCTGTGCTTTTTCTTCCCTCTATTCCATCATCTGAGGCTTCTGTCCTGTTCTATTGATACTTCCGATCTTGAAACCCGTTTGGACAATCCCTTCAATCTCATTAAGAAAAACCCTTCTATAAATGTAGCAGCATTCTTAGAAAGGGGTTGTCCTCTTTCTAGTGCTAATAAACTTCATCTCTATAAGTGTGCTGGTACCAACAAGTCAGAAAGCTGGAATATATCCTGTATTCCATGATACATGTCATAGTAGCTCCATCATTTAGGAGCCCTGTGACCTATTTATCACTCATCTTTTTGGGACTCAATTTTCTTCTTTGCAGCACTGAAATTTTATACCATCACTCACACTCTCAAGAGTAGTTTTGAGGATAAAATAAGATAGTCTACTGTAGACTCTCCCCAGGTCCTTTTGAATTCCTTATTACCATTTCTGTACACTGTTCCTTGGAGGACTTCTCTTCAGCTACTGGAGCTGCTTTGCCCACAATTTATGAAAGCCTAGCTGCCAGCATAATTTATATTCCTGAGTTCTCCTGTAGGATAATGCTAAAACTACCCTCTGTGGAACTTTTGCCTAAGATTTCATTCTTCCTTTCTTTCCTCTACCTCTCCGTCCTGTATCCCCCACATCTTTACCAACCCATTGGGAGCTCTTCCATAATAAATAATGTATATCCAAATCCTTGCCTCAAGCTCTGCTTCTGAGGGACACAATCTACAACACCTGGCCTATTAGAATGGATCTGCTCTTAAAAACCTGGGATCAAATCCAGTTATATTACCTTTGACCTGTTTCCTCGCTTGAAAAATGTAAATAATAATGCCAGTTGCCTTAGATATCTATATAAAAGTAAATAATAATTACCCTGTGCATCACACACATCCCCATGAGTCTAACAAAGAATTGCCTTATGTATGTATCTACCAGTCAGATGGGCAATTTAAGCAAGTTTGGCAAACTATATATTACCAAGCATATGGTAGTTAATATTACTAAGTATATAAACCTTTTGTGTAAACCCTGAAGTGACACACAAAAGCAAGGTATATAATTTGGTTGTACAGATGCGATACCACCACCAAACTGCTGCAGCATCAAATGGGTGAAAAGTTTTAGCACTTCTTCCAATTTACCTACCTTATGTAGAAATACCAAAATAATGAATAAGTTATTATTTGCTCTATTTTCTTGAGCATTTTGATGAAAACCACTACGAAGCTCCTCTTTCTCAGCTCAAAGTTTTTTCTCATAGAATTAAGTAATTAACTCATTAAGGATTTCTGTAAGTCTCTGCCCCATCACCACCAACAGAAGTACAAAGCTAATGAGAGTTATATCTTCACAGATAATGACCATAATGCTATCACCTCTGATGAGCTGAGCACTGTGATAAGTACTTGACCTGTATAGTTTTATTTAATGCTTTCAACAACTTTCTGAGGCAGATACTACCATCCTAGGAAAATTTAGATTGAGAGAAAGTAACTTGTTCAAATTGACACAGTTAAAAAGTAGAGAACTGGAATTTGAACCCAGACCTTACTTTTCCCTAAATTCATCCTCATAATAACCAATATATTATACCAACACATTGGCAGTAAAATAAGCAAGCTATGCAGAGGATCTAGATCTACTGCCCCTCTCTCCTCTTCTGCCCCTCATCCAGGCAACATGGATAAATTAATCTAGGAATAATATCAGTCTGGGAACCAATATTCTTCCTTCAAAAATGGACTTACGCTACCAGCATATGCCTACAAGATTTATTTTAGAAGTTGGTGAGTTTCTGGTCAATGATTGAAGGGGAGCAGAGAGTACAGATAGTTTGGGGACACTGTGATATTAAAATCCAACATACACATAGGGAAAATAAGAAGGACAATGGGAGCGATGGATAAGAGATAAAGCTTTGAGCTCTGTAACTTCTAGATCAGAAACAAGAAGGAGAAAGTTTCTGTACCTGGAAAGACACTGTCAACAGGTTGAGCTGCCTTTGCCAAAGTATCACAGACCTGTTGCCGCAGCTTCTGAGCATGACTGCCCAGATCAGGGAAGTTGGGAACAAAAGAGGTGAACTTCTCCGCAGGACTGCTGGCGATCTCCTTGAGCTCCGCCAAAACTGCATCTTTGACACCAACGGTATAAAGTAGTACGCCTGCCCTCTTCAATGCCTTGGCAGCTTCCTGCACAGGATCCTCAGCTGGGCTGTTGCTGATCACCATGGCCATCTGAGGCACACCCTGGCTGGCCCGACTCCCTGCTGTTGCCTGGAAGTGGTGATCTAGAAGAAACTGCAGAGCCAGGCCCATCTTGTGGCCCCCAGATTTAGGCTGAAGTTTTTGAATGTGTTTCAACACATCACCTTTGCGGGGGTAGGTAGAAAGCAGGAATTCAGACCGGGGCACATCACCATACTGAGCCAGCCCCACGCGGATGCTGTCTTTGCTGACATTGAAGCTGTTTACCATGATGTACAAGAAGTTCCGCACACTGCGTATATCCTGGGTGTTGAGGCTGGTGTCCACTAGAAACACAACATCTCCCACAGATGCCTCCCTGCAGACTGGAGAAGAGAGACAATTCAAAATAAAACATCACAAAATTGACAGCTATGGCTATGACTCTCTCTCCCCATTCGTGGCCTTTACAGCCCACAGATCTGCCTGCATGGCTCTTTGACAGTAGCTAGCATGCACAACCTAAGCATATCATCATCTTCCTGGGCTTCCTCATAGCCACCATCTACCCTTATTCACCTTCTACTCTCTGTTTCATTCTAACAGACATCTGACCCATTCAGCGAGATCCCTGACCGTGGCCCTCCATCCATCCCTTAAAGTTAATAAAAGAAAATAATTTTGACCAGTAGAAGATGCTGCTGGTACCCCACCTAGATCTTTGCTGGCTGGCACACCTATGTCCTAGCTGCTTCAAGCGCTATAGTTAACTGCTTCCCTCTGACACTTTGTCTAGAGACCTGTCCATGGCTGAAGGGAGAAGAGCAGCCACATCTGGAGACACCTGGAAAATCATACCACCTGAGTGGCCAATGTTCAATGACACAGGGTTACAAACACCTGGCCCCGTTGGTCTCATGGTGCTGTTTAGACTCTAGCAGCTTCCATGGCTCAGGCCAAGGCTGGATGTTACCTGAGGCTACATCCTTGCTTGGCTTCTTCAACCTCCAGCCTATCTCACTTCTCTTTGGTCTGTCCTAAAGAGTATTCCCTTACAATAACACGTTCACCAAATCCCTGTCCCAGTCTCTGCATCTTGAGAACCTGACCTAAGACATCTGCTTTGCAGTTCTGAGCTCTCTAGCAACCATAGTTTTATCTCGTGCCATTACTGTAAGTTTGGCTCCTATTTGTCCATTGGCTCCCTGAACTCAAGCTTGCACTATACAACTACTTCTCCCAAACCCAGTTCTAACCCCGGAAACCACAACCCCAACAGTGGCCAGAGCAAGTGGTGCTCCAGCTGGGCCCACCCTGGTCTCCAGCATAAAAGGAATCAGACACCAGGTGGCTGTAGGACTGGAGCCAATAGCTAATCTTTCTGCTTCTCAGATTGCATCTCTCTATAATAAGGGTTTGACCAGATGACCTGGTCTCTTCCAACTCAAACATTGCATTTCTGTGACAAGAAGTAAATATACAGATTAAATACTGTGCATGTGTGGACAAAAAAAAGAGAAGCAGTAATTATGATCTCTCTGTTCGTCAGTAACCAGCATGACTTGTCCCCTGTACTTCACAATTTAATTGTGATGACGGTAGGAGAATACATGAATCAATGATGGGAGAGAGGAGAAACAAAAGCAGAAAACAGCTGAAGATGATGTTAGCATCAAGTGGCTCAACAACAAGGGATGATTATCCCACACAGATTAAATATATCTTGCATTTGGTTTGTGCCAGGAGGGTTAACATACTGACTGGGGTTGGCCCTGTACTCTTCTTCCCTCTCCACTTTAATCTCCATAGTCCAGGCTCCTTAGTCCAAGTTCTCAAAGCTGCCATGTGGTCCCTACATGCCATTCCATCCACTGAGTTTCTTTCTCTTTCTCTTTCTCTCTCTCTCTCTCTCTCTCTCTCTCTCTCTCTCTCTCTTTGGACAAAGTCCCATGGAATCATGTTCTTTTATCTTGATTTGTAATGTAACATTCATCAATGTGCTTATGGCTAATGGCAGTCTCCCTGATTAGACAATGGGCTTCAGACAAACAGATGCCATATCTTTTGTTTGTTTATCCATCACTTGCATGTCTAGTATAGTCACCTCCAAAAAAATATTTAATGAAGGAAATATATAGGAAAGAGAAAAGAAGAGAGGGAGAGAGAAAGGGAGAAGATATCACTTAGAAGAATGGAAATATTGAACATGAATGAAACTAAATAAGAGTATCAGAAAATTTTAGAGTTAGAAATAATCCTATGAGATTATATAATACAATACTGTAGCCACTAGATATATGTGGTGATTGAGCCCTTGGAATGTAGCTAGTACAAATGAGCAAATAAATTTAAAGTTTTACTGAATTTTAATTTAAATAGTCGCATGTGCCTAGTGGCCACTATATTGAAAAATGCAAGTACAGAATAATGAATCCAATTCATCCATCTCACAGATAAGGAAAGTAAGACCTAGAAAGGCAAAGTAAGTCACATAAATCAGTTCGAACAGCTAGTCTTAGAAACCATGTCTCCTGACACCCAGTCCATACTTTGGACTGCCAGAAAGAAGATAAAATTGAAAGTCCATATTATAGAAAGGTAAAGATCCTGTAAGAGTTAGGCAGAGAAGAGCTAATGAAGGGTGGCATGCTCCAGGGACACTAAATCCATCTGCCGCTTCTAGATTCCAGAGTCCCTCTTCTCAGGAGTTTGCTTAATCTTGGTCAGAAAGCCAAGTGGAATCATGATTATTGAAAAGGCAGATAATGAATGAGCTCATGGACCTTTAAGCTTTATTTCCCTTTGGCACTCCAGGATGCAATCACATTGAGAGGAGAGAGTTCTGTGAGTACTCCAGGGATGGCTGACTGGTTTGTCTCCTCAACATCTCTTTTCAGAGGGATCAAACACAGACATGGAAGTGTTTCCCTGATCTTTCCAATTATAGAATAGTTTTTCAGGTTCCATGACATGCACCTTGAGATATATATTACATTTTCATACATTGTTATTTTTCTTAACCCCCCCCCACCAGTTCTTTGTCATATTAGAAGGTGTTTTGAAACATGAAAAGACTGCCACAGCTTCTGCTCACAAGAGCAGGGAGTCCAAGCTGGAGGGAAAATATAGAGAGCTTCATGGGTTTTTTTCCCCAACAAATAACAGCCTGTGTAGTTATATATAAATATTTAGACCTCAATATTGTCTCGGTGGGGCTTCAGGCTACTCAAACAATCTTTTCATGAGACTTTCATTGCGAAAAGTCACAATAATCTGTTAAAATGACTGTAAAAAAAATTGCAGAGGAGTCACTGGCATCTAGTGAAGCTATCCATCTTGTGATGACAATTACATCTCAGAATAGCTCTGCCAAAGGAGATAAAGCACAATGCAGAGTCAAGAGAATAGGCCCATGTTTACAAAAGCATTTGAGAGCCTGGTAATACATTCAGAAGTATAGCATTTTTCATAGCTTTTTTTTTTTTTTTTGTCATATGAGGTTAAGCTTTGAAAAAATCAATGTCCATCATTCACTAAAAGCTTCTAGATTCTAAATTCTTCTAAAAAGAAGCATTTCCCTTTCATTAATAATGAAGCTTCTATAATATTTTCTTTCAAGATTCACTACTACTAGGTTCCTGGCAAGGTCATCATTTTTGGCTTAGAGAATCCAATGCATAATGCATTACCAATTCTCTGTGACTTGATGAAGCCAAAACTAGCTGCAAGGAAGATGAACTCCCAAAATGTCTTCCAAGTCTTCATTCTGGTTATGTACCTAAGGAAAAAAAAGAAACCTCATAATTAAAATTATGTCTTCATACAGTTAAAATGAGTGCATCATATCATGTGCTAGTTATATCTCAAAAAGTGAATAAAAAATGTATATATAACAATGTCTTTGCCCAAACCAATAGAAACTTGATAAAAAATAAATAAATAAAGGACTGTGGCTACATTGTTTCAATTGTACAAGAAAAATTATCTTGATGACCCAACTCAGGAAGAGTTTTGTAAACACCCGGAGTGTATACCTCAGACTTCACTGTTTAAAGTTGTCCAGATATGACTATAAAAGGATAAAGCATATGGAGCATGGGTTGAATTTCTGTTTCACACACCAAATTCATTTGGGGGAACATAAACATTTCTGGATGATTTTGCTTGTATTTTTATACAAGCATTGGATGACCTTTATAAATATTTGTAGCATGCAGAAATATTCAAATATCTTGGGAGCACATCTGCTTGATAAAATCAGGATAGCCTGAAAATATTTTATATGTTCCCAGAAGAAGCAGAACATCAGACTTCCCTCCCCTAAACTTGGATTCATTTCCAAAGGCCTCCATGAAAATTATCTAGTCCCAGTTCCATTTCTGTTTTTCAACTCAAAAGAAGTCCAGGTTTTTAAAAAATAAGAAAATCATGGAATTCACATTAGATGAGGTTTCAACTGGAACAGTGAATACCTCATCTTTATCTTCTTAGCCACCCATCCCCAGCATCCTCATAAGTTCGATCATTGTGTTGTAGGAAGAGAATGTCCTTGTTCTTAAGAAATATAAGGGGGTTAAGAGTAAGGATTCTTGAGGATAGATTGCCTGAGTTTAAATCCCAGACCTATTACTTAATAGTTGATCTTGGGTAAGTTGCTTTACTGCTCTGTACCTCAATTTCCCCATTCATAAAATTGGAACAAGAATAGCATCTACTTCATAGTCTTGCAATCAGGATTAAGTGAGCTGTAAAACAATTCACATATGCCTGACATTGAAATCACTCCTAAGATGCTTCTTAAATAAAATAAGTCTTCTTGGATACTCACTAAGACATAAAAGTGTTGCTTCTAACTTGAAACTCAGAATCTGTAGAGATAAAGGAACACTAATACTCTGCATTGTGTGCTAATAAGGAGGTTATTTTGTTATATGTGTTTTAATTTATATTTTTTACTTAATTCATTCAAATTTCACTCTCAATTGATTGCTATTTTGTAAGTTACTATGCTGATATCTCCATGTTCCTCACCTCAAACCTGGGAAAGGCCACCAGAGCAGACCTTACTCTGCTCATCTTGTTAATGGAAATGAAGAAATCAGGCCCCAGAAAGGTTAAATAGCATACCACAGCTACAAGTCCATGGACCTTCTGTCAGGCTCTGTCCCATGTAACCCGACTTCAGGTACAACACATGACAGGAACTCTAACCCTTCAGTGAAAATCCCCAAGTCCAGACTGTCACTCAATGCTCCATAATCTGACTCATGTGAAATGAAGACCTGTGGGTAAGTTACCATGGCATAAAAATGTGAGCTGAAGCCCTAGTTCCTGTATCTACCAATCTGTCTTCCAAGAGTAGTTTTATGGACAAAACGCTGTATTAGGTGCTCCGGAGAATGGAATTACAAACCTTGCTCTTATGTTTAGATAACTGAACAATCTATTTGGGGAGATTAACTTTACATACCAAAAACACTAAAAAATTCAGGAAACTTTAAACACATATTTTAAACGTACCAAAGAGTTTAAGTAAGCATCTCATTGTGTCTATATCACTTTGCAGCCATGGCCCCTTTATGTGGAACATTGTGGGGAAACCATACCACGATACCCAGAAATCCCAGCTATCCAACAACTGAGGCCCTCTTTCCAGAAAGTGGCAGTGGAGCCATCCTGTTTAGCCATCCTAAGGACACGTTTCTCCTGTTCATGCTTGATTTACTCCTTAGAAATGACTCAAGGATATGAGATAGCCACACCTGTTTTACTATTTTATGGTAACAGAAAATACTGGGAGAATCCTTGACCTCAAAAGAAAACCATAGACCTTAATTCTGGTGTCGGCCTGACCATTTGCTTTAGGGACTTGAGCTAGCCAGTTCATCTTTTAAGGTTTATGTGATGACTCTCAAGGACTTGGTACTGATTTGAGACACCTACTACATTGCCTACTATATTACGAACACCTCCCAGGATATTGGTCCAATAATTTTCCAATAACTGTGATATAATTTCTCTGTTCCTCTGTCTCTACATCAACCTCCCACTAATGCCTCATTAAGGAGGCATATAAGTAATTTGAGGGAAGATGCTTTAAGACTGTAAATATCTTATTCCTCAATAAGCTTTCATCTAATGGCAAATGAACAAATGCATGATCACAAAGAATAGACTATTCTAATAGGCTAAGGACAGTATGAGAGTAAGGAGCTGAAGAGTTTGAAAGTGCTAGGAAGAAAGATCCAAAATAAATTCAGATGTTAATCATAATTATTATTATTATTATTATTACTATTGTTACAATGAAATACTATACCCCAACTTTTTAACTCTTGGATTAATGAAGTTAGGTGAAATAGAAAAACTTCAAATATGGTATCTACATTTTCATATTCTTATGTCTTAATTACTAATATTAATGCAACTAATCATAAGAAATGAGATGTATTTTTAGTTAGCTGTAAATAAAGTACCAGAGCTATTTATGGAAATCTAGTGGGAAAGTCAAAAGTTTATAAACAGTTTACAGCTGTGCATTTGTGTATTTACATTAATGAAGAGAAAAAAAAGCCTATAGATTAAGGACTTAATATCTATATTGTATATACTATTTCATGAAGATGTTTACATCTAATTTAATCTGTTAAAGGGGTCTTGCATTTGAACATGTAGGGTTCATTATGGGAGGAAAAAAAGTAAAGCCATTAAATGAAATACAATTAGGTAGGGCTGGCATAGAATACTGATTCTTTCTGGAAATAATTCTAATGGGTGTGGGATTGAGAGACACCACTCTCAAAGTATGACGAGAGAACTCAAATAGTTCAATAGTCAACTAGGACAATCTAATTTTAAGACTAATTCATTCAGGGGCGCCTGCATGGCTCAGTCGGTTTAGCATCTACCTTTGGCTCAGGTCATGATCTCAGGGTCCTGGGATCCAACCCCATATCAGGCTCCCTGCTCAGCAGAGAGTCTGCTTCTCCCTCTCCCTTTGCTGCTCCCCCTGCTTGCTCAGTCTGTGTGTGTGTGTGTGTGTGTGTGTCTCAAATAAATAAAACCTTTTAAAAAAAGGCTAATCCATTCAATTAAAAAAATATATCTTGTAAGCAACCACCATAGTAATAATTGATTCAGGAAGAATCCTCAAATGAAGCTAAAACTATTGGGTAGAAGCATGTTGGGGAACAAGGTTTTAACAGTCTCAAAATGTCTCCTAACCAATTACTTATAAGTTACAAAGGACAAAAAAAGTACATTTACAACAGAGAAACACAGTGGATATGATGTAACCAACAATGGTAGGCTACACCAATAACACATACTTCCTGATGTGCTACACGAGAAAACTCTACCTCACTTATATGGTAGTCCTCCTCAAATCCCATGATTTAAATCTAATATTAATAAACAATCATACAAACCCAAACTTGGAGACAATCTAAAAAACAACTGGCCTGTGCTCCTCAAAAATATTAATATCATGAAAAACAAAGAAAAGCTGAGGAACCAACTGAAGTTACAACAGTCTAAGAAGAATTGGCAACTAAATGCAATGAACAGTCTTAGAAATGGGAAAAATGGCTATAAAGGACATAAAGGGAGACAATAGGTAAAAATTCAATATGGACTGAAAGTTATATAATAATTCTGGGTCAATGTTATATTTTCTGAGTTTGATCATTGTGTTATAGGAAGAGAATGTCCTTGTTCTTAAAGAAATACATGTAATGAGGCAGAGGGTCTTGAAGTCACCCACTTACTCTCAAAGTTTCAGCAGAATTATAATAATCCATAGAGAAAGAAGAATAAAGTATTACAATAACTCTTGCAACTTTTTTATTAAATGTTTACTGTTTACCAGATAATACGCCAGGCACTAGAAATAACAGATTAAAGAAACAGTTCTTCTCTTGAGAAGAATTAGAATTCTAGTGGAGAGAAAGAGATGAATAAATTGTAATATTGTAGGATGAACAAAATAAAATAGAAATTTGTACAAGGTGCTGAGGAACACAGTGGGTGACCATCTCTCTTCACTTGGTGAAAGCTTCAGAGCAGGTGATGCTAGAGTTGAGATTTAAAGGAGGAATAGAAATTTATAAGTGAGCAAATGGAGAAAGGGAATTCCAGGTATGGAACAGCACATGAAAAGACTCTTGTTGGACAGCCAACAACCTCATCCAAGGTTTTGGGAACTAAGGTTTGGAGTGTAGGGAATCTGGTTAGGTCTTCTTGGAGCTCACACATTTGTGCTGCATAAGCTCTGAAGGCATACGTCTATGGAGACCTTTGGTTTTCTGAAATGCTTGAATTCAGAAGGTGGGATAGAAGGGGGGACCTGGATAGAGTTTCTCAGTCTTCAACTATAAACCACCTTCACTTCATTTAATTAAGCCATTTGCCCTTCATATACCAGTCTCCTTCAAGGTTTCTGTTCTCTCTCTATTGACTCCTCAAAAATAAAATGAAAAGATGCCATCATTAACATTCTATGCCAGTGGTTCTTAGACTTGAGAATTATGTCAGAATCACCCAGAGGACCTTTTAAAACCCAGCTTCCTGCCCCATCTCCAGAGTTTCTGATTTAATAGGTTTGGGTGGTGAGAACTGGCAGGCTGAGTGGATCCAAGGGACCACTTTGAAAACCACTCTTCTATGCATTTAGCGTGCAGTGGTTCCCAACCAGACAGATATCTTCTCCACTTACTTTCAACATCTTTAGCTCCACATGGAGAAAACCAAATGTCTACCATCAATTAAGTGGAGAAAGGGAAGAGACGATCAATTAAAAAATGTTTTCTTTATACATATATGACTGAGAGGTAAGTGGGAGCTTCAAAATATTTAAATGAGAAACCCAATGCAAAAATGTACAAAACTAATTTAACACATTTTTTTCAATTTGCTTTATAATGATACTTTATTCCCTGAAATAATAAAGAGCTATGTTCTCTCTCTTTTTTTAATTTTTTTTGATCACTTAAACACCATTATTTTAAGTACTGTGTTATTTGGCTTTCTTACAAGACACTCTTATAGTATACCACATCTGGGCCACAGGAAGTTCCAGAAGGCAAACAGTTAGGGAACATGAACAGATTCTTCTGTACACATCATATTAGAAATCCACATGGCATGTTTAATAGTTAAGAAAAACTAAGGTTAGCCTTAACCTATTGCATAAACATTAATATTTGCTTTCTGTGCCCATTCACAAATCCTATGACGGCTTGGATATATACACAACTTTGTTGCAACATATTTGAGGGACGCTGTGTCAAACATTTCAATGACAATTAATGTGTCATGAGGCTCAAAAAAATAAAATAACAAGATGCAGAATCCTAGAGCATTCCTCCAGGGAAGGATAAAGATCACAATGCCAGAGTTCAGCAGGGCAGTGTACACAGCAGTAAATGGGCGCTGATGGCCATGACACTCTCATTAGCTATGGTAATTTCAAGACTGGCACACAGTCTGAGAATACTCAAACTCTTTCAACTTATGTGTAGCTTATCAACTCCATCACCCCAGCATTTCACGAGCTTGGTTTTACCAGAGATGGGAATAACTACCCTTTCTCAAGGGTTTCATTCAAGAAGAATCCCTACAATCCACTAAGCAGATCAGGCCCCTCAAAAGAACTGGGGCAGGGGGCACCTGCGTGGCTCAATGGTTGAGTGCCTTTAGCTCAGGTCATGATCCCAGGGCCCTGGGATCAGTCCCACAGGGAGCCTGCTTCTCCCTCGCCCTATGTCTCTACCTATCCCTTTCTGTCTTTCATGAATACATAAATAAAATCTAAAAACAAAAAATAAAAAAAAGACCCAGGGCCCATGAAGGTACTCTGGCACTCCCTACTTCCTATCACCAGGAAACACAGAAAGAACAGGTCATGGTAGTGAATAAAGGCAAGTTGACCCCCTGCAATTTTCTAGGGCATCATATACTCTGTCCCTTATTTCTTCTATGCCCTTTAAGAAGGTCACTCTAGAATCTAGAAAGAAAATGTAGTGTGGAACAGTAAAAGTTGATAGAATTTGACTTTGAATTTTCTGGTTCAAATGTCAAGTCTGCCACATTCTTCTTGGGTTGTTTTTTTTTTTTTTTTTTTTTTTTTTTTTGCCAAATTCTTGTTATGCAGCTTGCCACATTCTTGTTATGCAGCTTCTTGGAAGTCTCTTGAACTCTAAGGCTCAGCTCTCTCAGCATAAAAGAGAGGTAATGATACTGTGCCATCACTATTTCGCAGGTGTACTGTGAGGACAGAATAAGCTAATGGGGTAGTAAAGACTTTGTAGAAAGCTATAAAACTTGAGAGGTTACCTTTACCTTATCAAGCAAATAATCTACAAAACAAAATTCCAAAAATGCAATCCTTTCTCACTGATAGAACCAAGCCTCAGAATATTTTATTCCAAGAGGGAAAAAAACAGATTGCTTGAATCAAAGAGCTGTGGCTACATTTTTGCTTCATTATGTCTAGGAAATAATCATACTCTGATGGAAGTGAGATTTTGGGTAAGAACAGACATTTTATGGCAGCAAGAGGAGATTCCCTAAATCAGAGAAGTATGGTGCCAGGTGTGACAGCAAGCTGGTGGTCACCTGAATGAGATAAGCTCTTTCAAATCTTATGTTATGAAATCTTAGCTGTCTGTGTTCTTTGGGCTGAATGTCTCACTTTTGTCTTTAAGCTTAAAAATAACTTAGATGCCATTGAACTGTTCTTTGTATCTTAGTGTATAATAAAATTTTTAAACACAAACTGAAAAAATATCCACTAAATTCATTGACACAAACCCATCTGGCCCTTGGAAAGGTAACGATAATTTCTTTTTGATTGCAAGATGCATTGACCAGGCTATAAACCTTTCTGGAGTTTATAGAATTGTAAGTCAGCATGGTTTGCCAAGTCCATTCAGACTTCGGTGACTCAGAACACATCATTTATTCCTTCCCTCTACCTAGAAGGCTGCGTACTACTCCTTGGCCCCAGTACACTCTCACACATGCACATACAACCCACACATACACACACATACCTGGAAAGCTCTATTCACCTTTCAAAACCCAGCTCAGAGGTCACCTTCCTAACCCAAGCCTGATGGCAAATCACTCCCTGTTCTGTTCTTCGTCTGAAACCTGTACATTTATTTCAGTGAATAACTGGGATTTGTTAAGACTGTCTTTACCATTAATATATGCTCAGCACCTACAACAGTTCCCTTCTCTGCTCTCCCCCTCTCTCTTCCCTCCCTCTGTTCACTTCCTTCAGTCCTGGCAACAGCAACCTTCTCATAGCACAAAGCAAAAACCATGGAGTTATCATTAACACACCTACATCCAACCTGCCAGGAAGTCTTGCTGCATCAACCTTGAAAGCTATTTGCACAGAAACTGATCCTCTCATCACTTCTACTGCACACAGGCTGGTTCAAGCCATCTCTCTCTTGCTTGATTACTATAAACTCCTGCTCTCCCTGCCTCTAACCTTTCTCTCTGAAGTCTATTCTCAACATATATTCAGGGAAATCCTTTTAAAACCTAAGTCACTTCTGTTCAAAGCCTTCTAATGGCTCCCTGTTTCATTCAGAATGAAAAAACAAAATAGGCTACAAGGTCCTATGTAACCTGGCCCCCAGTTTTCTCTAACTCATCTCTCACCTCCACACATTAGACTCTGATCTCTTTGGCCTACTGGCCGTTCTTCAAATAAACCAGTAACACCCTGTTTAGGGTCTTTGTACATACTATTTCTTCCATCTCGAATGCTCTTCTCTATATGTCTCTATATACCCACCTATATCCCTATATATCCACACACATCTACAGATATTCACATATATCTACATATATCCACAAATATCCACATATATCCTTATGTCCACCTATGTCCACATATACCCTCATATAGCCACATATGTCCCCATATCTCTACATACATCTCCATAAGGTCCCATATATCATATATATTTGCACATATCTATACATATCCACATACATCCACATGGCTGATTCCCTTGCTTCCCTCAAGCCTTTGCTCGGATGTCATCTTCTCAGTAAGGTCCACCCTAGCCATTCTACTTAAAATTGTTACCCATTCTTATTCTCCCAACACATCCAACCCCCCCTTACCCACTCTCTGCTTTTCCTCTTTTCTTATCACCTTCTAACATGCTATGTAATATTCATCATGGTTTTTATTAATTACCTGTTGTCATGCCCACCATCAACTAGAAGAGAAGTGCTACAAGGAGTCTTGTTTTCCACAATATATCCCCAGTGCCTGACACATAGTAGGCTCTCAGTAGATTTGTTGCATAAATTCACTTGTTCAGAAAAAAAAAAAAAAAAAGATTTCCTGTTCGTAAGACAGGATGTTCTATACAAAGAGTTAGAGGCATTCTTGGAAAGATTAATGCCCCTAGCCATTATTTTTTTGTAAATGGAGGACTCAAAGCCAACTGAGCTCGGTTTTATATTTTGATTATAATTTTATTTTTAATTCATTTGTATTAAAAATAGAATCAGAACAAACAGCATAAAACGAAACATTTGACAGATTTATTGAATAAGCAAACCCAGATCATAAGCATAGTAGAAGGGACTTGGTTTAAGAACTTCAAGAAATCTAAAATTAGAGCCAGTCCATGCCTACAACCAATCCCAATGAGGCAGGGAAGAGATGCAGCCAGAGGTGAATCTTTTAAAATTCACAGCCACAAAAATTTACTTATACAGTGAGTTGCTCAAACATAAGACCTAAGATTAGGTTGGAATGTTTGGGCAAAACAATTTCTTGTATGATATTTTTAAAAAGACTCATAGCAGGACAACTGGGTGGCTCAGCGGTTGAGTGTCTGCCTTTGGGTCAGGGCGTGATCCCAGAGTCCCAGGATTGAGTCCCACACGGGGCTCCCTGCATGGAGCCTGCTTCTTCCTCTGCCTATGTCTCTACCTCTCTCTCTCTCTCTCTCTCATGAGTAAATAAATAAAATCTTTAAAAAAAAAAAAGATTCATAGTATTTTTATTTCAGGCCAAAATACCAGGTAGGTAACATTCATTATTTCACTTCCTAGTGACTGTTATGCATCATATTTGCTGTTTCTGCAAAAACATAGACAAGGCTTCATTACTCTTGGTCAGTGATGGAATAAATGCATCCATAGACCTTTCAAAGCCCATTCCTATGAGTCAGAAACTACTAGACAGAATTTTGTGATGAGAGACAACTTTCAAAGGCCTGTGGCATACACACTCATGAGCCGAAATAAGAAGGACCCTTCTGCATTTGCAGTTCCCTGGGCCCAATTTCTTAGCTTCTGAAGATCAATACAAAAGAGAACAAAAAGATGCTAGATTTTTCTCCTGTAGTCCTGTGGGATAATTCTCAGTCAATATTTGATCCTTTCACCCCACAGAAGTCATCCTTAATAATTGTCACCATCCCTATGTTTGTTCAGTGAATTTAAATGTGTATCAACCCCAGTCATCAAAAAATCGCATATAAAATCTGAATCTGATCAACTTTACACTAACTTTCCTTGAAGTTCTTTATAGAAATAATCATTTTCTTTAACTCTGGTAAATGATATGCATGCTGATGTATTTAGGGAATTTACTGATGTTTATAATTTACTTCAAAATGCATTTAAAAATAAGAGGGATTAACAGATGGTTAGAGGGATGGAAATGTGAAAAAAACAACTATATTAAAATGTTCATGGTGAATCTAAGTGGTGAGTATACATGTATTCTCTGTGAGTTCTGTAACTGTTGCTGTATGTTTGAAATTTTTCATTAAAAATTTAAATAATCCTCTGAATTATTTCTTAAAACTGTGTATGGCAGTCAAATGGAAAGGAAGATGAGAGTCTAATTATATGAATCCTGGCAAACTGGATGGGAGAAAACTCTATTTCTAACTCCAAATTGCCCCTGGGATTGTTCTAAGAGAGTCATTTTTACCTGAGTTTTATATCTCTACCAAAGACATGTTTATTTCCTGAATCTTTAGTGTTTTCTTTCTTCCTTTAGCTTTAAGAGTCTAACACTAATCTCCATGTTTAAATTCTCCCAAAGATTTGCTTCAGTGAAATAATTCATGAGACATGTGTGAGTCCCAGTAAATTGGTTTCCCCTTTCCACACAGATGGTAAATTCTAGGCCCAGTCTTAAAATATTTCACATCTTCCTGCTCCACAAAAGTTCAGAGTTATGGATCTTACTTCATCACAGTTTAAATCTTAAAGGTTATTCTCCCTCTGTATATCCGAGATAATCTTTGGGTTTTTTTCCTCTGCATCTTTATCACTCTCTCATATTCTCTCCATCTCATTGCTATACGAGGTCTCTATCACTTTCCCCTCTGTTGGTCTATGTGTCCCTATCTCTCTTTACCTAGAAGTAAAAGAGAAGCAGTGCATTTGCAAAAAATGACATGGAAACAAACTAGAGTTCCCACCTACCAAACTTTCCCTAGGAGAAAGCATTTCCTCCTACCTGGCAAAACCTTTCGGACTTGTTCTCTTAATTCCTTCTTCTGATCTTCATCCCTTAAGAAGCTGCTTGAGCCTTGGGAATTCCCTAGAGTATAGGAAGGCTTAAGGGTACAATGACACATCAGCTTTTCCAGTATTTAATCCTCTCCTGGGGAAAAGGGGAGGAGGGCAAGAGGAGGAGCACAAATGGTGTTTATGGTGACTGATGCATTGCTTGTTCTCTTGCATGCTTTACTGCCATTAAATAAAAAGAGTTCTTCTGTAAACACTGGTCTCCAAAATGCATACAAAAACTAAGTAGGGAGAGCATTCTCTAATAATAATAATGATGATGTAAATAAAATTAGCCTTTTTCAAATTTAAAGTTCCTAGAATAAAAATCCTTATTATCTTTATTTCAATTATTTAGTCTCCACCTAAAATCTCTAGACTATAAGCCCCTTGAAGCCAGAAACTGAGTATAATTTAACTTTGGGTCACTCACATCCCCTGGATATCCCTCAGCTAAGGGTCTTGTCTCAAAATACTAGGTATAAGGGATGGATGGATAGCTGGATGGATGGGTGAATAAATTAACAAACTGGACAATGACAAACACTCCGCATTGATGTTTACCAAGCAGGGTAAAGCTCAAGTGTTTGTATTCATCTTAGATGTTCTAAACTAGCCCATACCAACCAGATCAGAGGTCAGGATGGAGTCAAAGGAAATATGTAAGTATTTATACGTGTATGAGTTAAACAAAAAATTAAGCAGCAATAACAAGAAACCTAACAACAAAGGTCATTTCCTTCTCACATAGTTCAGTACTAGGTGGGTATTCCAGGTCAGCAAGAGCCTTTCCTCCACATGGTCTTTCAGTAATCCAGGCTAATATTCAACATGTGGCATCTGAGGTTTCTGCAAGTACCACCACAGTAGCCAGTGGGAAGGGTGAAAGAGCCCATCCTACAGATTCCCTCCTAAAAGAGTGAGGCACAGGCTGCTCACATTCCCTGCATTCACATTCCGATGGTCAGACTTTAGCAACACTGCCACATCCAACAGCAGGGGTGCTTGAGGTTTGATTGCCAACCAAGCAACCCTGTGCCCTGCTCAATTCCCTTACCATAAAAGGAGAGGGAGAATGGAGGTGGAGGAGGCGTTGGTCAGTTACCATCTCCATCACATTTTGTATACATGTTTTTCACCATTATCTCAAAACCTGACCCATACTTGGAATGGAGTGTTGTTTCATTTCTGACATAAGTATTCAAGGAAATGGGGTCAACTTGAGGTTTCCCAAAATAAATTAATAGAAGGACAGTGTATCATTCACAGAGTTGAATTCAAGGTTCTCTGTGTTTTTCCAGGATTGTTAAATTTGACATAAACCTAGAGAGCCTCCTACACAGAGGATAACTTCCAAAATGACAGGTTAGTTCACTCTTCATTACTTGTTCCTTAATTATTCATGATGTGGAGATAACAGGGGTAGAATTTTGCTCTACTTGGAAATAGAGTGACTTCATATTATAGCTAAAGAAGCTGTAAGCACTCACTAAATACTCTGATTCTCTGAGGGAAATAATCAAGCCATCATATATAAAATTCTTCAGTAGAAACAGTAAAGATATTTAGTGAAATTTAGATATTCAGTGCCAACCAGTGCATTCAGTCTTTAGTCCCTTCCTGCTCAGGAAGCCATGTCCTCCCCTCTGACTCACCCACCTCACAGCATCCCCTTCTTCTGTCTCCCTTTCATTCCCCAAAGCAGTAGCTCAGATACCAAGGTAACTTTAGGCTCAAGGTCTTGAACTCTCTCTAACATGACCCTAGCCAAAGAGCAAGGTCCTTATTTTTTTCTATTACTTCAGAGCATTCACCATTTTGTTCTGCTCTGTATCCTCTCCCTGAATTTCAAGCAACATTCCTACTTCTCCTTGTCTGCTGCTCTCCCATAGTAGAGAAGCTTGCCATCTTCATTTAGGTTCTCCCCAAAGTAGACCCTGAGACAAGGACTTGGGTGTAGGCAATTTATTCAGAAAGCCATCCAAGGAAGGGAGGGCAGATGGAAAGTTAGACCTAAAAGCACAAAAGCCAAGAAGTTTGCCTTAATGTGTGCATTACTGTTGTAGGCAACTGAGGTTCAATGTCACTGGAGACCCTCTGAGAAACTCAGAATGACCCTCAGAACCATCCCAAGGAGGTACAGTTGGGATTTAGACACTGAATGCTACCCCTCAGTGGTTGAGAACTGAAGTAGGGGGTGGTGTGGGAAATCTTCAGCACTTCCAAGTTACCCTGTGAGCAAGTTGAGTAAGTAAGCTCTCTTGGCAACTGAGAAAGCCCTCAAGTGGAAGATTATAGTGGGAAGCTGTGCACACGCTCAGAAACCATCCACAGCTCCAGAGGAGCTCAGAGGCACGCTGAGCAGATCTGGGGTATGGCATCAACAGTGTCTGCTACACATGTCAACTTGGAGTTTCCTCACCTCAAAACCTCAAATCTCCCCTCCCTCTGACTATTCTCCCTAAGAGCTGGACCAAATTCCTAAGCCCAGAGTTCACAACTTCTTCCTCTTTGTTCTCGCAAATGTTTCTGCCAATATCCACCATTGCCTTTGCCCTGGTGTACTGGGCTTGTTTCCTTCTGCAGTGTTTCCATCACTAAGTTGTGAGCTGCTCAAGGACAGTTCTATCTCCTTTGCAAAGATTAGCACATAGTAGGAGCTCCATGAATATTTACAGATAATTGCCTCAATAATATACATAAACTTCAAAGGGCCCTCAACTTTTCTTTGTGACCGACATGACATTTTCACCTTAACTCACTCCTTGATGCTTGGTTACAAAAGCCATGTTGTTATTTCAAGAAAGACTCTGATCAAGTGTATATCTGATGAGTGGAAGAGCATCTCTTCTGCAAAACTTTGGGGGGGAAATGCTTTTGTTAACTACAAAAGGACATGAGAAAACTTGTTCTCTAAAATCACAGACTGTCAGAAACTGAGGTTTGAAATCACATTTAGCGAGAATGAAACACCTCTTTTTTGCCTAGAGGATCTAAGTCATTTTAACACAGAAAAACAGCCTCAATTTCCAACCCAGGTGCAGAGCTTCAGATAAGGGTTTTGAACACAACATTCCACATTTATCTTAACTTTATAGTTTCCAAGGAAACAGGACCCTGAATTCTCATCTCAGCCCAGGCATGATGTCAACTCCCTTATACACCCCCCTGCTTCACTTGAGTGAGCATAACACTGCTTTGCTGAAATTTTACTTAAGCCCCACCATTCCCCTAAATACTACAATAAGCCTGAGTCTTCCTTTGGTGTGTGGTCTCCTTACTAAGCAAGTTAAACTTATTGGATGACTAGTGTCTTCTTGGTGGTTTTTATCAGATGGACTTTATCACCTCTAATTTGTTTGTAGCACAAATATATCAAGGTTGCTAGTCATTACCAAGAAAAGCACTTAGAGATAGACACTGAGAATGCTGGGCAGGTACATCTTAGGCAGGAGCTAAGTAATGATTTTTTAAAAGATCTAGGGGTTTCAAGGGTATAATGGACTCCTGAGAAAGCCAAATTTATATGATAGACCCAAACCAAGTGTAGAAGGGATAAAGAGAACAACCAGGGCAAAATGAAACCAACATTTACTCTTTACCTACCTGGAATGATAGCCTCCTTATGAGAAACTTCCATGCCAGTGGCTGCAGTCCCCACACTATGCAGTCCAGAAATCAGCATATGACCCAAACCTGGCCAATCAAAATCCTTCCTTATATTTCCCCCCCCTATTTTTCTGGTTCTAAGCTTTAAAGATATGCTGAATTTGTCTGTTGCCATGGTTTCAGCTTTGTGGGAAGCTAGCATGACCCCAAAACACAGAGGAAAGCAGAGATGAAACTGAGGACATTCAAGTACCTGCCCTTCCACTGTTTTGTTTGTTTGCTTGCTTGCTTGGAGGTTTTTTGTTTTTGTTTTTGTTTTTTGTTTTTTGTTTGTTTTTTCGTTGTTTTTTTTTTTTTTTTGGTTTGTGAGTTTTGTTGTTTTGTTGTTGTTTTGAGTTTGGTCATTTGTAACAGAATCATCATTATGACTTACATAGACAAAATCTAAAACTTTTTCTAGGGTCCTATATTATACTTTCTTACTTGCATTTTACTCCATCTCTGCAGATACAAGCCTGCACTTCTTTTCATTAATGAACCCTGGATAATTCAACATCTCTTCCTATTTTCGTTTGCTACCAGGAATCCTAGAGCCTAATACAATGTTCGGCGGCAGCAAATGTTTGTACATTTTACAAAATCTAGCCCTGGAAAGGATCTTACAGATCATCTAGCCAAACCTCATTATTTTGCAGAGAAAACTTGAGGTCGTAAAAGGTGATACAATTTGCCCAAGAGACACATAAGCAATTAACAGCCATTCTCTTTGAGTAACTGATCACATCTACTTACTCTACTGTCTTTATATTCTCTGTTTTTTAATCTGAAAACTGCCTTAAGTAGGCATCTCCATTTTCCTCCTTACTGATGGAAGGGCAGATGGCAGAGGATGAAGGGATGATTCTCAGAAATTGGGGAGTGAAAAGGGCAGAGATAATGGAATTTAACCAAGGAATTAATACTATTCAGACCTGACAAAACCTGGAATTTTACACAAGAGATGGAATTCACAGTGATTCCAGAAAGGGAAGGGATTATTGAGGAACCAGGGAGGGGAGTTTTAAGGCTATCAAGAGAAGACTTAGGCTTTGTGCTATAGGCAGGAATACGTTTAAAAAAATGGTTACAATTATAGTGCTCTAAAAACTTAGAGACATTTTCTCATAACTAATGGAGTGAATTAGGCAATGCTAATCACACATTTATAACTTTGTGTCTTTAGTTAGAAGTATATAGCAACCAGCCTGTGGCAGAATTTCAGATACTGTAAGCCACCCATCACTAGCCCTTCATGGGTAAGAAATAGCAAGAGGGAAAAGATGCAAGAAATGTCATCTGTGATTCATAATGTTTTGGTGGAGACTTCAGGAGATAAGGTGCTAGCAGCCATGAAGAAGAGGGATGATTTCTAACTCCATGAACCAATATGAGGCCCTATCAGAAGAACATATATTTATTAGTGCACAAACTAGCTTCCATTGGTGACATCAGTTTTGTCCCCCTCTCAAATTCCGCCTTTAATTTTTTTTTAAAGATTTTTTATTTATTTGAGAGTGAGAGAGAGCATAGCAGAGGGGAGGAGCTGAGAGAGGAGAAGCAGACTCCCCACTGAGCAGGGAACCCAATGTGGGGCTCCATCGCAGGACCCTGAAATCATGACCTGAACTGACAGGAGACACTTAAGTGACTGAGCCACCCAGGAAACCCTCAAATTTCTCTTGATCTGGAAATTGGAAGGGATCCACAGGACCAGTCTTGTTCCCAGTCTCTATCCCCACAAACAGAGATCTAAAGACCTTCTTCATTTTGGTGGTGGAGAGGAAGGCATCAGGACTTTTGGATCCCCAGAAACAGGAAAAGTCCCAGTTATCACCAAAATGTTGGCTGAGTAGTCACAGTGGGAATGGCACTTCACTGGCCTCTTGGAATCCAGACTAATCCCAAAAGCTATGTTCCTTGGAGAGATAAGATTTCTGTACCCAAGACAAAATAAACAGGAAGGGATTGAGAAATGGAATATTAAAAAATAGCCAGTCTTCACATAGTCAAAGCCTGGACTTTTGGTCATTCATAAATATCATCATTTTTAAAACTATATCCAGAATCAGTAATTCTGTTACACAACTTCATCAGGCTACAGAGGAAGAGATCCAAACCCACTGAGGGAGAAAGAATTTGCTTTGTGTCCTTATCTATTTAAGTCACATATTTAATGTTTATTTAGATAGAACTTATGTAAGAACTTCCTCAAAAAAAAAAAAAGGGTTCAGGGATGCCTGGGTGGCTCAGCGGTTGAGCGTGTACCTTCAGCTCAGGTCAGAATCCTGGGGTCCGGGATCGAGTTCCACATTAGGCTTCCTGCGTAGAGCCTGCTTCTCCCTCTACCTATGTCTCTGCCTCTCTTTCTCTGTGTCTCTCATGAATAAATAAAATCTTTTTTTAAAAGTTCAATTTTCATGCTATGACTATGACAACAAGATCAAGAGATCATAGTCAGGGGATCAATGATCCCAAAGTTAGCCATAAATTCAAACTCCAGTGACAAACCTCGCTTTCAACTTTAAGTGATAAACACTCTTGTCTACGATAAATACTCTAACAAATGTAGTTCCTCATAACACAAACTAATGATCTCAAGGTTACTAATCAATGGTCTTTCCAAGGTTCATATTAAGTAAACTTTTTAATATTACAGGAAAGTCTTCCTTTCTAGAAAACTGACTTAACCTGAAAATCAACTTTATGATGACAAGATACAAGTTAAAAACATGTTGAATCCATCCCATTTTTTTTGCAACTTCTGGATAAATCTTTTCTAATCTTCATAATATATATAAAGCAGTGCTTTGCATTTTCAAAGTGCTTACTTTTCTTTCAAATAGACTGCTATGGAAATTATAGATTTTAATCAAGACTGATTCAAAGATATTCTGACTTAATTCCTACACAAGCCAGATAAAGCACCGTACATTTTTCCACATCCTGAGTGTGATGTGATTGGTAAACCTTTAAGACGCTTCCCCACAGTATGGCACATAAACTTTGGTTTTCATCTATGCCCTAGGAGAAGTGGATTCCCCTAATCTGGATGGCCAAGTAGCATTTAATCAAAAGTCCACACACTAGAGGCAGCTACCATCAGTTCTTCAGCTGTCCTTGTCTCCAGTTAACCCCAGGTATTTTGTTAATTAATATAACCATTGGAAATAGATTATTAAGTGAAATCAGTGATGTTCTAGAGGTGTGCATTTTCCAGTTATACTCTGGATGCTCCCCATCATTATACAAACAGGATATAAGAATTTAACAAGCCCAGTGTATTTTTGGAAATGTTCCCTGGGACTTGATTCTCAAAAGTTCTGGTGTCCAGCCCCTGATTTGAAAGGATTATTGGTTCCCTCACTTACCTAAATGGTGAGCCAAACCATATCTCTAGAATACTGTCACATTGGAGAGACTTTCTTTCATGCAAGGTGCTATCAAGAGCCCCTACAAGACAAAGAACCAGCATTTTCTCCATCTTGCGGAACAGGTGATCTGTAAACTAATTCTAATCCTAACCCTACTCTGCCTGTTTGTTTGTTGCTGCTTAAATATAAATGTCTAACTGGATAACCATAACCTGATACTTGGTCTCTTCTAACCTAATAGTAAAGACCTATATCTAAACTTACAGCTCCAGCTTCGAACTATTGGGCACTATGCATATTAACCAAAAACTAAAACAAAATAGAAACAAAGGGCCTCATAATTGTAAACAGTCATGTGCATTTAGGTCAGGTTGTCATACTGAGGCATCTACCTTTATTTTGTTGATCGATTTTTCTCTGCTTAGCTAAAACAGCAATTTAAGCAGCTTATAGTAAAGGTGGTACCTCAAATAACAAACACAAAACAAAAAGGAGACCAAGTAAGAAAAAAGCAAGAGAGGAGAAAAATGAATCAAACCTGTGGGCTGAAGAAAGGAAGAACAGCACAGGATTTAGCATTGAGCTTCCTGACAGGGGAAGAGTTGTGTGACTAATCCAGAACAGTACCTCAAAACAATCTCAGTCCACTCCAGTGACGCTGCACCCAAACAGTATGACTCTTGTAAGCTTTGTTGTGTTCATGACCTTCATTCTAAACTGCTCGCTTCAGCTCTTCTAGGGCTTGTCTTCTCAGTTGGCATCTGATAAATGTAACTCTTAGCCCTCTGACCTGTTTCCTATTGACTGCCTCGGCTTACTCCTCAGACCTTAACAGCACTCAATATGCTCTGCCAAAACCTAATTTGAAGGTTATCATAATTCTCCTATGGATAGATAATAAGCACACTCAATGTTTTATTCAATTTATTAAAGCACAGACTAGCAGAAATACAAAGCCAGTTCCATGAGGATATGAGAAATTTCATTTATATAGTCAGTGGAGAAAATGAATGCTGAAATAAGAGTGCCAAGTCAGATACAATGCTGATTCATGCACCACGAGGCAATAAAACCTTAATATCTGGGTTATATTCTCTACTGGACAAGAAAAAAAGTCTCTTCTTAGTTTAGTACAACTTAATTTATAACTTTTCAAAGCTGTAAAATAAATGGGATCTAGTCAATTTGTGAATAGCAAATCAAATAAAGCTATATTCCCTGAGATTCAGATGACCCTGAAGCAGGCTTAGAAAAAGCTCTAGTGTGACATTTAAAATATCAGGAAATCATCTTTTTACTTTATTCCCAAGTTTTGGATAATTCTCCTGAACACTGTCTTTTTTCTTATTATCAATCAACAAGTGACCTGTTTTTACTCTGATGGCACTGCCAGAAGCAATCCCCATATAAGCACATGCACACATGCCCGTGACTTTGCCACCCTTACAGCTAGGGCATAACCATGAGGTTTGTTCTAGCTCTCCTGATGGACCTTACATATTACCTTTCCTTGTCCAACAGGAGGATACCAATTTGTGGGTGAAGCAAAAAATTTTCCAGACCCTGCAGACCAAAGGTTCTCAAATTTTAATAGTTATAAAATCCTCTGGGGGAATTCTGATTCCGTTAACTCAGAGTAGAGTTTGGGTATTTTTAACAATCATCCTCAAGTGATTCTTGCCTTTCCACTTCCCACCTCTGCTTCTCTCCTGATTCATTTATATCACATGTTGGCTCATGGGAATCTGCAGGAGGATAAATGATTTGCAAATGTACACATGCTATTGGTCTGTCCTTCCCCACCTCCCACTCTGTTAGGAGAGACTGGCACTAAGAGAGTTTCCCTCTCCTCCAGGCAACCCCACAAACTTATCAAAAAATCCTTTATTTCAGCACACCTGAGGAAGAGATGACAAAAGCCATTATCTGGGTTGAGAAAGGAAGGAGAAATACCCCTGAGACTATATCCCTGGAGTGGGTTGGGGGCTCCACACAGGACAGACCCTGGGCCTGCATGCCTACTGAGCCCCAACAGATACGGGCCCATGCAGGGGGCCTGGAGAGTGCCTCTCTAGTTTGCTAGGAGTCAGATGGAAGAGCCAGTTCTGAGGATGGCCATTACTATGGAACCAAGGCGTCACAGTCCAGGTGAGAGTACCTTAGACTGATACCCACCCCCCTTGCTCCAAGCTGAGAATTCTTACTTGACCCTGTAGAGGTGAAAGGAGAACCCAGTAATGTCTAAAGTTGAATTTCCTACCAGCCAGGTAGAGGGATCCTTAGAAGAAGTCATCGCATTGAGAGAAAAAAGTACAGAGTGGAAATTTAATGTAGCCATTGAGAGCAGGGACTCTGAGGCCAGACAGTCCTAAGTTTAAATTCTGGCTCTGGGATCCCTGGGTGGCGCAGCGGTTTGGCGCCTGCCTTTGGCCCAGGGCGCGATCCTGGAGATCCGGGATCGAATCCCACGTCGGGCTTCCGGTGCATGGAGCCTGCTTCTCCCTCTGCCTGTGTCTCTGCCTCCCTCTCTCTCTCTGTGACTATCATAAATAAATAAAAATTAAAAAAAATTAAATTCTGGCCCTGCTCCTTATTAGTTGTATGATTTGGGGCCAGATAATCTGTCTGTACCCCAGTTTTCTCATCTCTAAAATGAGGACAGTAATGGCCCTTATTTCATAAGGTTGCTGAGAAGTTTGAATGAGTTAATGAGGCAAAGCATTTGAGCCACTTCTGACACCGAGTAAGATAGCTATTTTCTATCATTACTCTAAAATTCAAATACCGTGCAGAAGTCACACCTGCTATATCTGCAGGGTGCAGGGATGAATACATCCTTAAGAACAATTTTACCCATTGGCAAAAGTGTTTCACTTCTGATGGTTTCTAACTTGGTTCTGCAGAAAGTGAGCTCCTAAAATTTAAGCATCTTTCTTTAAAGCTTCTGTGGACTTGATCTTGTAGGGTGGGGTTGGTAGAGAGATCTGGATCAAGTATGTAGGAATTTGACTTAAGACCTGAGGAAGGAAAAAAAAAAAAAAAAGACCTGAGGAAGGAAAGAATATGTTGATCTCAGTTGAGATGTATATATATAATCCCTCTCTTTATTCAGCTGTTTTGATGATTTATTTTACGAATTATCTGTGCAGTTGAATTTATCTCTTTAACCCCTATATTGCACATGCACACACACGTCCCAGGCATTAACAGAAAATCTAATAAATAATACAGGGGCATCTGAATGCCTTAGTCGGTTAAGCACTGGACTCTTTATTTCAGCCCAGGTCATGATCTCAAAGTTGTGAGATGGAGACCTGCATCAGGTTCTACACTTAGCATGAAGTCGGCTTGTCCCTCTCTCTCTGGTCCTCCGTACCCCCTGCCCCGTGCTCTCTCTCTCTCTCTCAAATTAATTAAAATCTTTTTTTAAAAAATCTTAAACATACAGGTAACCCTAGGGGCAAATGGGTGGCTCAGTTAAGTGTCTGCCTTTAGCTCATGATCTCAGGGTCATGATCTCAAGGTCCTGGGATCAAGCCTGGCATTGGCATCAAGCTCCCTGCTGAACCAGGAGTCTGTTTCTCTCTCTCCCTCTGTCTCTTGTGCTCTCCCCCTCTATCTCAAATAAATAAAATAAAATCCTAAAAATACAGACAAGCCTAAAGAAAACATAAACATCACCCATAACACAACCCATCACTCAGAAATAATCTCAGGGATCCCTTTTAGAAAGGAAAATGTGCCTTGCTTTGCCCTTTAAAGGTTATTTTCCTTCTTGTGTTTGAGAGTGGTGTGAGATGAGCTAGGTGCTACCTGAAAAAAGAAAAAGAACTTCTGCCCAGTGGGCAGAGATGAAGACACAAGTTGGCCACATGACCACCAGCAGCCGAGCAGCTCTCTCTGATCTACATGGCATAGGCCACGGGCAGGGTTTTCTCGGCAGGTCTTTTCTGAATCCAAAGGATAAAAGATGAACTTTCAGCAAATTTTAGCCTCTGGCTCCAGATTCTGAACACAAATGCTGGAGATGTCAGTCCCTCTGCAAAGCTCATTTAAAACCTGGAATGAATGAGCTGATTGCCAGAGGAAAGAGGGGGGGAAAACCTGTTTCCCCATCTATCTGATGAGGGCTTATGCCAGAATTCAGGCCACCAGGCACATAAATAGCCCATGTGGCTGGACAATGGTCCAGACACACCCCTGGCAGAGATGTACACCTTGGGTCTGTGTTTTTCCTGAGTGGTTTCCTTTTTTCTAATCTGGAGAGAGGTGAGTGTCTTAGTTAAAGCAGAGCGTTAGACTCAGCAACTTGGAGGCAGGTGACTAATTTGGAAGGCGAGCCCGGGAAGCAGGAAAGAGGAAGACAGGAAGGAAGGATAGGCAGCCTGGTGGCTGTGTTACTGAACCACCGAGGGCTTGAAGCTTCTGCAGCCTCCTGAGAAGCAAACTGCACTGAATGCCTCTGTTTCCTGTTAGCTAAGGGTTGTTTCCAAGGTTGTCAGTTTCAACCAAGCTCACTAAAAGGCCCAACGGCCCTCCTCTGTGCTTAGCAGAGAAAGCCCTGGATTAGAAACAGGGAAAATACAGGGGCACACACTTGAGAGGCGAGTCATCAGAGTCCAGACTGGTGGTCAGGGTACTCAGACTTCTTTCATAATGGCTGCTTCCCCTTGTGTGAGTATCCCAAATGAAAGGGGTAGAAGATACATGGCCTTTTATGACATAGCCTCGGAAATCACATAGCATCACTTCCACCACAACTGTTTGTTGAAGCAGTTACAGCCCGTCCAGATTCAGAGAGAGGGGACATATACCTCACCTCTCAATGGGAGGTACATCAAAGAATGTGCAGACATATAAAACTTACACAAAGATGTCATCTGGTGGCATTCAAAAAACATCTGCCTAACTCATATACTTTGCTGGCGGGAGAGTAAATTGATAGAAGTCCCATAGAAACCAATTTGGAAATATTTGTTAAAATTTCAAATACGTATACTCTTAGACTGAGCAATTCCACTTCTGGGGATTTACCTTCTAGATGAGATGTGGCCAACTCAAATCACTACAAGTCATCTTCAGTATTTCAGGAGTGTTAACAGATCTACAGCCACCATTTCCACTAAAAAAATTAATATATATATGTATATATTATATATATGCATTCTCTCCATTTAAGGAGACCATAATATTAAGTATATTAAATAATCTTAATTATTACTTGGCCTCCAATGGGCTCAGCATGCTCTCTGCTTTACATCTATTATTTCTAATCATTTGTACAGCTCTCAAAGGTTAATTATTTCTATTTCTCTGGAGGTCTGGAAATATGTGACTTGCTCAAGGCCACACAGCTGGTTACTAGGAGACCTAAAATTCTGATCCAGTTCTGCTTGACTCCATATCCCAACCTCCAGCTCACAGTAGCATAATTCAGTCTTTAAAGTATGTTTTCATTTGAGAATCTCTAGTCTTTTCGTATTCCCAAACCACTGCACAATATGAGAGAATATTTCAATACAAGTTGTTTTCTGTAAGAAATAACATATAAAGATAATTCCATACAATATTTTGAAGGAGAAAGGCTATGAGATTAATGTTCATACTGCAAATTTCCTTAGAAATGGAAATTATTCTTACAGTGTATAAGTAGAAAAAGTGTTCTTTTGCATATCTTGTTAAGAAATTCCCAGAAATTGAAGGTCAGCACAGTTTTCTCTCATCTCTACTCTGGCCAACATTGTGTGAGGACAGCTAAAGATTTGAGAACAGAGGCTAAAGTGAATCAATAACTGTTAGTTGCCCAAGCTAAGGAGTAGGCATAGATAATGAGCAAAAATTCTTTGCCCTTAGTAAGTTAGCCAACATTTCATCATTCCCTGATTCCTCACAAGTGTCACTGAAGGGAGCTGTCTGTGGAAGCAGCTGCCCCAACCCAGCACTTTACACACACTCACTCACACACATACACACATGTGCACATCCACACATTTTGCACCTGAGATTTACCCTTGCTTTTTTCACTGAAATATAAATGCACAAAAAATTCTGCAACTTAGTAAACTTTCCTAGTTTCCTGGGCTAAATGGATCACTCCCTTGCTCAGACATTTAGAATAGCTCTATATTGTTCATTGCAGTAAATCCACCAGTAAATTTAAAAAGTACTATACTCCAAAAAAATAGAAAAATAAGGAAAACATCTAAAGTCATTATACAAGGTATCAGCATTCTACAAGGTTTGATATCAGCATTACCCTGATACCAAAACCAGACAAAGACACTACAAAAAGAAGAAGGAGGAGGAGGAGGTGAAAGAGGAAGAGGAGAAGGTGGCGGCAGCAGTGGTTACAGGCCAGTATCTCTGATGAACATAGATGCAAAAACCCTCAATAAAATATTAGCAAGCCAAATTTAACAATATATTATCACAATTATTCACCACAATCAAATGAGATTTATTCCAGGGATGTTCAATATTCATATCAATGTGACATATTACAATAACAAGAGGGAGGATAAAAACTATATGAGCATCTGAACAGATGCAGAAAAAAGCATTTGACAAAATACGACATCTATTCATGATAAAAACTCTCAAGAAAGTGTGTTTAAAAGGGAATATACCTCAAAATGATAAAGTCCATATGTGAAAAACCCACAGTTAATATCATACTTAATGGTGAAAAACTGAAAGCCTTTCTTCTAAGATCAGGAACAAGATAAGGATGCCCAATCTCACCACTATTATTAAACATAGTACTGGTAGTCCTAACTGCAGCAATCAATTAAGAAAAAGAAATGAAAGGCATCCAAAGTGGTAAGAAAGATATAAAACTGTCACTATTCAGAGAGGACATGAAAACCCTAGACTCCACCAAAAAACCATTACAACTGATAATTGAATTCAGTATAGTTACATGATATAAAATTAACATACAGAAATCTGTTGCATTTCTATACACAAATAACAAAGTAGAAAGAGGAGAAATTAAGAAAATGATTCCATTTACAATTGAGCTGAAAAAAATGAACTATGTAGGAATTAATTTAACCAAAGAGGTGAAAGACCTATACTATAAAAACTATAAGGCATCAGTGAAAAAAAATGAAGATAGTACAAACAAACAGAAAGATACACCATGCTAATGGATTGGAAGAATTAAATTGTTAAAATGTCCATGCTTTTCAAAACAATCTGCAGATTCAGTGCAATCCCTATCAAAATACCAATAGCATTTTTCACAGAACTAGAACAAATAATCCTAAAATAGTATGGATCCACAAAATACTTAAATAACCAAGCAATCTTGAGAAAGGAGACAAAGTTGGAGGTATTACAATCTTCAAGGTATACTCTAAGGCCACAGTAATCAAAATAGTATGATACTGGTACAAATATAGACACATGGACCAATGGAACAGAATAGAGAGCCCAGAATCAAATCCACACCTATATGGTCAATTAATCCACAACAAAAGAAGCAAGAATACACAATGGGAAAAAGTCTTTTCAATAAATAGGGTTAGGAAAACTGGACAGCTACCTGCAAAAGAATGAAATTGGACCACTTTCTTACACTGCACACAAAAATAAACTCAAAGTGGATTAAAGACCTAAATGTGAGACCTGAAACCATAAAACTCCTAGAAAAAAACATAAGCAGTAATCTCTTGGTCATCACCCATAGCAACATATTTATGGATAGGTCTCTTCAGACAAATGGAAAAAGCGAAACTAAACAACTAGGACTATATCAAAATAAAAAGCTTTTGCACAGTGAAGAAAACCATCAACAAAACAGAAAGATGACCTACTGAATAGGAGAAGATACTTGCAATTATATACTGATAAAGATATAAAAAAGATACTTGCAAATTATATATCTGATAAAGGGTTAATATTCAAAAAATATAAAGAATTTGTACAACTCAACACCAAAATAAATAAATAAATAATTCAATTAAAAAATAGGCAAAGGACCCGAATAGACATTTTTTCCAAAGAAAAAATGATACAGATGGCCAATAGATGCATGAAAAGATGCTCAACTTCACTCATTCTTAGGAAAATGGAAATCAAAACCACAATAAGAAATCACCTCACACCTGTCAGAATGCCTAGTATCAAAAAGACAAGAAACAATAAATGTCGGCAAGGATATGGAGAAAAGGAAACCCTTGTGCACTCAGTGGGAATGTAAATTAGTACAACCATTGTGGAAAATAGTATAGAAGTTCCTTAAAAAATCAAAAATAGAATTACCATATGATTCAGTTATTCTACTACTGGGTATGGACCCAAAGAAAATGAAACACTAATTCAAAAAAATATACATACCCCTATGTTTATTGCAGCATTATTTAAAATAGCCAAGAAGTGGAAGCAACCCAAGTATCCATTGATAGATGAATGGATAAAGAAGATATGAGATAGATATATATTAGCCATAAAAAAGAAAGTCTTACTATAATGCAACAACATGGATAGAACTAGAAGATATTGTGCTAAGTGAAATAAGTCAGACAGAGAAAGATGAATACACTATGATCTCACTTATATGTAGAGTCTAAAAACTAAAACAAATAAATGAAAAAAATCCAAACAGACTCTTCTTTTAGAGGGGGAGGGGAGAGAAGCTGAGAGAGGGGAGAGAGAATCCCAAGCAGGCTCCATGCCCAGCACAGCACCCCATGCAGGCTTGATCTCACAACCCTGAGATCATGACCTGAGCCAAAATTAAGTCAGATGCCCAACCCACTGAGCCACCTAGGCACTCCCAAACAGGTACTCTTAAATACAAAGAGAACAAACTGGCAGTTGCTAGAGGGGTAGTGGGGGGCGGGGGGGGAATGGGCAGAACAGATAAAGGGGATTAAGAGGTATGAATTTCCAGTTATAAAATAAGTCACAGGGATAAAAAGTATAGCATAGGGGATATAAGCAAAATATTGTAATAACATTGTAAGGTGACAGATGATGACTATACTTTTCATGGTCAGCACTGAGTAATGTACAGAATTGTCAAATCAATATGTTGTACACCTGAAACAAATGTAACATTGTATATTAATCATGCCTTAATTTTTAACATCTGAAAAAAGGATTTGTAAAAAAAGAAGTATGAAACATCAGTCACTGTTTCCCAACTTTCTTCCTTTCTGTATACTAAGTCTTGTCTCTGATACTTCTACATAAACCAAATCTACTCCCTAAGAACCTTCCCATGGTATCCTAACCCATTATACCTCTCTTTTCCCCAAAAGCCTATGGTCTTTAGGACCTTTATAATTCAACTTAATAGTTGATTGTCTGTGACCTTGTAGACTCTTTTAATTCAGTGGTCTTCAAATGTTGGTGTGCATAAGAGTCACCTATAAGGTTTTTAACAGATTGCTGGGCTCCACTCTCAGGATTTCTAATTCAGTAGGTTTGGGATGGAGCCCAGGAATGTACATTTCTAACAAATTCCCAGGTGCTGCTGCTGCTGTTGCTCTGAGGACTGCAGTATGGGAGTTACTGGTGTAGAGAAAGAGCATGCTGCTTTCTAGCTACCTTGAACCTGGATAAATAACAGAGATGTTCTTCATCCCCAGTATCACTTCAAAGGACTATAGAAAAAACTGAAATAATGGTGTGTGTTTTTTTAAATAATGTATTTTAAATGTTTAGCACAGTCCTGGTGCATAGAAAGAGCTCAATACACAGGAGCCATTATTTCTAGCAGAAAAAGACAAACTTCTTGAGGATTATCTATATAACAAAGGCAACACCCAGACTGTGCCTTAACAAAGCTCTGGGCAGTAGGCTTATTGGCAGGGGTGCCACATCCCTTGCCAGGGCCTAAAGGAAGCTATACAATTTTTTACTCAGCCACTTACGTCTTTATCCAGGAAGGGCAATTGAGAAAAACATTTCCCATGTTTATAAGACTGCTCTCAAAGCTAAACACCTGTGATTCATTCACATCTCAAATAGCTAACTTTTCACTTTATTGTAAATTCTAGTAACTGTGACAAAAAGCAAAATATCCTATAGTTTGTCCCAGATTGTCTTGTTTCTAACAAATTAGAAAATAAAACAAAACAAAACAAAAGAATCTTAAGAAAACCTCGGGAATAATTTAGAATTATGAGACCAGCTTTGTTGGCAAGGATATCTGAAAAGAAGGCCCGAGTTTGCAGAATCCCGGACTGTGGGGGTGTAGCTTCTATGCAACCTAATCTAGCCAGGGAGAAGGAGCCGGGGCAAGGGAGTTGTCATCCAGCTTAGTCAGACCCTGCCCCACTGGCCTGTGACAAGCAGGGGACTGCAGACCGTCTTCTGATGCCATAGAGCCAATGCTTCACCAGCACACTGGCTTCAGCTGTTGCAGGCTGGGGCTCGGACTTTCCTGGGACCTTTTGGGAAACCAGGAAACAAAGAATGAAGCTGGCAGAGCAAATCCAGACAATCTCTCGTATAGCCTGCAAAACCTCCACCCCCACGGTTTCCCCTGCCAGTCCCAGACCTGACTCTCACACCTGAGACTGAACATCTCATCCACAGCGCCTAGAGAATGAGAGGTGCTCACCTGAGATGAATGTCACTAAACAAAGTAAATGTTGGGGTGCCTGAGTGGCTCAGTTGGTTAATTGCCTGTTGATTTCAACTCAGGTCATGATCTCAGATTGTGAGATGGAGCCCAGCCTCAGGCTGCGTGCTCAGCTGACTGCGCTTAAAATTCTCTCTCTCCCTCTACCCTTCCTCCCACCACACACAGTGCTCTTTCTCTCTCCCAAATAATCTTTTCAAAAAATAAATAAGGGGGGAATTCCTGGATGGCTCAGCGGTTTAGTGCCTGCCTTCGGCCCAGGGCGTGGTCCTGGAGTCCCGGGATCTAGTCCCACATCAGGCTCCCTGCATGGAGCCTGCCTCTCTCTCTGTGTCTCTCATGAATGAATGAAGTAACTGTTGACAGTTTTTTTTTAATGTTACAATACAGGTGCTATCATATATTCATGATGGCTATGGTAAATTCAAGAAACTGTTAGTCATAAGAAATCAGTACATAGGTAGGCTTCAAATTCACCTGGTAGGGTTGTTGTTTTTCCATACCTGTGTCAGTCAGGGTTTAATCAGAGAACTGCTAGGAGAAATATAGATAATAATGGCTTTTTTAAAAGGAATTTGGACTTACACAATCATGAGATCTTGTTAAACAGCTTATACTGGGCTGTTTTTTCCACATCTGGTCCTGGGGACTGAATCAGCAGGGTCGGTTGGCAAAAGTAAAGATGGATGTGTAGTGGGAGAAAACAGGACAAACTGGAATATTCAGGCAGAGCCAGAAAGCACAGGGATGGAGGGAACTGTGTCAGTCTTTCAGGGCCTCTCAGCCTTTGTCTTCAGTGATGCGAGAAGCCTGTAGGCAGAGTTGGTGCCCTTTGTCAGAGAGGTAAACACGTAGCTGGCACAGGAGTTGGAGGAGCCATAGAGGAGGCTCTGCAGAGGCAGAGGATCTGTGGGCAGGGCTGCTGCCCCACACCAACCAGGTGAGAACAACCCCACGCATCAGCTGCCACAGCAACTAGCACCCCCAAACCAACCTTAAAGCATGAAAGACAATATAGTTACTGATGCATTTCTGACTTCCAGGTCTCACACAAAGGGTCTCATGGGGTCTACACTATGCAGAAAACTCTGGAAAACATAGTTCCAACTTAGACGAGTCCATGCGACACAAACCTACCACAATACCTGGCAGTGTGCACAGAAGGCAGATTCTCCTGAGGGTGAGCCTCCTCGCTCCAGCTCAGAAAGGTTCTAAGCACAAGAATCAGGTGGTCAAGGTGGTGACTGACCCTGACTCACAGCCAGTTTTTAGAAAAGATGCTGAATAGAAGAGGAACGGAGTTCAAACCGCAACCTTGAAAATTTCGGAAGGTGTAATTCATTTCAGATGGGTTTAGTACCAATTAGTCAAGGGAGACAACTCCAGGATAGTTTCCTGACAAGCTGGCCCTTCTTTTTTTTAAGATTTTATTTATTTATTCATGAGAAACACAGATAGAGAAAGAGGCAGAGACACAGGCAGAGGGAGAAACAGGCTCCATGCAGGGAGCCTGACTTGGGACTCGATCCTGGGTCTCCAGGATCACACCCTGGGCTGAAGTCGAGGCAAGCTGCCATCACGTTGCACTTGCATGAGCTGGTGAGCCAAGATGTGAGGTCAGGCATAAAATGTAGGGATTCTTCACCACTGGGCCACCCGGGCTACCCCAAGTTGGCCCTTCAGAGCAAGATGAGAAATATAATCTAGACTCAGAAACTGGACTTCATAAAAATCCCCCAGTTTGTGGTAAGCACGCAGATTTCCCTCATGACCCTGGCACAGCAGGTCTGGGAAGACTCCCAGGAATCTGTGTTTCGATTAACACCCAAAATGATTCTCCTACAGGTGGGCCTTAGTCCACACTTACAACTTCTCTGGAGGCCTGAAAATCAACTTGCAAACTCCTGAATCTACCCTGTCTGCAAAAGCTGGTGGCTGTTGGTTATTTTAATTGAGGGAACATCAGAGAATATCTTTATAGAAAGGCAGCAGTGGGAAATAAAAACCTGCTATTTATTTTAGCATGATGTTCTAAAGGTTATTTTAAAATTCTATTTATTGAGGGTTCATAAATGTTACTTGCTCTATTAATAAAAAAAAAAAAAAAACTTTCTGGTTGCCAAATCACATCCTCCACTCTGACTTGTCTAACAGCCCACACACCTTACCAGCCTCAAAGCAGCCAAGATGTGCTAGCGCCACCTAAAGGTCACTATGAGCATACGCTAAGTGTAAAGCGCAAAGTCCTCTTGTGGATGTCACAGTGTGACCGTTGTTAAGTGACAACAGCAAATAAGAAACTGAACTTTGGGAATAGCCAATGATTTGAGTTTGATTTTTTTAGTAGCGAATAACAGAATTTACATGTGTCCTTCCTTGACTGCTTGAGAGAACAGAAAGAACAGAACAGTAGGGACAGGGACTTGGAATTTGGCAGACTTGGTTTAAATCCCTGTTTCTTCTATGCCACTGGAGGCAGAGCAGAAGTACAGGCAGGGTCCCCCTCCTTGGAGAAGCATCAGCTGTTGGCCACTCTGTCAGGGAATGAAGTGAAGTGAAGAATCCCTACATTTTATGCTTGACCTCACATCTTGGCTCACCAGCTCATGCAGGTGCAACGTGATGGCAGCTTGCCTCAATTTCATTGATTATCTCCGTGTGTCTTGACCAAGGCTTCTCTCAGGCAGAGGATGCTTGGGACAACTGTGGGAGCTTCTCAGTCCTTCTCACATATGTGCCACCCCCGTAGAGACCTTCAGCACAGGGATCCAGAGCCCACAACAAATTCTTCACTGTTCTTGCTCACACAGATAACCCGCAGTACACTCTACCTAGCTTCTCAGAAGACTCCTCGAGAAAGCCATGGGGACCCCCCGTTGCCCAGAGTGATGATCAAGTCAAGAAAAAATCCACCCCTTGTATTACTGTTTCCTCTTCACATTCATATTCCCTGAGATCACTTGCCAAAATAAACTACCTGCACACAAGCCTTTGTCTCACATTCTACTTTCTCGGGGGATCTCAGACTAAGACAAAATATAACCTTAGGCAGTTTATTTATCTTCTGCAGGCCTGGGTTTTCTCAGCTGCAGTATGAGATTATTGCAATATGCAAGACCTTCACAAGGACACTGTAAAAAAGTAAATGAATTCCTGTAGGAAGAACACTTGTACCATGCCTGATCCATAACAGAGCCCCATTTCCTGGGGATGCTCTCTGCTACCTGGTAATTTCTTGGAGGGGGCAGTTTCTCTTCAAGCTGGGCCATCACTACCAGTGTCACATGCCTCACCACCACCGCTTCCACCATTATCACCTCCTCCCCCCATACCACATGCTAACACTATTAGCACCAGCAAGACCGTTATCACCACAACCATCACTACCACCGTGACCTGTACCACTCCCACATTCACCATGAGTATCACTGTCATCCTCATCCATACCACACCACATACCACCATTACAATCATCACCTCTATGCCACCATTACCACACTCCTGCAGATCATTGAGCAAGATTGCTCCAGCCCAGGTGCAATCAATTCCCTTCAGCTAGACAAAGTACTTCACATGTCTCTATTATATCTGTCTCCACAAAATCTACACACCAGCTAAAGTCAACATTTCCAGTTATTCCTGACCAAAATTTTTCTGGCTAATTATCACAACAGAGTTATCACTTGGCTAAACATATATCCACTATATGTTCATGTCCTTCTAGGAGTTGGGTACAAGAAGGAGATGATAGAATTCTCATAGTAAAATCACTGAGATCAGGTGAACTGGATTTTTAAATAATTCAGCGGAAAGTACAGAGAGTTCCTATATATCTCCTGCTCCCATATGCAGAGCCTTCTTCCTCACTGTCAATATCCCAAAGTGGTATATGTGTTACAATCTATGAACCAACATTGACATGCCATTACCATCCAAATTCCATAGCTTAATTAGGGTTCAGGCTTGGTGTTGTATATTCCATATTCCATGGATTTGGAAAAATACATAATAGACATATATCCACCATTATAGTGGATCATTTTAGAGTAGTTTGTCCTAAAAATCCTCTATGTTCTACATATTCATCGCCTCTTCCCCCTTACCCCTGCAACCACTGACTTTTTTACTTCATAGTTTTGCCTTTTCCAGAATGTGATATAGTTGGGTCATATAGTAGTATGAAGCCCTTTTAAATAGGCTTCCTTCACTTAGTAATAAGCAATTCACATTCCTCCATGTCATTTCTGGTTTGACAGCTCATTTATTTGCAGTGCTGAATAATATTCCATTGTCTGGATGTAGCACAATTTATCCATTCACCTGCTGAAGGACATCTTGGTTGCTTCCAAGTTTTGGCAATTGTGAATAAAGCTGCTATAAAAATCTATGTTCAGGTTCTTGTGAAGATAAAAGTTTTTAGTTCATTTCGATCAATACCAAGGAGCATAACTGCTGGATCATAAGATGATAGTATGTCTAGTTTTAGAAGTATCTTCCAAAGTGTCTGTACCATTTTCCATTTCCACCAGTGATGAATAAGAAGAGCCCACATCTTGGCCACATCTTGGTGTCATCAGTGTTCTGGGCTTTTGCCCTTCTAATAGGTGTAGTATAGGCTCACTGTTGTTTAATTTGCCATTCCCTAATGACATGATGTCAGTCTCATATACTTCCTTGCCATTTGTATCCCTTCCTTGGTGAGGTTTCTGTTCAGATCTTTTGTCCACTTTTTAATTAGGTTGTTTGTTTCCTCATTATTGAGTTTTAAGTGTTCTTTGTATATTTGGGTAACAGTCCTTTATCAGATGTATATTTTGCAAATATTTTCTCCCAGTGTGTGTCTTGTTTTTTCATTCTCTTATGGATTCTCTTATGGAACTGGATTCTAACCCTAATTATGTTAGTATAAACTCTAAAAATCTTACAATTAAGTTTCTACTTTCATTCAATAAATACTGTAGTACTATTATGTGGCAAGCCTCTATGAGATACTGGAAAACAAGATTGTGGGCCTTTCAAAGAGTCTTCTGAGTAGCAGAGACCAACACACAAAGAGGGAACTTTGATGCAGGAGGGCCAGCTCCATAACGGGGAAAAGTGAGGACTGCCCATCCAGTTGGAGATAAGGAGTGTTCAGGGAAGGCTTCTTGAAGGAGATGACCTAAAGAAAGAGAAGCTAGCCAAGTATAATTGAGAAGAGGTGGTAACAAGAGTTCTGGCAGTGGGGACAGTATAGTGCTTTATCCATGATAGAAGGTAAGACTTCCCAGGACTGACCACAGCTGTAGTAGGTGTGAAAGGGGCAGTCGGGAGATGTAGAGTAAGACAAGCTACAGGCCAGGTCACAGAGGGAGCGTATACCACACTAAGGAGCTGGGAATCAGTTTTTTATATGAATGAGGTCCCCAAAAACATTTTCCTCCCTGGAGAAAGTAGCCTTGGAACAAAGCCAGTCCAAACCAGATCAGTGCTTCACAGAGGAAGAACTTAAACAGAGAGTGCGGGGTTTGAGGGTATTAATATCAACTTCATAGCTACTTCCCACATATGTTTTGGTGAGGCATGTTGAAGTCATCTTCATCCGTGGGCAGACATGTATGGGAGTTCCTATATCTAGTACTTTCTTCTCCCCCAAGCCCCAAGCAAAGATAGCCAGAACCTTGGTCACCACTGCCTCCTGTATAAATATCTCACTCATAGACTCTGACCTTGGAGTCATAAGGAAAGCAGTGCTACTAAGACTAAACCAAACCAGCATTTCCAAGAATGAATGTCTTGGGATAATTTTGAAGGTGAACCCATGCACCACGGGCCACCAAAGTGAAATTTTCTTTACATGCCAGACTGGTGTTTCTCCTTTGAATCCACCATATTGAATCCACTCCAGATAGTCCTGAGACTGAGCAGTTTTCATAGCTTCTTGTGGAAGGATCTCATGGGATTAAACAAAACAGCCAATTCAATTACATCTTTGTCTAGGTTTCCCCTCTTGCCCTGACTCACAACCATCCCTCACTCCTGCTCCCTGGGCTTGTACTTCCTAAGACATTTGGTATTCACGTAGCATTCAGGTGTGCTAAGCAGTACGTGAAAGTCCTCCTTCTAAATAAACACTCTAGCACCCTGTCACCTCCTCCCCAGAAGTAATCACTATTATTAGTTTTGTATGAATCCTTCCAATCTCTTCTTGATGCATTTCTGAACACATACGTATGGTGTCTATATACATCTATACAAAGAAATGTTTACATATGCAGAAATATATATATCTTTAAAAGAAATATTTATGTGTATTAAATCATACTATTAGCATTATTCTGAGTGCCTCAATTTGTTTTGACTTAGCAAGGATATCTTCCCAGGATATTTAAATGTGTCAAAGAATAACTCATATGCATAATTAGCCATTCCTCATGCTATTTGGCTGTTTTACATGCAAATTGTTTGCTCTTGTGTTAGAGAGTTCGTGAAATGAGTGAAGGAACAGAAGCAAAAACAGGGTTTATAAGAGATGAGAGACTACAAAACTTTGAACATTTTGGGGAGAGAATTCCTAGCTGGAAACTGGCAACGAAGCCAGAGTAGCACTCTGTACTTGAATAGACTGAACAGGCATAGGAAGGAACACACATTCAATAGTTGGTGGATTTTTCAGAAAATCTTGAGAGTTCAGTAGTGGAGCCTCATGACAGGCCATCTCTGTGGACGGTCGCCAGGTTGTCCAATCGCGCCTCCACCTGAGGCCAGGTCTGTGACATGTGCCACCATAGAATTTGTCCAATGTTAAAGGACTCAAAGCTACTTGGTCCAAATGCCCTCATCCTGCACGATGACAGCCCACCCACAAGGAAAGCTGGGACAGACCCAGAGAGAGGGTGAGCTCCAGAAGGCACTGGTCAGCACACAAGCTCCTGCTCAGAAAGAAGCCCCAGGCTGTCGAAATCCTTGCTTCCCTTCCTACAAATGGCTTCACAGTCAAAGCAGCCAAATCGAGAAGCAACAAAAGTTTGAAATCCAGGCTTGCAAAGGCCTTCTGGAGTTAGCACTACCCTGGGAGGCTGTAGGCAGAAGAGAGAATATTATCAGTAGCAGTCGTTTATTACTCTGTTAAAAGCTGCTAGCCTGGTGATGGTAGTTTTTTACTTCAGTCAACAAATGCTAAGAATTCTGTTGACCAGACATTGCGTATTAGAGCAAAGTGACTGAAGCAGTTCACACTGTAGTGAGTAGGAAGTGCATGAGCCAATGATTCAAACACCATTTGATAATTGGTATGGGAGAGGGAAGTCAGGGCTGGGAGGGCCAGAGGAGCAGCATCTGCATCAGCCTGGGGAGCCTCACACCACATCCTAGAGGAAGGCAGAGAAGAGCAAAGCAGAGAGGAAGAGAGGGATGTTTCAGGCTCAGTATGAGGCAGGTGTGGAGCCCAGGGTACAGAGAGGATCACCATCTATTAGTAAGCTGTGGGGAAGGGATGAGCATGAGACTGGATGAGGCAGTGCTCCTCACAGCTTGGCTAAATCAGGATCCCCTGGGGTCACACCCAAAATGATGGGCTCTACCCCTAGGGCTCTTCTGACTCAGGAGGTCTGGGCCCTCAAATGTGACAGGTTCCCAGACGCTGCTGGTGCTGCTGCTGGTGCTGCTGCTGGTGCTGGTGCTTCTGGTGCTGCTGGTGCAGAGACCACACTTTGAGATTCACTGTTATATATTTAAAAAGGAGGCCTGAGAAGCTTAAGGTCTGTTCCCAGCCAAGACTCTTGACTATGGATCCATGGCCTCATGGCCTTGAAGTTCCAGTGCTCAGGAACAGCATGTGTCATGTTAATGATGCCAAAACAAAGGTGAGTCCCCTGTCTGCTATGCTGGCTTCATGTTCTTGAATTTTCCTCCTTTTGTAAGCTCTTCCTCTGCAACCTTCATGCTGTTTTGCTTTCAGTAGTACAATGTGTCTGAACACTGCTTTTCCAGGTTCTACCACCATATGTCTTGTAAGGAGATGAAGCTTTTATGAGTTAATCTGGGTGCAGGCAGATAGCCCTGAGATGCTCCCACATTTTCTCCGGACTGCATTCCTGATGCCTGACTTCTTATAGAAACTGTCCAATTTCACTGACCTGCTTTCCTCCCCACTTAATGAGAAAATTGAATAATTTCCGTACCCACAAACACTGCCCTGTGATTTCCCACATGGGAAAAGCAAAAATAACTGTTGGTCCTTGGTTTCTTGTTTATATTGTCTCACTCTGATAAGCGACCAATTTTTCATGTCGTTGACAGATTGAGGACATTAGAATTAAAAACTAAGAAAGAAGATTCTAGTGAAAGAGAACACAAGATAAGCTTTGTTTTCTACAGATATAACTTTGGCCCATTTGAAACATTAGTTTCAACTACACAAAACGGCTGTGTTTGAAGGTCTAAATAGTCAAATATTTGTGCTTTTATATGATTCAACACAATTATATATTCTAATTATATTAAATATATAATTGTATGTACATCTTAGTTGTTCATAAATGCTGTATATATGATTACATATCCTAATATCATATATCCTAATTATATATATTTAATAGATACTGGTTATATGCATATACCTTAATTATATAAAAATTGTAAATGTATTTTAACTATACCTATATATTCTGATCATATGTATATCTAAATTGTATATATCCCAATCACATAGATTCATTATATATATATCCTAATTATGCTTCTTCTAATTTTAAACATGTTTATTATATATATGTGTGGGTATATGTGTAGATAAAGACATACACATTAGGACATAGCAAAACTACAATGTATTTATATTATTCGAAGATGTGCATATACATTCATGGCAGACAGAATTCAAATTCTGTCCTAGAGAAAATCAGGACCGTTGTATCACACTTCTCCAGGTCCACTGGGTATGGATTTCTGAGAGCACACCACCACCTTGTGTCTAGTTGAGGAACTATGTGTCTCATAGTCTCAATTCTAGAAGGGACTCCTTTTGTCCATTTAATCAACATTTATTTAACATCTACTACTGGGATGGATTCCAAGTACAATGATTTCTAGTCTGAAGCTTCTCCAGAATTCTTCAGAGCATATTAGTCCCATAGCCCAGGCAAAGAATGTCAGTGTGAGAAGCAGGCTGGGTGTAGGAAGCAAGTAGAACAGCACATGTCCCATATCACTGGAGCAGTCACTGCTCAGCTCCAGACGCCTTCTCCAAGAAGAGAGTGTGAGCCTAGTATTCTCTGCCAAGAGAAGCCACAAATCCAAATGTTGGTGTGAAAATCCAACTTTTAAAAAACAACTAATTCTAATTATTTCTAAACACCATGAGCCAACATTATGTATCTGCAAGCTACATTCAGCTCACATCCTGCCAGCTTCAAATCCCCAGTTTGCACTTTCTTTACCCCTTTCCATCATTCTGGAGGGGGGGTGCTCAAGAATGAGAGAAGGCAAATGCTGCCCTCTGAGGATGCATTGGTGAGCAAATACAGACACAGCCTTCCTCTCAGGAAGTACAGAAATGGCAATTCCTCACATCCACACTGATGACTATTTTCTAGAATGGTAAAAAAAAAAAAAAAAAAGGCAAACCAGTCAAGCATACCTACAGACCTTGTTTTAGAACAACCTGACAATCTGCCAGTTCTGAATCTTTGCAAGTCACATAATAAAGACTAGGTGATTAAGAACTGTTAGTACTCTCCACGCCTTATCAAAGAGCTAAGCATCTTCTTAATTACATTTCACCATTTAAGGTGGATATTAAACTGGTAGAGGAAAAAGTGCACAAACATATCAATCAACCATACCCCTACTCACTGTGACTAGTACAAGAAGAATTCAGAATAAAACGAAATTGGAACACTAGAATGACTAAAACTGATAAGGCTGCCAATGTGAAGTGTTGGTGAGAATGTGGAGGAACCGGAGTGTTCATACATTGCTGGTGGCTGCTGTAGGTTCACAACCTTCTCTGGACCATCCCTGGCATAATTTCAAACCAACCCCATATACAGAGAGCTGGGACAGACAAAAGAAAGAGGCAGGCCACTCTAGGTTGGTAAGTGGCAGTTTTAATAATAGCAACGGGAATTTACATACAAGGCTTGTCTTGGGCAGCAGTGAGATATGGATCCCCACACCCATCCTCTAAATCTTAAAATGTTATATAGAGGCCCTAACTAGGCTCAGTTGCATATACTGTGCAGTTGTTTTTGACACTACCTCACCATCCCAAGGCTATGTTCTTGCAGAAACCTCTAGGAGCAGAAAAGGAAGGCAAACCCACACTCTAAGGACAGGGCTGGGGAGTGTGGAGCCTCTGAGTGCCCTGGGACCAGTTCAAATGTCAATTAGGGGTCATTTCTTTTTCTTTCTTTTTTTAAGATTTATTTATTTATTTTAGAGAGGGGAGAGGAGGGGCAGAGGTACAGGGAGTGAGTATCCCAAGCAGACTCTGTACAGAGCATGGACCCTGATGTGGAGCTTGATTTCATGACCCTGAGATCACAACCCTAGCCAAGAAAAAGAATCAAATGCTTGGGGGTTATGCTATATGTTGGCAAAGTGAACTCCAATAAAAAATTAAAAAAAAAAAAAAAGAACTCACATTCTAGCTAAGAGGAGTAGGCTTAGCTGATTGCTTCCAGCAACTAACCCTTATGCATCTGCTTCAGCTTTCAATGGAAAGTATCCTCTTCTTGAAATAGCCATCACCCAGTATCAAAGCAAGGCAGTAATACAGGGGCCTGATGATTGGTGCCCAAAGTGGGACGGCCCTGAAGAACAGTATTTGCTCTGGAGTTTCCTCTAGACCAAAATAGACTTTGTCAGGTCTGTATAGCTGGCCAAACTCTCCCCTTCCCTATCTTTCCTCTTCCCACTTTTGTTCACAGAGCTCCCAATAAGACTCCTTTCTTCCCATTTCAGCCTCTGATTCCCTGAGAACCCAACAGGTGACATATGAGTAGGACACCACCTAGAGTTGTTTTAAAAGCAAGTTTTACAATCTGAATGAAATGCACTGATGAAATGTCTTAGAATAATGCTGCCAACAAAAATATGTTAGGGGATCCCTGGGTGGCGCAGCGGTTTGGCGCCTGCCTTTGGCCCAGGGCGCGATCCTGGAGACCCAGGATCGAATCCCACATCGGGCTCCCGGTACATGGAGCCTGCTTCTCCCTCTGCCTGTGTCTCTGCCTCTCTTTCTCTCTGTAACTATCATAAATAAATAAAAATTAAAAAAAAATATGTTAGTCACATGGATAATTTTTAATTTTCTAGTGGACCCATATGAAAAAGTCAACAAAACAGGTAAAATTTATTTTTAAAATGTTTTACTTAATACAACATATTTAGGATATTGTTATTTCAACATGTAACCAATATTAAAAATAATGAGATATCCTATGTTTTCTTTTGTACTACATCTTTGAGATGTGGTATAAATTTTATACTTACAGCACATCTCAGTTTGGACTAGCCACATTTCAAGTACTTTCAAAGAAAAGAAGCCTGCTAAAACTAGAAAAATTGAAGAGTATTGTAGACCAAGGGAAAGGGCAGGAATTGCATTTGTATTTGTAGCATGAATGAATACAATTGTCTCCTTCTGAGGTTCTGATGAGGTAGCTATACCACCCCCAGCCCTTCTCTTTTTTGCTTTTTTATTGAGATATAACACCCCTCCTTATCACCATCAGATACCAAACTTTAGTTTCCCCAAATTCATGAAGAGATGGGCACTTGACACATAGCTGCCCTCTCCATTTATACTTCTGTCATGAGACAAAATCATGAGTTTCATTATTACCTGCATGGATAACCCATCCAGTGTTCTCCAAGTGTTCCTAATGGCAGGAAGAGGTAGTCACAGACTTCTTTGGGGATCTTCATACATTTTGCAAAGGGAAATATGCAAACAAAATGTTGCATCTGATTTCATGGTGTTCACAGTACTCCTGGAGCTATATATGATTTCCAGGTTAAGAGCATCTACCCATTAGTTTATTTCTTCCACAGAACAAAGTCAAAATTCCCTTACATATCATGCAAGGCATTCTGCCCCTGAACTTCGCCTTCCTTTCTAGTCTCATCTCCTGTTGCCTCTCGGCTATAGTTTTCACAGGGGCTCCATCCATTCTTTTGAAGTTATCTTGCTAAGCTGTTTCATACTTCTGCACATCTGCACATGTTATTATTTCTACTCAAAATGCTTTCTCATCCCCCAGGTGGACTTCTCTGCAGCTCAAACATCAATTCAGAGAATCCTTCTCTGACTCGCACTTTTCCCAGTCACTAAGTTAACATCTTCTGTTGTTCATTCATTCATTCTTAATACTTCCACCCTAGCATGTATTATACTATTTGATACAGTTGTTTGATACTTTTTGATACAATAATTTGTTTGAACATCTGTCATCCTCCACAAAACTATAAGCACCTTCAGGATAGAGTTGGTTTTTTATACATCATATCCCTATCAACTTGTGTGGTGTCTGCAATACAACTGGTGCTCAATTAATGTTAATGGAATATTGTTTACAAAAATACTTATCCTACTTTTGGAAATAGCTTAAACCTTGAGGTGCTGGCAGATATTAGTGAATTTTATATGTTAATTTTTGCACTAAGAATATTTTACTGGGTCTTGAAATAAATTTGATTTCCTGGAGAGCTTAAACGTAAAAAGAAAAACATTTTTCTCTCCCTATTTTCTTCCTTTACTTTTAGAAAAGAAACATTGAGTGAACTGTTGACAGTAATGTTAGAAAATCAAGTCAACAAATATTAGACAAAAGTTCCTCCAGTGAAAGTGTATTTTTCCCTAGAATACAATTCCATGCTGAAAAGCCATCACAGCCATATTATGTACCAGGATAGAGATATATAGCAGAAGAAATGGAAATGCTTAGGTAAGTCAGGAACCAGCTTATGAGTCACTGACATGAGGAATTGTATTAACATAATAAAGGTAGATGATTTTATTCTCATTAGGTTTCTCTTACTTAGACCTTTTTCACATTGTATTGTTATAATGTAATTAGAAAGGGTATCCTACAGTCAACTTGAAATAATCTATGAAGACTTGTTACTTCTAATACTCTTTAGCATGCATTCCTTCTAGACATAATAAGTGTTTCCAACAAGTCTGATATCTACAAAACTAAGCACTAAAAACTAATAAAGAAAAATAGGACTCTATGAGTGGATCACTCATAACCTAGACAACTCTGTAACCAAAGCCCTCAGAAAAGGCACAGTTGTTAAGTTTTTTTTTTTAAGATTTTATTTATTTATTCATGAGAGACACACAGAGAGGCAGAGACATAGGCAGAGGGAGAAGCAGGCAGGGAGCCCGATGTGGGGCTCGATCCTGGAGTCCCAAGATCACGCCATGGGCTGAAGGCAGACGCTCAACCACTGAGCCACCCAGGCGTCCCAGTTCTTAGGTTTAAATAATAATTTAGGCAGGCTTCCCAGGATGTCAAGAGGCTTCCTAGAAGGATATTTGTAAATGCACAACACCACCAGGTGGAAATCCTGGATGGCACTCTAAGACAATGCTGGGGGAATGGCGCTCTGAACTTGCAGAGCTGCTCTTCAGGCAGGCCCGGAGGAGGCACAACCTGCCCGGGGAATGTGCAAGTCATGCAGGCATTCATTGTTCATTTTTCTCAAAATCAAGCTGAAATGACTTCTCACTGGGTAGTAGACATCTAAGAGCTTTTCCTTTCGTTTCCTGCTGATGCTTTTTCAACTCTGCGCATACTAGTATGGCTCCCCATGCCTGGGGAAAAATGTGTATAAACCAACACAACTGGGGTGCCTGGGTGGCTCAGTCAGCTAAGCAACTGCCTTTGGCTCAGGTCATGATCTTGGGGTCCTGATATCGAGCTCCGCATCAGGCTCCCTGCTCAGTGGGGGGTCTGCTTCTCCCTCTCCCTCTCCCTCTGCTTGTGTTCTCTGCTCTCTCTCTCTGGTGCTCTCTCTCGAACGAATAAATAAAATCTTCAAACAAAAAGTAAAAATAAACCAATACTACTGCCACTTATTGGATAACAGGAATATCTGTGATAGCAAAACATAATAGCAATAGCAAAACATAATTCTTTTGAAAAAGACAAAAACAATCATATTTTCAATTTCTACTTAATAAACCAGCTTGAAATCATCAGAGAAGTATAAACTTCCTTAATTTGATATTACGCATTTAACCTTTGGGAATTTGTGGAGAGGAAGCACTTTTAAGTTGCTACCCAGAATGGGATACTATTTTAGATACCAGCCAAATTGGAAGCTTAACCACTAAAAGAAGGAAAATCCTGTCATCTAATCCTTAGAACCATTACCTCCTCTGCTAGAAACAATGTATTCTTTCTTTGTTCTGGATCCTGGTATAATTAGCTACATAGTGTAACAAAAGCAAATTTTAATTATGAGATAGAAGATAATAGGAGATAGATACCAGTTAGGTAATTTTAATAAGAAAATTAAATATGAAGAAATGCTAACTCTTAAAAGGCAGTTAATTACCAAAAGGGATTTTTTTTAAAAGGAGTCTTAGTCCTACAGAAGTAGCAATTGGAGAAAGCAGCTACTGCTTCTATGGCTGAGATAAAGTGAACAAGGAAGGAACTAAGAAATTTGGGGAAGGGCCACAATATCCTGGAAGACTGACAGTCAGTTTTATGCAGAGGGTGTTGTTGCCACAGGCATATGCCCTACCAGAGTAATTTATTGGAAGCAGAGGCCTGCCTCTGAGTTGCAGACAAAATTGCTGGAGAGTATAGACAATTGATCCAAACAAGCAACCTACCTCGAACCATTTAAGGCATCAGCTTGATCTTGTCCTCTACACCATGCTCAGAGTGCATGAGACCCCTTGGGTGTGATTCATTGGGTGCAGCTCCTTTAATATCACTCCTTTTGGGGACTGGGTGACTCAGTGGTCGAACGTCTGTCTTTGGCTCAAGTCATGATCCCGGGGTCCTGGGATCAAGTCCCCCATCGGGCTCCCCACAGGGAGCCTGCTTCTCCCTCGGCTTACATCTCTGCCTCTCTCTGGGTGTCTCTCATGAATAAATAAATAAAATCTTTACCAAAAAAATAATTCACTCCTTTTGATTGGAGAGCTGTTAATCAAAGAGACTAGGAGTCTGCTTCACATACACACATATCCAACATACCATGATAAGACAGACATAGGATGATCCCTACTATAGAAAATCCTATTCTAAAGGGCATGGGGAAGGGCAGTATACAGCACTAATTCATATTAATCCTGAAATCCAGCTGGATACACGCTTCCAGTTCCTTATTAGAACTCAGTCCGACTCCTACCCTCGGGGAGCTTTTTTTCTGTGAATTCCAAATTCCAAAATACATCTGGCTCCAAGGAGGTAATCAAGAATTGTGGATCTATACCCACAGACTGGAGGAAAAAAAGCAAATAAACACATTACCTGTTAATAACTAAGCTCCTCAGGTGATGCTATTGTTGCTCCTGTTTCCCCAAGATGATCAGTCTCCAGGAAGCTGAATACAAGCAGCTCAGAGACAACACTATTCTGAGACCATGCCTTCTGGCCCTGCACTGATGGATCATCACGTGAAACAACCAGAAGCGTATAGAGCCCAGCCAAGTGTTGCAGGACATAGCTTTTTCCAATGCCTCAAATACATTAGGCGCTATGCTAAAGGCCTTCTGGGCATTACTTCATTCAATCTGCTGCAAACCCATGAGGCAGGTACTAATCTCCCCATTTATGTTGGCCCATTTAGATGAGAACATTGAGACTTAAAGATGTTAGGTAATGTGCTCACAGTTTGCAAACCTAGAAAACGGTAGCAGAAATTGCAAAGCGACTTTCTCCATCAATTTTCTTGTCTTTGCTATTATGGTGGAAATGAAAATTCCTGAATTTTCTATTTTGTCCAGTGAAAGCTAAAAACAGATATTGGTGGATTGTTACAATGCTAGTCATGCTATTATATTACAGATTTGCAAGATGTTACCATTGGGAGAAACTGGGTAAAGGTACATGGGATGCGATCTCTCCATATTATTTCTTTCTCTCTCTCTCTCTTTATTTTTTACTGTAGTTGGCATAAGTGTTATATTAGTTTCAGGTATATGATATAGTGACTCAGCAATTCTATACATTACACTCCACTTATCACAATAGGTGTAGGTACCATCTGTCAGCATATAAGGTAATTAAAATACTAGTGCTCCTCAGTGCAGTCGTGCATGTGGCCACACGTGTTTGTACAAATACTTATTTGAATTCTATTTCATATCATTACCAGCATTTAAGCAACACTGGATTTTTTGTGTTGCTCCAGGGATTGTGGAGCATATCCAATATGCAACTATCACAATGTAAGTAGAGTCAAGAGTGTACTGGTTTAATAAACGTCCAGTAAAATATTTGCCACAAAAAATATAAATAAATAAAATAAAATAAAATAAAATAAAATACTAGTGCCTATATCCCCTATGCTGTACTTTTCATCCTCACGACTTATTTAATTTATAACTGGAAGTTCATACCTCTTAATCCCCTCCACCTATTCCACCTGCTTCCCCACCCTCATCCTCCCGTTTGGCAACCACTAGATTGTTCTCTGTATTTATGATTCTGTTTCCAGTTTTTGTTTGTTTTGTTTTTTAGATTCCACGTATAAGTGAAATCATATGGTATTTGTCTTTCTCTGGTTTATTTCACTTAATACCCTCTAGGTTTATCTACATTGTTGTAAATGGCAAGATCAGATTCTTCTTTATGGCTAATATCCCATTTGTGTGTGTGTGTGTGTGTGTGTACATATCACATCTTTGCTCATCTATTGATAGACACTTGGGCTGCTTCCATATCCTGGCTCTTGTGAATATGCTACAATAAACATAGAAGTGCATATATCTTTTCAACTTAGTGTTTTCATCTTCTTTGGGAAAATACCCAATAGTACTACTGGATCATATGGTAATTCTATTTTTAATTTTGTGAGGAATCTCTATGCTGTTTTCTACAGTAGTTGTACCAATTTGCATTCCCACCAACTGTGCACAAAGATTCCCTTTTCTCTACATTCATCAACATTTATTATTTTTTCCCTTTTTGATACCAGCCATTCTGACTGGTGTGAGGTGATATCTTATTGTGGTTTTGCTTTTCATTTCCCTGTTGATAAGTGGCATTGAACATCTTTTCATGTGTCTGCTGGCCATCTGTATGGGTTTTTTTGGAAAAAAAAGTCTACTTGGGTCCTCTGTCCATTTTTAATTGGATTATTTGGGGGGTTTGGTGTTGAGTTATATAAATTCTTTATATGTTAATCCCTTACGGGGTGTATCATTTATTAGTATCTTGTCCCATTCCATGGGTTACCTTTTTGTTCTGTGCAAAAGCTTTTTATTTTGGTGTCATACCATTTGCTCACTTTTGTTTTTTCTCCTTGATTAAGGGGACATATCCATAACTATGTTGCTACAGGTGATGACCAAGAGATAACAGTCTGTTTTCTTTCAGAATTCTATGATTTCAGGTCTCACATCTAGTCTTTAATCCATTTTGAGTTTATTTTTGCATATGGTATAAGAAAGTGGTCCACTTCATTCTTTTGCATATAGCTGTACAGTTTTCCCAACATCATTTATTAAACAGACTATCCTTTTCTTCATTGTCCATTCTTGCCTCCTTTGTCATAGATTAATTGACCATATAGGTGTGGGTTTATTTCTGGGTGCTCTATCCTGTTCCATTGATCTGTGTCTATTTTTATGCCCATGCCATACTATTCTGATTACTGTGGTTTTATAGTATACCTTGAATTCTGGGATTGTGATACCTTGAGCTTTGTTGTTTTTTCCCAAGATTGCTCTGGCTGTTTGGAGTCTTTTGCAGTTCCATACAAATTTCAGCATTATTTGATCTAGTTTATCTGTATTATTTCTTGCAATGGCATGTTAATTTACAATTATCTCAAAAAAATTTTTTTTAATGTTTAAAAAAAACACACACACTAAAACTACCCTACAAAGATGGTTTCTCCAGGCTTCTTTTATACCTTCTTGAGAGATGATGCAATTCTTCAAGCAATGCAGTGAGAGAACTGAAGAGTGATGTATGTAATGATTTATTTCATTATTATTTCATCAATTTAGGCATTCCATCTTCTGTTTCCCTGTTTTATTAGTTTATTTTTAAGCATAGATTAGAATTATTTAGTAATTTGAAATAACTCATTGAATGATGAAATAGCAAAATATTTCAACACCTACAAAGATCTCCAAAGGTTGCTGAGATGCTAATTATCTTGCTATAAAGCAAATCAGAATCTAAAATTGGATCTCATGGTCCATAATGGTGTACTGAGGGTTGAGATAGAATTCCAAATCCTTAGCATGGCCAATAAGATTCTCTTGTACCTGACCACTCACCTCCCTAACCTCTTTGTGCGTTAACCTAACCTAACCCTTTTCATTAACCTAACCTTTTTCATTCTCTCGGCTCCAACCACACTGTTCCTCTCTCTCTCTATCTCTCTCTCTCTCTCTCTCTTTGATCTGTTCACAGAACCACTGTATAAGGAGGTCTGCCTATCTGAAGCAAGTCTTTGCTGACCCTCTACTAAGGTCAATTTCCTTTTCATAAGTTCTTCCAGAATGGAGTTGATTACATTTGGAATAGTCACCTCCATTTGCAACTATTCATTTCTCTCAAATAAATCAAAATTAAAACAACTAGTGTTGTTTTTTTAATCATTGTCTGTATCTCCCATGAGACCAAAAGAAGGGCTTTTCTTTCACTCACCATTGCATGAGATCCTCTGTAAAAGGTAATAGAAATAAATAAAGTACAAACCAAAGGATCAATGTATCAGTATGTAGATCCATGATAGCCTACAGACATGCACTGTTGGTTCTTTGATTTAGAAAAACATTTAAATTCATGTTTACTTAAAAATCAGGGATTTTTACATCAAAATTTGAATTTCTAACTTCTCTTTATAAAGGTACCAGGCCCCCAATTCCCTTGAAGTCTGGACTGCCTTTCCAGGATGGGGCTTGAAGGTCTGCCTCAGTATCCTCCAGACAATTCCCTTGAACTGTCAAGAACTGAGCAGTGGCTGGCCCAGTTAGATGGCACATTTACTATCCAACTCCCCTTCCTAGCCCTGGTCTATTTCTCACGTTTCTGTTCCCTGCCCTGGGAATGAGAAGATAGCCCCACAGAGGCTTGGGACAGGGAATCATTGTGCTCTGGAACATCATGGTAAGTATTTTAAATAAATGTTTGTTGAAAAAATATTCTAGTGACCGTAAGCACTTCTGGGCTAATATGCAGCCAGGTCATATTACCATATCCAGCCACCGTGCCACATGGAAACATAAGTAGCAGTGTGACCTTAGAAATTCACATAAACCCAGCATAGCTGGTGATGCTCTGCAGTAAATAGGGTGAATTTTTCCTCTGGTCTGTTTTGTTTCAGTGTGGGTTTTTTGTGTGTTTGATAACAGCAACTGTGATAGACCACCGGCAACACATTCCTGTGTCCAAACAAACCCTTTCTCTATTCTTTATTACTTGCCAGACTTTAAATTTAGGACCACTTGAGTGTGTGTGTATATAATGAAAATATGTATAAAATAAGTATAGATATATATAAACTTAGGGGACTATATAAATTAGAATTATTATATCTGTGTACTAGATATATACAAATAAATTCAGAATATGTGTAGATAAAATTAAAATATGCATATATAGTTAGGATATGTTTCAGAATTAAGATAGAAAAAGAATTAGGATATCTATATGTGTCTGTATGTATACACAGGCATACATCAGAGATGTTATGGATTTGATATCAGATCACTGCAATAAAGTAATAAATCAATGTGAGTCAAATGAATTTTTTTTAATTTCCCAGGGCATTTAAGTTATGTTTACATTACATTGTTGTCTATTATGTGTGTGACAGCATTATGTCTCATACAATGTATATAACTTAATCTAAAAATATTTTACTGTGGGGATCCCTGGGTGGCTCAGCAGTTTAGTGCCTGCCTTCTGCCCAGGACATGATCCTGGAGTCCTGGGATCAAGTCCCACATCGGGCTCCCTGCATGGAGCCTGCCTCTGCCTGTGTCTCTGCCTCTCTCTCTCTCTCTCTCTCTCTCTCTCTGTGTGTGTGTCCCATGAATGAATAAATAAATAAAATATTTTTAAAAATTAAAAAAATATATTTTGCTGCTAAAAAAAGTTTAACCATAATCTGAGCTTTCAGAGTCATAATCATTGATCACAGATCACTATAACAAATATAATAATGAAAAGGTTTGAAATATTGTAAAAATTAGCAAAAGAGACAACCAAGTGAGCAAATGCTATTGGAAAATGGTGCTGGGGATCCCTGGGTGGCTCAGTGATTGAGCATCTGCCTTTGGCCCAGGGCCTAATCCTGGAGACCCAGGATCGAGTCCCACATCAGGCTTCTGCATGGAGCCTGCTTCTCCCTCTGCCTCTCTCTCTCTCTCTCTCTCTCTCTCTCTCTCTCTCTCTGTCTCTCATGAATAAATAAATAAAATCTTAAAAAAAAAAAAGAAAATGGTGCTGATACACTTGACACAAGATTGCCACACACCTTCAATTTGCAAAAAATGCAAAAACTGTGAAATGCAGAAAACAAGGTATACCTGTATTCCCCCCAAAGGTAAAGCTGGAGGAGTCTGGACTGCCTTTCCAGGATGGGGCCTGAAGGTCTGCCTGGGTATCCTCCAGTAAGAGAAATCTGAAAGCCTTGATGACTAGTAGTAAGCCAGAGACCCTGTCAGGCAACAAGGCCAAATGGGGGCTGAATGTTGCCAGGTTAAAGCTGCTGCCCCAAAAAGATGTTGGAAGTTAGCTCCCTTTTCCCTGGAGGTGATGCAGGTAGTTCAGGAAGACCCAAGCTCCATGGGCCTAGAGGGCCCAGCTGCCTTCAGTGAGCTGACAGGATGCCTGCAGCACAGATACCAGGGGCACAGGTCAGATTAGCCAGGGACCTGCAACAGGAGAGTGTCTGGAGAGGCCAGGTCACAGGAGCAGGTTATTGGAGGTACAAAGCATGTGCCCAATTCCAATCCCTAACTTAGACAAAATGACCAGGAGGCATTCATTCAGGTGATTGGGGTCCTGTCAGAGCTCTGCTGGCCTGGAGGGCTCCTGCAGTCCAAGGCATGTTAATAGGGTATGAGCAGCACAGGTAAAGGTAGTCAGGATTCTGGAATAGGACAACTTTGGGAGAGGCTGGTTAACAGGAGGGGGCTATTAGAAGTACCTGCATCTGCTTACTTATAAACCTTAGCCTCCACTTATGTACATACTCCTCCTGAAAACAGAACTAGAGGAATCTGAAGTGCCTCGGCATGCGGCTGGGCCAACTGGCTGGTGCCACCTCCACAAAGATATCCCTGGGAGTTTTGATTGCTTGGGGAAGCCAGGGACTCCATCAGGCAGCTACTCCAAATGGGGATTATCTGTTGCCAGTTTAAAACTGCCGTCTCAAAAAGATTTGGGGGGAGTAGACATTCTCTACTCTGGAGGCTATGCAGGTTTTGAGGAATGGCCCAAACCCAAAGGGCCCTACAGCCCAAGGCCAGCTGAGACAGTGCAGACTGAATATGTGAACAGGGGCGCACAAATCAGGGAAGCCAGGGACCTGAAACAGAACAGCTGGAGGGAGAAACCAGGTCACAGGAGCTAGCTATTTCTAATACCTGAAATCTGCCTAATTCAAAGCATTATTTAACACAAATGAGCGTATTCCCCCTGAAGGGAGAGCCAAGAAAGTAGATTGACTTTCCAGGGTGGTGCTTGGCTGACTGGCCAGGGTTTCCTCCAATAAAAGATACCTGGGAACCTTGGGATGCCTGGGTGCCTCCACGGTTGAGTGGTTGAGCTTCTGCCTTTGGCTCAGAGCATGATCCGGGGTCCTAGGATAGAGTCGTGCATTGAGCTCCCTGCTCAGCAAGGACCCTGCTTCTCCCTCTTCCTCTGCTGCTCCACCTGCTTGTGCTCTATTGTTCTCTCTCTCTCTCTCTCTCTCTCTCCCTCAAATAAATCAAATAAAACCTTAAAAAAAAAAAAAGATACCTGTGAACCTTGATTGATTGAGAGCCCTGGACCCCATCAGGCATCTGGTCTGAATAGGGACCGATTGTTGGCAGTTTAAAGCTGCTGCCTCAGAAAGAATTTCAGGGTTAGGATCCTTCCACCCTGAAGGCCACAGGGTTCCTGTTGGTTCCCGTTCGAGCTCAAAGCTACCCTAGGCAGGCTGACAGGTGCTTACTGCAAGTAGAGCTATGCAGATCAGGGTAGCCAGCACCTTGGCACAGGACAGCTGTAGGAAGAGGCCTGGATGACACAAAAACAGTTTAGGGGTACAGAGCATCTGCCTAATTCCAAGCCCTCATCTACATAAATGTGCCTACATACTCTCCCTGAAGGTAAAGCTGCAGGAGTCTGGATCCCCTTGTTAGTATGGGGCCTACCCTGATACCCTTCACTAAGAGATACCTGGGAGTTTTGATGACGTAAACCTGGGACCCTATCAGAAAGCCAATGTAATTGGGGACTCACTAGTAACACTAGTGTTACTAAAGCTGTGGTGTAAAGCTGCCACCTCAGATTTTTAGGATATAGGCTCCTTTTGCCCTAGAGGATACGCAGGTGGTTTGGGACCCACCAGAATTCCACCAGCCTGGATGGCTCTGGCTCTGTGTGCTGGCAGGGTGTGCACTGTGCATGTGTGAGAACCAGGGATTAGGATAGCCAGAGACCTAGAAGTGTCTGGGGAAGCCAGGTCATGATAGCAGGCTATCGTGGGTAATTCCAAGCCCTAACTTACACAAATGGACAAATTATTACACAAATTATTCCATTTTCCTTTTATGTGGGATGGAAAGCAGGTCAGTGAAATTGGACAGTTTCTATAAGAAGTCAGGCATCAGGAATGCGGTCTGGAGGGAGTGTGAGAGCACCTCAGGGCTATCCACCTGCACCTAGGTAACTCAAAAACTTCGTCTCCTTACAAGACATATGGTGGTAGAGCCTGGAAAAGCAGTGTTCAGACACACTGTAGGACCAAAAGCAAAACAGCTTGAAGGGTTGCAGGGCAAGAGCTTACAAAAGAAGAAAAGTTCAAAACATGGACTCAGCATAGCAGACAGGAGACTTACCCTTGTCCTAGCCTCATTAGCATGACACACGCTGTCCCTGAGCACTGGAAGTTCAATGCCATGAGGCCATGGAGCTATGGTCAAGAGTCTTGGCTGGGAACAGATCTTGAGCTTCCCGTGCCTCCTTTTTAAATCTAGAACAGTCATTCTCAAAGTGTGCTTTCTGCACCAGCAGCACCAGCAGCACCAGCAACAACAGCAGCACCGGCAGCAGCATCTGGGAACCTGTCACATTTGAGGGCCCAGACCTCCTGAGTCAGAAGAGCCCTAGGGGTAGAGCCCATCATTTTGGGTGTGACCCCAGGGGATCCTGATTCAGCCAAGCTGTGGGAGCACTGCCTCAGTCCAGTCTCATGCTCATCCCTTCCCCACAGCTATACCAATAGATGGTGATCCTCTCTGTACCCTGGGCTCCACACCTGCCTCATACTGAGCCTGAAACATCCCTCTCTTCCTCTCTGCTTTGCTCTTCTCTGCCTTCCTCTAGGATGTGGTGTGAGGCTCCCCAGGCTGATGGAGATGCTGCTCCTCTGGCCCTCCCAGCCCTGACTTCCCTCTCCCTTACCAATTATCAAATGGTGTTTGAATCATTGGCTCATGCACTTCCTACTCACTACAGTGTGAACTGCTTCAGTCACTTTGCTCTAATACGCAATGTCTGGTCAACAGAATTCTTAGCATTTGTTGACTGAAGTAAAAAACTACCATCACCAGGCTAGCAGCTTTTAACAGAGTAATAAACGACTGCTACTGATAATATTCTCTCTTCTGCCTACAGCCTCCCAGGGCAGTGCTAACTCCAGAAGGCCTTTGCAAGCCTGGATTTCAAACTTTTGTTGCTTCTCGATTTGGCTACTTTGACTGTGAAGCCATTTGTAGGAAGGGAAGCAAGGATTTCGACAGCCTGGGGCTTCTTTCTGAGCAGGAGCTTGTGTGCTGACCAGTGTCTTCTGGAGCTCACCCTCTCTCTGGGTCTGTCCCAGCTTTCCTTGTGGGTGGGCTGTCATCGTGCAGGATGAAGGCATTTGGACCAAGTAGCTTTGAGTCCTTTAACATTGGACAAATTCTATGGTGGCACATGTCAGAGACCTGGCCTCAGGTGGAGGCGCGATTGGACAACCTGGCAGACCATCCACAGAGATGGCCTGTCATGAGGCTCCACTACTGAACTCTCAAGATTTCCAGATAATTCGTGACTACCCAATACAAAGTCAATATATGAGTACCAGTTTTATTCCTACATATTACTGAAAACAATTGAAACTGGGCAACATAATTTAGAATAGCATTAAAATATGAAATGCCTAGAGATAAATGTATTCCACAATGTGCAAGATCTGTGTACAATACAACACTGCTGAGATAAAGAAGACTGGAACACAGGAAGAGATTTACTATGTTCATGGATTAGAAAACTCCGTTTTGTTGTGACTACAGTTATTTGGAAGCTTCAACTTGCCTTTACCCTGCCTTATCTTGCTCTCTCTTGTCTTTGTGTCTTCAGTGTGTAGCTCTGTACCTGGCATAAAGTAGGTGTCCAGTATTCTACTGAATAGATAAATAAGGAGTAAGATCAAATATACAGGGAATAAACGAATATGTATGGGAAGGGACCACAACTACCTAAGAGTGCTAGGAAAGGCTTCCCCTGATATAGATGAGGAATTCTGGGACGCCTGGGTGGCTCAGTGGTTGAGCATCTGCCTTTGGCTCCGGTCGTGATCCTGGCATCTGGGATTGAGTCCCACATCCAGCTCCTTGCAGGGAGCCTGCTTCTCCCTCTGCTTATATCTCTGCTTCTCTCTGTGTCTCTCATGAATAAATAAATAGATCAGGAATTCTATAAGCTATAATGAAAGGAAGAACATTAGACATAGAAATCCTCTTGTGAGTAAAACTGCATTTGTCTGCTATAGCTTGTGGTCAGTTTTTGCAAGACAGTGACTATAAATACCTTGGGAATATGGCCTGAGCTCATTCTCTGCAGGACCTTCTAATCTGTAGAAATTCCTTCTCAGGAATTTCTACCTCATTCCCAGAACCAAGATCAGGGAGTCACAGTGAATATATTTCAGGGGGAGTTCACTCATTCATGTTTTAAAATACTTGCTGAACACCTGCTCTGGACCAAGGCTTGGTCTATGCTAGACCAAGGCTAGCATAAAACTGGTAAAGACAGAAACCATCCCTGCTTCAGTTATAAGACTGTCATAGCTAATGATGAGAACTATTTTTGTGCCAGGCACAGAATCAAATTCTTTTTTTTTAAGATTTTATTTATTTATTTGAGATAGAGCATGAGCAGGGGGAGGGGCAGAGGGAGAGCAGACTCCTGGCTGAGCAGGGAGCCCAATGTGGGGCTTGATCCCAGGACTCAGGGATCACCACTAGAGTTGAAGGCAGACACTTAACCTACTGAGCTACCCAGGTGTTCCACAGAGTCCAATATTTGTGTTTATTACAACAGCTCAGTTAGTTATTAATTTCATTAAATGTGAAGAGTTAAAGAAACTAAGAAATGAGAGCCCCATTTAAATGCAGACTATGACTAAAAAAAAATTATTAAAGTACCATTAAGAAGAAAATTAGGGATGCCAGGGTGGCTCAGTGGTTGAGTGTGTGCCTTGGGTTTAGGGCAAGATCCCAGGGTCCTGGGATGGAGTCCTGCCTCCACCTCCCTGCATGGAGCCTGCTTGTTCTTCTGCCTGTGTCTCTGCCTCTCTCTGTGTGTCTCTTGTGAATAAACAAAATCTTTAAAAAATAGAAGAAGAAGAAAAAAAGTAAATCACACACTTAAAATGTAGAATTTAGGGGCACCTGGGTGGCTCAGTGGGTTGATTTCCCATCTCATGGTGATCTCTGGGTCATGACTGAGGGGGTGAGACGGAGGACCCGCTCAGGCTCCAGGACAGCTGTGAAGTCGGCTTGAGATTCCCTCCCCCTCCCTCCCACTCCCTCTGCTCCTCCCCCTTCTAACCCCCCCCACACACACACACCTGCACTCTCTTTCAAATAAATAAATCTTTTAAAAATTCAGAAAAATTAAAATTAAAAATAAAACGTGGAGTTTAATGGGTATTGACAAATGTATACATTTTGGCACCATCACCAAGTCATAAAACATTCCCATCATCCCAAGAGTTTCCCTGTATCCCTCCCCAATCATGGATCTGATTTCTAATACTATTGATTAGATTTGGCTTTTCTAGTACTTCTTATAAAGAGCCATGCAGTATGCACGCTTGTGTCTTGCTGCTTTGAATTATCATGATTCAATTTCGACTTTCCAGGCACACTGTGTTGCCTATCACTAGCTCATTTCTATTATTGCTGAATCCAATTTTAAAGGAGAAAGATATTAACCAAATAATCACCTAATTAAGGGGTTAATTACAATAGCATTAAGTTGACCAAAGGATAAGCAAGTGAACATATGTTGCCTCGTTTGTTGACAATTCCACCCATAAATACACTGGGGTGCGGAGGGTATACAGGGTTACGATCGAGTCTGTGGAAAACAAATGTTATTAGAGAGTATCCTTTTGTCGTGTCCCTAATTTTTAAAACGTCCAAAAAATAAAAAAATAAAAAAAATAAAACGTCCAGATGAAAAGTGTTATTCCCTGGCCCTACACACACACACACACACACACACACACACACACACACAGTGTTATTCCCTGGTCCTACACACACGTACACACACACACACACACACACACACACACACTCACTCACTCACTCCCGCATGCGCATCAAGGGTTGCCAGCAACAGCCGCCGTGCGAGGTGCCACATGCGCACAAGCCGGGACTACGCTCTGCTTTCGCCTGCCCAATCCCGGGAGCCCTGGCGATCACGTGCGCGCCGGCACTCGCCAGGCCAGGCCCCGCCCCCCCACGTACTCTCGCGAGCCCGGCTTTTGCCGCCCCATCTCCGTAGAAACGCCCGGGGGCCAGGCTGCGCCTGCGCAGTGGAGCCGGTAGGCGGGGCGGGGGAATGCGGCTGCCTGGATGGGGGGCGGCCCCGAGGCAGACGGGTGTCGCAGCGGGCCCCGGCGCGGAAGGCCGGCTCTCGTCCCTCAGCCGCGGAGGATAAACTCGGCCGCTCCCTTCACGGCGTTCGCGGGTCCGCCTCCCGGCGGTGCTGCGGTCGGCGGAAAGCCTGGTGCGTCGGGCCCTCCCTCCCTCCCGGCCTCCCTCCGCGGGTGCGGGGCTCCGGCGCCATGGACGCCACGGCGCTGGAGCGGGACGCCGTGCAGTTCGCCCGGCTGGCGGTGCAGCGCGACCAAGAGGGCCGCTACTCCGAGGCGGTGTTTTACTACAAGGTAGGGCCGGGCCTGCTGCGCTGTCGGAGAGGCGAAGGGGCGGGTCCGTGCGGGGCGGCCGGGCCCCTGGGCTTCGCTTTCCCCTGTTCCTGGTCCGCGGCGCTCCTTTCCCGGGCGCGGGCGACCCGGCTCCTGCCACCGCGGGGAGGTTTGGCCGAGGCGGGGGAGCCGCCGCCTCTCCGGTTACCGTCTTGATGGCAGACGTCCCCACCGCTGAACCACTGACGGCCGCAGTAGTTCGGGGGGGTAGGTAAGCAGCTGATTCTCGCCGTCCCTGGGCTCTGATTTAGGGCCGGGGGCGGGGGGGGGAGTGGTCTCAGATACACACTAAAGTAACGTACGTTCATTGAACACAAGACGGTTTCCAGAAAGAATGATACGTCGCTTATCCTGGCATTTCATATATCTTTGTACTTGGTTGGTTGGTTGTTTACGCGTATTTACATAGACACCTTAGGAAAAAATTTATAGTTGACGTAGGATATGACATTAGCCTCAAGTGAACAACGTGGTGATTCAGCTAATCAATACGTAAGACGAACTTGGATTGTACCATTTATACTATTTTTTTAACCTGTTCTTCGTATTTTAAGCTTTTAAAAAGGCAAAGTTGCTTGTTTAATATAAGCTAACGACAGGTGCATGGTATTTCGTTATGTGAATGTGCCATAGGCAGTTTACAAACTGATGGGTGTTTAGATTCATTCTTGGTTTTTCAGTATCGTAAGTAGTGGTGTGCTTAAAGTCGATAACTAATGCTTTATACATTTCCTGGCTGTTTCTTTTGGGTAAGTTACTAGGGGCGGAATTATGAAAGGATATGATCTCCCACAGTCCCCTCTGCTCCCTAATCCCGAGGATTTGCAAATACACCTCTCCAGCTCTAGCCATGCCCTCTGTCTCCTTGTGGAGGTAGCTGTATCCTGGTGATATAGTCACTTTTTTTTTTGTTTGTTTTTAGAGAATGTGCTTTGATAATACAGTAGTCATAATTTTTTTTACATGACTGTATATGCTATCAGTCGTGTTTTTTCTCAGATTATTATTCTATTGCCTTCATTTTATAATCTATATCTAGAGACTTTTGGTGTGTTTCAGAATTCTTACCTTTGGACTTTTGGGACAATTTCGTGAAGGTGGTATTTCTTTAAAAGTAAAACTCTGCGTGTTTTAGTTTTGTGAAGTAACTGACAAGATTTCATAGGTTAAAATCGCACCATATAAAATTGCTTTGTGTAGAGCAAAAGAAAATACTATGTACTGCAAGAGTTTTGCTATATGATTGGAATACATGTCATTATGCAGAATTTTTTATCCTTAAGAGAAATGGTTGTGCTTCCAAGAACTGTTTATATAAGCTTTGCCAGATCTTTAGCCTTTTCTTGTCTTCCTACTCTTCTGTGAAGGATTTCTTGTCATTTTCAAATATAAGTTAAGTGAGTAAAATAAAATTGATGTCAGCAATTTTTTAGTTGGCTTTGTTTCTTTTAACCAAGATAATTATTTAAGCGTCAGTACTTACGTGCAAGATAATTGGAGGTGTGAAATATATGTATAACATCAGTATTTAGATAATAGTATATAAGGTAAAATGTTTAATGTTTACGTACGTGTAAAGTTATATTTTCTTCCCATGAAATGTCGGTTACAGAGTCTGAGGAAATCATCTTTCCTTCTCCTGCAGCCTTTCAATGAATTTTTATTTAGATCAAAACCAGACTCTTCTTCCTGATTTTGTTAAGTTCAGTGAAACAGTATGTGCTCTGACAACTGGATTCAAAAAGTTAGATGTTCAATAAATGGCTGGCTTCTTTGGATCCAACAATTAGGCATCAGCCTCTGTGAAGTACACATGCTTAGGTTGTTGCTGAGAAGGTATTATTACTTTGGAGAAATCTCTGTGGTTCTTCTCCCTGTAACATTGGTAACCTGTTATCCTGGAATGGTGAAGGGGAGAGTGAGGCTCTTCCTCATTGGCCACAGCATAACTGGCTGTTGGGAGTTTTAGAAAAACTGGATGATGAATCCAGGCTTTTTTAGTTAAAGTAAGTTGATTTCATACAACTGAACTCTGCTTTAAAATATGTTACCCTTTGGTAATATTTTCTATGGAGAAAGAGATTTTCTTTCCATTGTGAAATATTTATAATTAAATTTTATTTTTAAGTAATCTCTACACTCAGCATGGGGCTCCAACTTAACATCCTTGAGATCAAGAGTAGCATATTCTATTGACTGAGCCAGCCAGGCACCCTAACCTTTATAATTTCTTATAGTCTTCTTTGGACATTTAATTTTATTCTATTGGTTATCATTGACTAATTGATTATTGATTATTATTAACTAATAGGAACTGGTATTGTTATTATATAGTTGTTAAGCTTTTCAGGCTCAATTCATATTTTCAAGGTATATGATTTTAAGGCTGACGTATTGCATAAAGAAACAAAGCAGAAAACTTGTTTCAGTAAAGCTATGCTAAGAAAATGTTTATAATCTTTTCTATTTTGAGTTTGTAATTTTTCGACAGTATGATAAAATTGAGTATTGAGAACTGGGGAAAAGGTATTAGAGGGTTATATAACCCACTTAGCACTATCTTAAAGGCATTTTTATCATTCATAGACAGCAATAGTGAGTTAGCAGTAGAGAAAATTCAAATTGTAATTCATCTATTAGATTCTTTTTTTTTTTTTTTTAGGAAGCTGCACAAGCCTTAATTTATGCTGAGATGGCAGGCTCAAGCCTAGAACATATTCAAGAAAAAATAAATGAGTATCTGGAAAGAGTTCAGGCTTTGCACTCAGCAGGTTAGTAAAGGACTACTAACATTTTGTTTTCTTTTTTCTTCTCTCACATCACATCCTTTCCCGTGTTTCTTTTTTAAATTATTGAAACATAGCTGATATACAGTGTTATATTAGTCCCTTGTGTTTCTCTTTCCTTTTTCATCTTTGTATCTTGATCTTCACTCCTACTCATTTCTGTTTTGGTAATCATGTCTTTAAGAGTCATAATATGGAAATAAGTGATAGATCTATGAATAAGAACCTTACAGATAATATAGGCTAATCTCCTAATTTCCCAGGGGTACAGAAATAGTGAATTACCTACATTCAAATTGTATCATTGGTAGAGTCAGGATTAGGACCCTTTTCAAATCTACTTTTTAAATATCTGTCACATTCTGGCTCCTGATACTAAGATTAAATGACTGCAGTTGAACAACAGGGGTTTGAGCTGTGCAGGTCACTTACATGCAGGTTTTTGCAGTACTGTAAATGTATTTTTCCTTTCTTAAGATTTTCTTAATATTCTCTTATGTCTAGGTTATTTTATCATAAGGAATACTGTATATAACATATATACAAAATGTGTGTTAATCAACTTATGTTATTGGTAAGGCTTCCAATCAACAGTAGGCTATTAAGTTTTTAGGGAGTCAAAAGTTAACATGCAGATTTCCATCAGCGTCCCTCACCCCCCACATTGTTCAAGGACCATCTTTACTCTTTAATATCAACGACTTCAGCAATATGTTTGTAGTCTCTTCTATATCAGTATCCTCAACCTGAAGACCTCAGCTAAACTTTTTTTTTTAAACCATATCTTGGAAAGCAACATGTAAGTAGAGACCTGGAACAACATGTTTTTATTTTTGTAAACAGTATTGCAAATGCTGTGAAACAAATACACCGACTTAGTGACCACAGTATTATTAGAGGTATGTGGGTCCTCTCAAAACCTGCTATTGACATTGGTAGAAAAGAAAGTGATCACCTCCTGACATTTTGTTTTAGAAATACATTTTTCTCACTAATGGTTCTTTTTACCCTTTATTTCTGTGGCTGTATAATAAAACCACAAGCAGCTTAGAGGACTCTTTATTCAGCATTCCCTGATGGACTTTGTGCTACTTTCCACTACTCTGAGTAGATACAAGCAGTTATAATCACATCTTTAGGAAAAAATGATCCCATCATTAGGTTTCTTGTTAAGACAGTACCATTAAGGACAAGGTAGTTTAGTTTAAGACAGTGCTCAGAAATTGGGTGTATGGAACAGTGAACTACCTATCCAAGGCCTCAACTGATACAGAGTTATACGGATTCATGTATTCAAAGTACCATGTAATTCAAAGTAACTCCATTTTCCCTGCCAAATAAATTTATAAATAAGATATTTATAAAGGGTGGGCAGTCTGGGTGGCTCAGCGGTTTAGCGCTACCTTCAGCCCAGGGCGTGTTCCTGGAGTCCCAGGCTCCCTGGTTTTGTACCTCAGAAGCCTGCTTCTCCCTCTGCCTGTGTCTCTGCCTCTCTCTCTCTCTCTCTTTCTCTCTGTGTGTCTCTCATGAATAAATAAATAAAATCTTAAAAAAAAATTTATAAAGATGATATTCAGACACAGTGTGACAGCTCTAATCTCCTGAGGAATAAAGACCTGGCACTGAAACAGAAATAAAGGTCAAAGGATTTTCAAAGCATAAGATACCTTAATTGTTTTGCCAGCTTTTTGACCCGTAATGTTTGATCTATGGAGTGTAATCTTTAGAGTTAAATGGTTTCTTTAATATTTCAAACAATGTTTAAAACAAATTTTGCTAAAAAAAAAAAAAAAACAAATTTTGCTGACAGAAGACTCTTGAGATATAGGTTGATTTCTGGGTGGGGAAGGGTAACATAGTTTGAAATTCACCAGTGTAGTACAAATAGCTCAAGACTTAGAATTAAAAATCTAAACTATAGCTAGACTTAGAATTAAAAGATCTAAATTGTAACTTGTAGCTACCAAACCTTAGGCTAGATCAGTTATTCTCAACTGGGAAGAGTTTTTGCACCTCAGAAGATTTTTGGCAATGTCTAGAAAGATTTTTGGGGTTTAAATTAGGGAGGAGTGGGGAGTATACTATGGCATCCAGTTGGGTAGAGGGCAGGGATCTTACTAACGATCCTCCAAAGCACAGGTTAGTCTACAGCAAAGAATTATTCCAGCTGAACACATTAGTAGTATGAGACTGAGAAACCATGGGCTAGCTATTTTAACATTTTTGAGCTTTTGTGTCTTCATTTTGTAAAAGGGATTAGCACATACTTCAGAGAGTTGTTACAGAGTTGAAGTTCATACCTTTAAGAGAAAATGTAAAGCCTTTTTTTTTTTTTTAATAACTTTATTGAGGGGGATTCCTGGGTGGCTCAGCAGTTTAGCACCTGCCTTCAGCCCAGGGCATTATCCTGGGGTCCCTGGATCATGTCCCACATCAGGCTCCCTGATGGAGCCTGCTTCTCCCTCTGCCTCTGCCTGTGTCTCTGCCTCTCTCTCTCTGTCTCTCATGAATAAATCTTAAAAAAAAAACTTTATTGAAATATAATTCATGTACCATAAAATTCACCTTTTTAGAGTATACAATTCATGGTTTTTAGTATATTTCTAGAGTTGTGCTACCATCACCACTAATTTTAGAACTTTTTTGTTGTCCCAAAAGAAACCTTATCCATTAGCAGTCATTCCCCATTCTTCCTACCCTCTTTCCCCTAGCAACCAGTAATCAATTTTCTATCTCCCTGGAGTTGCCTATTCTGGACATTTCATGTAAATGGAATCATCTAATACATGGCCTTTGGTTTCTGGCTTTTTTCATTTAGCATAGTGTTTTCAAGATTTATCTATGTTGTAACATGTATCAATACTTCGTTCCTTTCTATGGCTGAATAATAATGCCATTGTACCAATATACCATTTATTACTTATCCATTCGTCAGTTAATGGACATTTTCTTGTTTCCACTTTTTGGCTAATACTGTTTTGGATGTTTGTGTATATGTTTTTGTGTGGACGTAAGTTTTTCGTTCTCTTTAATACATAGCCCAGGAGTGAAATTGCTGGGTCATGTGGTTAGCTTTATGTCTGATTTTCTGAGGAACTGCTGAAATGTTTTCCTAAGTGGCAATACCATTTTAAATTTCCATCAGCGATATGTGAGGGTTCCGTTTCCTTCACATCCTTATCAACATTTGTTGTTTTCTGTCTTTTGTAATTTTAGCCACCCAAGCGGGTATAAAGGTGGCATTTGGGGTTTTGGTATGCATTTCCCTGCTGGCTAATGTTGTTGAGCATCTCCTCTTGGGCCAGTTGGCCATTTGAATATCATCTTTGAAGAAATGGTTATACAGACCCTCTCCCCTTTTAAGTCAGGGTTCTCCAGAGAAAAAAGAACCAATAGGATATATATAAAGAGATTTCGTATAAGGAATTGGCTCATAATGGAACCTCATTATGTAAGCTGAGAAATCTCACACTGCAGTCTGCAAGCACGAACTACTCAGGAAAGCCAGTAGTATAGTTTATTTAGTTCCAAGTCCAAAGGCCTGAGAAGTAGGGGAATTTGATGGTGTGAGAGCCAGTCCCAAGGACAGGAAAAGACCAAAAAAAAAAAAAAAAAAAAAAATTCGGGCAGAGAGGGCAAATTCTCCCTTCTGTCTTTTTATTCTATTCAGCCCCTCAGTCGATTAGATGTTGCTCACCCACATCAGGGAGGACAGTCTGCTTTTCCTACCAGTTCAAAAGTTAATTTCATTCAGAATCACCCTTCAGTCATATCTAGAAGCCATATCTAGCCAAGTATCTGGGTACGCAGTAGAGTTGGCACAAATTGATATGATTAATCACCACACTCACTTTTAAAATTGGAGTTGTCTTTTTAGTGTTTAATTGTAAGAGATCTTTGTAATATTCATGATACAAGTCCCTTGATGAAATACTCATGTATTAAAAACAAATACTTATTTCAAAGAGCAGAAAAAATATATGATTTTTTTTTAAAGATTTTATTTATTTGTTCATGAGAGATACAGAGAGAGGCAGAGACACAGGCAGAGGGAGAAGCAGGCTCCATTCAGGGAGCCCGATGTGGGACTCAATCCCGGGTCTCCAGGATCGATCACACCCCAGCTGCAGGTGGCGCTAAACCGCTGCACCACCCGGGCTGCCCAATATATGATTATTTAATCTGGACTCAGATGAATAAGAAACAGCAGGAACTTTATCATCAAGGCGTAGGATATTGTATTATACAATTGTACTGAAAAAAATTTTATTTACATTAAAATGCAATTAAGTTTCTTTAGGCTTAACATTTTCTTAAGTTTTGTTTTGTCTTTGGGGGCGGGGCAGGAATATGTGAGGAGGACTGTTTTTTTTTTAAAGGAAGAAAGTGCTAGTAAGGAGAGATTCAGGGGGAATTTTTTTTTTAATAACTCTTTTTGGTATTTTTGGTCGCTGGTGTGCATTATGTAATGAGTCAAACAAGTGGGGACTTTTTTTTAGGCCTTAAAATTCAGATTGAAAGGAGAGAATTAGTCATTTTGTGAGGATTATTTTTTGACCTTGCTAAGCTTTTAAAATGAAAAATTAATAAAGTTTTGATAAAGAGTATCTTTAACGTATTAAAATGGTGTGTTGTTTCCTGGAAATATAAATACATATATATAGATAATATTTCATCTAAATGTCTTTCTTCTTATCCTAGTTCAGTCAAAGAGTGCTGATCCTTTGAAATCAAAACATCAGTTGGACTTAGAACGTGCTCATTTCCTTGTTACACAAGCTTTTGATGAAGATGAAAAAGGAAATGTTGAAGATGCTATAGAATTATATACTGAAGCCGTAGATCTCTGTCTAAAAACCGTATGTATAGCTACCAGTTAAATTTGGTGGAATTATGCTAAGAAATTTCTCTTACTAATGAATTTTATGTGACAATTCCTTAAAGAAAAATAATTACTGTATCAATATGTGTTATTAAGTTACTCTTCATTAAAAGATGATGAAGAATAGAAAAATGATGGATTTTTAACATTTTGTTAAGAAATTGACAGTTTTAAGATTGAGTCCTTAGACATTTTTTTTCATTAGGAGTATCACTTTTTTAACCTGCTTAAACCCATATACCTAAAATTAACATTACAGGAAGAAATCACCATCACAAATGTATGAATTTAGAATAAACCTCCTCCTTTTTAAAAAATTTCTTATGTTTAAAACTAAGGTAGTGGTTTGGGAGAGCTTTATTAATTTGCAGTGTAAAATCTATATGCTGAGTGGCTTTTAGTGCTTCCTGAGGACCCTGGTTAGGACAGCTAGCTTTAAGGGGCATCTAGTGCATAAGAGCAGTGCATTTGACAGGAAGATGAGGTGAGATGATAGTGGTGTTCTCAGTATTGTCAGAGGATTGGCTTTTTTTTTTTCAGGGAAGCCATCTTGCCTGATTTCTGGAGGTAAGTGCTGGTCTCCTGAGTTTCCTGCTGCTCAGCTTTCCATGGCACCATGTTTTTATTACTTGTGTGGTTCATTTACCACATGAAGTGTCACACCTAGTGACAAGTTTTTAACACTATTTTAAATGATACTTTTAAGGATGAAAACAAATTGTCATCTTTGTTTATTCTCTCATTATTTGAAGAAATATATTCCATTATATGTTTTTTGTTTAGAAATATGGATCAGGCAAAGAAAAAATTATGCTTCAGATTATTTGTCTCTCTTTCTCTTAAGTCTTACGAAACTGCTGATAAGACTCTGCAAAATAAACTGAAACAGTTGGCTCGACAAGCACTAGATAGGTGAGTTTTGTTCACTCAAGTTCTTATCCATGGATAGCAGTGTCACTTAAATTTGACAGATTTCTCTATATGTGTCATAGAGTTCATAGTAACACCTCCCATTTTTAAGCTGAGATTTGGAGCAAGTCTGCCTTCTTCCTATGGGTGAATTTATTCCTCTCTAGTTCCCTGCTTTAGACTCAAGAAATAACAAATCAGTCAAGACCTGTTTTACTTAGTTTTTGCTATGTGTAGAACAATGATTATGATGTTTGAAGTGGAAGGCTTCTCTCTGTTGTGTAATACCAGATTTCTGGGGAGAACTTCCAGAGAGCCTTCCAGAGCTACTATTAAAAGTAGAGAAATTGAGAATGAGCTGGCCTACAGCCATTCACATACCCCCAAATTATACCATATGTGTAGCTCCTTCAATTCTGCTCAAATGTCACCTTTTCAATTAAGCCTGCTCTGACCATTTTATTTAAAATGGAATCTCCACCAGTATTTTTCTCCTGTTTATTCTAACAATCTTTCATAAAGCTTTAGCACTTTCTAAGGTATATGAAATTTACCAATTTATCATGTTTGTTATTAGTGTCCATGTCCCTTTGAACCCTCCAACCCTCCATGTAAACTCTGAGTGTAGAGAATTTTGTCTGTTTTGTTCAGTACTATAATGACCTAGCTGAGTGCCAGACATACTACATATGCTCAATAGGTATTTGAGAATGAACAGATTTGCACAAGAGTTATACTTAAAGAGTGTTATAGATGAAGGAAAAGGATGAAAATTGCATTTGTAGTTACAGCGTGAATTAATAAAGTTACCTCCTTCTGAGGTTCTGACTAGGTAGCTATACTACCCCCAGCCCTTCTTTTTTTTAATTGAGGTACAACAGTCATCCTTCCTTTTCATTGTCATCATCTAACATTTAGCTTGTCTTCAAATACATTAGAATATGGGCACTTGACACATAGTAATCTTCTCCATTTTCACTTTTTTCACTAGTCAGGTGATGTTTATGACCTATGTGGATAACCATCCAGTACCCTCTGAGTGCTGCCTAAGCACAGAGGGGTGGGTCAGTCATTGGCTCCTTTGAGGGTCTGTTCAAAATTATGGATCCTCTTTCTAGGAAAAAATGTACATAAGATTTTTTTCATGTGCATTTTATGTAATTTCAGAGTGTTCACAAGATTCCTGGACCTCAAGAACTTCTGTTTTTTTTAGCTTGCTGAACCTTTGACAAAACAAAGCCAAAATTCCCTTGAACATCATGTGAGACATTCCATGATCAACTCTTTCCCCTGGTCTCATCTCCTTCTGCCTCTCATTTGCACTTTTCACAGGGTCTTCTCCCATTATTTTGAAGTTATCATAACTCGCTATGCTGTTTTATACTTCTGCACGTGCTATTTTCTCAGAATGCTCCCTCACTCCCCAGGTGAACTACTCTGCAGCTCAAACATCAATTCAGAAAATCCTCCCTTGACTCACTCCCTTTTTTTTTTGGTTATTAAGGTTAATATCTTCTGCTGTACATTCACTCGCATGTAATACTTCTAGCATTTGTCACTTTTGATGCAGTTGTCTTTCTTTCCCCCACAAAACTTGTAAACCCCTTAAGAGAAGAGATTGCATTTTTTACTTTCTTGTGTTCCCCCTTACCTTGCATAGTATCCGACATGCAATAAGTACTCAATTAATGTTACAGTGCTAATATCAATTAATGTATATCAGTTGTGAAATACTTTTGGAATAGCTTAAGTGAACTGCTGGCTGGTATGTATGGATCTTATACACTAATTTTACATTAGGAATGCTTGACTGGTTCTTGAAGTAAACTTTATTTTCTGGAAAACTTAAATCTGAGAAGAAAAACTAAAACAATTTTTCTGTACCTCTTTCTATTATAGAGCAGAAGCATTGAGTGAGCCTTTAACAAAACCATTATGCAAAATCAAGTCCACAAATAACAAACCAAAGCCACCTCCAACAAGAGCACATTTCCCACTAGGGACTAGTCCTTTCCTTGAAAGACCTCAACCCTTTATAAGTCCTCAGTCATGTGATGCACAAGGACAGAGATATACAGCAGAAGAAATAGAAGTTCTCAGGTAAATCAGTTTATGATTCATTGTAATGAGTAATTTTGTTAACGTAATCAATACAGGTAATTTTATTTTTGTTACCACATCTTAACTATAGTGTGTTGTGGTTTTATTATGAAATTATAGGGCAGCCCTGGTGGCACAGCGGTTTAGCGCCGCCTACAGCTCAGGGCATGATCCTGGGGTCCCGGGATCGAGTCCCACGTCAGGCTCTCTGCATGGAGCCTGCTTCTCCCTCTGCCTGTGTCTCTGCCTCTCTCTCTCTGCATCTCTATGAATAAATAAATAAAATCTTAAAAAAAAATTTATTATGAAATTATAAGTTATATTGCCATACAGCCATAACTTGAAATAATTAAAATTTGTGCTAATATATTTTAATACTAGCAATTGTACCAGACATCCATTTTTCTGAAAATCCTAGCGTCCTTTAAAATCGAGCACAAACAGCAAAATAGAGTTATGGCAGACTGCTCTTACTCCATGCAACTGGTAACCAGAGCCCTAAGGGGAAAAAATTGTTACCTTGAAATAGTGTAGGCCTGGGTCAGCAAAGGGAAGCCTGAAGCTATGAAGTTTTTACAGTTCTTTAAAGGGTTATAAAAAAAAGAAAACAAAACCAAAAAAACAGAAGAATATGTGACAGAGACCTCATTGCAAAGCCAAAACAGTGTACTGTCTGGTCCTTTACAGAAAACATTTGCCACCTCAGAGTCTGGAAGTAGCCTCAAGGGATATTAAAAATTCAGAACAACAAAGATGAGGAAATCCTTGTGATTGCATTCTGAGCCAGTGTAGATGGGATTTATCTCCAAGCCAGTGTGGCTGCTCTTTAGTTGGAGGAGATCCAAGCTGCCTAGAGCTGTGCAAGTCCTGTAGTTGCTCAGTTTAAATTTCCTAAAATTACGCCAAGAGTGTTCTTTCAATTGTAGCAGCCGCCTGAAAGCAGTTTTCTTTCTTCCTACTGAAGATTTTAATTCTTACACTAAAGTGACTCATTTTGCATAGAAAAGTTACATATGACCCACCATAACACACAAAGGACAAAGAAAGGTGGTTTTGGAGCTGAGAGACAGTAGCAGTCCAACACTAAGGCTACTCAGCATCCCTATGCTCCTTTCTATACACATTTGAATTTCATTCTATAACAAAAAACCTGTATTTCTATCTAACAAAATTCAGCTATCCTCATACAGGTGAAAAGTTCTCATCCTTTCAAAATAAGGATACACAGTCATTGTATCCATTGCTCACTATATTAATTAGTCCTTAAAGTCAGTCTCACTGAATATTGTTACCTAAGGCTAAATTGTGAAGCTGCCTTGCAACTACACTTCTAAATAAAATGAGGGAAGGAAACAGAAGAAGGAAATAGTTGATACATACAAATAAACATGCACACGAAGTAAGCAAAGCTCCTACAAACTACATTTCTTTAATTTGTCAAGTGGCCATAGCTTCCTTTTTGTACTGCCCATTCCTCATTCTCATAACCAGAAGATAGGAAGAAATATTTTCCAGAATTGTAAATGTTACGTTTTTTAAATTGCAAAGTAACTAGGTAATTGCTTTCTCCCTTTTGGCTTTGGATAGAATTTGTTTTGTGTCTTGATGTCAGGGATACTCTCCATACTTTTAGAATAGGTTTATCTTGAGACCATAGTTTAGTTGTATAGAATGCTAGTCTTAAAAGAATAGCTCTTACTGGATTGAATTGACTCAGTTATTTTTTGGTATTCAACTATTTTGTGAAAATTTTATTCAAATAAAGATATCAACAACATGAGATGGTCATTTTAATTTTATTATAGTACTGTACTTTGTCATGTAAATTTTAAATAAGATTGATAATTAAGGTAAATTTGAACATTTACTTTAGATTTATTTCCTTGTGTTTTATAGGACAACATCAAAAATAAATGGTATAGAATATGTTCCTTTCATGAGTATTGATCTGAGGGAACGTTTTGCTTATCCAATGCCTTTCTGGTAAGTAAGCACTATTGTACTTTTTACTTCCCAGATAATTTTAATATTTCATTAGTTTTTCCATACTCTGAAATCCAATTTAACTCATAGCCTTGAAATTGAAATTTGTAATAAAAAGGTTTGGAAGAGGGGTATAGTTGTGGGGAAAAGGTAAGGCAACAAACATAGCAAGAGTATCTGTGTTGTCATTTGCCTGGAAATGGGCACACATGGCTCTCCTTTTGCCTACCATTGCACTAAAACAGTACCTGACACAAAGTAAGTACTCAGTAAATATTTGTCAAATTGGTGTTTGCATCACAACTGCAAACGCAATAAAGAAATTAAGTGGAAAAGTGGAATGGAATGATGATGTTGCTGTTTACTAAAAAAAAAAATCCAGTTCAAGAAAGGGTTAATTTTGAAAATGTTGATTAGAACAGCTCTCCAGATTGTGACAGCTTGTGTTAGAGACTTAAAAATGTTACTTTGTTCATGACTCCCAGCTTCTACTAATTCTAAGGAAATAAAAATTTGACTGAAGATGCATATAATAAATTAGAGCATTCATCAAAGCATCTGTTAGAGCAAAAATTACTGAAACAAATTAAATATCCAACAATATGGGAATGATTAAATAATGGCACATCTATGTTATTACAGTAAATGTTTATGCTACTAATAAAAAATACATCTTTCAAAGATGTAGAGAAAATGCTTGCAATTGAGCAAATTTAAAAATATAAAATTTGGGTATTTTCTTTGGGAAAATTTCTGTATTTTTTTTTCTTTTCATGTATTTATAGATATGTAAAATGTAAAAGTACACATCAAATATTTACAGTGGTTATCTCTACATAGCAGAATTGGATGATTTAACTTTAAAATTTTTCAGAATTTTTGCAATGAGTGTGTTATATTTATTAGAAAAAAATGAGAGTTGAATGTTTATTATATACCAAATATATAAAAGGTTCTATAAAGAGCGAAATAGCTGCTTTCTCATTTTCTAGTGTTTTGCAGTTCTTAGATGGGCAAAAGTTAGACATGTAGCCAATGAGTTATCAACCTAATTTTTTTCATTCAGGCAATCATATGCTGGTCACTGATTGGAGTCTAAGAAATTTTTGTATCTGAGAAGCTCTATAGCATTTGATCGATGTTAAGGGCACAAATTGTAAAGCCAAACTGTCTAGTTTCATATCCGGTATGATGCTGGGCAAGTTGTTAAATCTCTCAGATTTAAAATAATAATAGAATCTACCTCATGGTGTTTGTGATCATTAAATTAGTTAAAACATATATAAAGCACTTACTAGTGCTGGTTATACTGTTACAAGGGTTAATATAGACAAATATCTTATTAAATTCTAAATTATATTACAAAGTTTGGTTGTTCAATTCAGATACTTAAAATGTTTGAAGAGAAAGAGAATTTTTTTTTAATTTATTTATTCATAGACACACACACACACACACACACACACACACAGGCACAGAGGCAGAGGGAGAAGCAGGCTCCATGCAGGGAGCCTGATGTGGGACTCGATCCCGGGTCTCCAGGATCACACCCCAGGCTGCAGGTGGCGCTAAACCGCTGAGCCACAGGGGCTGCCCAAAATGTTTGAAATAAACAAGAAGTTTATTCCTTTGACCAGTAATTTCAGTTTAGGAAACAATTTCAAAAAAATGTTTATAGATCTAGTCAAAGATTTCTATAAAAGATTCATCAATTTTGTAATTGTGAAAGTGTGAATCAGTTATTTTCATATGTTCTTAAATGGTTATATCCAAGCAGAGATGTAAACTTGAAGTTCCAGTCTCTGTATAATAAATTAAGATAAATCACGGTTTTAGTGCTCATACAACAGAACATCTATAAGAATAATACCGTACAACCATGAACAATCAAGTTTTTGAGAAATCAAAAAACATAGGGAAATGCTTACAATATAATTGAAACAGTAAAATATCTGCAAACTCCCTTAATTTAGGCATAGCACCTGTCAACAGTTGGAATTTTACATAATTTGTATAAGATTACTTGCTTACTGCCAGTCCTCCATCCTGGGTTATAAGTTCCATAAGGACAGAGAACATGTCTGTTTTAATTAAGTTACACTCCAATGCCTAGTGCAGCGTCTGGCATCTAGTTGAGTACTTAGTAAATACTTGCTGAATTAAATTTATAGAAAAATCAAGAATAAATATTAGATTACTCTAATTAGGAAGATTTTTCCTTTCTGTTTTCTAGATTATTTTATGGTAGAATACTCAGAAGAATAAGTAACAGTAAATATTTCAAAATTCAAAGGCAACAGACTGATAAAAAAGGGCTCCACAATTTATGAATTTTGGTTAGAAAGATTGAGTGATTTTTAAACATTTTTTTCCTGTTTGGGTCACGTATTTTTAAATCCTGAAGTAAATATGTTGAGTATAAATTATATTTGTAAAATATTTAGTATCTTTAAAGTTAGAACACTGATTTTGATAACTTAGTGATGACTTTTGAAAAAACACATATTAAGGGATCTTGGATTTACTCTATATTTTCATATGGCAGGTTAAAAATACAAAGCGATTATAGATTTGAATTAACTTTATATTTTCCTCTAAAATTTTGTGATGCTTGTCTTTAAATTATTCTAAATTTGTTCAGCTCACTTTCTATTTACAATCAGCTACTGTTGTTACTATATAGGTACTAAAGTGTCACCTAGAACACTAGTGTTCTATGACATGATCATCAGAAGGTTTGAGAAGTTTTATATGATAGTCTTAGAAACTTGCATAAACCTTGGTTTATTAAGTATTTACAGATACCCTCTAATGGAAAAAACAATATAAGAGTTTGTAGATCACATATGATTACAAAACCACCTTTTACCTAGAATCACTATTTTTTGGAAAAAAAACATGTTATATTGCTTTGTCTTATTCTAGAAATCTTATGAAACCTGAGGACTGTTACATTGTAGAAGAGCTTTGAGGAAAGTTAAATGTTTTTTTATTTTGTGCTATACATCAATTTTAGAGAAATATTACACAGTATATTCCCAACGTGCAGGCAGAGGGTAAGGGATACAAATGGTGGATATGGCACCAGAGACCTGGGTTCAAATGCCAGTTCTGCCATTTTTTGGCTGTATGACCTTGACAAGTTATTTAATCACTTTTAAAAATATTTGGTTTAATGGAATTGTTTTAAGGATTAAATGAATAGTGTATATAAAATACTTTAGCATGATGTCTGGCACATGGTTATTAATCAATAATTAGCTACTCTTATTGCTAGCTTTGCAGAGAAGAGTTTGTCAAGAGCCCTCATAAAGATCTGTACCTTCCTAGGTCCTTTTGAATTGAATTAGCTTGTATTATTGTTAATGGTTCTACTTTATTGAAACTGAATTTCTTGAATATAATGATACTAACTTAAACTTTTAAATTATATTCTTAAAGTAAATATAAATGAATTTAGTTCCTTTCCTGTTTTCAGTTATAAATATAAGATGAGCAATTGACTGGATTCATGGTTAAGTGTAAAGAGCCAGATTTGACCAGAGTGTTATTTAAGGATGATAAAAGAATAGCTATGATCATTATGCCAAATAAATAAATAAATCCCTAGGAAATTTAATTTTGTTTTTGTGTCATTTTTAAAGATTAATTGTAGTAGTAGTAGTAGTAGTATTTAATTTTTATTATTACCTCAGTGATAGATGGGGCAAACTACCATTATCACCTAAACAAAAAGCTACATTTTCCAAATGGGTACGACCAGAAGACCTCACCAACAATCCTACAATGATTTATACTGTGTCCAGTTTTAGCATAAAGCAGGTAAACATTTTATACAATTTTATATGAAAGCTAACATTTTGAAGTAATTTGGTATAGATTTGGGTTTTTTTTTTAATTTTCTTATATATTTGAGGTGCATGAGTATATTTGGAAAAATTATTCATTCTGTATACTTTGACTTAGATGTACTAGGAAAATATAAGTATGAATACTGGTTTGAGCAATTACAGATTTTTATATAGATCCTATTAATCAATAGGTCTTGCAGATGAGAAAGTTGAGGATCTCAACGTTACCTTGATAAGAGAATAGATTCTTTTAAAAAAAAGAAAGAAGGTATTAGGCTTATTTAAAACACTTCAGTGGTGGAACAACAATATGGCTTTATTGTTACTGTATTCAATTAACTTTGCATTGAAATACAGATGTCTTCCAGTTAGTATAAAAATAACAGTCCTGAAATACTATGATTGAAGAATCTTTTCATATGAATATTCAGTTTAATTGGTTGTATTATAATAAACCAACTTTTTTTTAAATGCCCTTAGATTATGCTTAAAAACATGTGGGTTCAGTGAGTATGCTTTTTATTCAGAAATTTTATTCTGAATTTCATTTATTCAGAAATACATCATCCATATTTGTTCCAAATTAGTTTTATTGAAATATCCTACTCAGTTTTTCTAGGATTTGTCTGAATAAAATATGAGTTGGCAGTATAGCATTTCTGTTTATTATTTTGATATTCAAGTAATAGTTAATTCAGTATAAAAAGCCAGTTGCTTAGGTGCAGTGCTTAAATATTGTGGTTATGTTGAAATTACATAAATGAATTAATGTATTAATAAATTCTTATTAACAGACAATAGTATCAGATTGTTCCTTTGTGGCATCACTGGCTATCAGTGCAGCTTATGAAAGACGATTTAATAAGAAGTTGATTACCAGGTAAAGTTTTATATTTGTCCCTTTAGCCCCTTTCATATAATCGTCTCTTAACTAGAAATTAACAGCTTATGTCTTATCTGCCTAGAAAGTGAAGAAGGCATATCACTTAGAATATTGTGGCCCTCTATGTTAAGCAGATGATTTGTGAATGTGGAAAGATTTCCTAAAATAGCCTAAGAACATATGCACATGTGTTAATATATATGAAATAGGTATGTTTTGAAATAAGTGAAATTGGTTAAAGTAAAATGATATCTTACTCATAATTACACTATAGTATATGGTAGCCACTAGCCACATGTGGATATTGTATACTTGAAATGGGCTAGTCTGAATCAAAATGGGCTATAACTTTAAAATGCATTAGACTTTGAAAACTAAATACAAAAAATATATAAAATTGGAAAATATTATCAAATTTTTATAGTGATTACACTATTGAATAATATTTTGTATAGGTTTGGTTAAATAAAATATATTAAAATCTCACCTTTTTTTTAAGTTTTAAATGGCAACTGGAAAATGAAAATCTTTCTTTTGACCAGAACTGCTTTAGCATGTACTGAAATGTTATTGATGTATTTCTCTCAATTTTTAAAAGTTCTATTAGCTAAAAATCATTCACTGTAAAAATTAAGCATTATAATTTTTTCATGCATCTTTTCCTGAGTGGTTTTTGTGTAAGTCCTAAGATTACAAAGATAAATTAAATACAGGCCTTAGTTTCAAGCTATTTGCCATCTTGGATAAATAGATCACATAAGTAAATAATATGTTAGTGTAAAAGAAAATTGATACTGATACAAGTGTCTTATTAGATAATTTTGTGTGACTTTATCAGATAATTTTGTGTTAACTTTATCTCTGTCAGAGTTGTGGTTAGTTGCCTTAGTTCTGGTTAATTGAAATGGTCTCAAGAATCTTAAGCCAGTGGTAGAAGATTATTTTAACTAGCATAAAACATATCCATTTAATAGAAAATTCATTAGAGTATATAATTAAAAACTTTGTATTTTTCAGAGTATTGTGAAATTTATGACCTACTGTATGATCTCATAAGATACTTTATGTTAAATAAGCACTTTGATTAGGGTGAAATTCTTTTTCTAGGCCTATTATAGAAAAATATTCTTCTGTTTATTTTTATAAAATTGCCAAGACAATAGCATATGTCTAAAATATCCTGCATAGTAGTTTATATTGAATATTAATTTGGTATTTCAATATTTATTTTCCTTACAAAAGCATAATTTACCCTCAGAATAAGGATGGTGAGCCAGAATACAATCCATGTGGAAAGTATATGGTAAAACTTCACCTCAATGGTGTCCCAAGAAAGGTGAATAATCTTTCCCCACCCCAACCCCTTCTCTCTCTCCCTTCCCCACTTTTGAATATTGAGTAGAATCATTAAGAAATGTTATCTGTGTAAACATTTAAAAAGATTTTGAGTCTGGTGTTATGCATATTACTACCAATAACATCATATGTTAATAATTAAAAATAAAAATTAAGAAAGTCTTTTTAAAAATGGTTTTGGGAAATTTATAGAAGATTTCAATAAGTAACATTGAGCTAATGATTACTAATGCTTAAACCTTAATCTGATAGTTCTTAATTGATTAAAAGGAAATTGGACAAACTAAATGTAATAAGTCACAGGAATTTATATGTGTAGTCATAACTTCAACAAGCCTTTAAAATTATATTTTCCTTTGTGAAATACATACAGTTTTAAATTACATTAATTTCCTTAAGTATGAATTTGTTGTAATGGCCTGACATTGTTGGGATTCTCTAGCTCTTATCTACTCAGAGGTCCAGGAATCAACATTAGCATTACCTGGGGACTTGTTAGAATTGCAAAATTTTAGGCCTCACCCTGAACCTACTAAATCAAGAATCTGCATTTAAACAAATCCCCTGGTGATTTCAGTCTGAGAAGTTGCTCTGTGACTCAGCGATACTCAAATTTTGGGATGTGTAGAATCACGTGGAGGCTTTAAACAAAAATTGCGGGCAGCCCAGGTGGCGCAGCGGTTTAGCGCCGCCTGCAGCCCAGGGCATGACTGGAGACCCTGGATGGAGTCCCACGTCAGGCTCTCTGCATGGAGCCTGCTTCTCCCTCTGCCTTAGGTGGTACAAGTCCTAAGATTAGGACTTGTACCACCTGTGTCTCTGCCTCTCTCTCTCTCTCTGCATCTCTATGAATAAATAAATACTTTAAAAAAAATAAACAGAAAATTGCTCTCTCACCCCCATACCCCCTCACCCCAGGAGTTTCCATTTCAGAAGTTGTGGGGGTGGGGCCATAATCTGCATTTCTAATAAATTCCCCCGATAATGGTGATGCTAAGACCCTCTGAGAACCCCTGCTGGTTCTTAAAAATTAAGCAAAATCATTGAGAATGGTTTTTCAGAACTGTAATCTTTAACCCTTTATTTAAAGAATCTTTGAAAATAATAGTTGCATGACTCTCCTATTAGTGTTAGATCAGAATTCTGCCTATCATCTTGTTTCCCAGATCACTTTATAATGTGACTTAGAAACTGTAGCTTTGTGGTAATCACTTCCTCTATTAAATGTATTTTTTAGCCATACTGTTCTGTTTTTACAACTGTACATAACATGAGTCTTTTTGCAGGCTTAGTAAAGTTACTCCTAGTAATACTGTGATTTACCTTAATAGTGAGGCCCTTTTATAATTATTTTGGATATAATGTACATTTCTAGAATCTGTAATAATTTTGATGGTATAAATCTGTTTAACCAGTTGGCTCATGGTTATCACCTGACAGGGAAATTAGCCTATAAAATTGAATGAAGACATTGTATAACATTTTATAATTGATCAGATTCTAGAAATATGAAGCTATAATTACTTTAATAATAGGCATATTGTGCGTTTTATTTCATTTGTATGAAAGGTATTTTTTTTCCTTGATAGAAAGGATTTTAAGATATTTTGTACCACCTAAGGAAATTAATGTTCTCTTTCTCCAGGTGATAATTGATGATCAATTACCTGTTGATCATAAGGGAGAATTGCTCTGTTCTTACTCTAACAACAAAAGTGAATTATGGGTTTCCCTCATAGAAAAAGCATATATGAAGGTCATGGGAGGATATGATTTCCCAGGATCCAATTCAGTAAGTATCAGGATGATCCAGACACAGATTTATGCTATCTAATATGACTATTTTAAATTTGAGAGATTATAGATGATATTTTTGTTTAAAGGAAAACAAAACAGTATCTGCCCTGAGAAATGTTTCTCAGTCTACCTTATTAGGGGAAACTGTATTTTCTTTTACAAGGATAGTGCATTGTAAAGGATTCAAGGAAACCAAAAATGTATGTCTGCGAGATGTTGGGATGCAAGACCAATTGGATGGTCTTTTTTTTTTTTTTTTTTTTTTTTTTTAGACTGCAAGCAACATTTGGGTTTTATAAGAGCAGAAACACCAGCCCAAAGGTTATAATTTGGACCCAAAGTCACATCTGGGGTTTCCACTGGAATGGTGACATTTAAAACTTACTCTTCTGCTCCAACCCAGGAGGAAAGGCCCCCTCTCTGCTGGCCGAGGCCTGCGCACCAGGGAACCTCCTAGCACCACCCCTTGGGTCATTGCAGCAGGGAGCTTGGGGCCCGGGGCATCCCCAGGGTTTTAAGAAATGTGGCCTTGAGTGAGCTGGCTTTCATTTCGGCCCCTTGGAGCCACCTGAAGGTGGGAGGCTTGCACTGGCGCTCGCCCCTCTGCACGCGGGGGCGTCGGGTGGGAGCAGCAGCCGCGCACCTGCAGCCCCGGCAGTGCCCCAGATCCCCGTACAGCGGCTCACGGAAAGTGTACCTTTTCAAAGAAATCTCTTCAGATCAAAGGATGTGTCATTTTGTCATCCTTATGTGTGGTTTTTGATTTGTAAATTCAGGGTGTTTTAGTTTTGCCCAATCTTAACACTACTTAACCTATAAAATCAAAGTGTGCCAGTGTCCTTTAATTGTATGGGGTAGCCTGGGCTTATGCCAGAAATTAGATTAGTATAATTTGAATTACGACACTAACCAGCCTGTGGCCTTAGAAAAGGTATGTAACCATTCTTAGCCTCCTTGCTTGTGTGTAATATGAGGAGGATAATATCCACCTCTCAGAGTTGTGAAAATTAAATGAAGTAACGTATGCAAGTCATTCATCATTCGTAGCTGGTTAGTTTCCCTGCCTCGTACCTGGTCTCTCCTTCACTCTTCTAGTTCTTACAATGCAAGGCATAGAATGTATAGGTCATAGTTAAATGCAATAGGATGTTAAAATCTCTTCTTAGCCTATACACTCAGTTGTTCTGTCCTTCAATTATTTTTATAGTTTAGGTTGTTTGGTGTTTTCTTTTTTTAAGATTTTATTTATTTGTGAATCAGAGGCAGAGCAAGAGAGTGCAAGCAGAGGGAGGGCAGAGGAAAAAGTGTTCTCCTCATCCTCACGGAGCAGAGAGCCAGACTCAGGGATCCCCAGGACCCTGGGATCATGACCTGAGCCAAAGGCAGATGCCAAACCCGCTGATCCACCCAGGTGCCCCAAGAGTTTAGTTTCTAATTCACTGCCTTTTAATTTACCCAGTGCAGCATAGAGAGGGAAAGAATGAGAATATATGTAAGATAATAGAAAAGTGGCTATCCTAAGAACTCACTAAATGGTGACTGTCATCATCATTATTAAAGCACCTTTTATCTGTAACATGTTTTAAGTTTGTATCATATTTACCAGTAAGACAGTTGGGTTTAGGAAAAGCAATGGAGATTATAAGGAATAGATAAACTTCTGCTTAAATCCAGGTAGGAATTTGAGTTAAATAAGAAATGTATTATTGTCAAAAACAGCTTACTACCCTCTGATTTAGTCCATTGAAATCATTATATCAAATCAATGAGATTTAATAGCTACCCTGGGGATTTATTTAAGAGCTTGACAATAATATTGATGGTCCTGAAAATATGTTTATGTTGCAGAATATTGATCTTCATGCACTGACGGGGTGGATACCAGAAAGAATTGCTATGCATTCAGATAGCCAAACTTTCAGTAAGGATAATTCTTTCAGAATGCTTTATCAAAGGTAAACATTTTCTCTCTCCTGCTCCCTTTCTCTTTTTAGTAGTAAAAGAGGCTGTTTTTTAAAATTTATGCCTTATTTAAAAGAGCTACTGCAGGGCAGCCCCGGTGGCGCAGCGGTTTAGCGCCGCCTGCTTCCCGGGGTGTGATCCTGAGACCTGGGATCCAGTCCCACGTTGGGCTTCCTGCATGGAACCTGCTTCTCCCTCTGCCTGTGTCTCTTTGCCTCTCTCTCTCTCTCTCTCTCTCTCTCTCTCTCTCTGAATAAATAAATAAATAAATAAATAAATAAATCTTTTTAAAAAATAAAAAAATTAAGATATTGCAGAGGCTGCGTGTTTAGTTATTTAGGGAAATTGTGTTATTTATTTTGTTTTCGTTTTTGTTTATTCAAGTAATCTCTCTGCCCAACATAGGACTGAAACTCAGTGACCCCGAGATCAAGAGTCACATGTTCCACCAACTAAGTCAGCTAGGCA